>NW_017728931.1:90345622-90371758 GCF_001723895.1 Crocodylus porosus | reverse complement strand
GAGTCCAGTTTTTTTCTCCCGCCCAGGTGGGGGGTCGGACTTGAAGATCTACAAGGTCCCTTCCGACCCTACTTCTATGATTCTATGATAAGTTGACAGACCAAACACAAGAAATAATTAGATTTAGCTTCTTGGAATGCCTTTTTGTGGCTATGAGAATGCAGGGCACAGCTGGTATAAATTCTTTGTCAATTCATTTTCTGAAAAGAAAAATCTATACTATGTGGAATCTGAGGCTATACTCCAAAATCCTGTTCTGGCAAGCTATATTTTTACTTTGTTTATTAAACATTAAATATTTGAAGAAATGAATTCTTACCACATATTTGTTTCAAAATTACCCTCAGAAGTACAGGTACACATATGGAGCAAGATTTGCTAGAAGGCAGCTATGCTTCTTACTGAATACCATATTAAAAAAAGATATCACATTCAAGTTGTACTAATTTAGTGTATGTAATTGCCAACAGGCCCACCATAACTAATAAAGAACTCAGTTCTAAAACAGAACTTTGTGCAAGTGAACCCAGACTACTGGAGGAGGTAAGCATGCAACAGTGGCGAAGAACAAGTTAGGGATTATTTACAAAAGCTGGATGTGTACAAGTCCATGTGGCCAGATGGGATGCATCCAAGGCTGAGGAAGGAGTTGGCTGATGTGATTGCAGAGCCACTGGTCATCATCTCTGAAAACTCGTGGAAATCAGTAGAGATCCCAGATGACTGGAAAAGGGCAAATACAGTGTCCATCTTTAAGAAAGAGAAGAAGGAGTATCCAGGGAATTACAGATTGGTCAGCCTCAACTCAGTTCCTGGAAAAATCGTGGAGCAGATCCTCAAGGAATCTATTTCTAAGCACTTGGAGTAGAAGATGATTGAGAACAGTCAGCATGGATCATAAAAAAGCATGTCATGCCTGACCAACCTAATTACCTTCTATGACAAGAGGACTTGTCTTCCCGAGCGCAAAACCCAACCCGAAGAACGCCACCTCCCAAAACATTCTCACAAGAAAGCAAAGGAAGTACAGATTAGATGAATGAATGGTAATGTAGATAGAAAACTGCCTGGATCAGCAGGCTCAGAAAGTAGCAGTCAATGACTCAGTGTCCAGTTGGCAGCTGGTATCAAGTGGAGTGACCCAGGGGTCAATCCAGGGACTGGTTTTGTTCAATATCTTCATCAACGATGTGGAAGATCAGAAGGAGTACACCTGCAGCAAGTCTGCAGATGACACCAAGCTGGGGGGAGTAGTAGATATGCTGGAGGGCTGGGCTATGATTCAGAGACCTCAACAAATTGGAGGATTGGACCAAAAATAAATTTAATTTAATTAAATTAATAGGGGGACTTAATAGCAGCTTCCAACTAGCTGAAGAGTGGTTCCAAAGAGGACAGAGCTAAACTGTTTTCACTGGTAGCAGATGACAGAACAAGGAACTATCATCTCAAGTTGCAGCACGAGAAGTTTAGGTTAGATGTTAGGAAAAAATTCTCTCACTTGGAGGGTAGTAAAACACCAGGACAGGTTACCCAGAGAGGTTGCATAATTTCCATCCTTGGAGGTTTGTAAGACCTGACTAGACAAACCTTGGCTACGATGATCTATTTGGGGATAGTGCTGCTTTGAGCAGGGGGTTGGAATAGATGACCTCCTGAGGTCTCTTCCAACCCTAATTTTCCATGATTCAAGCCCCAGCAATGTTCAGTTAGACTCTTTCTGGCAAAGATTTTATTTTCTTTATTTAAAAATTAAAGCTTTGCATATTACATCTTAGAAGGATGTTAGCAGGCTGCCTTTTATTGTAGTTGTGCAAACTTTAGGTTTGCAATTTTGTTATACGTGTCTGATTAAATTAGTAAAATGGGGATAGGAAATATGCCATTCCAAGAAAACTGTTGGTAAACGTAGAATATCTAAATATCTAAATTACATAAATGATATGGGAACGACTGGGGAAACCAGCTTTTTTTTGTAATTAAAAACTAATTTAAAAATTAAATAGACAAGATTCTGAATTAATTCTTTGGTTTTGCTGAGTAAGAAGGTACAATGTTTACACAATAATTATGCAGCTATAGCTACACTTTTATAATAAACCAACTCTTCAACAAAGGAAAATATGCAACTGTATGGAAAAATTGGGATTTGCAAAGTACTGGAGAACAAGTAATTATATAACTGATACAATGTACAGGACAGATTTTAGAAAGAAAAATCTTTTTCCTTGTGAAAATATACATTTGTTCTAAAAACTGTTTTAATGAATATAATGTTTTTAAGTTGGGTAAGTTAAAATTACTTGACATATTACAGCAAAATCAAAATTATCTGGAAATTAAAATACTGTGTACTATTTTTTTACTCTATGGGTGAAACTCTGGTTCCACCAAATTTAATAGTAAGTCCTTCATTTACTTCTTGGACCAAGACCTCCACTACATGAGGCATACAAAGAACAAAGCATGGCCCCTGCTGAAAAGAGTTTATACTTCAAGTACTTCCATTAAATGAACCAGCTGAAATTTTTCATCATATTATTCTGAAATGTTTTGGAAAACGATTATAAAATAACTTTAGAATTTTCCTAACTATAAGTTGTGTAATGTATTATATATAGAAAGCTAAACTGTTGCCTAAAGAGAAGTAACTTGCTTTGATATAAAATTCCATAAAACAGAACGAAGATACTTCAGAAGACAGAAAAGGTATGCAAATAAAAATAGCAAAACAGTAATAGATTCATTTTATTTAGCAATATGACTTGGGTTTACTTACAATTGACATAAGTGTTAATATATAATGCTGTAAGTTCTGTCCATGGTGGTGAACCATTTTGGTATCAGCTGTAACCATCACTTCTACATATCTTGGATAGGAAAGAAAACGCTTTTTCCGGGAATGTGGATTGCTTCTACCATGCTCTATAGAAAGGTTTTTAAAGGTGTATTCTAAAACTGGGGCCTTTTGTAAAACATTTAAATCTTCATTTAAACTCTTGTAGTTTGGAAATGGTAAAGTGCTTTTCTCCATCTGTCTATCTGTAAGGTAAAAATAGTTAACACAGAATGAAATTAAAATTAAGCACAACTAAATCTAGAGAGAAGAAAAAACTGCACAAAATAGACAAAGTTGGAGAGCTACAATACTTACAATCTGCCTGCAAACGAATCAATGTAAGATTTTTTTTAAAACTATTAAATATGAACTAACAGGAACATCACATTAGATATTTGTAGTATATTATTATGTAGTTATCCCATATGTGGTGTCATATAAGAAATCATATTTTAAAATACACAGCAATATTATATATTTAGCAGAATACGAGTAATTTTGTCATTCAAACTGATCATGTGGTAGAATATGAATAGTACAACCTGTGTGAACCTTAGCATAAGTCACTGGAAATAAATTCATTGTAATAACCACATTCATTACCTCGGTTCACAATAAACAAGCAGAAACAACACAAAAAGGTCTATGTAAGAAACAAAAGAAATATGCCATAGAATCACAGAATAGTAGGGTTGGAAGGGACCGCAGGAAGTCATCCAGTAGTCCAACCCCCTGCTCAAAGCAGGGCCATTCCTAACTAGATCATCCCAGCCAAGGCTCTATGTAGCTGGGTCTTAAAAACCTCCAGGGTAACCTCTCTGGGTAACCTGTCCCAGCGCTTTACTACCCTCTTAGTAAGGAAGCTTTTCTTAATACATAAACTAAATTTCCCTTGCTGCAGCAAACAAACCTGTCACACTTAGCAACAGGAGAGGGAAAAAATCCTTCCTGGTTCCTGTAGCAACCAGCAATGTCCAGAAGTATGGGATATACCTAACAATCCCCACTCTGTTCTGCAGCCTAGGAACTGTAAACACAACCCCATGTGTCTTGCATCCTGACTGGAGAGCCAGGGCTCCCTATACTAACATTCTTTTGCCTCCATAATTTTATCTTGGCTCTTTTAATCTTCTTTCATAAGCAAGCTGGTTGTCGAGTTCTGCCTCATCTTCCTATTACTGAGCATGGTCCTCTCCAGTTTCCACCTAGCTGAAAACATCAAAAGCCAACCTCCAAGGCTAGGGACAGAACTTACACATAAACCAGCATAAGTAATCAGAGTCCTGCTACTGTAATTCTGGACCAAAAATCCTAGAGACCTTGGGGGCAGCAGGAAGAGGAAGCAAACACAGCCAGAGAACCGGGCTCTAGCACCCCTGGCTTCTGGCCTGAGCCACTGCAGACATGTAGCTGCATTTCCTGAATCAAAGGTCTGTTCACTTCTGTTTCAAATTAATCTGTGCAGCTTAGACCAACTTTCAAAGACTGAATTGATTCAGCCTTGGGCTTTTTGACTGTCTGTACCTAGCCCAAAAGCCTGCCCAGCACCAAACCAGCTCTAACCTCAAATCTTCTAACAATAGCTCCACTGTCTATCCTGTAATGAACATTCCTTGAAAAAAACAAATGTCTTGTAACACAGCCTCATGGTCACTAATGTCAGGCTCAGGTGAGCAAAGTAGATAAGAGATTTCTGAAGCAAATATAGTCCACCCAGAACATTCTGCTACCATTTTAAACTAGAACTCTGGGAGCTCAAGTGCTTTGGTATCAGAGTGTGGTTCCCAAAACAGTCTTCCAATACCAATGGTGGAGGACAAAAGAACTAAATAGTTCTATTACAAAGTATACAATAGGGTTGCCTGCAATGGTAGGGAATTGGGGGTTCAGTTGCCCAGGGCTGCTCTGTCCCATCTTCGCATGCTGCACATGAAAAAACTCAACAGCTTATTACTCCAGAGTTAATTGCTCTTGGGCACATGTTCAAACAGCACATCATATTTCTAAAATAACCTTAAACTAAAATACATATTCAGGTATAGTCTGTATTATTCAAGAAGTCAGACTTGATGATTATAATAAACCCTTTGTAGCCTTAAACTCTATGAATAATCAGAGTTCTCACCTTCTACTTACTGCTTCTAAGTTTAAAATGTAGTTGTTTGTGGGATTAATGTCATAAGCACAAGCTACCAAAAATCAAAGCAAGGTACAATTTATTGCAATTGATCTCTTCAAATATTTAATCACATATTCTTTAAGAAATGGAAAGGAGAAGGTATGGCTTTCTTTTGACTCTTTTCCTCCTGAAGAAAATCAGGTACTTGTCAATTTACAACTTTTGATAAAACATTTCTGAAATAAATATACATTCAGAATGTGAAAAGGTTCATTTCAGGCCTCATCAGCAATGCAGAGTTAAATAGGATGTTCCTAAAATGTCAAATCAGGCCAAACAAACTGCTTTCTCCGGCATCCTATTGTGAAGCTGCACAGTTTTGTGGTTTCTTTGAAGCTATATAACAAAGTTTTCATGCTTATATTAAAATCACAAGAAGGCACTGAGTATGTGAATAGTTTTAAAACACTGCCTTAGATACCATGAACAATATTTCTAAAATGGCACAAGTATAATAGCAAAAGTTATGAAGTACATTGCTCAGACAGGGTCTTGAAATACACTGATATGGAAGTATGTCTAAACACATGGTATCTCACTGTTTGCAGTGATAGCTTATGAACACCTACACTCCCAAATAAAGCCTTTCTAGTCCTTCCCCTTTGTCTCAGTTTGTACATTTATAATAGCTGCGAGTGTCTTTTTTCCCTGATCACATCATTTTGCATTATTCAATAAACTATGCAAATACATTAATATATAGGAACAAAAATGCTATAAAATGACACTATACCCCATGTTTAAAGCACTCTGCTAACCACATTTGTCCTTATGCTATTTGTTGTGGGGTTTTATTCCTTTTCGAATCATTACTAAGGACCTACCAAAATATCAATTTCACATTTTTGTGAAAAATACAAAATCAGGTGTTTTCCGCAAGAAGTGGCAGGTTCTGCTGTAGCCATGTATAAGTCTGTGTAGCATGAACTATGGGTAACAAACAAGTTAAACCAAATATATGCTATTCAAAACATAACCAAATTGCAGGGAAAGTGTGGATGTCAGGCTTGGCCATTTTCTTGGAACCTAAGTCAAAGCTGTTGAAACATGACTAAACAGCAAGCCAAGGGCCTGTATCCTAGATGCTCTGTATTACAATTGCATCCTAAAACATTAATAACTAAGGTGACCAAATGTATTAATGGATATTTTACTATAATAAATGTATTTTTGCTAACATGTTCACATAATTATAGACACAAAGGCAGCCTTGAGGATGGAAAGAGCAAAGCGGCTTTGTCAGGCTACAGGGTACATTTAGTAAGTAACTGACCAACGGCCAAAAAGCAAGCCATAAAGAAGATAATAAATCTGTTCTTCTGCTATCTCAAAAATATAAATTTCAAATGATTAACATGATATTGATTAAAGGTTACCAGATGAATGACAGACTGGAGTAAGAACCTTAGCTAAATTAGTCCCTTGAGCCCTTTCCCAGGGCCATTAAAATATGGTTCCATCCAGGTCCACAAGTTCCAGTGAAACAAAGAAATTTAAATCAAACCAATCAGAGATCAATTATTAGCATGCCATATCAATCATCCATAAATACTGAGCCTGGGGCAAGCAACAGATTGGACTTTTCCCTGAAGCTCAACAGAAAAAAACAACTCAGCACAAGTCTCCAGGAAAGCAGATGCCTAGCCAGCAGACCTGTTCTTCCCAAATCTAAGACTGTGTAAACATTGACTTTATTAGTACCAGTAAGTCTTTGCTATAGCATATCCTAATAAAGATTTGAGTTGCAACTGGAACAATCTCATTGATTAATTAATTTCACTCCTAACCCTGAGTCCAATCAAAAAGCAACAGCATGCTTTTGGAAGGCTTCCTGGAAGAATTAAAACCAAACAAAAAAAACTTCACCTGCAAGCAAAGAAAAGGGCAGGAAGCCCTGCAATCTTGGAGCATGGGAAGAGGGGGAAGGGGGGAACAGGGCTGTTTGCAGCATGAGTTTGGGAGACTGCAACTCGCTGCACCAGGGTCCATGGAGCCCCAGCCCCGGCTCAAGGACCCTGCATGCACTCACCACTGGCCATGAGCTGGGTAAGGGCTCTCCAGACTCTGTTACAGCCACTTACAGCCTCCTTGCTGCTTGTCACATCCAGCCTGGGCCCTGACTCTGTGCAGGCCCCTACTGCCAGCCACAGAGCTCAGGACAGCTGTGGCAGGCAGGCAGGAGGCTGCAAGCGGCTGCACTGGGATCCTCAAAGCCCTGACCTGGCTCATTGCCACTGACGGGTGCACACGCACCTTGGGGCAGATGGTGAGATAGGGGCTAGGGCTGTGCTGTACCCACCACTAGCAACAAGTTGGGTTGAGGCTCCTTAGACCTCCTGGCTGTCTGCCATAGCCAGCCCAGGACCCCAGTGCAGATGTTTGTAGCTTCTCTGCTTGGGAGTGACCTGAACTGCAGCTTAATTGCCCTGGTTAAGCTGGGGGAAGCCATTAATCCACACTTAATAATGTATGAATTAATGGCTAGGCATAAATACTACTACAGAAAAACAACACTTTATAACTTACAATTTGTTAAGATGCTGAGACTCCCACAATAACAAAAAAGACAGAAATACACCAGAATGTAAAGTATAACTATACCTGAAACTTCACAAGGTTCATGGAATTTCTGATAAACATCTTTTTTAAATTCTTCGTGTCTGTATATAAGATGTGGTTTGTTATGTTCATCTTCATGTTCACCTCCGTCTGTTTTCATCAGAGGTTCTAAAAAATATTCACCATCGTGTGCTTTAAAGGTGCCCATCTGAAAAATTAAAGATAGGTGGTCAATGCACTTCACATGGAAGTCACTGGTGTACAAAAAATTACCACGCATAAGAAAATAATTATGAAGTGTTTAAAATTAAATTAAATTAAGTTGCACTGTCTGGTATATTTTGTTGCCATTGAAGTTCTGAGGTTTCATTGGAGAATATTATGTACTATATGCAAATCTGTATCTATATTTCTACTTTTAGATGCTTCCAATCCTGAAAATACTTTGTGTAGGAAGATCCTAAAGCACAGGCAGAATCCTAACAATCTCCATACTTAAGCTAAAGTCTGGAATTTTCCACTCATATATCAGTTCAGTTCAGAGTAACAAGGAAATCTCAACTCCGGGATTTGTACCTTGAGTTATGTTTTTGTCTTGAGCTGTTGTTCCTTCCTTCTGCAAGTAACATAACACTTTGGTTCTAAAATTTCAGTTTCACTCTATATAAAAGAGATATTGCTAACATAAAACGTAGTTTATTTCAACAAAAAATATTTAAAACTAGTTTCAGGAGCTACTCCTGTCTAAGTTCCTGTTGTTATTCTTTTGAAATAAATGTTGCTATTTCTTAAATATTTTTCTGTCCTTCTTCTGTTTGAAAGATACAAAAAGCCAAGGGAACCGAATGCGTGTGCAGGGGTAATCAGTAAAACTGGCCATCCACAAAGGAAGCAAACAAACAAGCAAAAAATTAGTTTCCCCTAGTGAATCCCCCCATAAGGTCATTCAGTAGAGACATCCCAATAGAGCATCTTTCCCTCTTAATCTTTCTTATCATTTTAATTAATGGTTAGATATTTAATTTTTAACAGTGAATACAACATTAAGATATAAAGCAAAGATGTATAAAGCAAGCTGGCTTAGCATAAGGGGAGAACAGGATCAAGATACAGGGCCTGCTGAGAGGGAAGAAAGGTTTAGAGGCAAACAGTACACAACATCAGCAACCCCTATACTCGTAGGAGCCCCAGGTTTGAGGCAAGGGAAGCAGCAGGCAGGAATGTGTCACACACAGCCACCAAAAGAAAGTAGCACATAAGAGCTAGGAAGCTATTGTTTACGACTAGGTCCCCAGAAAAGGCTCCCATCAGAGCTAGTATGACATGACCTGTAGAAGAGCAACTGGAATTTCAGCAAGACAGCCGAAAGCTCAGGCACAATAGAAAGCCCTCAGACAGAAGCAGCATGAAGTGGTATAACAGCAAAGACCCAGGGAAACAAGGCAGCAGTAACAGTACCTGAGTACACCTCCAGGTCACACCCTCTTCTAGGAGTGTACAGGAGTGTTTCAGACTGCTCACCCCTTTTTAGAAGTAAAACATGTTCACAATCCCCTTAATTTACTAACAAAATGTTAAAAAGTATAAGTGATCACCCCTTATAAATTTGTTAGTGTGCATGTTTTAAAAAGTAGACAGAGAATATCTATCCTTGAATGGTAAGGGTGTGGGTGGAGAAGGAGAACAAGATTTTCTTTGTTTTAGATTGTATTAAAATATTTATTTTCCCTTGATCGCCTGAATGCTTTCCGTAACCTGCATGGGCATTGCAACCCCTAGCTGAGCAATACAGAGATAGAGGAATTGATAGCATCTGCTTAAAAAGTGTGAGCCTTTAGTGGCTGGCAGTGTTTTGTGTTTAGAAATATGCAAGATGAGCAGGCCAGAAACATGCTAGGTGTAGCCTTGAATGTAGTTAAGAAACAGACCACTTTGACTGGATTGTTCCTTCATATTATGCTTCCTGTGTAAAGAGCAAAATCATAACACTCATGCTCATGTAACTGTTCCCTGACCCCCAGATGTTTCCTCTCATACCTTTATATCTCACTCTGCAGATATAGCCTTTTCTCAGTATCAGACAGATCTAAATTCGTAGTAAGGCCTGGGCATAAAAGTGGCTCCAAGTCCTATAGGACCTTTACAACCTGAGATGTCCTATAAGTTCTACAGCCTGTCAGTCAGTCCTCTGCAGGTATGTCTACACCTGATAGCTTGGGATATTAACCAGGCACACAGCTTCACCCACTCCTAATTGCATGCTCCAACAACAGTAATAACAGGTATTAATTCAATGTGCAGTAACCAGCACTACTGTGCAGTAGCACCTGCACAAGCCTTCTTAGTACTGCTAATGCTCAGTAGACTAATTCTACTGTACATTACCATGGCTTTTGCCGTGACACACTAATGCACAGTTGAATTAGTCTACTGCGCATTGAGCATCTCGTGTAGATGCACCCAATCTCCAGCATGCTTGAAACTAGCTACTGGGAAGGACCCTGAAGCAACATCATTAATGTTTGTCCAGGTTTAGAGAGTGAATACAAGAGAATAGGCGAGACATGCTCAGGAATGTCCCAGGCAGGATACACTGATATCATGTAATATATATACCACCAGTTTAATTCTGTGAGTCAAGCAACAGAAGAAAGAGACCAGTAGGTCCTCTTATTTAGGTTGGATA
The DNA here is from genome assembly GCF_001723895.1 of Crocodylus porosus. Lineage (NCBI taxonomy): Eukaryota > Metazoa > Chordata > Crocodylia > Crocodylidae > Crocodylus > Crocodylus porosus. The sequence goes on along the minus strand of NW_017728931.1, from coordinate 90,361,495 downwards.
GAGTGAAGTTTTAGCTAAGATTTAGTGTGTTTTTTTAATGTGATTGATTAATAAAGCCATATCCTAAAGATAGGATAAATTTGACCTTGTCTGTGTAAACATTATTTATACATTCATTTATCCATTCTTTTCAGGTTCTTTTAAAATCTCTGTTTAAAAGGGATAAAAATCATATTTTAGAAAAATAAATTTTAAATTTAAATAAAATCTTAATTTCTTCCCCTTTTATAATCTTAATTTGATAGTGAATATTTTATACTTGTTCCTTTAATAAATTTCACAATCAATAGCAGAATTTCAGAATTTTACCCATCTTTTGAAAAGGAAATTCCACACTTAAAATTTTTATCTATGCTGTAAAAGAAAATTAGGGCCCCAGAATACCCTATTGTGAGCACCCCACCAACAATGAATACAAAAATACAAAGCAAACAGTTTGTGCCCCACTTGTAATACATACATTATCTTCCAATATATAAAACTTCAACAAGTCTTTATTGTTGAAGCTGAGATGTATAGACCGGGCTATAACCCTCTATCAAGTTTTGCAATTCGAAGTCTTTAGGATCAGCATTCCTATTTATCTAGGTAACACATAAATTTCCACTTCTAGATGCCAATGAGCTCTGGAATTTAACTTAATACTGAAGCCTTTTTGTTTCAAGTGACAAAGAGGTTAATAATGATAAAATTACAGTTTTAGTCACTGATGCTACAATTACGTACATATTTATGAGATGTTTTTGTTTGCAGTATCATGACCCTGAATTTCAGTATTTGAAATTTGCTGGTAAATACGAAAATCGAAATAAGATATCCCATCAATTGCTACATTTAAAACATTTATTTAATTTACGATTTAGGGGAAGAAGATGAAAACCTGCTCATGGTCTTCCCTGCTAAGTGCAAAAACACAACAAATGTCATTACTCCAGCAGCAAAATTTCAATCTTCAAACTCAAAGCCAAAGAAGCAAGAGCAAAGTACATTTATTTCAGTTACAATAATAGAAATGATCAAATCAGTTTTACAAAGTATCAATCTGCTTAACGTTTTTAAACATAAATCCTTTATTTAAGTGATTTAAATCAACAATTTAACCTGCCTGGTTTTGAATCTTGTTTCCATGTGATTATCTGGAAACATAAATTTAGATATCAACTTTATACTAAAAAGTCACACAGCTTCTGCTCTAGATCTCTCTTCCTCTTCTTCCAAGAAAATCTCAACCTCTTTCTAATATATCCTTTCAACTTCTACTTAACATGGTCTGAACTGAGTTTCCAATTCTATTTAACACAGAAAATGAAATTCCTTTGTCTAGTGGTTTATTATTTATATTTTTATTTTTATTGTTGACAATGCTACTTCCATAATTTGTCTGCCTTGAGACGGATAGTAAATGTGATGGTTTCATGGTCACGGTCACCCAGGCTACCCTCTATATTTAAGTTGGTCACCAGTTAATATCCCCTGCTTCCGCTATCTCATACCAGAACTACAAATCTACATTTGTATTCCACCTCCACCACCATCACCCTCCACCCCTCTTCAATCAGGAAAGTTGTCAACTTTTGATTTCTACTTTGTAAAATCTGAAGTTTAATTTAAGTTGACCTTAAAGCTCACCTTTATATCTTACCTTGAGCTACAATAGCTGTCTTTTATGAGTGCTGCAGAATCCTGGGCCTTGCTGCAGGATTTAGCAGCAAAGTCTGAGAGTTCTTGGATATTGATATGTATCTGCAGACCAGTGACAGGTTCTTGGTAAACTTAAGTAATCCTTGTTCACTCTTCCCACATTTCCCATCCATTCTTCATTGCTGTCGGTTATTGTATTGTTTTACTTTTTTAGTTCTTGGTTTTGAAATCTTATTTTTATTCATTGTCTTTTTATTGGTTGTTGACTAAAATTTAGATTATAAATTCCACTTATAATATTTATTTTGTATGTTTGTAAAGTGTCCAGTATACTTTTTATTAACTTAAGTCACAAGAATAATACTCTGCCATTTTCTGTAATCTGCATTTAGAAGGACCTGATGATAAACAGCTGATTGTTTGAACTTCCACTAGGAGTAAAAGTGGAAGACAGCTTAGATCCTAATCCATAACATAAAGGCTAGGGACAGATGTTACACAAACCAGTTTAAGTGATCAGAAGCTGGTTTAAACCTATAACAGAACAGAAGATCAGTTCACATAAACCAGTTTCATAATGACTGAAACTGGTTTGAGGTAAATCTGGTTGAATGTAGTATCAGACTTAACTGATTTGGCTCAAACCAGTTTATGAAACTTCTTTCCCAGACACCTTCCTGGTTTCAGTTGAATCATAGTCCCCCAGCATCCCAGCATGTTTTCCAGCCCTAGGCTGGGCTGTGCTGTCTGCTCCAGCAGAGAAGGGTTGAGGGGTATGGGAGGCAGGAACTGGCCCCCTCCCCCAGCAAACCCTGGCTAGGGTCTGGGGCCAGGGAGGGGGTTTAAAGCCCTCTTCCACAAGTACAGAGCTGCCCTGCCCTGCTAAACTTACTGAAAGTTAATGTTGGCTGCGACTGTGGACTACAAATCCCAGAGGCACCTGAAAGCAGGAAGAGGAAGTGATGAATAATCCTCCAGAGTCCTGCTGCTGTGCTTCTGGATTGCAAATCCCAGAGACGTTGAGGGCAGCAGGAAGTGGAAGCCAACATACAACCCATGTTGGCTACGTGTCAGAGAGCCATGCTGTAATGCCTATTGGCCTGAGGCACTACAGGCATGTGGCTGCATTTCCTGAATCAAAGGTAAGTGTGTGTCCAGTTGTTTCTGTTTAATCTCTGCAGTTTAGACTAATCTGCAAAGACTGAATCGATTCAGCCTCAGGCTTTTTGACTGTCTGTACTCAGCCAAAGAGTTCCAGCTTTTCAGTTTTCTGAAATGGTAAGTTCAGATTTTACAGTTTAGGAAAACAAGGAGGAAAGAAAGAGCTAAGGATACAAACACAGAACATAAATTTACCCCAGATTTACACTAGTAAATTTAACCCATAATATGGAGGAACCAGCAGTAACCAGCTCTTTCAAGTTGGCTGACTGCAGTAGATACTATTATAGCACCTGATGGCAATAAGCTGGTTCCATCAAGCAAACAGCTATCCCTCAACAACTCTGACTGCGGAGGCAGGTACACAACTGGTACACAGGTGTGACTTACACTGAGGTATAGGTAGTCCTCACCTTCTGTGGGATAACTTTACTTTGGCATGGAGTTACTTCAACTAGAGTAAGGCTGCAAATTATGCGTACACTCCAAGTGTGCTATAAAGTCATGATACAAAATATATTCACAAACCTCCCTGCCCCACCACCATTACCATATCTCATAGCCTCAATGTGTAATCAAAACATTGAACCTTGCATTGTACCATTGTATCATCATTGTACCACATTGCATCTACACCCTAAAGCTAAAACAAGTGGGCAAGAAAAGTAGTAGAGCTCATTCCCAAATTTATAAAATCCCTGTATGGATTATGCTATGAATAATCAGACTGCCGCTCTCCAAAAAAGCAGCAAATTGTTCCCATATCATGAAACTCTCTCAGTAAAATATCCTTGCATCCAGGAAAGATATTTCAAAGGGGAACAGGGCTATCAAAATATATGGCTGTCTGGCAAATGAATTCTACACGAGGAAGAATTCCAAAGCATCAACCACAAAATCCTAACATCTATTAAAGTATATCTATAGAGGTTTTCCTTGACTTAAATGAACACCATGTAATGTATATCCTCTACTTCAAATTGTATTTTATGAAAAACTACTACAAGTACAATAAATTAGTAAACAAAATCCAAAAGGCAAGGCTTTTTGTGATATCTTTTATTGTCTGGCTATCCAACTTTTGAGTCAATACCCAGTCTCACAACATACCATGCAGGATGTACCCTCACACCAGGCTGCATGATGTGTGGGCCACACCCTGAAACAAGTGCATCTTCCCCACACCTGCCACACCATGCAAACCATCCCCTACCCCCACCGCACTGTATGGGCCCCTGACATAAGTCACAACCCCACTCCACCGCATCTCACAGCCACCCTCCACTCTCCATTAAACACTGACAGGCCTTGCCACATATGCCCCCTGTGCATGTAAATGTGCCAGTCACACAGCCTAATTTCCATGGTTTGGTACATGCTAAATAGAAGTGAGTAGGTGGGGCATGTTTCCTGGCAGCAGTCCCCGGTTCAGCACAAATGCAGTGGATACAAGCCATATGCCACCAAACAAGATTCTACCCCATCCTACACAGCCGTCATAAAGCACAACCAGTAAAGTGTCTAGTTTCTTAACGTGGGTCCATTTTGCCCTAAAAAAATCCCTAATCCCAATATATCTAGACCTCAGTACTGCACATGATCTAAAGCACTCCTGAACAGCCATCTAAATATCTAACCCCAGCTAAGATCCACTGCAATCCTAGTCTGTTTTGAAAGTGTAAAACCTCTGCATTAAGTCCCTGAATCCTTAGATGAAGAAAAACCAAGCTGAGTGGAATAGAGGAGAGAACAAAAGGACCCACTCCACTTTTGCCAGGAAACAGCAGACCTGGGTCTTGGGCCTACTCAGCTGGAGGAATCCATGTCTCCCATGTCCAGGAAAAGAAGTCAGACCACAAGGCTATGCAGGGCTGAAGGAATTCTTCTTCCTGGTAAAGCTGGACCAATGGATGTAAAGGAAAGTGAGGGCAGAAATAGACATTGCCTTTTCAGGCATCAGAACCTTTTGTCACACTACAAATGCCTAAATTTATGACCTTGACAGAAAAGAATAATTTGTGCCACAGATATTTATTTGCTTTAGGATGGGAGAGTGTGGGGAACCTGGAGCTGCCTGTGTTCTCCAGTCACACTCAGCAGAGGTTGGGAGCTTCAAGGCCTGATCCTGTACACCCCAGAAATTCACACACAGAATCAGGCCCCTCAAACCCTGGGAGAACCTGCCCAGATTTTCCCACTTACCAAGACAGATCCCCAGAATATGCTGTCCATTTTCGGAGAACATCAACAGGACATCAAGTGATGCATTTCACACAGTGAAGCAAATCAGCTGTGCCAGCATATATCCCAGCACAGCTGATCTACTTAATTTGGCAACATCTATTTCTAGCCCTAAAGTTATTGGGACCAGAAGAAAAACATGCAAGAGAACCTGATTCTGAGGCCAATGAGGAAGATGTCTCCAAGAGAGAAGCCCTGTATTCTTGCCCCCATTCTCAATCATACATTTTTCCCCCTCAATGACCCAGTCTCTTAAATTCAAAATGCATCCACATTTTCTAACTTTCAATATAAGAAAAAAAAACAACCCACAGGAAATATGGACAGATTTGCAAGGATACAACCTCTGTGCTATTGTATTTATATAAAAATAATATTTAACTGTCACATTCCTATTTGTGCTTCTTCTGGCATCTTTTGTTGGTATTTTTAAGAATGTCATCATATTTACCATAATTAATTGTTTTATATTTTATTATAGTTTTATACTAATTTCTTTTTTGTGTGTCTAAATTAACACACATGCCATTTTTAAAAGAAATACTCGGTTTATAGTATATCTTAAAATTTGAAAGAACACATTATTTAATACAAAATAAATAAATAAATTTAAATTCTTGTGTCATCTGTATTGTACATACTTGGGAATCTGTATATGATTGGACACCTGAAAAATTGCAACTACTGATTAAACATTAATTTAATTTTGTTGACCCAGTATTGAGCTTTCCCTAAACATAAACATTAAACTAAGCTGGCAATATCATCTAGGAGTGCAATTATCCAAACAAAGTTGTTTGCATGGTATAACATCAGCTAAATCAAGTGGCTAAATCAGAGTTGGTCCATATGAATTATCACAAATTAACACAGCTCAGGATTATGAAATGAATGAACAATAGCCTTTCACATTAAATAGAAGTTAAGTGTACAGAAATTAAAAGTAGATACCAATACCTAAAAAACTTTTTTAAATGTTTGAAATATTTAAAGAACCTATATTTTTCCCCCAATCTGACCAAAATAAAATATACTATATTCCTAAAATTCATGCGAGTTCGACTGATCAATATAAGGGAAATTTCAACATTAGTTCTTAATTTATAATACAATTAATTTGATTCTCAGAGTACTGTGATGAAATGGCAAAAATAACAAAATGTGTATATACAAAAATGACAAGACAGGATTAACACTCAACGATAAAACTTCCATTTGAATTTTGAAAAGAGCTGACTGTGGCAAGTGTGCTTTCATAGAGCAATCAGCCATGACCACATCAAAGACTGCTTTAACTCCATCAAATACCAAGAAGTCTTCCCTCAGTAGCTTAAATTCTCATGAAGGGCATTTGTACCCAAAAGCTTGCAATTAAAGAATTTTTTTGCAAAAATCTTGTTGGTCTAATAAAAGATATCATCTCTAATAGGCATCCTGATTGCCTTTTCCTCTAGACCAATACAGCTACAACCTGGATACCTGACGCATGGACTTCTTTGGCAGCTGCACACGCATGCAGCGGTCAAAAAAAGTTTTTAAATGAATAGGTTATATATAAGTGGAACACAAACAATAAAGAGACTTTGTAAATTTGTGGATTACGAAACAAAGGATAAATAATTCTGTCAGATCACCTGGCAATGCAGGGGAGAATTCCACTTCCCTTTGAATGTCTAAGGCCGTGTGTAGATGAAACAAGGGGCATGTGTGCACGACACTTTAAAGCAAGTGAAATGCTTTTGCACTGCTTTAATGGTGTTGGTGTTTGCACATGCCAGTGGCATATGGCACATTAATTACAGCTGCTGTAGGAAATACAGCACTGTAAGGGACCTTAAATGACTTGGGGCGCAGCAAACTAAAACTCCTCCTACAGCTGCAGAGCAAAGCACCAGGCTCCATGCAGCTTGGGGCTCTGCAGGAAGCCCTGCAGGCAGCCTGGCAGCAGCCTGAGCCTGACCCAAGAAAAGTGGCAAGCCTGATCTCCCCGCTCCCCCTCCCCCCACCGGAGCCTGCCTGCCTACCTGAGCTGTGCAGGGGTCCAGTGCTTCCCTCCATGGCTGCAGTGCCCCCCAGGACTGCCCAAGCCAGATGCCTGTGGGCAGGTGCCACCTGGGGCGGGGGGGGCAGGCTGCCATGGAAGGAAGCACCAGCCCCAACCACAGTGCAAGGACTGCTCCGCCTGCCAGCAGCTTGCCCTCCCTCCCCTGCCACTGGAGAAGCAGGTAAGTCAGCAGGGTGCGTCCACAACACAGGGATTTAAAGGGCCCTAAATTGATGCAATGTTTTTAAAAACCAACTGCTTCAATTTAGGGCCCCTGTTTCGTCTACACATGCCCTAAGTGGCAGTTTTCTAATCATATACCTGAATGCTTCTTGCCTTGCAGTTGTGCCGTGGATACGTAAGTGTGTATTCAGACTAAGCACCACAATAGGGCTACACACTGGCCAGGAAAGTGCACATCCAAGTATAAGCACACTTGAATACTTGAAGTACAGGAAAAAGTTCAGGGAGGAGAGGGTATATAGAAGGAGGACCTGTTTCAGCCCCAAGAATTAAGTGGGTCGGGAAGGGTGGGGAACTAAAAAATAAAAAGCTAGGGACAGAGGTTCTGCACCAGAGGTCAGTGATATTTTTGGGCCAAGCACCAAAAACACTCACAATCTCAACTTGTAAGATGTTGGTGTGCCAGGGGAAGTTGGGAGTGAAGTCATGAGGAGCCCGTCATGAGGGGCCCAATCTTTGTTGAGGCAGTGCAGTCCCGGCCCCTTCCCACAGTCTGCCCTGAGGCACACATGCCAAGCAAAATGCCATCACATGCCACACTCTGGCACACGTGCCAAGGGGTGCTGAGCCCTGTTTTAGTCCCCCTTTCCCAGAGAGAATTTGACCCTGAATCTTTCTGACTTCCAAACACAGGGCTTTAACCACCTAGACCAGCAGCCAGCAACCTTTTCAAGGCACAGGTCAGAACATACCACCTGTGGTCTGATGTGGGCCATCATTGGTAAGGGGCTTTCCCTGTGCTGTACCAAATCAAGGCAACTGGGGGATGCACCCGCAGCACAGCTAGGCAAGGGCACAGCTTTCATCTGGTGGGGAGCTATGCCAGGGCCAAGCAGCTGGACAGTGCATCCATATTGCTGCTGTTTCTCCCTCCCCAACTTCCTCCTCCCCACCCTCCCCGCTCCCAGTTGCCATACAAAGGAGCATGAGCATGGATACAGCTTCCAGCTGCCCAATACCAGTGCATCTCCACACAGCTAAAAGCAGTCAGGGAAGGAAAGATAGGTGGCAAGGGGAAGAAGCAGCAGTGACAAAGGCACATCTGGAAGTTGCCCAGCCCCAGCGCACTGTTTAGCCCCAATACAGGTACAGGCACAAGCAAAGCCCTCAATCATAATTTTCAGTAGACAGGTGAAAGACAGAGTACAAGTGAGCACAAGCACATGTTATTTTTGTTGGCTTGTTAATATCCTTTATTGATTTATTTTTAAAGAACAAAAATAAGAATATAGGACTGAAGGGGACCTCTTAGGTGATGGGAGTCTAATGACCTGCTGCTGCTGGCCATATGTCACATAATCCTGTTTGTTAATCCATCAAGCAAGTTCTCAAGCTATTTATCTCAAGTTGTGTTTAAAGGTACTTCATGGCTCTAACATAGCCAAAACTACTTATATGACCCATTGCATTAATACATATTATGAAGAATCAGCATTACATTCTCATCTACCAGAATGGAAGATTCCTAAATTACAAACAAGCCCATACTTTTGTGTATAAAGGCCAGCATCTTAACCAATCAGCAGTTATTAAATTTCATTCACTTGTTTAGAGGTATTGTGTTTATCAAGGGTTGCCAGGTAATAGTATTTTTTCTAGCCTGCGCTAAAGTCTGAGTTAAAAAAATTAGAGCTATTACAATTAACATATTCTTTACAGCATAACATGATGAAATGTTGTTCTGCATGCATTTTATTTTCATTCTTTTTTCCCTTCTTTTTTACAATTTTCCCCATTTTAACCACCTAATATATTACTGAAGCTCACACAGGTTATAAGGCCAAGTGAACTGCTGCAAAATGTCTTCTTTGTCAGTTAGGAAGTAATTTTTGTCAAGAGGTAGCTTGGTCAGTTAAAATTAAAAAGTACTGGAAGTGAAGTATACATGTTAAATATTTAAATAAATTGTTAAATATGGTGTGTACAAGACTGGTATTACAAGAGGATGGACTGGGTCACAAAGGTGACAACACAGTTGCTCTTCAGATTGTTACACTTGCAAAGTTGTATTTGCTTTGACCAATCCTGCTTCCTCAACCACAAGGGGTCAATGGCCACTGGATATATGTAGCAGAAGACCCGCTGGCCCCACCCCACTCATAACTTATGTTAGGCAGAGACCCCCTGAGAAGTTGGGAAGTATGAGTTAGGGCTGCACCCCCAGAACAGACACATATTCTTTTCCTCACTCCACCCCACAAAAAATGGAATCATACTAGATCAGGCCCAGGCAATTATTTTGGGCAGAGTTCTACTTACCAAGTTTTAGCAAGCGGTCAAGGGCTGCATGGGTAGCTTCGGCCCTTGCAAGGTGCCCCGTCCCCTGATCACCATCTTGTGACTGGAAGTCCCACCCCCTAACCCCTGACCTTTGCCACCAAAAGTCCCTCCCCTAGCCCGGAAGTACTCCTTTCAGCAAGGGGTTTTGCCATCTTGGAACCAGAAAAATACCAAATTATATTCTAAACAGCAAACATCTAAAACATTCATTAATTTGATTTCAAAAAATATTTTATCCTGGTTTACATGCATTTGTGTAGTGTACATAGAGGTGATTGTATATAATAGCTTAAAATGAAGTCTTACTCTTGTATACTGGGAGGGAGTGGGTATAGGTTTGTTTGTTGGGGGCTGTGAGTGTTTGGGTATGTAGGGTGTGGGGGAGAATGTGGGTGTGTCTGTGGGGGTGGATAAGTGTAGGAGGTGTGGGTATGTGGAGTGTGGGTGGGTATGGGGTTTGTGGGAGGAAGGGTGGTTGGGGGTGTGAGGGGGTGTGGGTCTGCATGTATGGCAGTATGTGGGGGGATGCATGTGTATGGTGGGGTGTGCGTGTGGGACTCACCCTACACACAGTCCCTCCCTCCCCACACACACACACACACACACACACACACACACACACAGAGTCCCTCTCTACACACACACACCACCCGGGCTACCAGTGTGGGCCTCGTGCTCCCACAGTCCAGTGATGCAGCCATGAGCCATGTGGTGCTGAAGCAGTGCCAGGACAGGAAAACAGGAAAATGGCTGGGGGTGGGCCTGAGCTGCTGCATCCTGCTGATGGCTGCCCCTGGGTCCTACTGCCCCTGGCTCCTGTCATCTTTGACAGCCAGCCAGGAGCAGATAAATATTTTTTACATTTTCTAGGGGCCCCCACGGGCAGGATAGAAAGGCCTGGCAGGGGCCGCATCCAGCCTGTGGGCCATATTTTGCCCACCCCTATATTAGATCTATTCTATGTGACGTCTTAAGGCAACCATAGAAATAGTGGGTGGCATTTGGCCAAAAGATTGACCAACTCTCCCTTCTAGCTCAGGACAGTTAGGTTTAGACATTTCCAGAATCTACCATCACCTCCCTATGAGATTCCTCAAAGGAATAAATGTACAGTTTCTGAGGCCATAAATAACTTAAAATTTTACAAGCCTTGTTTTTCCTTCAGGTAGGATCCAATTGGAACTGAAAGCTCACTCCATTCATAAATATTAAATCATGTCATCGCCTATATCAAATTATTTTGTTCAGTAATGTTTCACCTGTATTTATAAATAATTTTGTAAAATCTGTGTATTTTTAAAAGTTAAATGAATATTTTACTTCCTTTTTCTTGCTTTTTGAATAAGGTTTGTGGCATCACTTTAGTCCACATGTAGCCAATGACACCCTCAGGAGATCCTGTTGCCCATGTTTTTAGGAAGCTAAAACTGACCAATGCAGTAAAAGTTTAAAAAAAATCTATATATAGTAGAACTTTAAGAAAATAAAATGAAATAATGCCTGACATTTTAGAAATCACTCAAATGATGTAAAAGTGCCAGCAAGTAATCAGATGTTCATCCAGGTGGCCAGGCCATTACTCCAAATGACCTCCTATGTTGATTGCATTCCCAGTTTTCCTAATAAGATTCCCTCCTTGCAATTACTACAGCCTCCCTAATGACCTCCTAGCCTCCCCCAGGAATGTATATTGCAGAGCCCAATTCGGACTCTGCCATGTAAACACAACAAAAGTGCATTCAGGGTGTCAAAAGCCATTAAGCAATGTTCCCCAAGTATTACACATGTGTGCTTCTTGGTATATTTGGAAACAGGCTAACCCTGGGATGAAAATAGGAAGCAGCTTAAGAAAAAGAGTGTACAGGAGTTGGAGATACAAGGATGTAGGAGAAAGAACCTGGGAAGAGGTAGTGAAGGCTGGAGGTATAGTCAGGCCAGTAAAGGAAGGGATTTAATAATTTTATTATCTGGCAAATCGGGGAGCACCTGATTTACTAGATAAACCTCAGGCAGACTGAATACATCTTCACAGCAATTTTTTAAATTAAATTGTTAATATTCTTTTAGCATTTTAAATGTCTTTTTTCCCTTGACTTACAGTATTGGTCCATAACAGTTCTCCTCAGAGATATGCAAATTGGATGGCATAAATATTACTATATAGTTTTTAAAAGCTCTCATATACAAGGTAGGAGGCAGGGTGGACCTACACCATAGAGAGTAACTAAATCAGAGATGCATAAGTTTTCATGAGTCCAAACTCACTTCATCAAATGCTGACTTCTAACCAACACAGCTAACTACCTCTCCCCTCTCATACTATATCAGTCACTACTTGGGAATTACAACCAGTATGAAATCTTCTCACCTTTCACCTCCACATGCCAGGCTCAAGTCTCTGGGTAACCAAGGAAAAGAAAACAGACCCATGAAGTGGATTTGCCCTAATTACAATAAATGGGTTCAGACTAATTAAGGGCTAGAGTCTACTACCCTCACAGTGAATCATCCCCTACTCAAGGAGTAGCCCTATTTAAATCAGTACAATATGAATCATGATAACTGATCATTCCATAATATAACTGATTAATTTACTATTATAGAACTATGATAAATGCGAGCTATTGAATAAAAACTTTAAAAACAGATTTTAGAAGCACATGTGTTAGAACTGACAGAGAGGTTTGCAATACGTTCTTTCAATTTATGACAAACTTAATAGTTACTAGTAAATGGAGTAGGTACAACAGTTTTACATATACATGGTTTTTATGTCACCGATATCCTTCATGCAATGAAAAATTCTGCTTTATAGGTAATAAGAGTTCTCATAGGTAATGAAAGCTGTAAGCAGAAAAAAAGTTCTCATACTTCTTCTGCCCTTGCTGCCAGAGTCTCAAAGCACTTTCCTGGAGAGAATGAATATGCAGGAAAAGGATTGTGTTGGTATAGTGTTTAGTTTGGGCAGGATTTTAGTTTTGGATTACTTTACTTTTGTTTGTTTCTTTGTTTGTTTTACTTCTAATTACAACAGCACTAATTAGGTGTGCTTCAAAAGCAAGATCAGTGCTTTTGGATGCACATTAATATCATCTCTTCTTTGGACAGTTTACTTTTTTAGTTCATTTCTAAGGGCTAGATTAAGTGTGTAGGCACAGATCAAAGTATAGGGTGACAAATATTGACACATGCTAGAAAAACCACTGGGAGAAAATGTTATACCCCTTTCAAGTCTAATTTCTCTGTGGCTCTCTTTTTCCACTGTGCACCAAGGGGGAGTAGACTGCATCTCAGCCTTTTATAGGATGCAGTGCATTTCCCCTGATTATGGTTGCCACCTCCATCCATTATTGTCTCCATCCTCCCTATTCATGTGGCTGCCTTTCCCAATGCTCAGACCTAAGGCTTTCCTCCTTTCACTTTCCTAAGTGGAAACAGCTTCTTAAATTGTGCTGTAATAATTACACAATCAGATTTTTAAAGGGAAACTACTGTTTTACATCTATGTGTTAGACCTGCCACCCAAACATCACAGCTGATATCATAGCTTCCACACTCCATCCTTCTCCTCTGCCACAGCTGGAAGATGGTTTAAAGTGTTGTTGACTTTTTTTACCACTGGTAAAATAAAAATATCAATAAAATAAAAATATTAATAAGAGTGCCAATAACCACTTTTTGATAAACACTGGAAAAATATAGGTCCCACATTATAAGTTTAGAACACTCAATCTGTAAAATAAAACATCAAAATAATAGGCAATATCTACTCTGTAACATCCCTTCATTTAAAGGCAAAGCAGCAGCATTATCTCAGGGCCCTGCTACACATTCAAATGAAAACTGGATAGAAATAAGCTATTCACATTGTCAGCACTAATTTTATAGCTGGTTAGCTCTTTTTATAGTCACTTTTATCCTATGATAACTATTTGCACGTGTGGCTGGTCTAAATTTATTGCACGATTCACCAGTTAATTGCACAATAAATTACTTTACATGTGTAGCCAGTCTAAATTTATTGAGTGGTTCGCCAGTAAATTGCATAATATATGCAATGGGTAACCAGAACCATACTGAAAAACAGAAGGGGTTGACAAATATGACAAAAAAGAAGGAATAAAAAACAACTAGGAGGTGTCTGCAAAGACTTTTTAGTTATTTGTAGGGATCTACCTAAGTCACGCTGTGCAGTGGCTCCTTTCATCTTCCTCTTTTCTCTATACATCCCCCCTACCACCAATTGGCAGAAGGGCCCCGGCAGCCCTGCTGCTTGCTCCGGATCAAGAACAAAGATATCAATGGCACAAAAACTACATATATGTAAAACTATTGTACCTACTCTATTTACAAGTAATCATTAAGTTTATCATAAACTGAAATAAGTTATTGCAAACCTCTCTGTCAGTTCTAACACATGTGATTCTAAGATTGGCTTTCAAAGTTTGTTTGTATTCAGTAGCTAGCGTCCATCATAGTTCTATAATAATAAATTAATCAGTTATTATTATGGATCAAGCCCTGCTGCTTGCTGCCCCAGAGGCAAAAAACACGGTTTGAAATATGCTGGGATTTCTGCCTCCCAGCCAATCAGCACCAAGCAAAAAGGCTGCTAGGACCCCTCGGCCAATTAGTGATAAGAGGCAAAAAACACAGCATATTTAAAACTGTGGTGTTTGCCTCCTGGCCAATCAGGAACAAGCAGTGAGATCACCAGGGAACCTGTGCCAATCAGTGGCAGGGGGGCGCACAGCAAAAAGAGCAAAATTAAAGGGCTTGTAGCACTTACGGCACAATTTAGGTAAATCCCTAGTTATTTGTTCTCGGCCAAAGCAGCAGAGGGAGAGGTTTCATATATTGTTGTGCCTTAGTCTTTCCCCAGGTACTTTTGTTACCTTAGTCTTACCCCTCTTGCCCAAAGAGGGGTTGGAAGAGGAATAAAAGAAACCAAGTTAGTACAAGATTGGCAATACCCCGGTATGAAGAAAGAGGCCTGATGGGTTTCCACTGAAGTCAGTTGGAGACCTTCTTGCTTCAGTGGAAGCAGGATCAGACCCAGGGGGAACCAGTGCTGACTGCTGAGCAACAGAAAGACTGGGGGCTTCTCCCCCCCGCGGTCTCTCCTTACAGACCTTGTAGAAGCAGAGAACAGGAGAGCACCAGGCCCCCATGGGGCCATACCATTATTTCCCCTATTCTGTCCCCATGCATTTCAGGCCAAGGGGTGCCAGGGCTTCACTGGAGCAGTGGCACAGCCCTGCTGCACAGCCCTTTCCTGCAGCACAATCCTGCTGAGTGTCAGGCTTATTTGTCACCTTCTAAAACCTGTGGGCCCAACCCACCAAGTCTTTCATAGGCCTCCCTTCAGCAAAGGAAAAGGAGGCAATACACTTCTTGGGGCAAATCATGAAAAAACAGGGAGAAGAGTGCCAGTCAGAGGTTCAAAACAGGTGTGCCGAGTGGGGACACGGAGCAGAGCACACAGGACGGTGCCCGCTAGCCCTCAAACAAGTCCAAGGAGCCAGTGCACACTTCCCAGTAATAGTCTGGGTCAGGGCCACCCCTAGGCGTAGGTGAGTAGGAAGGCTGGTCCAGGTCCCGCGCTTCGGGTGGCCCCGCAGACACTGCCATACAGGCTCTGCTGCAGCCACCGCCGGCTCCACAGTCCAGCAGCTCGCAATGCCCCCTCCCCCCATGGTCCAGCCACTTGCCAGCCCCACCCCCTAGCCCCACACACCCCTAGGGATGGTGTTGGGATGTGGGCAACAAAAGTGCCACCGCCCCCCCACCCCATTTCCAGCTGGCAGGCCCCCCGCCCAGGTCATGCCCTGCTCATGTCCCCCCAGACTCAGGAGGCACCATGGTGCCAGGCAGGGTGGCCAGCCCTCCAGGATTGCCTTGGAGTCTCCAGGAATTAGAGATAAATCTGGAGGAGACTGCTGAGAGTCACCCGGGGGAGAAATGAATGGGCATTCATTACAATGTATATTAAGTGCTGAATCTGATTTCTGCAGTTGTCCGGTGGGTTTCTGACATGTAGTAGTAACGTGCATCGGCCTCCCTGACGTCAAGCCACTAATGTCATTACACCACGTGACGGAACCTGCGGCACAGACTCAAGCAGAGCTGGCGACCCTAGTGCCCGGGCAGCCCGCGGCCGGGGGGAGCGGTCTCACTCACCAGGCCGCCGCAGAGGCTGAGCACGGCGGCGTGCGCGTCCCGCGCGTTGACGGTGCCGCGGTAGAAGCAGTGGCGCAGGTCGG
>NW_017728931.1:90326556-90345247 GCF_001723895.1 Crocodylus porosus | reverse complement strand
CCCCCCGCCCGCTCCGCTCCGGCTGCGGCCGCCCCGGACCCCCGGCATCAAAGCACTGCCCGCCCCTTGGGGCAGCGCCGCGCCAATGGGGGAGCCGCCGGCACACACACGCACCCCGCCGCACACACACACGCAGGCAGGCGCTGGACACACACGTCCTCCATACACACACGGGAAGGCACGGCACCCCCGTCCCCACACGCACACACATACACACAGGCACTGCCTACCCACACAGGCAGGCATTGCACGCACACAGAGGCACTGTGCACACACTGGCAGACACCACCCCCCGTTACCGACAGAGGCACTGCACGCACACACATCCATACACACACACCAGCAGGCACCACACACCCCTCCCCACACAAACACAGAGGCAAGCACCACACACACACACAGAAGCACTGTGTACACACACAGGCAGGCACTGCACCCATCCACGCGCGCGCGCACAGAGACAGGTGCCCCCAAATACACACACACACAGGCAGCACACGCACGCGCACACACACATACGCAAGCAGGCACTGCAGAGGGAAACACCAAGCACAGCCACTCCCAGCAATATAAACCTATACACTGGGTTTGATCAGAACGCATATCTGTGCCCAATCCACACAAACACAAATCCCAAGCCAGGACACTTTGTAAAGCCAGAGTTTGCACTATTCAAGGGAAAATAAACTTGGGTGGGCTGTTAGAGTAAGAGCCCCTACCATTTTTTACAAACCCCACCAGACTTAGAAAGCTGGGAATGCAGTTTCTTGGAAAATGACAAAGATGAATGAGTACCACAGTCCACAGCGGCTGTCCCCTGAGACCCTGGTCTGTGCCCACATCCCCTGCTGACAACACTCCACCCATTGCACAGTCTGCAAGATGGAGTCATTTTCATTCAGGCCTTTGGGTCAAGGAGGCCTGCCCAAGGATTTGAAAGAGTAGCCACCTGATTGTGAACATAGTTGATTTGATTTTCTGTTAAATTAAGTCCTTCAACTTCCTCAATAGGTAAAAAGTTGCCATAAAGCCCCATAACTGATTATACAGGAAAGCCAGAAGCCAAAATTGGATTACCAACTTTGTGGAAGACAAATTTTCAGAAGGTATTAGAAGGGTAGTATTTTGTTCACAAAAAGAATCATCCAGAGACAGCACTGAGCTAGTGTAGTCTTCCCTGTGCTCTTCACAGCATACACAGAGAGGAAAGACAGAGGCAAGTAGCCAGAGTGCTTTTTTCTGCATCTTAGCTATTTTTGACTGCCAGAATGTCCCCTTTAGTCTGAAGGGTCGGGTGCAAGACAGAGTTGTCCTGAAGCTTGTACAACTGGCATTTCACTTGGAGAAATTAAAGGGACATTAGTATCTGCAGGGGTACTATGATATTACAGAAATAAATGATGGAAACTAAGACGGTGATCAGCACCTGTCCCTTGTTGGTTTCTGCACACAGATTCATCTAGGTTCAGGTCTTGAGTCCCTGCTGCCCCTGGTGAAAGTGATAAGGTGCCAGTACATGTCTGGCATTTACTCACTGTAGTAGCAATAAAATGGAAAAGAAAGAAGAAAAATTGTTGTTTATCATTTTGACACATTGTTTTTTGTGGCATGTTGTACATGTCCATTCCTCAGAAGGGTTTACTATATATGGATCAGATTTGAAGATTTTTTTGTAGCAGTACCCATATGGATGGCATCTGCACACTGCATATCCTGATATCACTGATCAAAGCAGTAAGAGTGGAGCCACCCCTATTGCTCCATAGTTCCTGCTGGATATTGACTCCAATACAGAGAGAAAGAGGGTGGATGGTGGAAAAGACACATGCAACCTGCCCAAAGAACAGCAGTTTCTGGAAAGATGAGTAACCAATTTTTCTTCTTAATTTCTGCTTACACATCTATTCTACTGTAGATGACTTCATGAAGTACCCTATGGCAGTGAATTTCAGCATCTCTTCAAAGAGAAACTTCAGAATAGCTTTGTTGAAGAATGCATCAGCACCAAAGGTACTGGTAAAATGCTTTGTAAAAATATGAATAGATGAACAAGTAATAGTTTGCAGATGTCCAGTATAGACAGCTTTACCCCATAAAGTGAGAGAAGTCACTTGTGCAGCAGTAAAGTGAATCAGAAGCCTCTGAAGAGGCAATTAGCCATTTCATAACAGGACACAATAGGCAGAAGGCAGGACAGAGTGGCACTTTAGAAGCTGCTTCAGAGGCATAACCATGTATAGGCAACAGCCTACTTTTGAAAGTCTTCCTAGTTAACTTTTCATTCTTTAGTTATGGAAAAAAAAAGGCCAGTTGATGTCACAAAGGTCTACCTACCCTTTCCACTCCCCCTTGCCCCAGGGTTCAGAATAAATTGAACATCCATGACCAAGAAATCCAACATTACCTCAAATGTGCAAGTGCAGCCTATGGATACCTGAGGGAATGGGTATTCAAAGATCGTGATATCATAATATCAAATTGTATCTGATGGCTGCATTTACACATTTGAAGTGATGTTGGATTTCTTTGTTGTTGTCAGCCTTCTGCAGGAGATTACTTCCAAGATATGGGAAATAGCATTTTCCAGAATCAAACCATAAATCTGAATTACCAGAGCTGGGGACTTCTCATTAAGAGCTTGTTGATGGAGGACCTTAGTCTTCTGAATGTTAAACATCAGTCCCATTTTATTGTATGCTTTAGTAAAGATATCAATGATTGCCTAAAGGTCTGCTTCTGGGTGAGCACAGACTACAGTATCATCCATGTACAGGAGCTTGATGATTGAAGTCAGTGTAGTTTTGGTTTTGACTTGGGGTCATCTTAGATTAAACAGCTTACCATCCATACAGTAGTTTAGCTCCAGGGTACAGAGAAGGACTACAAGAATGATTAAGGGCCTAGAAGACAATCCTTATGAAGGAAGACTAAGGGATCTGGGACTGTTCAGCCTGGGGAAGAGAAGACTGAGGGGGGACTTGGTAGCCATCTGTAAGTATGTGAGGGGTAAATATTGGGAGCTGGGAGAAAAACTGTTCACTAGAGTGCCCCAGAGGAGGACAAAGAGCAATGGTCATAAACTATTAGAGGATGGTGCACCCACCTGACCTTGTGTAGGCACTCCCTTGCTGCCTTGGAGCATGTACCCAGTGTCAGCAATGGAAGTTGTTCCTGTGGCCTTGGCACTGGGTTGCGTTCACCCTGAGGGAGACCCCAATACTTGCCTTCCACAGCTTGATCTTTCCCTTCAGTGGTGGGGCCCCTTCTTGTGACTCCTTGTGGGTTGGCCACTACCTCTAGCAGGTACTGTTGGGGCTCCACCTCCCCAACACCCCAGTCATGCACCAGCCTTTAGGATGGCCAGTATGGACCACTGGCTCACCCTCTGGTGTCAATATCTACCCTCTCTTCATCTGCTATTCTCCTGCTAGTCTTCCTGTACTCAGGATGATTATGGGACATTAGGCCATCCCTGACAATATGCCAGGTCTTCCCCACTGCCCTGCTGTCTGCTGCACTGTCCTGGATCTTCCTGTTCTGTGAAAGTTGCTTGTGTTCCCTCTCCCTGCCTTGGGGCCCCGAGGTAATGGAGTGGGTGCAAAGCTTTCTCTCATGCATGGATGAGCTCTATCTGACACAAGAAGTCGACAGGCCAATGAAAGGTAAAGTGCTGCTTGACCTGGTTCTGGCAATGGCAAACGGCCTAATCAGCAATGTAAGGATCGAAGGGAAGCTGGGTGACGGTGACCATGCGCTGATCACCTACACCATCCACACTAAAGCTGGCAAGTCAGTTAGCAATACAGAAGACCTTGACTTCAGGAAAGCTGACTTTGACAAGCTCAGGAGGCTTGTCAAGGAGGCCCTAAAGGGCCACAACCCAAAGGGGAGAGGAGTTCAGGATGAGTTGTTGCTCCTCCAAGGAGCAATCTTGGATGTGCAAGCAAAGTCTATCCCATCTTGGAGGAAAGGCAGCAAAAGGGCACAACAGCTCCCTTGCCTCTCCAGGGACCTAGCAGAACTTCTGCATCTAAAAAGAAAGACCTACAAAGAATGGGGGATTGGATCCACCTCCAAGGAGGAATACTCTGCACTGGTTCTGACCTGCAGGGAGCAAATCAAGAAAGCCAAGGCTGCAACAGAACTCCAATTAGCTACAAGTATCAAGGACAATAAAAAGTCCTTTTTTAGATATGTGGGGAGCCAGAGGAAAAGCAAGGGCAACATTGGACACCTGCTAAACCAGATGGGACAACTGACAACTGATGCCCAGGAACAAGCCAGATGGGTACATTGCATTGCTCTTTCACCAGTCCCATGGGACACCCGTGCCCATTACAGGACAGGGAGGCCCAGGTGAGGGAGATCCCCTGCCCTCCATCAATGCTGACCTCATGAAGGAACACCTTGAGAGGCTAGACACCTTCAAGTCACCCGGCCCTGCCAATCTACACCCCACAGTACTCAAGGAGCTGGCTAGCATCATAGCTCAGCCCCTGGCATGGAACTCCTGGCACTCTGGTGAAGTGTCCGAAGACTGGAAGATGGCCAATGTCATGCCTATCTTCAAGAAAGGGAGGAAAATGGATCCAGCAAACTATAGGTCCATCAACCTGACCTCTATCCTGGAGAAGGTCTTAGAAAAGACTATCAAAGAGACCATTCTTAACAGACGAGCTGATGGCAACATCCTGAGGGATAGCCAGCATGGGTGTGTTGTGGGTAGGTCTTGCTTCACCAATTTTATTTCCTTCTATGACCAGGTGACGTATCACCTGGACAAGGGAGAAGAGATTGATGTCGTATATCTTGACTTTAAAAAAGCCTTCAATCTGGTATCCCATGATCACCTCTTAGCAAAACTGGCTAACTGCAGCCTCGGCCTCACCACAATCCGCTGGCTGGGGAATTTGCTCTGTGGTAAGACCCAGAGGGTGGTAGTTGGTGGAAGTCAATCGTTCTGGTGCCCTGTGAGCAATGGGGTCCCCCAAGGCTCTGTCCTAGGGCCTATACTATTTAACATCTTCATTAATGATGTGGACATTGGTATCAGAAGTGGACTGGCCAAGTTCACTGATGACACCAAACTCTGGGGTAAAGCGTCCACACCTGAGGACAGGAGGGTGAGCCAAGCTGACCTTGACAGGCTCAGGAAATGGGCGGATAAGAACTTGATGGTGTATAACACTGAAAAATACAAGGTTCTCCACCTCAGGAAGAAAAACCTTATAGGCTCAGCAGTGCTATGCTGGCTAGCACTATGGATAAAACGGACTTGGGGGTTATGATTGACCACAAGATGAACATGAGCCACCAATGTGATGTTGCTGCTAGTAAAGCAAGCAAAACACTGGCTTGCATCTACAGATGCTTCTCAAGCAAATCCCAGGACGTCATTCTCCCATTGTACTCGGCCTTGGTGAGGCCGCAGCTGGAATACTGCATCCAGTTTTGGGCTCCACAATTCAAAAAGGATGTGGAGAAACTTGAGAGGGTGCAGAGGAGAGCCACACACATGATCAGAGGTCAGGAAAACAGACCTTATGAAGAGAGGCTGAGAGCCATGGGACTGTTCATCCTGGAAAAGCACAGGCTCAGGTGTGATCTGGTGGCCACCTATAAGTTTATCAGGGGTGCTTACCAGAATCTGGGGCAATATCTGTTCACCAGAGCACCCCAAGGGATGATAAGATCGAATGGTCACAAACTCCTCCATGACCGTTTCAGGCTGGACATAAGGAACAACTTCTTTACTGTCTAAGCTGCCAAGTTTTGGACTAGATTGCCGCTGGAGGTGGTTCAAGCACCTACTTTGATCACCTTCAAGAGACATCTGGATGTTTATCTTGCTGAAATCCTATGTTCCCTGCTGACTTCCTGCCCCTGGGGCAGGGGACTGGACTCGATGATCTTCCGAGGTCCCTTCCTTCCCTAATGTCTATGAAATCTCTGAAATGGAACAAATTAAATATACAAAAGAAAAAAATGGAGAATGGGGCCTCAGCCCGTCCCACTCATGATTCTGGTGTCTGTGGCTCCTACGTCCCTTGATACCGGCCTGCCTCGTCCGGCTACACAGCTGGGCGAACGTAGTGGCTCCTTCAACTGCTCCAATGGGTCCTCCTTCAATCTTTCAGTTCAGCCTATGTTCAGCTCAGGGAGCAGTCCTGCTGCCTGCTTCCAGCAGTGCTCCCCTGGCTGCCAGCTTTTATTTCAGCCAGGTAGCATTTTTGCATGATGTCATCTGGTCATGCTCCTCCCAGCCAGCAATAAAAGTGGCTGATGAACCATGCGGGTGTTCCATCCCAGTGAGTGTCATCCAGCTTCTTTTTTCCTAAAAGTGGTAAGCTTGCCCTGTCTTTAGAGCTTTCCTCTTTCTTGTCAGGACAGGTCAGCCCTGTCCCGGGTCCCTCCACAGGAGGGGTCTTTGGGCCCTCTACCTGCGTCCCTCTGGGACAGCTGGTTTCAGGTTGGATGTAAGGAGGAATTTCTTTACAGTATGGGTGACTAGAATCTGGAACAGACTTTCCAGGAAGGTGGTGCAGTCCCCAACTTTGGACGTCTTCAAAAAGGAGACAGGACAGACACCTCCTAGAATCATTTGGCCTCAGCAGTATTCCTGCTCACATCAGGGGGATTGGACTCAATGATCTTTTGAGGTCCCTTAATTTCTATGATTCCATGATTCCAAGTGGAAGCTTGCTGGTGGTCAGATGTAGCAGCATGGTAAGGAATATCAGGAAAAGTGTTGAAGTGATTATGCAGCCTTGCTTAACTCCCATGTTAACTTCAAAAGGATCTGTGATAGATCCATTACTGAGAACCACCATTCACATACCATCATAGAGCAGGCAAAGAGTGGTGATGAATTTTGGTGGGCATCCATATTTCAAAAGGATCCTCCACAGCTGTTCTTGGTTGATAGAGTCAAAAGATTTCATGAGGTCAAAGAAGGCCATATAGAGAGGCCTAGGTTGTTCCCAGCATTTTTCCTGCAGCTGGCAAGCTGTGAAGATCATGTCAGTTGTGCCTCTTAATGTCTTAAACCCACACTGAGATTCTAGGAGGAACTCATCAGCAAGTGGAAGGAGATGGGTCAGGAGAGTTCTCACAACGATCTTTCCTGTGGTGGACAGCAAGAAGATCCTTCTGTAATTTCCAGTCAGACTTGTCTCCTTTTTTGAAGATTGTCACAATCATGGCATCCCTGAAGTCATCTGGGATTTACTTATCATTCCAAATCCTTAAGGTTGAGGGCTGCTTTGATCCTCCTTAAACTTGCTGATAAGCAGGGCCATAAAAAATGTGATTTGCTCCTGGAAGGTGTAAGACCTTGAGTGTACTTCTGTTTCTGATGCATAACTTCTACAGCTTGCTGTCTGGCACAGTTACCTAGACCTGGAATGTTCTGCCTGTTCAGGTAGAAATTACAGTAGTTTTGCATTAGGACCAAAACAGGTACAGTTTAGAGATGAGGCAGGAAAGCTTGTCAAACCTCATATATGGTCTAGAACATTTAGGTCAATGGTAATTTGTGTTCAATTTATAATGTGTCTCCCTGCAAATTGGTAAAATAGTAACCCCAGCCTAAGAAAGATGCATACCTGCCCAAGGTTTACAATAGTAGAAAGAGAAATTCAGATGTTGGCCAGGTTCCTTCACTAGCCTAAGGAGAAGAGGACTTTGACAGGTAGAAAAACCAGTATATCCAGATGGTGTCTGACTACCATGGACATTGTAAATACTCTTGATAGGCTATAGTAGTGATGGGGGTTTATCACCACACGTCTTAGGTATTTCCAGTGGCTGCAATCCATCATCATGTAGCTGTCCTGCAAATTCCAAACAGCATACTAGTAATGGGGATCTAGAGAAGATATGATGGAAGCCAAGGCAACCATGCAAAATTTTATTTTCTGGAGGAAATTCTCTCTTTTACCGGTCTAGAGCCCTTGTTACATGTTGCACTTTTTGCTGCTCAGATGCTGATCAGTATTAGTGCTAGCTTGAGTTTGGAGCAGTCACACCTTAAAGTTAAAAACCTTCTCTGACTTTCCCTCACCTGCAGAGCTGTGACTTGCCACTAGAGGGATGGCGAGCAGGGACCTGACTAGGAGCTATAGTTGTGAGTTGCCACTACTGGGCTCTTCAAGCTGCAACAACATGTCTTTGAAAATACAGACCTTTGGAAGTTGACGAAGGTCCTGGTTTATAAGACTGCTGTGCTGACCACCCTCCTCTACAGCAGTGAAACCTGGACTATCTACTGACACCACATTAAGACCCTTTAGAGCTTTCACCAGGAGTGCTTGTGTCGAATCCTGGAGATCAAATGGGAAGACTGCCAGACCAGCACAAGCATCCTCCATGAAGCTGTGTCCACCAACATTGAAGCCTTGCTCTTGAGAAATCAACTCCAATGGATGGGCCACTGTATCTGAATGTCTGAATTTACCCCCTGACCCAACAGCAATGAGGGAGAGAATCAGACTGGAGCAGGGACAAGCTTTGCAGCCAGGGTGGGGAAGGACAGAGCCACAAGTGGCTCATCCAGGGGGTGTGGGGAAGGAAGCATACACCTGGGAGGACGCGGGGAGCACGTGCCCTCAGATCTGTATTCGAGGCAGGGTGGGGCAGGCAGCATCTGCAGGCTGAGGCCAGGCTCTTCCCAGCAGGGGGGTTGGGCCACCAGGAAGAGCCCAGCTCACAGCGGTGCTGGGAGCAGGGGGAGGGGGGGCTGTAGCCCCCCCTCTGCTCCTCCCAGCATGAGCACAACATGGCCTCCCAGCCTGCAGCAGCAGGTGCCCAGCCCCGTGCAGATCCCATGCACACAGCTCCCATGACCTTGTGGGGGGGCAAGGGGAAGAGAAGGTTTCATAGATTTCATAGACATTAGGGCTGGAAGGGACCTCGGGAGATCATTGTGTCCAGCCCCCTGCCCAAAGGGCAGGAAGTCAGCTGAGGTCATAGGATCCCAGCAAGATAAGCATCCAATTTACTCTTGAAGGTGTTCAATGTAGGTGCTTGAACCACCTCCAATGGCAGACTGTTCCAGACCTTGGGGGCTCGGACAGTAAAGAAATTCTTCTATGTCCAGCCTGAAACGGTCTTGCAGGAGTTTGTGACCGTTCGACCTCGTCATCCCTTGGGGCGCTCTGGTGAACAGACGTTCCCCCAGATCCTGGTGGTCACCCCTGATAAACTTATAGGTGGCCATCAGATCACCCCTGAGCCTGCGCTTTTCCAGGCTAAAGAGTCCCATGGCTCTCAGCCTGTCATCGTAAGATCTGTTTTCCTGACCTCTGATCATGCACGTGGCTCTCCTCTGGACTCTCTCAAGCTTCTCCACATCCTTTTTGAATTGTGGAGCCCAAAACTGGACGCAGTACTCCAGCTGCGGCCTCACCAAGGCCGAGTACAAGGGCCGGGATGGAGGGGGGCTACAGTGAATTTTTGGGTAGCTGCAGCCCCCAGCCCATGGCCCCAGTCCCAACACTGCTGCCATGGGCCTAGCTCTTCCTGGCAGCCCAGCCCCCTCTCCAGGAAGAGCCCAGCCCCAGACCATTGATGCAGCCCACCCCACCCCATGTCCAGATCTGGGGACTCATGCCCTCCCGGGGTGCATGTCCCCCCTCCCTGTGCCCCCTGGATGAGCTGCTCGCAGCTCCATCCAACCCCGGCTGCAGGGTCTGCCCCTGCTCCTGCCCCGTTTCCCCCCTCACTACTGTTGCAGCTGCTCATGCTGCCCTGCGTTTGAAGGGACATGTGGCCCCCTGATCTCTGTGTGGGGTGAGGCAGCTGTAACTGCACACTGGACTTTGCACCCCAAGCCGCGCTGCAACTCGGGGGGTGGGGGGGAGAGTGCATGTCTGCCAGGGCCTCTGCCAGGGTGCATGCAGTGACGGGAGCCCCCCCAGTGTGCCTGGACAAGCCACCTGGGCTCCAACCATCCCCCAGTCTGACCTGGCCAGGGTCCCACACACCCAGTGGCAAGGGTCATGGAGGGAGATCATTCCACTCACCCAGCCCAGCCCTGGCAGCACGGGCACTTTTCAGCCCAGCCATGTGCGTCCTGCCACTCCTACATCCCGCTGCTCCCAGACTGCATCCTGGCCCCACCCAGACTGAGATCGACTGTCAGAGGCTCCCCAATCTATGAGTCGATTGCATTAATTCATTAATTAATATTAAGTAATGTTAATGCTGTTTAATTAATTCTCTCTTCATTAATTTCTGGTACATCTTAAAGTCCACGGGTTAAAAAATGATAATTCTGATATCAGGGCTTCATTTGGAGAAAAGGGAAAAATGTGAGGAGATGAAAAGTCCTCATAGTGAGTAGGATGCATAGGTTGTTCTTCATGAGATGCCTGCTAGGATATAGAAACAGGAGTGAATTCATGGTCTTCTTCAAGAAACAGATATGAACAATGTCTTAGGAGCTGACAACTCTAATAATATGCAATCTTGTAAAATGAAGAGAATGACGTTGCAGAGAGAGGGCTGGTTTAGGCAACCATATGACATAAGTAATTAGTGGTATGAGTTTCAAGAGGTCATGTATCTAGACTGATAAATGTGAGGACTTTCTACATCTGCAGTGAGGATATCTTTCTAGTGATGAAATTAATGATCACTTGCAATGCTGGAAGTCTATGTTAAGTGTCTCCACTGCAACCTGAATCTGATAGTGAGAATGAATAGTCTACCAGTGTAGGTGGAGGACATTGTTCATGTTCTATTACAAGGAGTAATAGAGACAAGAGTTATATGTATTATTCCCAGTTCACATTAAGCAATTTACACTAAAGAAGGTTGATTGGGGAATGTGATTTAAAGCACAGAGGATCTCCAACCCTCAGCCAGAGATGGTGGAAAAGAAACACAGAAAAGCTAAAAGTTTTTGCCTTCCACACCCTCAGCAGAAGCCACAAAGACACAAAAAGCACATTTGCTGTCTTGATGTATTGCTATGGGTTTTCAGACTCCAATTAACTGGCCACAAATACACTTAAAAAGTAGAATAGAATGAAATGAAAGAAAAAAAGAACATATTTTTTCCAAGAAAATGGAAGCTGCCAGTTTATTGAATATTGAAAAAAAGCAGCAAGTAGAGAACTCTTAAAATCATCAGATCTGCCATTTTCTGTGCCGACAATTTCTCCGATCCTTGATGTTAAGGCAATATTTGTTTTAGTTTTTGGATGCTTTTGATGTGTTTATTTTAATAAAGCCTTCCTCCATGTAAGCCATAGACTAAGAGGAACAGCCTTTTTCCATCCTGAGACTCCTGGTAGAGTCAAAAATGAAGATTTCACAGTCAAGTCAGAAATAGCATACTATTTAATTAACTTTTGATCACATTTTACCAAATGTCCTCTGATTTTCTCTTAATTGAGTTTACTTGCTTATGATTTCCAAATATGATTTGTTTGAAGTATGAGCATAGGCAGTTATGTCCCTCCGAAGTTTATGTCCATGCTAATGCCCACATGCTAAACTTTAGATACCCTTGCTTTAGTCCAGCTCAAAGCAAACATGGCCAAATTTGCTAAATTTTACATCTTCACTCCCTTTTCACCCACTTTTCTTTATGTACACACTACTGTCTAATACAACCATTCTTTCATTTATTCTTTAGAAACTGGCAATCTCCCAGCTCATTGCTAACAACCCCAGTAGGAGCAACACAAGACCCTGATGATGCAGTGAGTGTTGCCACGCTTGTATGTCAGAAGTATGATGGCCAGAAAACCAGCAACAGGTAAAATGATCAATGTCAATAAGACCTTGGGCGCAAGAAGGAGGGTTGTAAGGGCATTCATAGGTGATGTGGTCAGCCATCTGAGTTTGAGCACCACAGCTGCAGGAAGAGAACATGGACTCCCAGGAAGGTGGAAGCTGTAAGCAAATGACCTTTGGTAGTAAGTAGAAGTATTCATCTCCTCCTGCAGTGGTTTCCTTGGATAACAGATATAGAGGCCTAGCAACAGAGGAGGAGGAGCATGTTTCATTGGTGGAAGAGGCCAGGCCAGGCATCCCCAAGGTTGGGAGGATTGAGACCACTGCCACCAAGAGGAAGCAATGAGTGGTTGTGGTTGGAGATTCCCTTCAGTGGGGAACGGAGACACCCATCTTCCAGCCTAACCTGTTGTTTCAGGAGGTCTGCTGCTTACTCGGAGCCTGGGCCTGAGATATCACAGAAGGATTACCAAGACTTATCCAGCCTTCTGATAACTATGCCATGCTGCTTATCCATGTGAGCACCAATGATACTGCCAGAGGTGATTCTGGGCAGATCAAAAGTGACTAGGTGCAAGGGTGAAGGGGATAGGGTCTCAGGTTGTGATCTCCTCGATCCTTCTGGTCAAGGAAAAGGGCCCAGGCAGGGGCAGACCCATCCTACAGATCAATGCATGGTTATACAGATGGTGTTGTCAGCAGGGTTTTGGCTTTTCTGACCATGGAATGCTGTTCCAAAAAGAAGCTTTGCTAGAAAAAGATGGGATCCATGTGATGAAGAGAGGGAAGAGCATCTTCATAGACAGACTTGTTAACTTGGGTGGGCAGGGGTTAAAATAGGCTTGCGAGGGAATAGAGACCAAAACCCTGAGGTAAGTGGGCAAGTGCGTGCCCTGGAAGAAGCACAAGCAGGAGGGGGAAAAAGGAGAGCCTTCTCATTCTTCCTGAGAAAGGAGGGCAATCAGTTACTTCAGGTGTCGGTACACGAATGCATTCACCTAGGAAACAAACAGGAAGAACTGGAAGCCCTTACTCAGCCACAGAACTATGATGTGATTGGAATAATGGAGACTTGGTGGGATAGATTGCATGAATGGCATACTGTCATGGATGGGTATAAGCTTCAGGAAGGACAGCGAGGGGAGAAGAGGAGAAGGAGTTGCACTTTGTTGAAAAGAGCTGTATGATAGCACAGAACACCAGTTTGAAACTGGAGACAGGCCTGTTAAAAGTCTTGGGTTAGGGTCAGAGGGGAGAGCAACAAAGGAGATGTCATGGTGGATGTCTGCTATATACCACCAGACCAGGAAGATGAGATGGATGAGGCTTTCTTCAAACAACTAGAGAAAGTTTCCCAGTCACAGGCCCTGGTTCTCACAGGGGACTTCAGTCACCCTGACATCTGCTGGGAGGGCAATACAGCAGTGCACCGGCAATCTAGGAAGTTTTTAGAGATGGTCGGGGACAACTTTCTGGTGCAAGTGTTGGTGAGTCCAACTAGAGGCTATGGTCTTCTTGACCTACTGCTCACAAACAGGGAATGTACCAGTCGATGACAACTTGGCAGTTACCATGAGATAATTGAGTTCAGGATCCTGAGGTATGGAAGGAAGGAGGGCAGCAGAGTAAGGACCCTGCACTTCAGAAAAGCAGATTTTGACTGACTAAGGGAACTTATGGACAGGATCTCCTGGGAGGCCAGTCTGAGGGGGAAAGGAGTCCAGGAGAACTGGTTATATTTTAAAGAAACCTTACTGAGGGGACAAACTATCCTAATGTGCAGAAACACTAGCAAGCATGACAGAAGACCAGTGTGGCTTAGCAGAGAACTCTTCAGTGGCTAAAACACAAAAAGGAAACTTACAAGAAGTGGAAACTTGAATAAATGACTATGGAGGACTATAAGAGTATTGCTTGGATATGCAGGGATGAAATCAGGAAGGCCAAAGTGCAATTGGAGTTGCTGCTAGCAAGAGATGTGAAGGGTAACAAGAGGGGTTTCTATAAATATGTAAGCAACAAGAGGAAGATTAGGGAAAGTGTGGATCCTTTACTAGATGGGGAAGGCAACCTAGTGACTGAGGCTGCAGAAAAGGCTGAAGTATTCAATTTTTACCTCAGTCTTCATAAGCTTCCAGACTGCTGCACCTGACAGCATCATCAGCAATCCCTTACAGACATGGATGATTGCCTTCCATGGTTGCTTTATCTATGGGTCTGAACATGACTGACAAGGCCAATCCAGGATTGACAGGTTCTATTGCAACTTGGTCACATTTCCATGTGAGGTGGGTGGCTCCACATTCTTGGTTCAGTCCACAACGCATTGTTTTTGCCACTCCCACTTTTCCATCTCCTGTTATTATCATGAGGTTTCAAAGTACTGAGATCCTTGCAGCAAACTCTTCCTTCATTTGAGGTGGTGCTCCCATGAGTTGATGTTGGATTTTTTCAAATTGGCCTTGAAGATGTCTGTAACATTCCTAGATCTTAGGAATGTTTTCCCACAAAAGGGAGGAGACAAAGTCCCTTTTCACTCGCCCGCCATGACTTGATCAAGAAAAAGGGAGGCTCTAATAATGGGAGGTCTCCTTCCCTTCAGGGTGGGGGTTGGGGTTCTCTTCAGTGTGTTTCTTGGGACTCCATCTCCCCTACTCTCCTTCCATATGTGAACCATGATGTTAAACGGGTGGTGCTGCTCAGCTCAGGATCAGTAGTGTAGCCTGTAGCTGACAGTCATAGGCTATACACAGGACTGAGAATAAAACTTGCTTGAGGAGTCTGGAGTCAGACATCCAGGTGACATGGCCAGCCCCACAAAATTGATGTTGGGTAATCATCGCCTCAGTGCTCATGGTGTTTGCTTGCAAGAGGACACTAATATTAGTGTGTCTGTCTTCCTATTAGATATAAGGGATCTTCTGCAGGCAGCACTGATGGTACTTCACCATGACTTGAGGTGTCTCCTGTCAATTGCCCACGTGCCAGCTTCATACAATAAGGTGGGGATCCCAGCTGCTTAATAAACCATGAGCTTGGTTTTGGATCTAATGTTGATCTTTGAACACCCATTCCCTCAGGCATCTGAAGGCTACACTTGCACATGAGAGGTGATGCTGGATTTCTACGTCAATGTCAGCCTTCTACAAGAAATGGCTTCTGATGTACAAGAAATACTCTAAATTCTCCAGACTCTAACCATAAATCTGAATCACTGGAGCTGGGTACTGCTCATTAAGAATTTGTTGATGGAAGGCTTTAGTCTTCTGAATGTTAAGCATGAATCCCATTTTCTTGTATGCCTCAGTAAAGACATTGACAATTGTGTGAAGGTCTACTTCTGAGTGAGCACAGGCTACAGCATCAACAGCATACAGGAGCTCAATGATTGAGATTGGGGTAGTCTTGGTTTGGACTGTAAGTCAGCTGAGATTAAATGGCTTACCAGTCTTAACCTCAAAGGGTTGATCCATTACTGAGAACTACTGCCCGCATACTGTCATGTAGCAGATGACTACACCTGTCATCACAATTTGAGGAGAAGGTGAGAAGCCAACAGTAGTGAAAGAACAGGTTAGGGATTATTTAGAAAAGATGGATATGTACAGGTCCATGGGGCTGGACAAGCTGTACCTGAGGGTGCTGAGGGAGTCAGCTGATGTGATTGCAGAGCCACGGGCCATTATTTTGAAAACTCTTGGCAGTCTGGGGAGGTCCTGGATGTTTGGAAAAATGCAAATATAGTGCCCATCTTTAAGAAAGGGAAGAAGGAGGATGCAGAGAACTACAGACCAGTCAGCTTCACCTCGGTCCCTGGAAAAATCATGGAGCAAGTCCTCAAGAAATCCATTTCTAAGCACTTGAAGAAGAAGATGATTAGGAACAATCAGCATGGATTCACAATGGCAAGTCATGCCTGAACAACCTGATTGCCTTCTATGGTGAAATGACTGCCTCTCTGGATGCAGGGAGAGCAGTGGATGTGAGATATCTTGATTTTAGCAAGGCTTTTGATATGGTCTCCTACAACATTCTTATAAGTAAGCTGAAAAAGTACAGGTTGGATGAATGTACTTGTGATGGGGCTGTCACAAGGCCTGTCCTGATGTCTACCTGCCCACCTGTCTAGGGTGGTCTACTCTGTCTCACGTGCCACATCCTGCTGGTTTAAAACTGTAATAAAAATATGGGAAGCTGCCCATTAAGTGCCCCGATGCCTAGGACATTACACACAGCTCCGACCTTCCCTATACCATGTCCCATACCTTGCAGGTGGCATCCAATATCACCAATAGGCCATAGGTGCACACTACCCACTATAACTCCCCCTGCTACTTTGCTGAGCTGTACTCAGCCTCAGGCCCAAATTTGGCATCAAGCATCCAGAAACTATCTTTTGCCTCTATGCCCCCTCACTGGGGCCTCCATTGTATGCCCTCTCACTTGGGCCTTATGCCCTGTCACTAGGGCCATCAACTGCTCACTAAACTCTTTGGGTTTAGCCTGTGTGCTCACTAAACTCTTCATGCCACTCCTGCAGCCCTACTTTGTGCAGCCCTTTAGGTCTGCCTATGGAAACCCTACTCTGCACCCACTCAGCACAGGCCTTCAGGTAGCCCATGCACACCCTGCTCTGCGCAGCCTACTTCTTTCACTACACCCCCTCACTGGTACCACCCTTCTTCCCCTTCAGTGGGGTTATTGGGGTCTTACACCCCATGGGGCTCAGGTGCTGCACTAGGTGTGCCTGGCCCCTTTCCTGTCCCTGCTACTGGGATAACCCACCAGGTTGTGGGAGTTGGGACTATAAGGTGCCCTATACTCACAAGTGAGGAAACTGGTGTGGCATTTTCTGGGAACCTCCCTGCCACAGGCAGCCCTACCACACCATCCTGCACTAGGAGGGTGTAGTTTTAGATCAAGAATATTATGTGTACAGCAGCTCCAGCCAGGCATTGTTCCCCCTCTGGCTGCTCGCAGAGAACTGCTGGCTCTCCTGCTCAGGCCTGGTCTTATTGCTAGCAGCTGAGCCCTCTCCCCCATTCAGGCAGTCTCCTGCTGACCGTGTGACTTCTGGTTGGGGGGTGCAGCCATCTTCAGGCTGCTCTGCTGCTTGGTCTTAGCCCTTAAAGTGGCAGGCACCAAAGGTACCCTTCCTTAGTACTGTAAGGTGTAGAAAACTGGTTGGATCACAAGGCTCAAAGGGTAGTAATCAATGGCTTGCTATCTAGTTAGCAGCCAGTGTCAAGTGGAATGTGCCAGGGGTCAGTCCTGGGACAAGTTTTGTTCAGTGTCTTCATCAATGACCTGGAAGGTGGGATGGAGTGCACCCTCAGCAAGTTTACATATAAGACCAAGCTGTGGAGAGCAGTAGATATGCTGGAGGGTAGGGCTAGGATTCAGAGAAACCTGAACACATGGGAGAGTTGAACCAAAAGAAATGTTATAAGGTTCAATAAGGACAAGTGCAAAGTCCTGCACTTAGGACAAAACAATCCAATGCACCAGTACAGGCTGGGGACTGACAGGCTAAGCAGCAGCTCTGAAGAAAAGAACCTGAGGATTACAATGGACAAGAAGCTGAATAAGAGCTTACAGGGTGCCCTTGTTACAACAACAACATAATGAGTTAACAACGTAATAGGCTGCATTAGTAGGAGCATTCCCAGCAGATCAAGAGAAGTGATTCTTCCCCTCTATTTGGCACTGGTGAAACCACATCTGGAGTACTGTGTCCAATTTCCCCCGCCCCCCTACAGAAAGGATATAGACAAATTGGAGCAAATCCAGTGGAGGGCAACAAAAATGGTTAGGGGGCTGGAGCACATGACTTCTGTGGAGAGGCTGGATTTTAGTCTGGTGAAGAGAAGACAAAGGAGGGGGGTGGGATTTAATTGCAATCTTCAACTACTTGTAGGCTGGTTCCAAAGAGGATGGAGCTAAACTTTTCAGTGGTAGCAGGTGACAGAACAAGGAGCAATGTTTTCAAATTGCAGCAAGGGACGTTTAAGTTATATATTAGGAAAAACTTTCTCACTAGGAGAGTAGTAAAGCACTAGAACAGGCCTGCCAGTGAGGTTGTGAAATCTCAATTCTTGGTCTAAAAAACCCAGCTAGACAAAACCTTGTCTAGGATGATATAGTTGGGGAGGGTCCTGATTTGAGTAGGGGATTGAACTAGACGACCTCCTGAGGTCCCTTCCAACCCTAATTTTCTATATTTCTATGATTCTGTGATTCTAACAGGGCATCAGAAAAAAGGTTAGAGGGACAGATCTGTGAGATCAAACAAAGGGAAAGGGACTGGGGATGCAGAGATTTAGGAGTTGTCAGACTAAAGGGATTAGATGAAGCCCATGAAATGGAAAGGAAAAACCAAGGAAAGGATCCTCAGAGATAAAATGAGGGAGGAAGAAGAATCGTCATTATAACATTTGAAGAAAGAAAGAGGTAGAAATAAAGTCTGGAGAACACTGGGTCAAGAAATACTAATAAAAAGGAAGAGGAAGTGAAACAAAACAGAAAAAAATATTTACCTCTTTTAGATATTAAGGAACAGATTTTCAGATGACATGCATTGTAGGGCTGTGCGAAGCTTCGTGTGCTGCTTCAGTTAGAAAGGGTTTTGGCCTGATTCAGTGGCCGAATCTCCAAATCCAGATCAAATCAGGGGACCAATTAAAAGGTCTGAATTGATTCAAAGCTCTCTGAATTGATTCAGAAAAGATTTGGAGTGCTTTGGTGATTTGGGCCATCCCTGCCCACTGCAGCAGGGAGCTGGACCCAGACTCCAAGCTGGTAAGTAGGGGCCAGGGAAGCAGAGGCTGGAGGAGGGGGGTGGGGACCATGGGGGGACCCCTGCCTGCTTCCCCAGCCCTCCTGACTGCACCCCAACCCCCATTCACTTTCCGTGCCCCCCCCATGGCTGCCCCATCTGGCCCTGGCTCCC
>NW_017728931.1:90323089-90326456 GCF_001723895.1 Crocodylus porosus | reverse complement strand
CCCCCACATGGCTGCCCACCTGGTCCCAGCTCCTGGTGCTTTAAAAAAAATCCCCTACTCACTAGCTGCTGCCTGGCAAGGGAGTGATCCCCATTGCTCTCCCATACTGCATGGAGGGGCTCTGTAACAAGCCCCCCAGTCCCCCCCACTCCCTTAAAAATCCCATGACTGTCCTGCATGCTCCAGCTCCCAGCCCTTTAAGAAAAAGACCCCCAGAACCCGGACTCACCGGGTGACAGAGACCCCATGCAGTGCAGGGCAGTGGGGAACAGCGTGGATCGCCCCCCACCAG
The DNA here is from genome assembly GCF_001723895.1 of Crocodylus porosus. NCBI lineage: Eukaryota > Metazoa > Chordata > Crocodylia > Crocodylidae > Crocodylus > Crocodylus porosus. The sequence continues at coordinate 90,326,164 of NW_017728931.1, read as the reverse complement.
GCAGGAACCAGTGATTCCAGGCTTTTTTTGTTTTTTTTTTCTTAGAGGGCCAGGAGCTGGGGCAAGTGGGGCAGCCATGGGGGGGTTGGGACAGCAGGAGTATTAGGGAGTTCATAGAACCCCCCGCGCAGTGTGGGGCTGGGGCAGTGGGGATCACACACACACACACACACACACACAACCGCCGGGCAGCAGCTGGTTAGTGGGGTTTGTTTTGTTTTTTTCAGAGAGCCAGGAGCTGGGGCCAGGTGTGGCAGCCATTGCTGGGGCTGGGAGTGTGGGCGGGGGATGGGGCCTGTGTCACTCAAAGATTCGGCTGATTCAGCAGCAGCTGAATCTCCGAAGCAGACTTGGCTGAATCGATTAAATAAAGAGAACTATGTCAATTTACACCTGAGAATCTGGCCTTCAGTAATATAATACATTCTGATTTCATGAAGTCTGCATTGACATTACTACTGGCTAGTAAACAGTTGCCTTTAAGAATGCCTCCTACGCTGGTGGAATAAATCCATCTATTTACATTGTTCATTCTTTTCACTTATCTATCTTAGTGAAAATGCTAGGAATGAAGTATGCGTGCCAGTTATTTTCAAGATCATAGAGTACAAGGCTATTCTGTGCCTATTTATGCGTTTCAGTTTTCCTGCATTTGCACTATAATTGTAGGGATTTCCTAGACGAATTAATTGAGGTCATGGTTATTTAAATATTTGTAATTTTCTTTAAATCATGCAGTAGATAAGGTTTGTTATTTAAAGGAATAAAATTTGTACAATTAAACATGTTAAGCACCTCACAGTAATAACATTTCTTATTTGGCTGAATAAAAAATAAATATTTTTGAGATGTAGTTGTTTAGCTATGAGCAGTATCTTTAAGTGTAGCAGCAAGCCTCCTGGGTTCTTGTCTCATCAACTGAAAAGCAGCAGTAGCAGAGATATTAAAATACTGGTGCTTAGAAGAACAGGAAGGTAGAATTTAGACAAAGTAAGTTATAATAAAAATAAGTCTGGTGTACATATGTTATTTCAAAAAGAGGTTGTATGCAAAATACATTTCAATATAACCACTGAATTTTGCTTTCTCCCCCATCATTGTTCCTTGAGAATTTTCTGTTCTTTGAAAATGACTTATATTATTACATTGTGCTTTTTAAGACTCCTAGTTTGTCCCTATTTTGTTGTATTTTTTCGTTATTTTTTCAAGTTGATTGTACACCTCTGCTAAGTCTATAGTAACTTCCCCTATTTGTCAAGACTCTCACTGTATTCCCATTTTTTAGAGTCCTAGAGAATTAAACTGGGCTGAAACCAATAGGTTTCAATAGAGTTCAGGAGAAAATGGTTGAACTGTGTTATAAAATTCTTAGTTAGGATACAGTTTTCAGTTTGATTTTGTAGCTGATTCAGAAAACTGGTAGGAAAATCATTTTGTATGAATTCTTTAGTTATGTGCCTGTTCAATTCCATAGAACTTTTATAAGACTGACTCATCCTGTATAAATTTGATGCTATCAGGTTTATTTTAGCCTTAATCTAGATTGACCAAAACACTTCATTACTATCCAATATACAATTTCCATATTCTTTGATTATTAAAGTTAAAACCTAGCATTGTAGGTAGAATGAATATATGCTTGTCATTGTCAGACCAGCCATTTCAAAATCTAAAACAATAACTAGTTGACAAAGTGGTAGCAGTTTTTTTAAATCTATGTTGTACTTTCAAAACTGCTGATCAAGTGGACTTTCAACTGCTTTAAATAATTCGTTACTGCATAAGTAAAAATGGACACCTAGATGTCATTACAAGTTCCATGCAGGAGGAAAATGCAGAAACAAACCCTAGTTACGAGGTATTACATGCAGGCACTACTGTGCAATCACCATGTAAGTAATAAGGCTAAGCTTCACAAGATCGAAAGTTGGCAAAACTTCTATGTTCATTCTGCCAAGTCTCAAATGGCAACCACGGGTATGAGCTTCACCCTCTTCTGGAGCTCCATCAGCACAGTGCAGCTGTTGTATCATCAGCCACCGGGAATTTCAGCTGCAAGAAATGAAATGTAGGTCACAGCAACTCTAGAGAAAAGTACATAGGAAGGAAAAAATCTCTAAGATAAGTATTTGAAGTCCATACAAATCATTATGTAAAAACAAAAACTTACTACATTACCAAGCTGAAGAGCCTGTACATTCATTCTGCCAAAAAACCCTAATATTTTTATGTTTACAAATACACTGCAGATGTTACTTTGGATGGAGAGAAAAGTCTCCTCACAAGTAAACAGACTTACGGCTAAATCCATCCCTAGCATAATTCCACTGAAGGCAATGGAGTTAAGCAGAAATGAATTTGACTGATTATAGTTTTTTCCTAGCTACACAGGTTTTTTCACAGTATTACCCAGAATAGCCCTACAGATTTACTTTTAAAAGAACATACATTTAATATGAAATATTATACACAACAATGTAGTGACAACATTTAGGCTAGGAACAGACATTACACATAAACTGGTTTGAGTGATCAGAAATTGGTTAGACCTGTAACAGAACAGATGTTCAGTGCACATAAACCAGTCTGAAAATGGCTGAAACCGGTTTGTGATAAACCTAGTTGAACGTAGCATCAGACTTAACCAATTTGGGTCAAACCAGTTTATGTAATGTCTGTCCCAGACCCCTTGCTGGTTTAAGTTAAATCAGAGTCCTGCAACATCCCAGCATGCTCCCTGGGCTGGACAGGGCTCTCTGTTCCACAGCAGGGCTTGCTCCTCCCCTCTGCTCTTTGGCCAGAGCTCTGGCAGACTTGCAGGCACAGCAGAGTCTGCTGGCTTCCCTGTGCCCCTCTCCTCCTGCCCCCTCACCACTCACTGCTTAAGCAGGGATCCTTTCCTCCTCTCTGCCACAGCTTGGTCCCTAGCCAGCATGTGGTACTCTAGCTAATTCTGTGTAAGTCTCCAGCAGAGACTGCAGACACCAGATCACCAAATCCTTAGATGCAGGGGTAGCAGTGGACATAGTCTTCCTGGACTTTCGGAAGGCCTTCGACACTGTCTCTCACCCCATT
>NW_017728931.1:90250773-90322024 GCF_001723895.1 Crocodylus porosus | reverse complement strand
TCTCCCATAGTATGGACCCCAGCCACAGGGACCCTAGGCATGTGGTATGCTAGCTAATGCCAAGGGCGGGGGTGTCCATTTTCACTGGGACAGGCAGACAGAACAGTGACTGCTTAGGGCTGTTTGGACCTAATCAACAGGTCAGCTGGTCAGCTGTTTAAGAAGCTTGAAGTAATGGGAAGAAGCCATTGTTTTGCTAATCAGGTGATAAAGACTGTTATCACCAGGGATCCTGATCTTCCCTGATAAAAAAATCACAAATTCTATAATAAAAATTGAAAATTCTCTGATAACCCCCCCCAATATGTGTTTAAAATTAAAGGCCCCCCACAGCCCTTCTGACTCTGCTCATGCCCCTCACTCCCTCCACAACAGGCCCCCAGTTGGTGCCACTCACTCTACCCTCACTGCCCCCTAGCCCTGCTCATACCCTTGTCCCCCACCCAGAACCCCTGCCCCCCAGCTCTGATGGAGGGGGCCCCCAGCTGCCAGGACTATGGGGCCAGAGACCCAGGCCCACACCTCTCTGCCCCCAACAGAAGGCAGCAGCTGCTGCAGCAGAAGGAACACAGAGCCAGCTCCTGCACTGCTGCCCGTCTGCTGCTGGCTCGGGCGGGGGCAAGACCGGCTCCTGGCTGCAGCATGCACTCCTGGGGAGCAGGAGGTACCCACACACCCCATATCTCTGCGGGGGGGGCAGGGCAGATGTGCGCTGCATGCAGGTTTCCTGAAGGACTGATAGTGTGCCACTCTGGGTCCATGTGTCCCTGGTCGGGCAGACACTCCATGTGGGGCTGCTCCCAACACCTCCCCACTCCCTCAGTCCCCAGCCAGCTTCCCACAGGAGTGCCTGCCCAGCCGGCAGCACATGTCCCGAGTGGTGCACTGTCAGCCCTTCAGGGAAGCTGCACATGGAGGCACGGAGCCCAGTCGAGCAAATACCACGCCACTCACAGCCCACATGCCACTGGCCAGGTGGGCACTCCATGTCTTTCCCTAACACCTCCCCACTCCCTCATCCCCCAGCCAGCTTCCGGCAGCCAACTTCCCGACCAGCCAGCTTCCCCCCCAACCCTGCTGGTGCCTATCACCCTTGACCTGCAACCCGCCCAGGCCCCTGCAAGCACCACTTACCTCAAAGGCTTCAGGAAGGAAAATGAGCCGGAGCCAAGCCTTGGGTGATTAAGAGCCCCTGTCCTTTCCCCTTCTCCCTCCTGCTCTGGACTGGGCTGCAGAGTTTCCCGCCCTTTTTGCAATTAGCTCTTGCATGCTGGAACTCTGCCAAAAGTGGGAAATCTGCATGTTTCTCTGCTAAAGGGTAAACTCCATTTTTTTCTCTGATAAAATAGAGAAATCTGTGGTTTTCTGTTTTCCACGGGAAATGGAAAATCTGGATCCCTGGTTATCACTATCAGCCCCGAGCTGGCCTGCTTGCCTGTCAGCTTGGAGCAGACAGTATGACAAAGCAGGGAGGGAGATTGAAAAGCTCCATATCATCAACAGTTGCATGCATTGCAACCCCCACATGCCTTGACTCAGAGTGCTAGCCTCAGGCTGGAGACTGGCAACACTCCCACCCCTTGAGCAACCAGCAGGGAAAAGCCTGGGATAGTACAGGCAGATCTCCCTAATGAAACAGGCCTGGCCACATCCCCTTTAGTTCAGGTCCCTGCAGATGGGAGGGCTGCTATAGTGCCCACCAACTTCTAGCATGAGCCACTTCAGCCATGTGCCCAAATTTCCTCAGCCCATAAAGAATGTCTGTCCAGTTTCAAACCAGTTCAGCCTAGCCAGATTAGACTAATCTGCAAAGATTGAATCAATTCAGGCTCAGGCTTTTTGAATGTCTGTCCCTAGCCATTAACATAAAAATACAATACTAAGATGACTTGGATCCATCCCATTGTTCCAATAGATTATACTGCTCTGCATGTATAAAAAAGCACACATTTTTGAGATGTTTGTAGCATTCTAACATCAAAAAAGAAGGTTGGAAGGAACCTCTAGCACACTGTTGGCTCATATTTAGTTTGCTGTTCACTATAACCTCCAGCTCCTTTTCTGTAGTACTGCAGCCTAGCCAATTAAACCCCATTTGTGCATTTGATTGTTCAAGCTAGGAAACTAATAATTTTGACTATATAATAAGATCATAATGTTAAGTAACTGAAGATACCTAGAAGCTCAAACTGTATATACTATGTATGTATATTTGGGGATAGACATCTGTTACACTAGGGGTTGTCAACCAAGAGTACGTGTACCCCTGGGGGTACTTGGGAACGCCCTAGGGGGTACGCAGCAGTGGCACAGGGGGCAGGGCTGCCAGCACTTTGTGCTGCTTGTGCTGCCGCTTTCATCTTCGCTGGTGCTTTTGTTGCTGCACGCACCTCCACCGCTGCACACCGCCAGCACTTTCGGTTTCATTTGCATTACACCTTGCAAGCAACTTCTAGAGAGAAAATCTGCCAGCTTGAAGACCATGAGTTTCAGTCTCCATTTGATTACTTAAGCACATGATTCTTTAACCTCTTCTGTGTTTATGCCACTTGTTTTCCAACTAGGACCCTTATCACAATACAAGTATTAAGCTGAATATGAAGACAAAGTAAGGATGAGGGAATCAAGACAATAAAAAAACAGTTATAGACAATTACATTCATAGCAAGAGGACTATGAATAGTTCTGACATATAACATATAGAACTTATCCATATTCCATAGAACATATCCATATTCCAACCAGACTCTACAAATAGTTGAGCCTGGTTGGAATAAATGTGGTTGGTGTCTATGAATTTATGATATGGTTAAAATATTGTTGAAATAACTATGAATCTCTTTGCCTTGGTGAGTTTTTCTTCAATGTATCATTTTGATGCTGCTTTTTCACATTACATTTATTCATTTTTTTTTAATAACTAAAATTAGTTCATTTCCTTACTTGTGATTTTATCTTGTCTGCATGGAAACCCACTGCACTGTTAAGCTTAGAATTGTTGGACTTTTCTGCCTTTTCAATTCCAAAAGGTACGTAAGAAGATCCTCTTCCCACTACTTCTCCTGCATGCTGTCACCTTGATAATTCCCTGTACAACAGACACAAAGGCATAGCTTAAAATTTTGGCATCCTGGGTGGTGTAGCACAGGGGGAAGCAAGCACTTACGACTTCACACAAGGGCTGCTGTAGTTGTGGTGGCAGCACAGACTATCTCAGTGCAAGCTCTCTGAACATGGGCTGTTGCTGTGGTGGCAGCACAAGCTCCCTGGGGGGCTACCATTCTCACATACCCTCTGATGCAGCACATGGGGCTGGGCTGCCCTGCTCAACCCTCCCTCCCCACAAGTACAGATATGCCTGGTTAACTTCACTAAAACTGCAGTTCTAGCCAGACATGCTAAATTTGAGATATATAAAGTGTATTGGGGGAGAGAAGGGGACTGTAAAAGAATCAAACAAGGGTATTGAGAAATCAAACAGAAAACTTTCCTTCAGAAGAGAGAGAATGGAATAACACCAGACTTGCCTTAGCCTCAATCTTTCTGCCCAGAAAATGTGAAGATAAGGATCAATCACCACCCCCAGGAGACCAGACACTGGAAGTGTCAAATGCAATAAACCACAACCCTGTGAGAACAGCAGATTTGTGCTCAATGAAACCAGTGTTAAAGGTCTGGAAACTAATGTTCGCCTCAATAGCACCTTATATAGAAAACTTTGACAATAAGGCTCCTTTATGGAAAGGGCCCCCCATTCACTAAACCTGTGAACCTTTCAAAGTCTAGGAACATTTTCCCCAGTGGTTCAAAGCTGACAGGGTAAGAGATTCTAACAATAGACTGAGACTCTATTGTGTCGTTGGCCATTAGATCAGGGATTTGTAAAGCAATACTGCTTTTAGAAACTGGGAGATATAAGGATGAAACAACAGGCTAGAACCGGTATTTTGTGATGATATTTATATTTTCAAGAAACTAGAACTCAAACCCAAATGCCACCTAGCAAAAAGCCCAGAATATCTCAAGTACAGTTTCATAGGTGGAATTCTTTTTCCCTTTGTACATCTAAATGGTAACTTTTTAGTCACATTAAGGGGAAAAAATGCCCCTGTGCATAGGTAGCTTTTTATTTCTCCAGCAGCATAAATGTGTAAATGAGTTGATGTAGACTGAACATGTTCAGTACTCTATGCACTGGCTGGACATGCATGTGCCTCCATTGTGGCTACATAGTGGCATCTAAGACATGTTGGCAGTTGGAAATCTATGACTAGCAGATATTAGGGTCCGGAGTGTGACCCTCTTGTTTTAGCCCCAGTAGTTGAATGATTGGGACCCTCATGCAAAAACCAGGGGATGCAAGTTGCAGACCCCTCCTCACACAGAGGGGTTTGAACCTGTGCTCTACCTAGCACACCCTAGGTCAGGCAGACCATTATCTAGTGCTCCTTTTGAAACTGAGCCACTGCCTCTTGCATTTGGATGCCTAGCAGTTCAATAGGCAAAGTTCTGCTCAAACAAAAACAAGGCTCCAAGACAGCATCTGTCTCATTGAACCACACCTCTCTTACTTGATTTCTTCTTCCTGGCTCCACAGACTCCCCTTCATGGATGCTGAGGGGGACAACTGTAAAAGACTTCTGAAGGGGGGACTTGATAATGCCTGACCTGTGGCATTGTGCTTAAAACATTGTATTAGACCTTGGTCAGCTAAACCAGAAAGGTATTTGGAGCCAAAAGAAGACAGCAAGCCAGGGGCTGCAGGCCTCAGTGAGACAGATGCTTCTTCTGGGTTGTAGCTTGAAGTCTTGATCACAATGGGATAGAGCCTATTCTACTATCCTCCCCTCCTTTCATAAACGCCTCCTGAGCTGTGGCATGCTGGTTCGAACACTACACTGGGAAGTCAGAGGTACAGGTTGAAATCCACTGTGGGTAGGAAAGGTCTAGAACCCACATTTCCCACTTGCTATACACTAAACCCTCATCCATGGGGGCAAAGGTGGTGCTCAACCAACAGCCTGTTGATCAGATTTGTCAGATGGCCTGCAGGGCCCCAACAGGTGCAGAAATTTGGTAGTGAGGAAGCAGTGGCAGCATTAATTGCTGTGGCTAGGGTAAACATCTTCCCCAAATGTAAGTGGGCTAAGGAGGTGTTACAATTACCTCCTTCAGCCCTTCCCTGATGTTGCTTTCTTGCCCACCATGATTTTGATGTTTCCTATGTTTTGATATCGGAAGTTAGTTACTCAGGGCAATCACCTCAGACTGCCAGGTGGGACTGTATTATGGGGCTCCTCCTCCCCTATACCCCAACCTCAGCACACTCTTTCTTGACAATTCCAGAGAGAGAAAAAGAAAAACCTTTCAGGGCTAACTCTTCCTGGGTAGGGCTGTTTTCTCCCCTGCTTCACCAAGATTGAATGGAACATGCCCACAGTCTTCAAATCCCTCTTCCCCCACCCCCCATCTAGGGGTAGACCAACAAGTTCAAGTCCAACACAACCAAAAAACCCACCCTCAGCTGAGGTAAGACAATAAAGTAGTAAAAGAAAACAAAATGGAGGAAAAGAAACCAGACACCATCCTTTGGGGCCTCCATAAAGATGTTCTACCCTTCAAGAGGGCAAAGCTCACCAGATCTTCCCTCTCTCCTTCCCGTACCTACTTCTTGGTGAAGGTTCCTGCCCTGTTGTCAATCCAGGTTCCTGGAGTGGCACTTCATCTATCAGTGGTCCTTGGACTTTTTGTACTGTCTTCCTGATGCTTTGGTGCTGCACAGCTCTTCATAGACTGGCATCAAGAGGAAGATCTCCTTGTGTCTACAGTCTCTTGAAGGGTAGAACATCTTTATGGAGGCCCCAAAGGGGCCTTGACACTGGAGTCTCCCCCTGGCTCCCTCTCTCCAGGTCTACAAGTACCTTGTGTGGCTCAACTCCCACCAGTCCAGAGTGAGCACTCACTCTGGAAATGCGGCATACTGCCACATGTGCCTGCGGCGATCCTCCACTCTCCTGCAATAAGTATGAGGGGATCACCTCTATTTTCAGGGGTCTTTCGTGCTTTAAAGTCCTTCCTCTGATACATCCCTCCCCTCAAGACACCCTTAGACACTGTTTAACAGTTACCTTTTGTACAGAGTTTCCCGATGTTACCTGATTGACCTCTGCATCTTCCTCCTGATGGCAGCAAGACAGAAAATCCAATACTATGTTTGTCTTACCTGGTCTGTATTCAAAAGAAAATTGGAATGGCTGCAAGGTCAAAGCCACCTCATAATTCGAGCATTGTTAGTTTTAGCAGATTAGAGTCATTTCAGTGGAGTATGGTTTGTAATTAACTTAAATTCTCTACCTATCAGGTAGCATCTGAAGTAGTCAATGCTCCACTTAATGGCCAAACACTCTCCTTCAATAGTTACATACCTTTTTCATGGTTGTTCAACTTCCTACTTGCATAAGCCACTGGCCCCTCCACCGCCCAACAGCCTCCCCTGATGCATCTGCCTACAAAATGAAAAATCATGTGTGGAGTACCACATCCTGGCAAAGTGCCACCTTGACTGCTTCAAATGCTTCTTCACACTTTGCATCCCATCTTATGGGGCCATTTCCTCTTCCCCAGATGGTATCATTTAGGGGGTCTGTGATCTCTGCAAAATGTGGGATAAATCTACAATAATAACTACTCAATCCAAGGAATGCTCTTATTTGTTTTTTACTTTACGGGGGAGAGTAATTTTTTATGGCTTCTACTTTACCTTCAAGTGGTTTTATACAGCTTTGCCTGACTAAAAATCCTAGATATTGTATATAAATTTAGCCCAGGACTCATTTCTTAGGGTTGGCTGTTAAGCTAGCCTGGCAGAGTCCCTGCAATACTGCTTTCACTGCCTGTACATGTTGTTCCCACCCTTCAGTATAGACCACTGTGTCATCAATATTAGCCACAGTGTTGTTATGGAGCCCATATCCAATTCATTAGTCATTGGAAGGTGGCTGCCACTCTATTCAACCCAAAGAGTATTCTCTTAAACTCATATAAACCCTAAGGAGTTCCAAACACCATCTTTTCCTGATCTTCTGCCCCCAATGGAATTTGCCAGTAACCTTTGGCCAAGTTGAAGGTTGAAATAAACCTGGCTTGTCATATTCACTCTAAGGGATCCCCTACCTGGGGCATGAGAAAAGCATTGAATCATGTGATGAGGTAGAGCTTACTAAAATCTAGGCATAAATGGATTGTTCATCAGGCTTAGGGACTACCACCAGGGGACTTCACTATGGATTATGAGATGCTGTGATAACCCCCTGTTCCAACATCCTATCCAATTCTTCTTTAATTGGCTGGTACTTCTGATATGGGATCCTTTGCCACCTTTCCTGAACTATCTTCGCTTCAGGAGTGAAAATCTTGTCCATCACTCCACAAGCACTCCGCAGTGCCCCACTAAAGACATCTTTAAAATCTCTAACAATTCATCTCAATTGCTCTAACTGCCCCTCTGACAGCTGGCCCCCGAAGGTTACTCTGTCTTCTAATCATGTCCTCACATTCCTTTCTCTGTCACAACCAAATTCCTCCTTCTCAGGGAGTGGGGTGACTAAAAACCCTTCCCTTTCTCTCCATAACTTCTGTTTCACTTAGAAACCAAAATTTTAACTTAGTCCTTTATGAATTGACACAACACTCAGTTGATGAATATCAGAAAGGCTTGTTTTAATAACTATTTACAAGTTATAAAACTAAATGACAGAAAAAGACTCTTTCCCAATATAAAATAAGCTATTAGTCCTTGTTATTATCTTAGCTGCACAGAGATCTTTACCCAATGCAGGCAGGAAGCAGTTCTTGTACAGTAGGGGCAGGCAAAATATGGCCCATGGGCTGCATCTGGCCTGCCAAGCCATTCTATCCTGCCCCAAAAAATGAGTGAATTAATATTTATTTGCTCCTGGCTGCCTATCAAAGCTGACAGGAGACAGGGGCAGTAGGACTCAGCGGGAGCCCTCAGCAAAACTGAGTAGCCCAGCCCTACCCACCACCATCCATTTCACACACTTCCTGCCCCTGCCCTGCTCTGGACACATGGCTCCCGGTTGCACTGCTGGATGGGGGAGCACAGGGCTGCGCTGGTATACGTATATGTGTCTGTGTGTGCAGCCAGGGGAAGAGTGTCTGTGTGCATCCAGGGGCAGAGTGTGTGTCTGTGTGTGCAGACAGGGGCAGAGTATCTGTGTGTGTGTTCATAGGGTGAGTCCCACATGCACACCCCACCATACACATGCACCCACACCGCTCCTCACACTGCCAAAAATGCAAATTCCCACGCTAACACCCACTCATATACTTCAGCCACCTTTCCCCCACAGACCCCGCACCCACCCACACCCCACACACCCACCGCACCCCACAAACCTATACACACTCCCCACAATATACAAGAGTAAGACTTCATTTTAAGGTATTGTGCAATCACCTCAATGTACGCTACACAAACACATGTAAATCAGAACAGTTTTTTTTTTAAATCAAATTAAAGAATGCTGTAGATGTTTGCTTCTTTTATGGTATAATTTGGTATTTTTCTGCTTCCAAGATGTCAAAAACCCTTGCTGAAAGGAGTACTTCCAGTGGCAAGTGGAGGGACTTCAGGTGGCAAAGGTCAGGGTTTAGGGGGTGGGACTTACAGTCACAAGATGATGACCAGGGGGCAGGACTACCCACGCAGCCCTCAACAGCTTGCCAAAGCTCAGTAAGTGGCCCTCCACCTGAAATAATTGCCCACCCCTGTTGTACAGCCTTACAGTGTGGTCCTTCACTTTTGGTTAGGTGGTATAGGATGGCTTCTTGATCTTCCTTGGACTGGACAGACACCTTGCTGACTGTTCTGTCTTGCTTTTTCTATTTTTTTAATTGTATAGCTTCAAAGCATTCCTTCTTGATAGTTGGTTAATCAGAGTCTGAACAAAGCAGGTAAGGCCAGAATTAACATATTACAATTGTATCCTGTTTGTGTGTTTGTGAAGTTTGCAAGCTTTTGATCAGTTTGGAATCAAATTGAATGGGTATTTATTGAATGAGATACTTTTAGGAAATTAATCACAAAATACTGTTTTTCAGTAGTTATTTTAACAACGGAGCCTAAAAAATAGCTGCATCAAATGGCTCATGGAGATAATGAAGATCAGAGACTATTGGATACAATAGGTGTGAGTTTCAGGACAATACATACTGGTTTAGCATAATAAACACTTAAAAATTGACCATGTATTTTGAGAAATATGCCTTAATTAATAAATGGAAATGTGAGGCTGTGAGGATCAGACAGTAGGTGTGAGGTAGGATAGATGCAGTCATATAGATTGATTTAAGCATAAAACTTTAGATAGATATTTGAAGTTTGCTTTGGGAAATAGGTCTTAATCAAAGGGGGGAATCTGTTAACCAGGACACATTTACAGTCATGTTTTCAACGTATCTTGGCTTTTCTTGAAATGAATATTTTAGTTCTTTTGTTTTCTTTAGTGATACTGAGATCAATTGAGATGTAGATGTAGTTTTTAAGTTTCTCCCCAGGACATTTGGCTTTCTAGCTTGCCCTCTGAGTCTTGTTATATTTGTGTAATGAGTGTGTTAGGTCTCTGCCAATACTTTTAACCATCACTTATTTTTTTAGGCTCAAACATGGTAGAAAGTTAAGGACTGTTATTATGACTATTATTATCTTATGGCATGGGTCTGGTATTGGGTACTGCAAGCACTGCACTCTCTCTTATACCTAATGGGTTGCAAGCCATTTTTTATTTTCTTGTTGCAGTCTTGTTTCCACAACCCAGTCCCACAACCCAGTCTTGCCCCAGCCACTGTCTTGCATTTCTGTGTAAGAGACACTGTCCAAGCTTTCACAGTTTTCATATGCAGCAACTTCAGTAAATTGATATAGTAAATATGCTTATCATTTTATATCCTGTCAAAGAACTTCATAATCTATGGGACCCACTCGCCTCACAATATCAAAAGGGCCTTGCCAATAAGTAAGACATTTGCTGGTTGAACTGGGCAGAAGAACTAAGACTCACTGCCTCACTTGGAAGCCACACTCCCTAGCTTGCTTATCATGTTGTTGCTTCTGATGAGCCTGCACGTTCTGTAAATTCCTAACAGCCACCCTATTAGCTACCCAGAGTCTCTCCCTCAGGGAGGTCACATACTTGGAGGTCACATACTGCCCCAGATTCCCCATCGTTTTCCCATCCTTCTCAAACTACATCCAGATAACTTTGTGGTATACTAGCCAAACACTAGTTCAAGCAGCGCATAACCCAGAGAGGCTTAGGGAGCCTCCTGAACTGCAAACAATAATGGGGTACCAGGAGGTCCTCCTTGGGTCTTCCTGGACACATTGGCAAAGCATTCCTTTCAGGGTCCCATTAAACTGATAAATTGAGGTTTTGAGGTGTGTAATTTTCAATACCTGACATACACTTCTAAGCATGTAGGGCATAAAATTGGTCCCCTGATCTGTTACAATCTCTCTAGGGAACCCCACCCAAAAGCAACTCAGATGCTACTCCTATGGAACCCCCTCTATTGTCACTGGGCCCTTCTAATGCTCATATGTAGAAGCCCAACCATGCATTCAGATCTTTCTAATGGGAGAAGTTCTTCCCACTCCCTCACACGGCAAGAGATCTGCCATAAGCAGAGACTGTGAGCAGCCTATGTCTACTATCATCTGCCCTCATCTGCCAGCCATTCCTACCATCACTGTGTGCTTTTTCTGTGTCATGACCCCCATAGCTTCACCCAAACTACAGTCCATCATCTCAGTCTGTGATTGTTCTTGTGTAGTGATTCTTCCCCCTTTCTGTTCTCCCCTCATCTCTGTGGCTAGCAGATAGTTCAGTGAGCTGGTGAAACAGTCCCTGGCTGTGTGTCCTGGCTGGCCACAAAGGAAACAGATAATCCCTTGTTGTCGTATTTTCTTCAGCTCCTTACTTTCCTTCCCTGTTCTCTTATCCAGGGTCTTGGAAGAAATGGGCCCCCTGACCTTATTGCTTTTTTCCCCATTGTGGGTCATCCTGGGCACTATCCAAGTCCTGAGCCAGGCACAGAGCCTCCGCCACTGTCCTTAGTCAATGGCACCTGACCCACTTTTTACATTTGCTCCAGGGTGGCCAAAAACTGCTCCAGAAGAATAAGGTCACATATCTCTGCCTTAGACACCTGTGTAGGCTTCAGTCACTTCTCCATGGTCTGCAGCAGAAGCCTTGGCATCTTGTCTTCTGTCCTCTTTTTTGTTTAGAATTACCCCAGAACGATATCAGCAGTTACAATAAACTGATAAAGGATTTCTTTTTTCACTTTGTCATAATCTTGGGCCTCTTCCTGGGGCACTGCTTGGTAGGCTGCTTGAGTCTGTCCCACCAGGAGTACCCCAACTTATTGGCCCATCTTCCTGATTACAGGCCTTCAGCTACCATAGCCCACTCCAAAGCTTCCAAAAAGGCCTCTAAGTCATCTTGTCCTGTCTTTCTTGGGACCCTGAAATCAGTCACATGCTGCTGAGCCCAGTCCTGTTGCTGAGCCAAGTGGTGCTATATTATGGGGCTTCTCCTTCCCTACACCCTGACCTCTCCACACCCTTTGTTGACAATTCTGGAGAGAAAAATGAAAAATCTTTCAGGGATAACTCTTCTTGGGTAGAGCTGTTGTATCCCCTGCTTCCCCAAGATTGAAGGGTACAAGCTCACAGTCCTTGAATTGCCCCCAGCCCCTCCACCCCTTAGAGATAGACCAACAAGTTCAAGTCCAACACAATCAAAAAAAAACCACCCTCAGCTGAGGTAAGAAAATAAAGCAGCAAAAGAAAAAATGGAGGAAAAGAAACCAGACACCGTCCCTTGGGGCCTCCAGAAAGATGTTCTGCCCTTCAGGAGGGCAAAGCTCACCAGATCTTCCCTCTCCCTTTCCCCTACCTACTTCTTGGTGAAGGTCCCTGAGCAGCTGGCTGTCATCAATCCAGGTTCCCATGGTGGCACTTCATCTAGTGGTTGTCCTCCAACCTCCTGTACCTACTGGTGGTTCGGTGCTGCACAGCTCTTCACAGACTTAAGTCAAGAAGGAAATCTTGTGTCTCCACCCTCTTGATGCTGGAGTCTCCCACTGGCTACCCCTTCTCTGGGGCCAGCGAGTACTCACTCTTGAAATGTAGTGTACTGCTGTGCATGCTTCTGGCAATCCTCCACTCTCCTGCAGTAAGTATGGGAGGATTACCTCTATTTTCAGGGGCTTTCCTGCTATAAAATTCTTCCTCTGACAGACTGGCCCTGCACCAATCATCCAGCTAGAGGAGCCAGATACATTGAGCTAAAAGATAGACGTGCTATCCTCCTCCCTTTCCCAATCATTTTTTTCCATGACTTGCACTCAGGCATGAGTACTGGAACTATGTGCATGTATACATAGTCACATATATAAGCGAAAAATAAACAGGTAAATGGCTTGAAAATTACCACTTAGATCAGCAGTGGGCAAAATACAACCTCTGGCCTGGGTCTGGCCCATCAAGGGATCGTTCAGCCCTGCCTAGCACAGATACAGGAGGCAGCCCAGGCCATGACAGCTGGTCCTACCACCCCTGGGCACACAGTGGGGTTAGGGCAGTATGGCAGCCAGACTCCAGCTCCTAGAAGCTTTGGTGCTGACAGCTCTTTCTAGCTACTGCTATCAGCATCACTGCCACTGCTGGACCCAGCCCCACATCCTGGGCACCGTAGCCCATCTGCCCCACAGTGATCACCAGGAGCACCAGATGGAGCATGTGGGGACAAGTGTGGTCTCAGTAGAGACTGGCCCAGGACCCCCGCAGCAGAACATGCTCAGCTAGGTGAATGGGATGGTGCCATGGTGGAGTTCAGCATCTGGGAGTGGGATGGACAACCAGGGCAGAACCAGGGCTGAGGCTATGGGCTGGACCAAGATCATGGGTCAGTGACAACATAGGGCCATGCTGGGAGCAGATTGTGGCTCTGCATTGGGCTCTGGGCCCACACTGTTACCACTTTGTGATCTTGGCTCTGGCCCCACCCACCCATTCTGCTCCCAGACACTGCTCCCACGCATTGCTCCCTACCCACCTGCGGCCCCATCCTATTAATTTGGCCAATTGTGTCCTGCCCACAGGGGTCCTCGGCTAGTCTCCAGGGAAACTCACCCACCTGCCCCCCTCTCCATCCACCACCCCTTGACCAGTGTAATAGTCTACCTCTTATGGAGTTTTAGTGAGCTGTTACATGCCAGGTGGTGGGGGAGGGGAGGAGAGGTGCTGACCTAGTCTGGCATGGTGGGGGTGGGAGCAGGAAGGGTGCACTCCAGCCCAGATAATTGCCACCCCTGACTTAGATGCAGAAAGGGAAAAAGAATTCCCTTTCTGGGAATTCTTTGCTCTAAATAAAATAGTGGTCTTGTGATATGGATACCAGCCCTCTAGGAACTGGTTTAGAATCAATAACTTATTCCAAGTAAATAATTGAGCAGCATACAGACACTTTTTTTTTTTTTCTGCTAAACTGAATCTAAACTGATAACCTAAAATAAAAAACTTCAGGACCATAACATCTTCCTCTTGTTTAAAAAATTGTATTTTTTGTACTTAATGAATTAATTGCCAAAAAAGGGGGAAAAATCAGGTCTTATTTCACTGCAACTTTAACTCTGAATGCATCACTAAAATCATTCATTTATATATGAAGACAATAACTAGCAGGTTGATACAATATGCTATAAATGGCAAAACCCAGCAATTTCCTCCTCTGATTGATCTTGACCAGCTAAATACGGATATAAGTGTTCACTTGCACTTTCACTTAAGGAGAGTATTAACATGAGCTACAATGCATCAGCGAACTTTGACAGCTTTTCCTAATGCAGATAAAGGTAGATAAGTTCCCTAATATAGATAAATGTAGGCAAAGAAGCTGTTACCACTTTAGAGTGGTTGCTTGTATTTCTATTACAAGAATATGCTGAGTAGCACATGAGATAAGACCATATGTATATTCCACATTGTTACAAACATTGTGCCAAATCCTCCACAGCCTTGCACCTTGTACTTTATTTAAATCTCTAAAAAATAAATTTAAAGTAGGTAAAAGGCTTTAAATCACAACAATGAAGCAATTTTAAAACAAATTCAGAGTATCTGAATTTGACAGGGAGCCAAAGTAACTACTTGAAATCTGAAGGGTTTTCCCCATTAATTTATACTTATAAAGCCAAATATTTGAACAGGTTGAGATGTTGCAGCTTGTTCTCAGAAAAGCCCCTAGTTTAGAATATGGGTCACAGAAATTTTTATTACAATCTTGACATCAGTCTTTAAAATAAACAGCTGAATTCTGGTGATATTCCACATGGCTGGTGGCAAAAGGAAATAGTAGCTGATCTGACACAATGATCCAAAGTTAGCAGTATACATGCCATCACTTAGGCTTTTGATACAGAACAAATTAGATCAGTTTCAACAGAAAAGATTCCTAACCAACAGACACAGCACATCTACTGGTTTACATTTATTCTAGAGATTTCCTCCTGAAGATTTTAGCCAAATATAGTAACTTTAGCACATGCTGACACTGAGGGAATCAGATTCTTTTTTTTCTTATTTGAGTGTGTGCCAAAAACCCTCTGTCCCACAGCTATGTGTCAGACTTGGTTCTTTTATTTTCTCAGATGAGGTTTAGCTACACAACCATTGACCACGCAGATCACCTAGATTGGCTAGCAATTCTAGGCATTTAGCATTGGGTCCCATACAACAGTGTATCAAAGAAACACAGAACCTATAGATGGAAAAGTATGTCAGTACTGGAAAACCTGTAGTCAGCAATACTCATTAATAGTTGAGTTTCTTTATACCTCCAAATTAAAAGGTTGGTTTATGCCAAAAATTAGAGTTTATATGTTTCTTTCTTTCTTTAAAATCCCAACTGACATAACTATGGCTGTTATAATTCTTGTTTGTTTTTCATCTGAAAGATACCTGGTAGCAAGGAGTTGCCCATCCCAAGATGCATTGTGTAAACATTTCCTTAAATCACATTTAAATTGGCTGTCTTTCATTTTCATTGGAAGTGTCATTCTTGTCAGTATATCACACAAATATAAGGTATATATGGTAAATATGACCATGAATATATTATGGTAATATAAGGTAAACATGACCAACAGATTTACATTCACCAACTTGTTCATTATTTTTAATACTTGTTCCATATTCTCTCTTGGTAGACTCCTAACTTAACACTTCAAATATTTATACTTTTTCTTTATGTGAAAGTTGTTCCATGACTTTATACAGATCTATTTCCTACTTTTACATTTTCTGACATGTGGAAGAATCTAGTTTTAAGATGTAACAAACAATTCAGGTGACTTCATCTGAAAGCCAGTTTCAAAGCCCATTAGATTCCATGGTGCACTGTTATGTTAGTCCAATAATGTACCATGTTTCTTCAACCAGAAAGAATGTCAGAGGGCTCATGGGAGAAATCATCCACCTAAGGATCCTAGCTCATAAAGAAAAGCTATAGGTATGAAGCACCATGACAGCTCAAATAGTCACAACATTTTTGAATGGGCTCAAAATGAAAAAAAAAAATTGGTATTGCAAATCAAATTATTTCTATTTGGTGGGATGGGCAAGAAACAAAATATTAAGTTTCTATTCAGCAAAACTTAAATTTTCTTGAAGAAAATGTTAATTTTTAAAGAAACTGTCTTGCATAAAGAAGTTCTTGCCCAGCATTCCTGTGTACTTTTAACTTTACCATTCTATATAAATTAAATCAGTTCCAATTCTCTGTCATTGTTACTATAATTTTATGAAAGTTTAATTCGTTTAGGTTGTTTGTGGTAATATATTTTGTGATACTATAGAATTTAAAAATGACAGCAATCTGGTTTTGGCCATTTGTTATTATAGTAGTATTTAACCATTGTAACTGCATTGGAACTAGATAGAAATGAAAGATTTGTTACTGCCCTGCTAACTGAATAAGATCTGCACTAGGTATTTGCTGTCTGCTTGTAATCTCACATTTAATTTACAGATCATTTTCACTCTTTCTTTTAGTACTGGCTGACTAAGACCTATATCCTTAGCACAAAAACTCAGGCATAGGCATACTTCAGCCTGGGCTTCAGAAAAGCAGACTTCGACTCATTCAGGGAATGCATGAGCAGGTTCCCCTGGGAAGTCAGTCTAAGGGGAGAGGAGTCCAGGAGAGCTGGCTGTACTTTAATGAAGCCCTGCTGAGAGTGCAGGAACAAACCAACCCCATGTGCAGGAAGACTAGCAAGCATGGCAGAACACCAGCTTAGTTTAGCAGGGAACTCATCAGTAAACTAAATCACAAAAGGGAAGCTTATAAGAAGCAGAAACTTGGACAAACAACTAGGAAGGAGTGTAAGAGCATTGCTCAGGCATGCAGAGATGAAGTCAAGAAGGCCAAAGTACATTTGGAGTTGCAGGCATCAAGGGATATGAAGGGTAACAAGAATAGTTTCTATAAGTATGTCAACAACAAGGGGAGGATCAGGGAAAATGTGGGTCCCTTACTGAATGGGGGAGGCAACCTAGTGACAGAGGATGCAGAAAAGGCTGAAGTACTCAATGCCTTTTTGTGACGGGGCCATCACAGGGCTAGTCACAACGTTGGATCTGCTACCTGTCTAGAGCAGTCCACCCATCTGCCATGCCTTTTTTGTAACTCAGAAGTTGTTTCTAGGTGGAATGCTGCCCATTTAATGCCCTGATGCCAAGGATGGACCTCCCCTTTACTGTATCCCATGCCTCACAGATGGCATCCAAAAATCACTTCCACTATTGCTTCCCTGGCATCATTACTGGGCCACACTCGGCCTCTGGCCCAAATGTGGCCTCAGGTGTCCTTAGACATGTCCTTCATGCTGGTCACCTGACATACGTGCTTCTTTGTACCTTATGTTAATCTGTTGGCTTTAGAGCCACTCACAATCTTGCCCTATAGCTTTACCCTATGGGATCAAAAGGTGTTAGTAATTATCATGAAAGGTTACCTACCACCCGAACTCAGGTTCACCCAATAAGCAAATTACACCACATTACTTTGAGGTTTGAAATTAGCATTACCTGCCTAAGCTCAACTCCTTAGTTTTTTATTCCTGGATTCTTTGGAATGCACTGATTATATTATAAAAAACCTGTTAGATAAGCTAATCTTGTAGCTTTGCTTATTTTGGGGGCTCAGTGGTTCCATGATCAGTGCAAACAGTTAGATTCAACACTTTGGTTAAATTGTGACAGACAAATTCCACTTGCAGGTTGCAAAATTGCAAGCTTTGCATTAGCTAATCTTAACTGCTTATACAATTGCTGAATGCCTCCAAGAGCATATATTTGTTGCTCATAATAGTAACCCCTCTGGTTCTGGCTACCACACATACCCCCTCACTGTGGCCTCTACTCATGCCCCCCACACTGGGGCTTCTGGCCTTTACACCCATTGGGCCTCAGGCATCTGTTGATGTGCCTGGACTCCACTCTTGTCCTATGGCCCACTCAGGCCTCAGACATCTATCGACCTGCCTTGACCTCACCCTCATTCAGGCCTCCCACTAGGCTCTACTCCCATTTAGGCCTTGGGCCTCGGACCTTCCTGACCCCCTGTACTGTTGCCCAAGTCTCACATTCTCAGGCTTTGGGCCCTCCTGGCCCCTGTGTTGTTGCCCAAGCCTGGTGCTTTTCTCTTAGGGTGTGCTCCCCTAGCCTTTCCCCTCCACAGGATCACCCAGAAGGCAGTGGAGACTGAGGCTTTTCAGAACCCCATACTCACCTTTCATTAGAAAGGCATTGGTCTGGCATTTCCTGGGGACTGCCCCACCACACCTATCCAACCCTAGCAGGGTGTAGTTTCAGGTCATGCCCCAGCACCAACTGCAGGCCCTCCTGCCCTGGTCCAACTCCTCCCTCACTGAGCTCCTGGATGTTCTTCCTGAGCTGCTTTCTCTCCTGGGGACTCTAGTCCAGCCTTTCCGTATACCCTGTTTCTCAGCTGCTGGCCCCATCACTCTCAGACTCCTATATAGGCCACCTCCCATCAGGAAGCTGGGCTGCAGCCTCCATCATTCCAGTGTGCTGGCTGGCTGACTGCCTATCCTCTTTTGGCAGTGATGTCTCCCCCCTTAAAGTGGCAAGCACCTAAAGGTACTCTGTCACACACCTCCTCCCTTAAAATCCTTCCCGGAGGAGAGCATCACTCTGCCTCTCCCATGTGCAGGCTGCCTCACTGCAGCCTGTACAAACCCTTAAAGAGGCAAGCACCCAAATGTACTCTGCCACACTTTTTTACCTCAGTCTTCACAGGCAAGTTCAACTCAAAAACTACAGCACCTGGCAGTACGGTTTGGGGAGGAAGCAAGAAGCGAACAGTGGTGAAAGAGCAGGTTAAGGGCTATTTAGAAAAGCTGGACATATACAATTCCATGGGACTGGATGGGATGCACCTGAGGGTGCTGAGGAAGTTGGTTAAAGTGATTGCAAAGCCACTGGCCATCATCTTTAAAAACTCATAGCAATTGGGAGAGGTCCAGGATGACTGGAAGGGCAAGCATAATGCCCATATTTAAGAAAGGGAAAAAGGAGAATCCAGGGAACTACAGACTGGTCAGCCTCACTTCAGTTGCTGGAAAAATCATGGAGCAGATTCTCCAGGAATCCATTTCTAAGCACTTGGAGGAGAAAGAGGTGATTAGGAATAGTCAGCATAGTTTCACCAAGGGCAAGTCATGCCTGACCAACCTGATTGCCTTCTATGATAAGATGACTGGCTCTGTGGATGTGGGGAAACCAATGGATGAGATATACCTTGATTTTAGCAATGTTTTTGATACAGTCATCCACAACATTCTCACAGGCCAGCTAAGGAAGTATGGGTTGGTTGAATGGACTATAGGGTGGATAGAAAACTGGCTGGAGCATCAGGCTCAGAGCGTAGTAATCAATGGCTCGATGTCTAGTTGGCAGCTGGTATCAAGTATAGTACTCCAGGGGTTGGTCCTGGGGCCAGTTTTATTCAATATCTTCATCAGCGACTTGGAAGATGGCATAGTGTGCACCCTCAGCAAGTTTGCAGATGACACCAAGCTGGGGGGAGTAGTAGATACACTGGAGGGTAGGGCTAGGATTCTGAGTGACCTGGACAAATTGGAGGATTGGACCAAAAGAAATCTCCTATGGTTCAACAAGGACAAGTGCAAAGTGCTGCACTTAGGATGGAACAATTCTATGCACTAGTACAGGCTGGGTGCTGACTGGCTGGGCAGCAACTCTGCAGAAAAAGACCTGGGATTTACATTGAACAATAAGCTGAATATGAGCCAGAAGTGTGTCCTTGTTGTGAGGAAGACTAACAGCATACTGGGCTGCACCTGTAGGAGTGTTGCCAGCAGGTCAAAGGAAGTGATTCTTCCCCTCTATTCAGCACTGGTGAGGCCACATCTGGAGTATTGTGCTCAGTTTTGGGCCCCCCACTACAGAATGGATGTGGACAAACTGGAGAGAGTCCAGCAGAGGGCAATGAAAATGGTGAAGGGGCTAGGGCGCATAACTTCTGAAGAGAGGGAACTGGGTTTATTTACTCTAGAGAAGAGAAGACAGAGAGGGGATTTAATAACATACTGTCACGGGATGGGGTCCCCCAATGCTGGCCATGATACCCCTAGGGCCCCTCGACTGTGCCATTTCAGCCCGATGGGCACCCTCTTTTCTTGCCCACCATGTCTTGGTGTAACTATAATAAACAGGGAGTCTGCCTTAAATCTAGTTGGACATGTTCCTGATGGACCCCACTGAACCCCATGGGTTCTTGGACCCCTTGTGGGTCCCATTTCAAAATGGATGTCTTGGGACTCCCCCAGCCTTATGGGCTAGATGCATAAATCGCCCCTTTACCATGCCCCAAGACTCACAGATGGTATTCCCACAGAGTCCTTCCAAGGCCTTGGTTTCCTTCCCCAATAGCCTCAGCCCAATCCACTGGTCTTATAAACAGAAATCAACATGCAAGTCCCTAGGCTATAACATAAGCCACACAGGGATGCTCTGCCCCTTAACATTACTTAGAAGCTGAACCTGCAGTCAGGCCTCTTCCCTTTGCTTCCTCTAGGAGAGCTCCTTCCCCCTTGGCTGCTGGCAGAGAACTGCCTTCCTGGTCCCAGCTCTGGGTTTATATACGTGTCAGGCCTTGCCTCTTCTGGTCAGCTGACTGCTGGCAGGTGTGGGCCAACTCTATCATTCTTGCTGCCCTGGTAACCAGCAGCTGGGAGGGTTCCTGACTGATTGCTAGGGCTCTCTCCCTAGGAGTTTCAGCCCTTAAAGGAGCAGAGCACCCTAGTGCCCTGCAGCACATACCTGAACAGGGTTTGAGAGAGGATAGAATGAGACTGTTCTCCATGGTGACAGATGACAGAACAAGGTGGAACAGTCTCAAGTTACAGCAAAGTTTAGGTTAGATATTAGGGAGAATTTTCTCACTAGGAGAATAGTAAAACACTGGATCAGGTTACCCAGAGTGGTGGTGGACTCTCCATCCTTAGAGGTTTTTAAGACCCAGTTAGAAAACCTTAGCTGGGATGATCTAGTTGTGGATGGTCCTACTTTGATCAGGGGGTTGGATTAGGTGACCTCCTGAGATTCCTTCCAACCCTAATTATCTATGATTCCTTTTCCACAACATTTCATACCTTGATCATTGCTCAGTACTGTTTATTTTTTCTTCTTCTACTCTTTTTGCCTGATACAGATATTACAATCCTCCTGGCAGAGTAAAATTATAACTATGTTAGGTTATACATAATGAAGATTAACTCCTTTCTCAGATTGAGGTCATTCTTTATCACACTGTCCTTCATTCTTTTTAGTCAGAGGTATCATTTCTCCTGAATTCCCTTGCTCTCAGATCATCACAAAGAGCTGAATTCTGGTTTAACTGGTCCAATGACAAGCAGTGCTTCTGTTGACATCACAGGTCTGAACACAACTTTTGTCTTTAAAGTAGGTTGTTACCTCAATGTCAATAAAAGGCTGCATGAGCATGCTCTTAACTATTTCCATTTTCTAATACAGGGGTTTTCAAGCTTTTTGGATCAGTGTACCCCCGGCAACTGGATGTGGAGCAGTATACCCTCAGTGGCTGGATGCAGAGCACAGGGAAGAAAGTGATGGGTGAACAGTAGCAGCACATACCCCCTGTGCTCCAGAGCTGTGTAAAAGCAGTGACTCTGGCCAGACCCTGTACTGGCCAGCTGGTGAGCTCAAAGAGCTCCCTGCATAAGCAGTGCACAACCTAAGGGAACTGCAACCGCAATCCTGTACCCCCCTGGATTCTCTCTGTTGCAACATGCACTACATTGTAACAAGGGATGTTTCACTACATGCACTACTTACAAGGGTGTTTCAGAAAGTAACAGCAATTTTGAAACAAAACTGTTTTCTGTGCAATGATCATTTATTGGACCAGATCATTTTTTTACAGTCTTAAATGATGGGTGCATTCAACAGTGCCACTATCAGTGTTCCCTGCTGCTGCTAGTTTCCCACTCCTGTTGTAGACATTTGTGTCAGCACCCATTTTGCTGTTAGTTTTGGAAACACTTGTCTTTGTATATAAACACATATATATTGTAACATGTATGGAATTCTCATAATTAGCTTTCTCAGCCCAAAGCTCCAATGCCTGGATCTTAGGCACTTATTTACAGGTATGCAAAGTGACTATCTGTAAAACTCTGCCATTCTGATTTGATAGCCTTTTGCATTTCCTTGCACAATTGTAAATAACTGTACAGAGTGCGTGAAGTGGAGAATCAGGTTCTCTCATTTCAAAGAGATCATTTTGATAATGCATGGGAATTCTTGCTACAGATTAAGCTATAACATTCTAATCTGATATACATAGCATTCATTATTCAATATCCTAACAATATGCTTTTGTATTGCATTCAGTAGAGTGGGTTATATAATACTTCAAACATAGTAAAAGACCTCCTTAGAAATATGACACACACAGCAAGCATCTGAAATTAGAATCTGCCCTCATTGAATACATGATACTACTACTATTGCTGTATCTCATTCCTCTCTGGGAAAAAAAATCCTCATCCACCTCAGCCTTTAGGATGGCAGCCTTTAGTGCCATATGATGCTCTGAATTATGCCTCTACATCTCTATTGAATTCAATAGTTTTTGCAAGGGTGTATTGCCCCTGTATCTATCAGGCTCACAACATATCTCAGAGGGACACTAAGCATAATTATATATTAATCTTTGCGCTGATGTATTTTATACATGGAAATCGTTAGCTAGCAAAAACTAGCTCTGACAGATTGTAAAACAGGGTTGCAATGCTGTTGTAGCTGTTGTAGCTGTGATGGTTCAGGAAATATGCAAGTAGGGTTTTTTGGTGATATCTTTTACTGGACCAACTGTATGGTTGGGAAAGTATTACACACATTTTTGTTTACAACTCTATATAGTTGGTCCAATAAAAGACAAGAGCCAAAAAACCCTTACTTTTTAGAATTATAAACTGGTCAGATTGCAACTTCAGTTTTCTAATTAATCTGAAGTAATGAAATAACCGGAACTGCATCTCTTCAATCACTGGAAAGAGTTCATACTATAATACAGATCTTCCTTTCTTAATATCTTGAACCTCATTGTATTAGCTAACTACTTTGCAGAAAATGCTCTTCAGATATAGAAGACAGAATAACAATAACAGAGTAGTTTATAATGGTTCCCTTTCACTGAAACTCATGTTCTAAACCAGTGAATCTTAACCAGGGTGCTGGTGCCATGAACTCCTTTTAAAGATGCCACCCGTTATTAGCACTATTAGTTGCTCACATACCTATACATGATTCACAAGATAAACCCAGAGATTTAAAATAGAAATTCATAATGTCAAAAATATTCTGACCTGTTATGGTCTTTCTCAGTTCTTTGCAATAAAATAATTGCTCTATTATTTTTCCATGGCCAAAATATGAGTGAAAACTAAGAGGTGGCATTTTCGGAGGGGTCCCTTGAGTCTAAAACACAGCTTGAGAGTCTCTGCCCTAGGCTGTCATTTTCAGTCATTGAATCTTCCCGTTTCATTGAGGGCTTGTGTTTATGCCCTTCAGCTACATTCAGAAAATGCAATGTTTCTGTAACATTTCTTGATTGTTGAAGTCAAAATATTTTAATATTCATTGTGTGATTTAAAAATATAATAAATATAATTTAAAAATCCAAACTTCTTCCTTGAAGACCGTGTTTCATTTTGCTTATAAACTATTTTATTTCTTAACTCATATTAGTTTATTAGGTGCCATTTCATAATCCTCCTTTTAATGCAATTAAACATTAGATATCATTAAACAAAATGGAGGGAACAGAAGCAGAGAGAGCTACTACCAGTGAAGAATCATATTTGAATAGGAAGAGAGATTCTAAATTTAGAGAATATGAAAATAACATCCTTATATGTGTTAAAATGTGGCAAAAAAAAATAAATGGGCACTAGATGGCACATATCCAACCTCAAGCTCTTGTCAGGAAAATCATCTGGCATGAGATTAGAGAGAAGATAACTTCTCTTAGAGTTTACCCCAGTGACCTGACACAATGCCAAATAAGGTGGAATGACATTAGGGCAGGGGTGAAAAAGAGGCAAAGAGCCAGTGGCAGTTCATGTCAAAGGCAAGAAGGCAGAAATCCAAGGAACTATTTACGTTTCTTTGTAGAAGAACAGATCTGGGTGACTACAGCAAACAACTCTCTGCACATTCTTTTACACATAACACTGATGCATGCACTTTTCTTATATTTGGAGATCCTTTCAATTAGTATTGGCAAATAATGTAGAGAAGTAAGTTGCTATTGATTAAATGTTTTTGTAAAATAAAAGGCCTGTGAAAATTTGCACAAAAAAAATTTCTCAAAAGCGTATCTGCCCTAGAAGTGTTCCTGCTGGCACACTGAAAGCTCACTGTCGGTTGGGGTTGGGAAAAAATACGTTTGCTTCAGGAGTTGAAGGATGTTTTTAAATAAAATTTTAAAAAGGGAAAATGAGGAGCATTAGTGAGAAGGTAAAAAGTGATATGCAACTCGTCTATCAGAAGCAGGGGATTCACTAGTGTTCAAGGGGTTCAAGGATTTGCTTGTGCATTGTCTATGAATCTGAAGTGTTGCCAAGCAATAGCAACCTCTCTACCTGGAACAGTTAGTTGCCTTTGGTGCTCCGTAGGAAAATAGTCCCCAGGGGCATATGCTGCCTGGCATCCTGATAGGGTGCTGCATCTGTCCGACTTCTGAGTGGCTGGGGCCACATACTGGCCTGGCTGCACCAGCAGGAGCCATAGGCTTAAAGAGTGAGAGCCATAGGTTCCTTGAGATGTTACTTTGTGTTTCCCCCTTCCACACCCACTGTGCATCTGGATGACACCCCCATAACTACACTATACAAGGGGGCAGCCACCCTAGACTGTTACACTAGGTGTGTGGGCAGGCTCCGCCACTACCTCCTCAGTTCACCAGCCACAAGCTCCCCTCTGAACCACACTGCACTCCCCCAGCACTACAGGCTGGACTGGGTTGTGCCATGACCAGGAATCCAGGTTTTCCATTCACCATGTAAAAATGTGGTAAAACCCAGATTTTCTCGTTTTAAGGAGAAAAACCCAGATTTTCTCTTTTAAAGGAGACAAGTGTTGGAAAAGGCAGGTTTCCCCTTGCAGGCTGGCAGAGCTCCAGAAGGAGGGTGATCAGCAGGGGATGCCACGTGCATGTGCGCATGTACATATGCACATGGCTGACATACAGCCTGGACAGCAGCTCCCGCAGCTCCCTACAGGTAAATTAGTGGGGGTGGGGGGCAGGAATTGAGGCCCCCATAGAGGGAGTTGGGAAGAGCTGAGGCTGCTGCCCAGCTGGTGTGGTGCATGGGGCTTGGGGCCTGGGGCTGTGTGTGGCCGTAAGGCCTAGGCAGGAAGCAGGACAGAGCTGCAGGTGGCTCGTCCAGGGGGCAGGGAAGCGGGGCTGGCTCCCTGCCACCGAGCACACTCCCAGAGGATCCATGAGGGGTATGTGCCCTCCAGATTTGTGTGGGGGGGGTGCACCAGGCTGCCGTCAGTGTGCTCAGGGCTCCCTGCCCTGCTGCCCTTCTCCCAGGGCCTCCACAGCCCAGCAGGTGGGACCAGTGCAGGAGGGCAGAGCAGAGTAAGGAAGCTCGGTGCCACCGTTGTGAGCCCAATGCCACCATGGTGAGGCACCCCTTGCCCACTGGGCAGTAGCGGGGGGGCAGGGAACAGCACAGAGTTGTGCCCCTTGCTGCTGCCAGGGGGGGCAGGGGGCACCTCACCAGTGTGGGGGTCTCAGTGGTGGCACGAGCCTCTCTCCCCGCTCTGCCCTGCTGTGCCAGGTCCTGCCTGCTGGGCCACAGAGGTCCCTGGGGGAGGGCAGCAGGTCGGGAAGCTTGAGCCCGCAGCAGGCAGCCCACACTCCACCCCTCATGGGCTCTGCTCTGGCCATGCCACCCATTGGGGAAGCCAGGCTTCACTCTGCTCCCCACTTAGGCCACAGCAGCCGCTGCCTCCCACAGGTGGCGGCTGGGTTTCAGGCACTGTTGTAGACAGGCAGGGTGCTGTGGACCTGGGTCCCTGACTCCATAGCCCTGGCAGCTGGGGGCCCCTTCGGTAAGCAGGGCTGGGGGGCAGGGTCCTGTGAGTAGGGCGTGAGGGGCACTGACAGGCTTAGGGGGCACCAGCAGGGCCAGAGAACTGTGAGTGGGAAGTGAGGGCCACCAGCAGGGCTGGGGGTCTGTGGCTTGGGAGTAAGGAGCAATAGTATAGACAAGGCACCAGTATATCAGGGCTGCTCAGCACCACAAAGCAGCAGGGGCAGACAACCACAGCTGCACCTGTATCCTGGTGAGCGAAGGGAGAGAAATACCCCACTGGGGGCTTCCCTCTTCCCCTGTCCCCCAGCACCAGAGAGACTCTGGCTGGGGGTCTTGTGTGCGGTTCCCCCCATGTCCCCTCTGCAGCTGACTGGAGGCTAAAGAGGGAGCATGGCTGGGGAAATCATGCATCTCCCAGCTCTGTGCACTGGCCAGTAGGCTGGCCCCTCGCTTCTGGTATGGGCCACTGCAGGGGTCTGGCTGCCTTTCAGTTTTGAAAAGTGAACATCAATTCACTTTCTTATCAGTTCAATCTAAGCAATTTACAAAGACTGAATCAATTCAGTCTCCGGCTTTTTGACTGTCTGTACTTAGCCTTGGTCTGCCTCTCAGCACTGTCTGAATACAGCTATACCAATTAGCCCTGCTAAGAGACAGAGTTAATTAGCTTGGCCACTTGTAATGCTGCTTCCAATGCAAGGAGTAGCCACAGGCTCTCTCCCAAACAGGAACCAGCATAGACAGGTTCACACAGCACTATGTCCAAGACCTAATTAGCAGCAGCACTAATTCTCCTGTCTGGCACTTCAAAAACTAGAACTCATGTGAACTACTTGTTCCAAAGTCTATTGAGTTCCTCAGACTGTGTCCCAGAATTTGGTTACTTTGGACTCCAACCATGATAATGCCTTACTTCTGCTGTGGGCTTCATATTAGTGTTGTAAGGAAAAACATGGTAATTCCTATGTTCTACAGAAGAAGAGGATTGCACATATGTTACCAAATCTTCTCAGGAGTGAGCCATGTCTTTTCTGCCCAAGTGCAGTGGGGCTGGACCTGATGATCTTGAGAGGTCCCTTGCAGTCCCTAACTTCTCTGAATCTATGGATTTTACTCATGTCACTCTGGATTCCCAGATAGCACATATCTATGTAGTTCCTTTGTAATCTGAGAATATAATTCAAAGGTCTTTACTGTGGATACATTGAAAAATTCATTGTTAGAACTTGGGAAATGCATGAAGTAGTAGCAACTGATCTATCATCCTATGTGCAGGGTGTCACACAACAGCATCTGAACACACCAATGTGTCACCTACAGTTGAGGTGACAATCGTGACATCTAAACCAAATACAGAACTCTGCAAGAGCAAAAGCAATGTCAGCCAGGTAAATGTTCCAGTAGAAGGCCACAGAGCTTGAGAAATGAGCATAAGGTTGGAAGTCACACATGTTCAAGTTCTGACTCTGATTTCTGTGTCGCCACCACAATTGTGTGGCTGTGGTGGCAGTTGTTATTTTACTGCCTCCACCCCCCAAATTATTTTGGTACCCAGAGCTGCTGTCCATTGATCTTGGTGGGGACTGAGAAAGTTCATCATCCTGAAGGAGGCACACCACACCTTCTTGTACCAAGTTTGATATGTAAACATTTGGTCTTCTGTTTATAGCTATTATAATTAATGTAAGAGCTTAACCCACTTTTCACATCTAATTAAACTGGTTTTGGAGAGAATGCAAGTTTCCACTATATCGTTTGCTAAAATTACATACAGATGCTGCAGAGTTCTTGTACAAACTTGTGCCTATGAACAAATTATAAGCTTTTAAGATCACAGAAAAGTTTTTGAAGTTAAAAATTAACTAGTATTACAGACACAATAACCTGTCACTTCTTTTACACTTCAGTAAAATAAAATGTTGGCAAGAGGAAATAAAATGTTCTGGAGAACTGCCAGGTCATAACTTTACACTCTGTCACATGCATACCTCCAAAGCTGTTATTAGAAATGTCAGTGAGCCGTTTATTATTATAATATATCACTTGTTTAAAAAGAACTATTTATGTTCTCTTTGATTGACAATAAAGGGGTATATAACACACAAGATTACTTACTGCATTACAGTAATGGTTAAAGTGTACAACCTATTTCCTAATTTATAGCTAGTAAATATGATTAGCAATGCTCTTTTATTAACATTTAATAGTGCCAAACAATGCCCTATGAAAAAGATGTACACATATTCAAGAGAAAAAAATCTGGTTTTACTTGTCAGTAAATGAAAGTGTGATTGAACACTGAATCAGTAAAACTTGTTCTACCCTGTGTAAAACATTTATTCTTCTGATGCCCCTAATATGAGGTCTGAGTTGTATATTAAGATTTGTGAAATGAAAGTTATATTTAGAGCTGGCTACACATATACTCCCATTGATCTGAATGGACATTTACATGGCAAAAGATAGATTGTGGGAAAGCAGGCCTTGCCTAGCCTTCTCCAACCTGTAATGGGGCTAGACGTTGTCTTAGTACATGTGCTCAGGCAGGGCAAAGACTGCTTTAAAAGAAAAGTCCTTGCCTTTTCTTTCAGAGGAAAGAAATCCCACAGGCCTTTTTCTGATCCCACTTAAGCCAATGAGGACTGGAGATATCTTCATGAAGTCATTTGCTTATGTGACAAACAAAAGTATATTCTTCTATAGCACAAACTTCAGCAATGCAAGAATACTTATTCAGTATATTACAATACTGGTCAGTTTTCTTCCTATTTAACATGCATCTAAAATCAATATAAATATATTTCCGTGTGCTAAAAGGAATTCACAACACAGCATACACATGATGCATTCTACAGAGTGATTTAATTTTTTTCCACTAATGTTACTGGCAAAACCCCCATTTAATTAATTGTGATGCATACCTAAACCTAAAGCTTATATTAAGTATATGGGGTGGCTTATTTACCTGTGGTTAAATAAACTCTTTCTCCCATTTCTAAGCTTTTCTTCCAATAATGTCATGTGATTGTCTTCTCTTTAGAGTTGGGTAGGATATAAGGAGATATCTGCATGAAACAAGGCAGCAGAAACTGCATGACAGAGTTAATTAGCCTGGACATCATACTAACCTGGCTATACTGTTTCCAACACCCATGCTAGTTTAGGTTCTCTATATAGTACTACATTGTGCTGCACAGACTTACCTGAGAAAGAAACACATATAGTCTAGTCAGCTAGGGGATGGAACATGCTTATCAAGGATGGAACTTTCAACCATAAAGACATCCCAGAAATGCAGGCACATACCTTCAATGGCTCAAGCTAGAAGCTGGGGAGCACTGGAGCAGCCCTCCCTTCCCTTCCACAATACTGAGCTGAGGGGAGTGTGGCCAGGCCCCAGCAGGATGATCTGATTAGGGAGGTGTTTATCACTCCTAACTCAGTGTTTATCAGCCCATCAGAAAACAAAGCCTCTCTATTAATTCAAGCTCTTCTTAAACAGCTTTTCCAAGGAAGAACACAGAGACATTACCAGCTATCTGTTGATTAGCTCCAAAAAGTCCTAAACTGACACAGTCCTGTCTACCTTTGTCCTGTCTGCCACAGCACAGACCATAGCCAGCATGTGGTATGCTAGCTAATGATGAGGTGTCTGTGTAAGGCAGAGGGGAGCAGGGAATCCATGCTTGAGCAGGAAGTGAGGGGGAGGGGTGTAGCAGGAGGAAGCTAGGCAGACCCTGCTGTACCTACAGTCTCTAACAGAGCAACAGCCAGGGAGCAGAGGGGATGGGTCAGCCCAGCTCTCTGGAGCAGAGACCTTCACACAGCCCAGAGAGCATGCCAGGATGCTGGGGGACTCTGATTAACTCAAACCAGAAAAGGGTCATGGACATACATAAACCAGTTTGACCCAAATCAGTTAAGTCTGATATTACATTCAACCAGATTTATCTGAAACCAGTTTCAGTCATTTCCAAACTGGTTTATATGCACTGAACATCTGCTTTGTTACAGGTTTAAACCAGTTTCTGGTCACTTAACCTGCTTTATGTGTAATGTCTGTCCTTAATCTCAGAGAGTTTAGGTCTTAAACTCTCCTACGCTACTGATCTGGTCTGAATTGTGATTTTTTTTTCAAAGGCTTATAATTTGGTCAAATTTGGGGACATTTTTCATGGGGATGGTAAATGGCAAATGACATGACTTTCACACAAAGACAACCCCATTGCCAAATTTCATGAAGCTACTCCAAAGAGTAGGGTGCTAGAGGAATAAAAATAAAATTCACATGGTTTTTTTTTAATGTGGACCAAATAAGATACATATTCCTTAACCAGGGTCTCAGATTTGCTCAAACTGTTTTGGCTGAAATTTAACAAAACTATTCAGATCAAAGCAGACACTTGTGTGATAAATTTCAGCCGAAATGATTTAAAAGTTTGATAAAGATATGAATAAATGACATAATCTATAAAGAGAAGTGTTGGCTAAACTTAAACAAAACCGATGGTATCAGTCATGCCTAAAAGAGCATTTGTTAAAAACTATTAGAAATTACTTGGTACTTTTGAAAATTCTACTACAGTTTTAGATTCCACATTAACAGGTAATACAGAATTGAATAAAGCTCACATAATTTAGATGTTTTCTTCAAAATAAGATGGCATACTGCTTGATTTGCTGAAATCTCTGCAAACTTTCTCCTCTCTGCACTGTTTAACAAGGGTCTCAGTACCCTCCTTCTTACTCCTCTCAAGCTGGTTTCTGGACTTCACATAAAAGATAAACTGTACATCAGAATCATCATTTGGTCTGACAGTTTCCAGTGGTCTTCATCTAGGTGCTTTAACATAGGCAGGTAAAGTAAGAGGACACAGATAGGACATGTAAACAAGATTTGTGCTAGTGAACTATTTTCTGACAGTATTATAGTTCTGTATATGGAAACAATGTGTAACAAGACTTAATCTCTGAAGCTGGGCAAGACCCTCCCCCCCCATGGCCCCATTTACCTTGCCTCACTGTCTGGCCTCCCTAACCCCCTCGCTCTTTCCTGCCATGCCTTTGATGGTAATAATGATACACTAAGGACGCTGTCCCTAGAGGCTAAAATAGCTTCTTCCTTGGTGCCTTCTTTCTTAGTAAAGTACTGGGAGCTTCTCCACTCCCAAACTGAGTCTCTCAGGGTTTCTCTGACCACAAATTCAGTCTGTCCAGCTCTGGTCCCTCTGTCACTGTTTCTCTTCTGCTGAGCCCTGGCACTATTGGCCCTAGACCAGACCTACTCTCACTGTGTAGGATGACCACCCATCCCTAATTGGGTGGCACATTCCTGCAACGGGAAGCTCAAGTCCCGGTCTTGGGGTTGCATGACTCTGGGACAGCACTTGTCTTTGATTCACAGCATGTTCAGGGATCAGGAAATAGAGGGTTTCGCCTTGCAGGCTGGCAGTGTTCCAGCCTGTAAGGGGTTGCTGGGAGAAGAACTCAGAGGGTGCTACATGCATGTGTGCACCTGCACACATGCATGTGACTGGGAAATGCAGCTGGGAAACATAGATTTCAGCTCGCTGCAGGTAAGTCTATGGGAGGGGATATCGGGAGTGGGGGGAAATATTGAGGCCCCCATGATGAGGGAAGGAGTGGGGCAGGGGCTGGGCACGCTGTTTAGTCAGTGCAGTGCTTGTGGCCAGGGTGAGGAGAAGGATAGAGCCACAGGTGGCTCATCCAGGAGGAGAAGGGCATGGGGGGGGGGCACATGCCTTCCAGATTTATGCACAGGGCAGGGGTGGATGCAGGCTCAGGGCTTCCTGCCCTGCTGTCCTGCCCCCAGGGGCCTTGCATTGGTTGTGCCACCATGGTGACATGCCTCCCGCCCACACAGCAACAGCAGGGCCTGTGGCAATGTCAAGTTGTGCCCTCTGCTGCTGCCAGGTGGACAGGGATGTATAGCTAGCATGGTGATCCCAAGGGAAAGGCAGCAGGGTGGGGAGCTCCAAGCTCACAGCAAGCAATCCACATCTGCCCTGACTCAAATACATTTGGCTCTTGTCCAGCCATGGCTACAGCAGCGGGGTGTGGGGGCAGGAAGTGGGTATGTGTCCCACCTTTCCCTTTTGAAAAGATGGTCACCCTATCACTGTGCCTTAAGGGCTTTAATCATGATCTCCAGGTGCCCCTATAGCCACACCTGTGCCTCATGGGTATTACTCTGATTTTATTCATTGTGCCTTCCAAACCACTCCTGTGCCACAACCAAGGTCCCAGTTACCCAAAACCCAAAAGGAATCAATTATATAATACAAAAATGCTTGTTTTTGTGAAACTCCACACAGGCCTCCTTACCCTTCTGAAAATCTGGGTTAGTTTGAACTCTTACCCGCAGGCTTATATGGCCCCTTGTTCCTGCCTCTTCCACTCAACTGATCCAGCTCTCTGTTAGCAGGTTCCAGGTGCTGCTAACTCTCTAATCAGCATCCCGTATCTGCAGGCTGAGTCCCACAGCCCATGTAACCCTGCTACTCACACCAGCTGTTTCTTGAAGCCAGGCTTTCTGCAAGCTTCACTAGCTCTGCTCTCCCTGCCCTGCCCTGCTCTCTTCCATCCAGTAACGGGGGTGTTACAGTGATCCAAGAAAAAGAAAAATTATATATGTACAGTTAGCAGTACTTCACACGTCTCAAAAGCCCTATGGCCATAAGCTAGTGATTTTAAGAAGTACAGTTATCCATGTCTGTCTTCTGTGCTACATTCAAATAGGATTTAGATTTCTGTCCAAACGCTGACTCCACCTGCCCCTATGTAAATCTTCTCATTCGGTTTACAGCAGTAAAATTCAATAGTCCTGAGAAGTAAGCATGTCAAATTGCTCCCCCCACAGCACACCAGGTTCATCACAAAACTAACATACAAAGGGTCATTTCTGAAGTCATTTATAATAAGTTAAATTGGAGTGTGCATGACTAATTAAAACTCTTAAATAGTTATTTTCCAACTGCTCATGGTGGAGGATTATCTTAAAGCTAATGACATAGAGTTAAATATTTTAAGGCAGGCAGGGCTCTTTGGGTAGCTGTGATATCTTTTATTAGACCAACATATGCCTGAAGAAGAATAATTGAGCCCAAAAGCTTGCAAAAAAACTTTTTTCCAACTACTCGGTCTAATAAAAAATATCACGTCTACCCAAAATACCTTGGCTGCCTATGTTCTTAGACCAACATGGCTGCAACTAAAAACCCAGCAATATTTTAAGGTACACTTTTTATTGATATATTAATTATATGTTATGGAACCAGATTCTTTGATCCACCTGAGCTTGGCACAAGATTAAGGCAGAGAAGGCAAAAAGTAACATACTACTTTTCCAGCTCCATGATCTTCTGGCTCCTGGGGAGAGCACTTGATCTCTGGCACAATTTGGAACAGACTCAGCACTGCTTAAGTTATGCCAAGCTGTCAATGACTTGAAAGGGGTTGTTTTAGTAGCCACAGACTGTGAGAGCACAGCAGTACTTCACTCATAACTCCATTCCCATGAGAATGCACTCTGCTATCAGAAGAGGTGCCAGCACCAGGAGACACCACCAAACCTATTGCCGTTTTCTAACATTTTCAGAAAATTGGAGGATGTCCCAAGGATCTCTTGGGGAACGATGGCCTTCCAGAGTGATGGAAAGATTTGGCAAGGTTTCAGGTGCTGGATTTATTCAGCTATCCAGTTATAGTTGTGCTTGTTAATTAAATTTGGTATCTTTTGAGATAAGAGAATACAGTATACTGAGAACGTGAAATAGATGTGAACTTCTTTGTATTTCAAATTATTTTTTTAAGGTTCAACAAAGCAGCACTTGACATTGAGGATTACTGTGCATGCATGCTAAAAGGCAACCTCCAAACATTCTTGTTCAATTTCTTTAACAGCTGAAAGACACAATTTTTAATACTTGGATAATTCAAAACCAGCTGAATGGATTTTTCTTCAGACTTCACAACAATCACATCTACAGTAAGAGAGGCATACAGCAAATCAGACTAAGGAAACTGAGGAAAGCCACTGAAAACAAAGACTTAAAAAGAAAATGCCCTCTCAATCATAACCTTTTAAACCATGATAATAAAAAATCCTAATTGCAAATAGTAACTCTACATTATACTTACATATCTACTTCCATCAACAATCATATGCTTTAAATGCAATTTCACTCTCATAATAAATCTCTGTTATAATTAACTATTTCTTTATCATCTGTTTCTTTCTCACAAGTCTGACAAACCCTTGTTCCAGGCCTCTAGAATTTCATCAACACCTTGTAATTATAACACTTACTGTAGTATGCACGGATCTCAGAAAAGGTGTTAAAGTGAAGAGGGGGTTAAGTATGCAGCCCTACATTCTTTAGAGGGATATATTATTTTGTACTTCCAGTCAGAGAGTACACTATTACACTCCTCTTTAAATGTATTAAGGGTTATGTTAGATATAATAAAGAATGTGTCTTAAGATCCAAAATACTAATTTTAATGGTTGCAATTCTTTATTTGGTAAGACTTCTTCCAGTATGATAGTCAGAGAGAACACAGCTATGTCTTCTTCCCCTCCATTACATGTGTGGAA
The DNA here is from genome assembly GCF_001723895.1 of Crocodylus porosus. Lineage (NCBI taxonomy): Eukaryota > Metazoa > Chordata > Crocodylia > Crocodylidae > Crocodylus > Crocodylus porosus. The sequence goes on along the minus strand of NW_017728931.1, from coordinate 90,287,640 downwards.
GATAAAAAATGTAGCAAGACATCTTTTTTTAATCCTGAAGGGTTTTTGTGACAGCTGAAAAATATCAAACACTAATCTAACTGTCATGCTCGCTAAGCACAATAAAGTCACAGCATCCTACTTTCTGTCTCTGAATACCAGTTTATTCATATCAATTTAGAAATAGTCCCATATAAATATCTAGGCATTTTTCAGCTGTCACAAGCTGAGTAGTTTGGCTTTAACCTACCAGTAGTTTCTTATGGGACTAATTTTGAGATAGACTCTCATTCAGTTTCTGGCACTAAAGGTCAGACTGGTAAATTTATCTGAAGCCAGATATCAAGAGCAGCTGCTTCCACAACAGGATTGAAAACTGAAGAGAGATTCTAAGACCTAAAACTACAGCATGTATAAACTAGCTACTAAAATAAAAATCAGAAAAGATATCTAAAAACTCCAGAAACAAATTAAGTGTTGAAATAGAGCACCAATAAAAATCCTAAAAGTGATCCGAATTAGGCATAGGCATCTCACAGCTATGTAGCAATATTCATGTAAATCACTGATAAGAAGAGTATCTGGTATATTTTTTTCTCTCCTGCTTGTGTTATGCCACAGCAATATAAAAGCCTTCTCAATGCCAAAGCCATAGCAGTAGAAAAAGCAAATGGAGCAGCTCAGTGGTGGTGTACTACATGAAACACAAGTTGATGACACTGAGGCTAGGGACAGACATTACACACAAACCAATGTAAGTGATCAGAAACTGCTTTAAACCTGTAACATAACGGATGTTCAGTGCAAATAAACCAGTTTGAGAATGGCTGAAACTGGTTTGAGATAAACCTGGTTGAACGTAGTATCAAACTTACTTGATTTGGGTCAAACCATTTTATGAAATGTCTGTCCCAGACCCCTTGCTGATGTTGCCCACTTCTGAACTTGTATCAGAGCCCAGGAGACTTCCATTCCTCACAGAGGCTGTGCCACTCCCCCACAGTAGGACTCAGGCCCACAGTGGCCTAGGCTGGTAGAACATGCCCCCCACCATTGTCTTCGGGACCCTGCTCCTATGCTGGTGACCACCAGGGGCCAGGAGTAGCAAGTTGGGCCTAGAAGGCAGGCTGAGTTAATGCCAGCCCTGGCACTGGTTCTTGGGTAGCTTCATCCCCTTCTGGTCCCTCACTGCTGCTTCCTGGAGCAGGCCCCACTGGATGCCTTCCTGGCTTCTTACACAATGTGGCAGCATCTTCCATGCAATGTCTCTCCTGTCCTGGAGGCCCCCATCATCCCCCAGTCAATGCATGATGTGGAGTGTTCCCCCATGGCCAGCATCTAGGGCCCTCCCTGTGGTACCCTTGGGCATTTCAGCCCAGGGAAGAGTCACTGGAGCAGAGCTCTCTATGGCAATGGGGTTAGTAGCAGTCTGCCGCACCACTCTGTCCCAGGAGACCAATTGTCTCCTTGTGGGCAGTGGCACTGATGCCACTCAGGGGTGTCATAGCTAATCCCAAGCAATATTTGACCCTGTGCATAAACTTCTTACCCTAGCACTGCAGTTCTCAGCTCTGTAGCAGCACATGCAACATCCCTCACAGAGTAGCTGGCTATCCATAGACCTCATTCTTGGACCTTCGCAGTGCGTTCTTTGTCCTGGACAGCTCATTCATGAGTGCAAGCAATTGCCAACTTGTCCATACCAACTCCCAACATGAACATCTTGAACAGCGCCCTGTATGCATGTGGTGTCCACAATCAGCACAGCACTTAATCAGAAACTACAATCTTTATAAATGTCCAGATGGCGTAGATGTAATCCACACACTGAGCAATAATACCAGACATCTGGGCAGAAGGGACAAGGCAGGGGATTGGAAACAGGGGCTTTGTTGTCAGTGACAGACCAGATGTGGGGCTGGCCCAAAGCTCAGGTGGACTGTACGAACTCTGGCTGAGGCTAGACAGTCACCCCATGAGGGGAGATGAGCAGGGTGCTGCAAAGCACCGTAGGTTGCTAGCGGAATGCAACATAATGTGAGTTATAATGGGATCTGGTACCACAGCTGTCCCTAGGGGTGTGTGAGGTCTGGGGCATATCAACCTGTGCAGGGCTGGCAACCACCTGCAGAAGCCGCCGGTGGCGGTGGGGCCCACAGCACTGTCCATGGGGGCCCCCAATGCATGGGGCCTGGGGCAGTCACCCCGATTTGCTCCTGCTCCCCGACCCCGGGACAGCGCTGTCTGGTACACGTGGTTATTATGGCTGAAGTCTGATACCACATCCATCCAGAGTTATCTTAGAGTGGGATCCACCATTTTTACAGTGCTCAATGTTCCCTGATCATCTGTTCAGTTATAGTTGTAGTATGCTTTCTGTATGCCTACCGTGCCATAAGGGTGACTTCTGTACTTGGCCTTCAAGGCTTACATCAGGAAACAACAGCAGGAAATTAACTCAGGAAGTTGAGTCCTCTGCTAACAACTTTATAGACCAGTCTTGTCTGGGAAGTCTTTGCATGAGTGCAATTCATTTTATCACCTTATATAAGGATCAGAAGCTGCTTAAAATGACAACTCATAATTTAACATACCCCCAACAGACTAGAAGAAATATTTCTGAAACCCAGGTTAGCCAGAAGAAACTGAAATCTTCAGGACGTAAAGTAGACAGGTGGGCAACATTTAAAAAAAACTGGAAATCTTGATCTATATGTTGATACTGGAAATCATCCCGGTTGACTGGCAACCTATAGAAAATTATTTGAAAATGTAAGAATCTTACTGGATTCAAAGCAGAAACTTCCCAGTCCAAAAATTAAGTTAAATTGTACTACAATTTAAGCCCAGTGGAGTGAACAGATGAAACATTAATTCTGCTTCAACTCAAAATGAAGGGTGTCATATTTGCACATAGAGATGACATTTTGAAAGATGGAATTTAATCATGTCAAACTACCTAATGGAAAAATTATTCAGTGAAGACAGCCTAACCTTACAGAATTTGTGGATAAAAGAGTCCATGGGGCTTTCTTACTGAAATATTGAAAAATAGCAGTCAGGAAGTAATTACAATTACAATGAATTACAAAGAAAAGTATATAAGCACAGAGGTGGGCAGCAGAAAAGCAGGGTGTTTCACACATATTTTCCACTGTGCTTGGGCATCTCTGGTTGTTTTTAGTTCAGAAAATGAGCAGCTGGGGTAAAAAAGGTAATGGACAGCACTAACATTGAACAGCCTGCGTATGTGAAAACTGGTTATTTCTACCAACATGGCTAAATACAATCAGATAGAAAATAATGGTTACTTGTCAGTAATGCAACATTTCATTGCATAAATGATCTACTAAGTTTAACTGTAAACTGATGATTTCAGTCAGTGCTAACATAATACATTCTTCTTACAATGCCTGTACATAGCAATCATTATTAGAATGGAGTGTGGTTATTACCTCTTTACATTATATAACAGGAATCATGCAATCATAGAAGAATGGAGCTGGAAGGGACCTCAAGGGGTCACCTAGTCTAATCCCCTGATCAAGGCAGGATCACCCCTATCTAAAACATCCCAGACAAATGTTTGTTTAACTGTGGCTCTTTATGATACAGCAGTTTCTCCCTGGCTCTATACTTGTGGCACCCTCCTTATAGCATAGAAGGAAGATGAAGGGGAAAGGGAAAACTTTCCAGAAAATGTTTATTTCCTCAGAAAATCTAGTGCAGAGTGCCAGGATTAAGTTGTGGACATTGATTCTGGTACAAGAGCATTTCCGATTAATAGAACACTTTGGAAAATGTTGACTACGCTTTCTTTGACCTAGGCAAAGGCTGCATGAGAGGTCAACACAGTAGTAAACTTGTATTTGTCTACTTCTGGAAGGATACATTAGGAGCTTCCCTGGCAGCAAGGGTCACATCCAGTCATGAAGTCTGCATGAAGACTGTTTTCTTGAAGTTTGCATTTATAACTTCTTGGAGTTGGCAGCTTTGGTACAGATGGTTGAAGGGGCTGCTTACTGTCCTTAACCTTCTACATACAGACACCTTAGGGAAGGCATTGCCTTTACACAAGCCAAACCTATTACCATTAAAGTAGTTTATCAATGTATCAAAAGTAATCTACAACTTAAACACTTTCAAAATCTTGCAGTGTAAATATCATAGACCGCTCAGACAACTGGAGAAGCAGGACTACTTGACATAGACAGAAGCTAGATCTTCCATGATAAACCTACCACCATGTGATATCTCTATATTCAATGGAGTGGTTCAGGTTTCTGCTTCAAGGATAAATCTTTTGAAGCACTCTTCAGGCTGGGCCCATGGGAGGCTTTGATGGACACTTCTAAATAGCCTTTTGGTGTTCCCAGTGAAACTTGATTTTCCTGGGTGATGATGACTTTTCTCAATGAGCTATACATATTTTTCTCTCCTCCCAAGTACAAGCTATGGTAGCCACACCCATCCATGTGTAGCCATCTGATTGCACTAGCAACATTAAAATCATTGAGATTCTTTCTGCCATCCTGAGCAAGAGTAAGAGGAAAGTACAACATACTGGAATAGAAAGAAAATAGCAAATTAATTTTGATGCAGTAATGGGTACTAAAAGAAGCTTGCACATAAGCCCCTTGTTTGACTTTCCATAGCTCTTTTCCCTCACCCCCGATGCAATTCAACTATAGCATTCTGTGGCCCCTACTATTTTGGATGTAGTGTGCCTACAAGAACATAACGCTTCATTGTTACGTACAGTAAATGTAACCGTGGTGCTACAGAGCAACTGTAATGTTGCATGCCCTTTGTAACTGACAGTTGCTGGCAGAACAAAACTGTTAGCAATCTTTTCCACAGCTGCAAAAAAGCCTTTGTGTATTCATTTTTTCTGGGCCTAATGATGAATCAAAATGCTGAATTCATTTTCATTTAAATAAACGTATCTTTTGGAGATCTGATTTCCTTGTTGGAATAGTTTCTTAGTCACCTAGGAAACTAGCTAAATAGTGCTTACCTTCTAGGTGTTAAACATCAGTTTAGGATTACTATGTATGTCTGGTGCATTAAGCAAGCATTAAACTTAAACCATTTGACCAAAACCTGCAGAACTGTATGCATGCCAGAACGGTTGTGATTTATTAAGAAAAAAATTGAGCTCATAAATGTTTGTGGAGGACTGGAATGTTACAGTTTAAGGCTAATATTCACTGACATACTATTATCTCAGAACTATAATATTTTGGAATTCAAAGTGTCTGACGTAGTGGATACCACAAAGCACCACACAAATACCCTCTGTGTGAAGAAAATCCTTCCCATGTTACCCTTGCACTGCCATCCAGAGGTGATAAATTACAGTAAAGCATAAATAATTTTCAATCAAAAATAGCACCCCAAAAGCAGGCAGGTGTTAAAAGTGAAGTCAGGTAAGCATTTTTATAAATCTGTAATCAGCAGATAATGAAAATAAAAGTATCTATGGAAAATATTCCCAATCATGGAATTATTTACTACTACAATAATTGACCGAAAATGAAGAATTACAATAAATCATACAGAATTAAATATAGTACGTATTTTCAAGATTTTATCAGCATAAATTTGGGATTCATTCATTGCTTATAAACGGTGAAGAAATGGAGTTATGAAAGTCATCCCAAACAAATGCCTGTAAAATCTCTATAGCACACTATACTCATCACTTTACTCCCAGTGCCTTAATAACCCGATCTCTAAAATATATATCATGCCACACTAATGTATGGTATAAAGCATATGTATTAGCGTGAGGCAGAAACTCAGAAGGGCAGCAAATGGATGCACAGCTGTACTCACTCAGCAAGTTTAAGATTATTTTTAGAACACATGGTCAAAACATTGAGCCTAGAGACAGACATTCAAAAAGCCCAAGCCTAAATTGATTCAATCTATTCAGGTTAGTCTAGCCTGCCTAGGTTGAACTGGTTGCTACTGCACAGACATTCCCTCTGGACTGAGGAAATACAGGCACATGCCTGCAGTGGCTAAGGCTAGACACCCAGGGGGCACTAGAGCAGCCCTCCCTTCCCTTCCATAATGCTGAGCTGAGGGGAGGATTGGCTAGGCTCTAGCAGGATGGTATGATTAGGGACAGGTGTAAACTCCCACCCTGCCTGCACAATCCCAGACTTTTCCCCACTCGCTGTCAAGGGGCAGGAGGGTTGCCAGACCCCAGCCCTGGGCTAGCACTCTGAGGCATAGTGCACGCATCTTTTGATGATACTGAGCTTTTCAATTTCCCTCTCCCTGCTTCTTCATACTGTCTGCAAATCTGGCAGGTGAGGGAGCCAGCAGGGGGCTGATAACAGAGCATTTATCAGCCCATCAACAAAACAAAAGCCTCTCTCATTAGTTCAAGCTCTTCTTAAACAGCTTTTTCCAAAGAAGGAACAGAGGGATATTACCAGCTGACCTGCTGATTAGCTCCAAAAAGCCCTAAGCTGACACTGTCCTGTCTGCCTGTCCCAGTGAAATTTGAGACAGGCACCTCTCAGCATTAACTAGCATACCACACGATTAAGGTCTGTGGGGTAGGGTCCATGCTGTGGGAGATGGAAGGGAGGGAGGGAAGGAAGGAGGCTTTCTGCTTGAGCAACAAGTGGTGAGGTGAAGGTGGGGCAGGGGGAAGCCAGGAAGACCCTGCTCTGCCTGCAGCCTCTGCTGGAGCTTCAGCTAGGGAACACAGGGGTGGGGCCAGCCCCGTTCTCTGGAACAGACAGCACAACCCAGGGCTGCAAAGCATCTGGGATGCTGTTGGACTCTTGTTTAATATAAACCAGGAAGGGGTCTGGGACAAACATTGCATAAACCAGTTTGACCCAAATCAGTTAAGTCTGATACCACACTCAACCAGGTTTATCTTAAACCAGTTTCAGCCATTTTGAAAGTGATTTACGTGCACTGAACTTCTGTTCTGCTACAGGTTTAAACCAGTTTCTGATCACTTAAACCAGTGTATGTGTAATGTCTGTCCCTAGCCTGACTGTATCCTTCATCTGTTTTGTTGGGTAAACTAAACACAGATTAGTTTCTTTTCATTATTATTTGGCAAGCTCAGTGCTGTACGAAGCTCAAAAAATGATGTATTCCCTACTCTGAGCAGGTTACAATATGAGAGTTAGATTAACATCAGTATAAATCCCCCGTGCAACACAAATCCCTTAAACTGTAGAAAAGAAGGCGGTCATGTTGTTAAGGCAAAGAAGGTGGAAGCAGATATTGTCTGAGGTCTCTTTTGTGCCACCGTAACATTTTAAGGTGTCAAAAATGCTGAGCAAAGAGATGTCCTTACCCCTTGTTGTGCCACATGAAAGGAAAATCACTGATGCAACAAAAGTGGTAATAGACTCTATTGCTTTATTGTAGCAGACATTTCTTACCTCTGTGGGCTTCCCTACTCAGCTACACCCTGAACTGGATCTGGCAGGGAAGGGGCAAACCCTGCTTCTCCAACTCAGCCAGACCTTGTGCAAAGGAATCACCCCTAAGTATCTGCAAACAGGGTGTTTGGGGGGACCTTTGTCAGTCTCCCACTTCTGCCCCTGCAGACATGTGAATGAAATCCATGAAATCTACATGGATTTCCCCCACAGGTCTACAAGCACAGAGGGGGGAAGACTTGTACATATCCCTCTATGCTAGCAGGTACATGGGGAAATCCCTGTGCAGGAGATGTCTATGAGTGCAAAGTGGGGAATCATATCCCTGATTCCTTCTGTGATATTGAGTAAGTCATTAATTCCTCCTATGCCTCAGTTTTCCATGTGTAAGACTTTTATTGTTTTTCTATCTCACATAAATTGTGAGTTTAAATCATCAGCATTAACTGCAATGATACTGTTATGCCATAGAACATAAAAGATTGTCCCCTTACATTTCTGTTTTATGTTTTCACTGTTTATTTTTCATGCACTGTATACTGAGCAATAGCATGAGAGGACTCCATGTTTAAGATACCCATTGTCTCCCTTGCTCTATAGCTAAGGCACATTTTAGGGTTTTTCAAAGGGTGCTTTGTGTCTGAAATATGTGAAAAGGGTCAGAGTAGATGGCCTTGTGAATACTTTGAACAAATGACTGCCTGCAAGGGATTGGACCTGATAATCTGAGGCCCTGTTTAATCTTATATTCCTATTCCTGTTCACCAAGATGCTGCAACTACAGCCAGGATTCTAACTAGGTTCAAAGCGCTTGCCATCCTTGTACTTCCTCCAGACTCTTCCTTTCTGACACCTGCATCTTACTTCTGTTCTCCCTTCCTTCCCTAGTCTAAAGAGAAGGCCAGAAATTCCTCTTTCCTTTTAGCCTGCCTTGTTAACTCACTCTAAATGGACTTGAACAGGGCTAAAGGGGCCTTACACCAGTTCTCCATATTGGAGAGGATGTTATCCTTAGCATTAAATAATGTCAGTGTTGTTTTCACAGAATTTTTAAACTTTGCTGCCCTTGTCAAGTCAACTGACTTGGGATAGTATAAAAAAACTTTCTATGGGAGATATTTCAAATATACCAAAATAGATAGTTAGCTGCAACTGATCATAGCATAAAGATGATTTTGGAATCAAAATAACGCTAAAATATTACAGAACTATCTTTAATTGCCCGTAATTGTTACCCAAGAATGTAATTGTTACCATTAGATGCTTATAGCTTAATCAGGAAAATATATGATGAGGTTGAAACTTGACTTAATCTTGGAAGTCTTTCATTTTAGAAAAATAATTTAAAAATATAACATTTGGTTATTAAATCCTGGAGATGTGAGCAGGGGCTTCTGGGAAATGGAGTCCAGCTATGGGCCTAATCTGGCCCATGAGCTAGACTTTGCCCACCACTAGCTTAAACTGACTCGATCAGTGTAGGAGTTATATTATTAGAGCAGATAAAACTCCCTAGCAGGAACTACTGAAGACATTATGCTCTTATTTCAACCTTTCACAACATGCATTTACCAACCCAGCTGTACTAGCTAAGAGCAGGCCATGGCCTTGCCTCTCTGGATTCAGTAGTTTGGGGAAACATGGGATTGGCCATTTTGATGACATCCTGCTCCTTTGCTTTTTACTGTGCTTGTGTCCTCTCCCCTGTGTTTCTAGGAAGGCCAATGAAGAAATTGTTAATCTTTTGGAGCTCTATTTTGTTCCTCACGTGTTTAAACTGTAAGGCCATAGTGTGTTTTGGTCCCTCTTGTTCTGTGACTTCAGAGTAGTGCAGACAACTCTATTCTACCTAGCTCGAATACAAAGTATATACCAGCTGCAACAGCACAGAGCTTATTATGTCTAATTTAATGTTGTTTGACCTCTGATTGCAACCCCTCCCCAATTTTTTTTCTAGGGACATATTTATACAACAATAATCATGATAGATAACACTTGCAGATTTCTTTACGCTGAACAGGTCTTCACAGGCATTGGTTAACTGTTCACACAAAAAGTAATTATACTCAAATATAGAATTGTATGTTGTTTATATGTGAGAGTCAGAAATACATATATTTGGACAATTAACAGGAATACGGAAAGAGTAGATAAATGTTTACTTAATTCCCTTTTCCATATCTTATTATAAAAGGAAGCTATAGAAAATGCAGGCAGCTGTGGTAAATATATGATTTAAAGACATGACAATGAAGAAATGGATAATGCTAAAGCTCACTTTTAAACATACCTTGCTGTGCCCAAACACTACAAGCAAATATGTCCAAACTGTGTGTGATCTTCCATATCATATGTGAAATACACATAAAAAAATGCATTTAGAAATCTTATGCAGTTTCAGATTTCTTTGTGTCTACATTTCTGAATCTGAGTCAGAGCTTTCAGATTATTTGAAAGCAGTTTTTGGTACTTTAATTACTTATCCTTTTTCTGGGCTAATTAATGTCAGTTAGCAAAAATCCCCTGCAGGACATTGTTAAACATCACTTGTTAAAAAGATTGTGTCATTTGTTCCTGACAAATGTGAAGTGACATTCTGCCAGTGTCTTTTGTAAGGACATATAAAGGAGCTGGTTCATCTGAAGAAAAAAATCCCACCAGGAACCAATAAAAAAGACAATGCTCATCATAAAGAGTAGTGGGCCTAAGTAAATGGTTCGCACGTCTTGCTCACATGAGATGAAAGGGGATGATTTTGAATTCATTTTACATTTGATCACAGACAAGGAATGTTCCAGATCAAAGTGTGCCACTATAATGGAGACTTACTAAATGCAACTAGATCCAAAAACATCTGTCAAGGGTTTGATGTCTAAAAATGGAAATCCTTTGCATTTATGTACTATTACATAACCACATAAGAAGCAGCAGACCCTATGACTCTTAACGTTTTTTTCTTTATGCACCACGGTTGGGAAAATTCAATTAATTTGAAAAATCCCTCAAATAAATCTAACTCTTTAACATACAGAAATTGCAATGAAACAAACAGTTGAGGCTTTAGGCTTTGCTTTCTTTGTGTAAGATCAAGCAATATTTAGAAAAGGTTAACAGTGTAGAAGTGGTAGTGACCTGAATAAAACATATCGCCAGCATAGGAAATGAGTTTGATGGTCTTAATCCAATTCCCAGTGGACAAGGGTCCACATCACAAAAACCTCCACTACAATTAGCACTAATTGGCAACTTTTTTTGGCAGACTCTTTAGAGAGGCTAAGAACTGAATAAGCACCGAGACTGAACTGTCCTTTCACTCTTAGAGGTGCTCCCTTCAAGCAAGAGTTGACGTTTATTGGTGAGACAACATGGTTGAAGTCTGCACTGGAGCTGCCTATAGAGGAACAGACTTTATTTTTTAGACTTGTCAAGGCAATACCTTTAGAAAAACTAAATCATAGCCAAAGTGATTGAAAACAAGCCTTTTGAGCTCATTGGGATAAGGCAATTAAAATGTAACAAAGGATTAAAGGTGCATTACTTCAAAACTAAAAAAAAGTGCAATAAATTAAACTACAATTAAATGAACGTCAACTTCGTTTTAGGGTATTTTTATAGTTTTCTTTTTCTTAGCTGAGGGCAGTTCATTAAAGAATCAATGTTTACATAAGACATTTCTCATAATGCAAAATTTGGCTAGCATTGGATACATATTTTGTAGTGTTGGGGTGCTCTGAAAGACCAATAGTAGTTTTCACATGGGATTTTTAATCATCAGGTTCCAGGGTAAGGTTGATCATATGGTTGGAGTCATGTTATTCCCCAGACTGGAGGGGTATTATGCTCTGGCTATAACTGCTGGTGGATTGCTTTATGGAAGCTGGCAGATTTTCAAGTAAGCCACAGCTCCCTCAGGGTTAGAATTAGTATTAGCATACAAGTAGACTTCATATTTCTTCTGGATACATGGTTCCCAGCAAAGAATCTGGCTCATTTATACTGGAATGCAGTTTTACAAGGCAAATTAGAGCAAATTAGACATTAGAGCAGGGTCTTCTCTGCCATAGGCTAATATGCTTGCTGGTCAGTCTGAAGTCAGACAGAATTCAGGGTTGAGAGACACCTTATAGACTAATTCAGAGAGTCGTGAGCTTTCATAGGCAACAGCCTACTTTGTCAGGTACTATGAACGAACCTGCTGAAAGAAAGGGTCTTAAATAGAAATAAACAAGGCAGTTGTTTATGGAGTCTTGTTTATCTCTGCTGATTTAATCAGTCCACTTCTGCCTCTTTCAGCAGTGTCCGTGACCCAGTCCCTTTCCTTTCTATTTAAAACCCATTCTTTCTGCAAGGCCATACATAGTATCTGAGGCTGCTGCTTAAGGGACTTGTTCCATGTTCCATGTTGCACTTTGAGCTGCTCATATAGTGATCTGTCAGTGCTAGCTCAATTTTGTAGTAGCCACACCATCTCTGACTGTCGCTCTCCCATGCAGCTGTGACTTGCCATGAGGCTTACAGGGGTGGGCGGATGAGAACAGGTTGGGTTTCAACACAAGTGCAAGGTACTGCATCTGGGGAGGAAGAACCAGTAGCATACCTACAGGCTGGGTAACTCCCTTCTCATCCGTGCAGAGGCAGAAAAGGATCTTAGAGTCATTATTGATGCCAAAATGAACATGGGCCGACAGTGTGGGGATACGGTCAGGAAAGCCAATGGTACTTTGTTATGCATCCAAAGATGCATCTCAAGCAGGTCCAGGAAGGTGATCCTCCCTCTCTATGCGATACTGGTCAGGCCGCAGTTGGAGTACTGCGCCCAGTTCTGGGCACCGCACTTCAAGAGGGATGTGGACAACATGGAGTGGGTCCAGAGGAGGGCCACTCGCATGATCAGGGGGCAGCAGGGCAGGCCCTACAAGAAGAGGCTACGGGACCTGAACCTATTCAGCCTCCACAAGAGAAAGCTGAGGGGGCATCTATTGGCCTGTTACAAACTAGTCAGGGGGGCCTAGCAGGCATTGGGGGATTCACTGTTCCCCTGAACGCTACCAGGAGTGACTATAAATAACAGTCACAAGCCGGCAGAGGGTAGATTGAAACTAGATATCAAGAGGCACTACTTCACTGTTAGGGCAGCTAGGATCTAAAACCAACTTCCAAGAGAAGTGGTGCTGGCTCCTACCCTGGGGGTCTTTAAGAGGAGGCTAGATGTACACCTTGCTGGGGTTGTTTGACCCCAGTACTCTTTCCTGCCATGGCTGGGGGTCGAACTTGATGATCTGCTCAGGTCCCTTCTGACCCTACCAACTATGAAACTATGAAACTATGAAGGGTAGTGAATTGAAGGAAGTCAGTCACTGAAGGATAAAATAAAAAGCAGCAAAAAAAAAAGAATGTTAAAAGAAATAAGTAAATTAAAAAAGGTCTTATGTTTTAATAAATTGGGATTTGGGATTAGGAGTGTTGGTTATGCTTCCCAGGGTGGCTGGGAGGTAGGAGCAATGATGGAAGACACTTTTGGGGGAGCTACTCATAGGGACGTGATTCAAACCCCTACCTTCCCCCCCCCACACACACACATACACACTCACACACCCCACACATGGATTTGACTATCTGGCATGTGCTCTGAAAGCTGTTTGTATGAGGTAGTATCCCTGGGTGTGAGGGGCAGGGCATACCATCAGAGGTGGGAGGGGAAGTTGGCTTGGTGTCAGAGATTAGAACGTTCATCCACGCAGAACACAAGGGCTGGGGAGGAGAGGACACTGCACCCTCGGATGCTGGAGGACTGCAATTTGGGCAGCTTATCTGTAGCCACACATTAATGGAACACAAACTGAGTAACACAAATTAGAGAGAAACCAAATTAGAGAGTGGTGTAACTTTAAGCCTCCTAAAGTATTCTTAAAATTAGTTTCAGGGGTTGTGTGGACAATCCAGGGGTTAAGAACTCCAGGAGCCACCTTAAAGTAACGTGTAAATCTCTCTGAACCAATTTGTCTCTGTCCTACCTTGTACCAAAGAACCAATTTGTTTCTTCAGTCTTATAAACTTCTGAACCTCACATTATTAGACCTCCAGAATTTGAGGAAACAAGCATAGTTCCTTCTCTAAGGAAACCCATTTCTATTCTACTAACATTATGTTTTAATCTGGTATGTATTATCTATGTATCCTGACCACACAGATAGGAGAGGAGGCTATTGTTACACTCCCTAGTCTAGAAGTACTAATTTCTGGGAATTAGAGTTTATATTTAGCAGGAATTGTTCCTTTTCAAAGAGATTTCCTAATTTCCTAGTTTTATTGACTTTCAGCATTTCATGCTCTATCCCTTCCTTCTGAAAGATCAAAATTCTCTTCTATTGTTGTGTTCCTTTATTATTTAAGTGCCAACAACATGCTGAACCCTATATGGGGCATGTCTACATGTGTATTAATGCACCATAACTATAGCACATTTAGTTTAGTACCTATAATGACAGGTACTAACTAGGGCTGTGTGAAATTTCAGTAGCTCTTTCATTTCAGAGGTGTTTTGGCCCATTTTGGCACCTGAAACACCAGATCCAAAATGAAACAGAAGGCTCCAAAACATCTCCAAAATGAAATGAAACCATCTGAAACATTTTGGAATGTTTCAGGTGTTTTGGAATGTTTCAGAGGCAGGTTTGCAGGGAAACAGAAACTCAGAAGAAGGAGGGGGAAGTGGGAGGTGGAGGGAAGGCCTTCTCTGATATTGACATCTGTAGCTGGCCAGTGCCTGCAATCTGTCCCTGAGGTCTCTTCCAATCCCAGTGCTCTGGGGGAGGGACAGAGAATCATCCTATAAGGCACTCTGTGAAGCCTTTCTCTGCCTTTTGTCAGCTGTCTGTCTGGAAGCTACAGCGTGTGAAAGGTACTGGCTGGCTGCTGTGACTGGCTTCCTAGTCAGTCTCTTGCTAGTCTCTTTTTGAAAAGGATTGGCTATACACTTTTCCAATGTATTACAGATAGAAGATACAGTAAGCAGATAGAAGATATAGTAAAGACATATAAGATATATTACACACACACACATATATTAAACAGATATATTGCACAGAGAAGATATATTGCACACACATATATTAAACACATACAAGATATATTACACACACACACATATATTAAACAGATATATTGCACAGAGAAGATATATTGCACACACATATATTAAACACATACAAGATATATTACACACACACACTTTCCAGCACATCAAACACTATGAAGCGTGCTGGAAAGGCAAGTGCCAGGTCTTATGGCAGGGGAGGGAGAGGAGGCAGAGTGAGAGCTGTAATTCCTCCCCCCCCAGTTTAGATGCACCCACTTCCCTAGCAGGCATGAGGCTTCTGCTGCTAGTAGCAGCAAGGAGGCAGGAGCAGTGTTTACACCTGCCCCACCTGCGCTAACAGCAACTATAATAATAACCCCCAGCACCACCAGCGTGACAGTCTCCTCCACCCCAATTTCAGTTCCCAGCATGAGCCTTCCAGTGCCAGAGGATGAGCTTTTTTTATTTTCCTTTTTTATTTTCTGTTTTTTATTTTCCGTTTTTTATTTTTATGTTTTAAACATTTAATGCCCCACTCTCAGAGCTGGAGGCGGCACTCACTGTATCACCAGCCAGCAGGGGAAGAACATCTCCCTGCTGAGCTCCCATGCCAAGACAAACTTGAAGGTATGGAATGGGGCTATAGGGAAGGAGGAGACCCCAGGTCTTGGGCATGACCTAAAACTGCACCCTGCCAGGACCGGGAGGCCTGGTAGGACTGTCAGTGGCATGGCAGCCCTCAAAAAATGCCAGAACTGCAAACCTCCAAGGTGAAAGGCAGGTTATAACTTTATAACTTCCAGCCACCACATGCACTCACAGTCCTGGCTAGGGAAAACCCAGATCTATAAGATCTTTGAGAGGCCTGAGGCTTGCTGGTTGCAGTAAAGTTGTGAGGCTCCAGGTGAGCTTAGCTGCCTGGGGTGCCATCTGTGAGGCATGGACCACAGTGTTAGGGGAGGTATGGAGCTGCAGAACAGATGTTACCCCTAGACATCAGGGGCCTAAATGGGTAGCCTCCTGCCTGGGAAACACCTGAATCATTTTTCCATCAAGGCATGGCAGAAGAAAGAGGGGCAGGTGGTTGGCCCAGAAACAGGTGGGCAGGCCAAGATCTCCACTGCACTGGGAAGCCCCCCCGCTCTTCCTAGATGGAAGGAATAGTGAAGAAACCAGAGGCTTACATGGAATGCAGGCAAGAAAGCCAATCAGTGAAAACATAACCTGAGGTGTCAGGGGGTGAGAGGGATGTAGCAGGTAAAAGTGGAGAGGTACCTGATGAGTCAGATGTTGGGCAGGTAATAGTGTCATAAATCCAATGTCTATATTGAGCCCATGAGTTTCTGTATCTAGGAGACTGATGAAGTAAAGTTCATATAGGCTCGTCTGTGAAAAGTGGTTTGTAAATTCAAACAAGCACTGAACCTCACTAATCTCATCACCAGAAGCACACCTCCTACAGCTGAAAACACACCAAATGGATACAGACCATGCCATAACAAGAAATACAAAACCTGCCAACATATCTCTGGCACCATGAAGACCCCCTGTTACACGCTACCATCCCTACTGTTTTTATTCTGCTGTGCCTTAACACACACACACAAAGTCACACGTCACAAGTTTTGCTTTGAACAGTTTGAGTTGCAGTTTCACAAAAAAAGCCTTCACCTATCCCCTTGAAACTTGACAGGCTTCATGTCCTCAGAAGCAACTACCACACCTGCAATTTTCATCCTAATCAGGCAAGAAATGGTAAAGTTATAGGCATTATAGTGATTCCCCATTATGGCCTATGTCTGAATCACTGAAACAAAGTTGAAACTCCAAAACAGATTCTGCCAAATCAAAACAGAACAGTGATCCAAAACACCAAAATGAAGCACTGTCCTCTGAAATGGGAGAAACCAAAACGAAAATGAAGCATAGATATTTTGCACAGCTCTGGTACTAACTAAATGTACTGCAATTGGTAGGACTGAGCATTAGTACCAGCCCATGCTTTTTAAGTGATGCTAATGCACAGTAGGCTAATTTTACTGAGCATTAGCCTGGGGCGGGGGTTGTGCCATACTAATGCGCAATAGAATTAGTCTACTGCACCACTAGCATCTCATTTAGATGAGCCCACAGGGTATAAAACTTATGCTGTACTGCTCCATTATAGAGTTTACCGTGCAACTAAAGCATACACAGAGTATATCTGGGGCAAAAAGTGAGCCCAGATGAGAGAAAGACTAGAATTTTTATTGATTTTTTAAAATAAATTTTTATGTTGCTAATTAATTTCTTGTGGCTATTGTAAAACCTTCGGAAGATGTCCTACAAGAATAGGACACAGATTTGAATTGCATTCTATGCATTTCAGAAAGAGTAGCTCTCTTTGAAGCCTTCACTTCTTTTGGTCTTTTGATATTCTCATAAATATTATGGCCTGGGAACAAAACTAGTTTTGAGAATTTGAGATTCCATTTAAGTCTCACAATAGATCATGTCTGATAAGATACCAGGTCCCTTAATTTCTACAGATTACTTATTATTGACTTCTGTGGGAAACAGTCTCTTGGGAAACCCATTACTAGAAAAATTAATGAATTCTGAGACTGCTTGAGTGATAGAATAACAAAGCATGGTAACTTTAGTAAAAGAATGTCTCAGTAGACAGGGTTTAGGTCTTTGATGCAAAGCAGAACGTGGCAATGATCTGTGTCTGGTAAAAAAAAAAAGTGGTGGGGGGAAATTAAGGGTAGCTTTAAAATCTTAGATTTTCCAATAACATCCATTTCTTTAAAGTTCCAGTGATTATGATGGCAAATGTGCAAGAAAATGTGGAGAGTTTCCTCATTATTCCCCCTGCCTATCACCTCTACTTTGTCAAAATTGAAACTGAGGCACAAAACTACTCAAAATAAAGTGGCAAAAAATGTTGCATGAAATTTACTGGGAAGTTTCATTCCTTCAGTTCAGGTCCACTCTCCCCTTTTAGCACATTCTGACATACTTTCTTATATTTCATACTCCCTTGTTTTGTGTGTACTACTGTTGATTATTCACAGGGCAACACAGCATTCATCATGAGGAAAGGTACGTCTATACAGGATGCTATGGTACCATAGTGACACGTTGCGGCGCCATAGCATCCATTGTCAAAAACCATGGCGACAACGCTACATCTCCATAGCAACACGCTCCTTCATTATAGTGTGTTGCTATATGACATAGCGGCCAAAAATGCAGCCAGCATGACCCAGTACAGGCTGTTACTGCCCCATCTTTTCATACTTCCAAAAGGAAGGACTAAATGACAGCACAGTAACAAAGGCACTGTACAGCCATGTGTAGACACACCTGAAGAGTATCACAATCTAGCCCTTTGAGATTGTATTCAGATATTTCACAAAGAGCTAATACTGTGGAAGTGGTAATGAACTGAATTAGAGCTTTACCACTTTCAACATATCAACAGCATGAGGGTGTTAGATGTATTGTGAGTGTGTCTATTGAACATATGAACTGAGAACAACTAGCTAAGAATAGTGTTGGAGATAAAGATGTATGCAGTGGTTCCCATGCTTTAAGCTGAGAAGTATGATCCAAATTCCAGTAATTCTTAATGGGCATTTGATTTGATTTATATGATATTTTTTGTGTTGCTTTTTATAAAAGGTGTCAATTAAAATAATGTATTGCCTGACAGATGTATATACCAGCGAATCTTGTCTGCTGACAACATACATTTCTTAGAGCCCATATTTTAGAGGTTCACTGTTTAGTGTTTTCTATTAGTAAATGAGACATTTTATTATTTCTGAATGCTGCTAGCAGTGATTTAGATCATACAATTGCTTTAAATCAAAACCATTGCCACAACAGTTAAAGAGCACTAGCAAAAGAAATATAGTGTCAGTATAAAGAAGTTTTTCTTCCTACTGTTATTTTTTTAAACTTACGTACACCTTTAAGAGCAAATTCTGCCCCTAGTGATGTTAAATGAACCTCATTAATTAGATAGTGTCCCAAATGAGGACTTGGAAAGTGTTATTCTGGCTTCCTTGAGGTCCATGGTCTCCAGCCCTTTCTACTGCAAGATAACTTAGGTGGATGTGTCTACACAAGACACTTACTGTGCATTAGTCTAACAACACTGCACATACTGTGCTAACAGCCTACTGTACAGTGTTATTAGGCTAATGGGCAGTAAGCATTGCTAAATAACTATGTACCAGTACTACTGTGCAGTGACTGTAAGTACTATGTATTTAGTTAGTACTTATTAAGGAGGTACTAAACTAAATGTGCAGTATCTAAGGCACATTAATGAATGACTAGACATGCCCAGTGTGTGCAAGCATTCAAAAGAACTAGTAGAAGTTAAGCAGTTGTAATTTAACCCAATAGAAACCAAACCAATAGAACTCAGTACAAGTGTTCATAGGGCTGGCTGTGTGCTCTAAAGCAGTGGTTTTCAACCTATTTTCATTTGTGGACCCCAAAACATTTTAAATGGAGGTGTGGGCCTCTTTGAATTATAAGTGTGGCTATTCACATACTTTTGATTGATTGTAGTCATCTTTCACAGACCCCTTAGACATAGTTTGCAGACCCGCCCAAGGGTCCGTAGACCACAGGTTGAAAACCAGTGGTCTAAAGACAGTGTTGCTGATTACATTTAGCCAAAAGGCCCTGCAACACACATCCCAGCATGCTTTGCAGACTCCCCAGTCTTCCTAGAGACAGATGACAGCACCAGAGGACACATCTACTGTCTTTTCAAGCTTGTCAATGTCTACTCCAGCATCCCAATGTATCTTTACCTCTCTGGCACTAGACAAGACCCAGTTCCAGTGGAGATTGGCTGATTCTGGTGTGAGTTGGGTGCTAGTGGGGCTGTTACTGAGGGCTGGGTTAGGTCAGGCCAGGATGATTCCATTGCTGGGGGTGGGTTTGGGATGTTCAGTTCTGGATGGAAAAGTAGGTCTGGAGACTCCAGGAATGGTAAAAATCAATGCACTTTGAGTAGGTGGGGCAAGGCCTGGCAACCCTGTCCCACCCTATACCCAAAGTGTATTGAACTCTGCTGTTCCTGGAGACTGCTGGCCCATTCATCAGCAGACTGGTCATTCAGGTAGGGTCTCTGCAGTGAGGTTAGGGAGCCCCAGAAACAGTGGGGATAGGTTGGTCTGGGCTAGTGGAGTGGGGAGGGGGCTGACAGAGGGAGGGGCTCAGTCTGTGACTCCGCCAAAGCAGTGGAGTCCAACCAAGTCCCAGGCTGTTTTTCTGAAGAGCTGGAGTAAGGCATGCTGTGAAGCTTGAGGACAGTGGCGAAGCTTCTATGGGTCTAGATAAGTGCAT
Organism: Crocodylus porosus; assembly: GCF_001723895.1. Taxonomy (NCBI): domain Eukaryota; kingdom Metazoa; phylum Chordata; order Crocodylia; family Crocodylidae; genus Crocodylus; species Crocodylus porosus. The sequence goes on along the minus strand of NW_017728931.1, from coordinate 90,267,810 downwards.
AAGAACTCATTCAACCAGCGGAAACCCTACCAGGCTAAACTTCTACCTCACTAGATGAGGTCTGAATTTAAATCACAGGCATCATTTTTAATTCACACAAAGCATAGCAAACACTTGTACACTTAGGATGTCTACTATGGGAACTGTGATTCCACTAGTAAAAATGTAATGCATGTACACACCCTTAGATTGGCAAGAGAGGCCAACTGTGAGGAATGATTTGTCCCTGCATATGGTGCATTTGATTTCCATTTGTTTACCATATTCTGGGGAGATGTTAACACTGGTATTTTATGTGAACAAAAATGGTATGGAGAAAGGGAGACAAAAAACATGCAAGTGTGGCAAACAGTGATATATATAAAACAGCCTGTGCTCACATGTATTGAAATGTATGGCCTAAGCCTTATGAATCAGTCTGGTCCTTACTTAAATGATTGTAAGCATTGCACCAGAAGGCTGGTTGAAAATTTTAGTCTAAAGTATTGATGAGGAATGGAAAGTACTGAAAAGAATGTATACTGTTGGGACAGGATGGGGGGATGTGGCTGAAGGCCGAATGAGAACAACATAGCGGCCTTCAGGATAAGCTTATCAGGAACAGCTTGAGAAAGCACGCTTGGTTCAGCGAGACACCAAGATGAGTCACTGTCAGACTGCCAATGGTGTGTTATGGGGCGGGTCGATCTGTATGTGATTTATCAGTATATAAAGTAGCCTGTGCTTTGTTCTCGTCAAGCATGAGCTGCCCCTTGCTGTTCTCCTGTGGCCATGCAAAATAAAGCGCTTCTGATAGCCAAACAGTGATTCTGTCTGAATTTCCACATCAGTATTTACCAACAGAAAATCAGGTTTCAGTAACATTTTTTTCACAAGGATGTCAGCTTTCCACAGCAAGTGTAAGGTATTCTTCAAAACCTGAATAACTGACACAGAAATGCTATCATAGTGTATCATGGGAGCTTTGGTTTTTGCACCTTTTGCCACCATTCTCTTACATGGTTTTTGCTTCCCCAGCATGGCAGACAGCATCTCCCACAATGTACTATGATATGTATCCAGTGGCTCAGCAAGAAGGAAGACAGGAAGCATCATGGAAGATGTTCAGTCATCTTAGGGGAATGGAAGCATGAGGAACTCAAACTAGAACCGTTATGAAAAGGGACATACTTAAATAGCGGCTTTACATTTTTTGTGGAAACTGCAAAAATGGCGATCCCCACAATTGCCACAAACAATGGCATTGGCTGCAATTTCCCAGGAAATCAACTCCCAAAAAAGTAATAAAAATAAAATGCTGGTTCCCCCGTAAGAGCCAGTGGTTCTTGCTGCCGCTACAGCCTAGCTTCACAACGTGCCTGGGAGAGGAAGATGCCGGTTGGCTAGGCAGCACAAAGGGCAGCAGCCAAGATGGTGGTTTCCCCCTTGTGCCTCTCTACCAGTCATCAGAGAGTGGGGCTACACAAAGGGCAGCCAGCAGCCAAGATGGTGGAATCCCCCGGTCCCTCATCCCCCGGGGCCTCCCTGCCAATCAGAACTGAGGGGCAGGGCCACTGCAAAATGACAGTGAAATTGGATACTCAAGCTAAAAACAAGTAGGAAAAATTGCTTTCTCTCATCGTAAGTTAGATAGGTCCATACCTATGAAGTACCAACAAGTATATCCAAATAAAAAAAATTAGTTTCAAATAAACATTTTCATAGATTTCATAGACATTTGGACTGGAAGGGACTCTTGAGGATCATTGAGTCCAGCCGCCTCGTCAAGTCCAGCCCCCACGTTCTTTCTTCTCTCCTCAGCAGCTCCTCTTTCAGTACTGGTCCTGGTCTGTTCCTCTTCACTCCACATTTCTACTCTCTCAAAAATGGCCCATAAGTTTGTCTTGTTCAGGTTACTAGTCTCAGTAACTTCAAGTCCATTGCTTAGTTGCCATCTAACCTAGCAGAACAGGTTCCTCAAGGCATTAGCTGCTACAAGTCAGTTGAGAAATCATTCTCATTTTAACACAAGAGTTGTGATTTGAAGTTATATATACACCTTAAGAGTATATATCACAATCTCAAAATGGAATGTATATATTAACATAATAATGGAATATTCATTTTTAGGACCACCCTATTTCCAAATAATTTCTTCTACAAATGTTCTTTCTGGCCATATAAATCTTGCATTATCTACTGCTCAGTGGCTGATTTTTAACAGAAATTGAAAGGATTCCCATCAAGCATTGCATAAAGCTCAGTGGTTACTTTCCTTGGAGATGGCCTGACTTCCAGGATGTAGGTGGTCAGACCTAACTATAAGGACTCAGGCTGGGGTCACAGTCAGTTGGAATCCAGATGATGACTGGTCTGTGGGTAGTCAGACCACGTGGCCAGAAACAAATGAAGGTCAGAAAGCCAAAGAGATCACAAAAGGAAACCATAGGTGACTCCATGTGCAGGAGCAGAGAGCCATAGCCAGGGAAAAGCAGTTAGAAGCCAGAAATGGATATGCAGAAATGAGGCAACAGCAGAGACCAGAGTCAATGCAAGATGCTGCTATCAAGGAAGTCTAAAAGCTCACTAGAAAACGTGTTGTGTTGATAGCTTTCCATTGCCTGCACTACTGGCTTAAGAATGAGTTTGCGGTGGGATGAACCTCATACCAATGCAGGAATCAATCACTGGCTGCTAGAAAGATGACTCATTCCCCATCAGGAACAGGAGAGATCCCTCTGGCACCCATGACTACCAGTTGATCTCCTGTGCATTTTCAGGCAGAAATGTTTGGCTGTTAACTGTTTACTGAAAAGTTAAAATTTGTCATGGAAAATTTTAATGACAACTATTTTTGTATTTGTTTTTGTATAATTTCTTCATGGGAAGAGAAATATCCAGCCACCTCTAGTGAATGGGTCTTTTACTAATCCTCTGAACTGGGGTAAATTTCATCCTTATCCTCCAGAAGCAGAATATGGTTTATAGGAGGAATACAGGAGCCTTCATCTCTTTGACCTCCCTAAATTAGAATAACATTTAGGGGTTAAACAGAACATGATACCCCCAAAATAAGAACTTTTGTCTTTTTAAAAAAAATCTCCAGTATTTCCAAACAAAACAAACTTTGGAAGGATGCACATTTGTGAAACTCTAACCCCTTTTGAGTTGCAAAACATATTAGTAATGTGTTTAAACAAAAGTGAAAATTTACTCAGTAAGGGGCAGGGACTGACAACATGGGAGACCGATCCCAAATAGTTGTCCTGCAGGGTGTGGGGAGGAGGAGGAGATAGTGGGGAAAAAAATCAGAAAACAAAAATTTCCAGGTTTCAAAAATAAATGCAAAATTGCAACAATCTGCTCTTACCAATCTGGACCTGCTTCTACTCAAAGCAATGGCAAAATCCTCACTGATTTCACAAAACAGACCCTTTTTTTAAAAACAAGCCCTTTTAAAAAACAAAACAGAAGTGACACACCCAGACATTTAAAATGTCAGCAGTGATTAAAATATTCAAAGTCCACTTTCCAACTTGAAAATTTGATGGAACTTGGTTGGCTGACTATTTAGCACAGGGACCGTTTCCCAGGAGCTGGCGATATGGAGGGATATTGGGCCAGAACTAGAAAGAGGTTCTGTGGCCAAAGTCAAGACAGACCAGGGTCAAAACCCAGAGCCAGAGACAGGGTAAGATGAGGGATAACCAGGATCAGAAACTAGGAATTAGAGCTGGAGCTTGAATCAGAATCAAGAGCAGATCAGAATCAGATGATGCCACGGAAAGTTGGAGTCAGAGCCAGGAGTCAAAACCAAAGAACCAGTAAGGAAGTGCACAGAGGCTCAGGAGCAAGAACTTTTGCCTTTGCCCAGACAAGGAGATTGAGAACTGGGCCTAGTTGTAAGGGCTACTGAATGAGGTCTGTTGCCTTTCCCTGCCCCCCTGATTGAGGTTGACTAGGTCTGGAGCTTCACTGTGGCCTCATTACAGTGGTCCTCTGGGTCATCTTATAGTAACAAGAACTGACTGAGGTCCTTCTTACATGGCAGTATTGGACAGCTCCTAGAGCTCCTAACACATGGATTGTCCACACATTAAGACCTGTAACTAGTTTTAAGTGCTTGGCAGGCAGCTCAAAGTTGTGCCACTAGTGCAGGATTATCTCTGATCCATATTACCCATTTTGTGTCACACTAAGGTGTAGCCACACTAGGCTACACCTTGGTATAAATTCCCTACCTGCCCCCCCCCTCCCCCACTGGCCCAGATTGGGACCACTACCCCCCTCCCAGACACACCCCACCCAGGACCCCAGATCCGCAATCACTAACCCCCTCCCTCTCTCGAACTTACTTATGGCTGCCTGTGCTGTCTGTCCTTGAGAGCAGGCAGGGAAGGGTTAACCTGCCTGCCCAGCTGCCACCACTGCTCTCTGGGCCAGGCTCAGCTCTGAGAAGAGCTTCAGCTTGGCAGTGCTGGCAGAGGGGCCAGGATTGCAGGTTAACCCTTCCCTGCGTACTCCCCTGGGATAGACAGTGTGGGAAGCAGGGGGGCAGGAGGGAGGAAGGGTAGGGTGGAAATCTGAGGGGCCTGGAGTGAGTCCAAGGGTGTAGTGGGGAGGGGGTAAGTTCAGAATGGGGGGGTGGGATTCTTACTTTTCAGTCCTCTAGGCCCCTCCTGGCCTCAGTTGTAACTGCTCCAAAGTCAAACTAGCACTAGCACTGATCGATATTTTTGTGTCTCGCAGCATAACGTGTAACAAGGTCCTGTTCTGGCACTTCCATACAGGCAGTCCTCAGGCTTATGACACAATTGGTTCCTGAAAACTGCCTCTTAAGTTGAAACATTTTAACTTGGAACCAATTTTTCCATAGGACACAATGTTATAAATGGGGGATTGGTTCCTGAACCAAGGCCCAATACCCTATTTTCACCAAAAATAACTGAAAATTTTGTACTCAGTCAATTACAGATGAGTAACATAGCTACATGAATGTATTTATATTGTAAATAACAATCATATTGATTGGGAAAGACTTCCTTGAGGTGACTTTGCTGCACTTTTTGAAGGGCTCTTGGTTGGATTTTTTGGATGGTTCCTGGCTGGAGTCTTCTCAGGAGTCTTGGCTGCAGGTTTTTCTGGAGTCTTGTCTGCTTTTTTATAGAAAGTGTCCAAGGAAGTTTGGACAGATATTCTTCCTGGAGAATGGTGGCACAGTGAACTTGTTTGCTGGTCTTGCGTCATGTCAAATCAAATGTTGCAAAGTCAAAACTGCCGTTAGAAAGTTGAAATGGTGTCAATTTATAAACATTGTAAGTGTGAAATGTTGTAACTCAAAACACTGCAAGTCAAGGACTGCCTGTATTCCCTTGTACTCCAGCTCTAAGACTGAAGCCTTCTCCTGTTAATCAGGATCCCAATGTTCTTCCTGCAGATAACTACCCTTAAATGGGTTACTATAAGCCTTTTGCCACCAATTTCCTATCCTGCTTGCCACAGATTCACCCCAAAACCAAGTGCCCTTCAGGGTTCATTAGGTGCCATGCATGGATATTCTCCTAAATTAGATTTAACCCTGTGGTTTTAGTCTCTATTTTTAGCTGGTGGGAAGCTGGGTTCAGTTCTGTCATTTTCATATTTGAATGGATTATAGTATTTGATATCAATGTAATGTTGACAGATCTTTATATTATAATCTCTGTTGTGAGACAGTGATTAACTTAAGTGGCCCTTGACTGTCCACACTTAGAAGACACTATTGCTGAGAATTAGCATTTGATAACATTTTGAATAGTTCCAACCAGCCAAAGATACATTTACACTTTAGACAAAGGGCCACAAGCATAATGCCTGGATAGGAGGAGCATATTCCCAACTGAGGGGAATTTTCAAGAGAGGGATAATGGATTAGCAAAATTCCATGTTTAAAAAGATACACGTATGCTCCTGGTCTTAACTAGATTAAGAAAGATTTCTGCTCTGTAGAAATGTACCTGTGGTGGGGGGCGGGAGTCAGGAAGTTACTAGCAGAATGCAAGCCCCCATAGACATGAAGGGGTGACAAGTTAATGGGCAGGTAGGCAAAAGTGTAAGCATGCCTAGAGAAGTTGGCTGTCTTCAGTCTTTCCACATACAGGGCGGAGAGCTGTCCCTCAGCCAGGGCCGACTGAGAAAAGCAAGTTCTCAGGGGAACTACAGGAGGCTCTGAAGAGTCTGAAGCAAAGGTTGCATTTTAGCTTGGTAAAGTTGGCTAAAGACTGTATCCTTGGATTTAAGGTGCCAAATTAAAAAATATTTTCTTTTGTCTTTGTATCACAGCATGTGGTTACTGATTTCTTAAGTTTGTTCTTCTTTTTTATAATAAATCTTATGTTATCTTTTTTTAATTCTTTGATGTCAATGATCCATATGATTCCAGAGTATTTTGACCATTTAGATTTTCCCATTCCACAGAAAGAGGGATCCATTTTTTCTAAGCACATGACTGAACAGGGGTGTAATCCTTCTACCTGGCAAAATTCCCCCTGCTAAGGACTGGAAAGACTTGAGCAAAACATGTAGGGCTGAGGTACCACAGGCTAAGGCGTTGGCCTCTGGTGCACCTCACCTGGTCAAGCTGCAGATAGCAGCCAGTAGGGTTTGGGGAAAAAGGGCACCTCAAGTTGTAGAAACACCCCAGGAATGTTTCTCAAGGGCACACTCAGGCTGTATCTAGGACCAGAGTCCACCACAGCTATCATTTAGCCAGTAATAATACTCCATCTCAGAATTCAAGAGAGTAGTTCAGTGGGATACATCCTGAAACATAGAATGTTTCCGATACATCAGCCAACTAAATAATATTACTTTGATTCCTTTATTATTGCTAAAGTATTCCTTGTACTAAGCATAAAGAGGTATAACAGCGAGTACTGCAAATACTGAAGTAATGTTACAGAAGATAACTTGTGAAAGTATTATCGAAAAGTATTATTAACATTGAAAGGCATTACTTGATTATTAATATTACATACCTTGGTGGAGTTCAATTTCAAGTTTCCATTTGAACAAGTATGCAATTAACCTTTCCAAGCAATAATATGAAACAATGGTAAGTTCTCAGGATGTAACTGACCTGCATTATACTAAGTCTGGTTTTAATTAAGCACCCACAACTATCTAAATGCCTATGTAATGGTGGAAATTGGGGCTTGGCTCATTTAGTTTATGTTAAGTAGGTCGACAGATAACCTTTATTTGACCCACCTCAAGAGACCCTGGAATAGAGTGCTGTGTGCACACCCACGTGCCGTGTGCAGAGCCCTGGCATGCCGGGTGCACTACCTCTATAAAGGACTCTGGATTGACAGAAACTGGGTGTGTCTGGGTGTGTGTGGGACTGGGAGCATCTGAGCTTAGTGTGTAGGGTGCATGTGAGTGGCTGAACTGAGGTGACTGTGAGAGGGCAAGAAGCCAGGGTGCTTGTGGACAGAAAGGAGAGAGAGACGGAGAGCTGGTTAACTGAGTGGAGATTCCTGGTACTGGGCCCAGTCACCATGAGAGATCTTCTGTCTGCCACCGGAGCAGGAAGGGTTGGCTCCCCGGGCTTTTCCCTCCGGGTGTGTCTTTCACGCCAAGCAGCGGCCCTCTGTTCTGTTTGGTAAGCATTACCCCATTCCCCTCTGGGTATTAAGGTTCTTCTTCTTCTCGGCAGATGTCCAAAGAAGATTAGAAGCCACTGTCTGAGGTGCAGTTGTCTCCAGCCCAACAACCGGAGCCGAACAGAATAAAGTTCCCCTGCCCTTGATAATAAAGTTCAGTCCTCGTATTTTTGTTGTTGTACTTAGGATTTGATAGATAATTAAACTAAGTGTGTAATTGTATACTTAACTGTTCTTCTCAGTAATAAACCATCTTGTTTGTGTACTGTTATCAAGTCTCTTCGTTATTTATTTAATAAAAGCAGTGATTAGATACGCTGTGGGCAAAGAACCACCCCACCTCTCGGCGGGTTAATTGACAGAGAGAGTTGCTGTTTGGGCAGGCTCAGATAATTAAAGACTAAATTGATAATTAACCCACAACTCCTAGATAGTTCCTATTCCTATTAAATTAATGCAGGTTGTGTCCATAAGTTTCACATTAGTCTAAATCTGTTCACTGTTGAAAGTTTTGCTAAGAATAGGGAAAAAAATCATGACTTAGATGATGGATATCCAAACAAAATAATCTACTTTTTCTAGCTGTACTGCTTTAGAGTTCTTTAATATAAGTTGATGGGAAATCTAACAGTTAAATAACAGAATTTCAGGTTTTTTAAACTGTTTAGATTTGGTCTTCCACTCTGGATTCCTTGAAGGCCCTTTGATAATATATTATCCCTCTGATAATAGAGTCTGCAGATCCCCTGGAATCTGTTAAAATGTGCTTGAGTTAGGACATACAAAAACAATGTTTAATTAACAGAGGCTATTTATGGTTTTTCAGTTCTTAGCAACAATAGCAACAGATCAAGACCCAGCAGTGTGGAAGAGAGTAGGGCTGGGGCTGGGGCTGGCAAGCTGGGGCGGAGCATGGGACTGAGCCATGCATCGGGGGGGCTCATGTACACCTCTATGTACACCCCCAGGAGGGCATGGGGGGCCATATGCCCCCAGATCTGCACACAGGGTGCAGGAGGGCTGTGGCTGGCACTGGGGTCTTTCTGGCAGGGGGCTGGGCTGGCCTGCATTAAGGATGAATAGTGGCAGTGCTGGGAGGGGGAGCTGGGGGGACTAACTACCGCAAATTCTGGAGTGGCTGCAGTGCCCCCTCCTTCCCTTATCCCTGTTACCATAGGCCCCAGTGGTGAGAGAGGGAGTGGGGATGGGGATGGGGATGGGGATGGGGCAGGTGCTTCACAGTCAGGGTGGAACACAGGACAGAGTCACAAGCAGCTCATCTGGGGGGCGTGGGGGTGACAGGTCCCACCACTGCCTGCACCCTGGGAGGGCATGGGGGAGTGCATACCGCTAGATCTATGCATGGGGTGGGGCAGGCTGAGGCAGGCTCTTCCCAATGGGAGGCTGAGCCAGGCTGCACTTGGGGTGTGTGGCAGCGGCCCTGGAAGGGGTCTACAGGAGGAACTACAGCCATTCCAAAATTTGTGCCCCCCCAACCCCCTCCTCAGCGCAGCCTGGCCCAACATCCCCACTGGGAACAGCCCAGCACTGCCCTGCCCCCAGCCCACAGTGGCCTGCAGCCCTCCCTACCCTGCACATCTCAGTCCCACACCCCACCCTGCCTGGGTAGTCCCAGCCCCACGCCCTCACCCGTGCCTCTTTCCTGACAACAAACTTACTAGCCAGACCCAGATGCTCTCCATGTGGCTGGGCTGCACTCCTGGCTGCCTGCGTGCTGCAAACAATGATTCCATGCTACATTTCAGTTAACAATGATTTCTTTGCCCTTATTAAAAAATGCCCCTTTTAAATTAAAAGAGTGCATTGAAAGTTACTTTTTCTGCTCTCCAAAGCTAAGATATTTTCAATGTTAAGCATAATTTTTTCCCTGTATTTAGTCAATAATATTATATATAGAAGAATTTTTCTTTTAAAAATTGATATTTTGGGCCTCCAAAACATCTAGTATTCATGTACAGTACTTTGTGCTCATATAGAATCTTACATTTATGGTCACCATTTTTAAGGGTTTTCAAATATAACTCCAGTTCTGGAGGTGGAATTAATTGAATGGGAATATTAGCATCTAAATGTCTCAGATTTGTGGGTGTGATATGTTAACGATGTGCCTCATTTCCTACTGTTTTACACCTAGTATATCTACACCTTTGCAGAGTGGCTATAAAAGTGTACCAGTCAGACCTAAAAATGAGAATGACTGTACTATGTGCAAGTGGCAGGTAACTGCATCCACACCTGTACAATATGTGGTGGTTGTTGAAAAAAAAAAAAAAAAAAACAAACAAAAACAAACACCCACAATCAGTCTCCTAGTGCTATAAGTCAGTGATCCAGATTCTGCGTTGCAGTTTATCCTCAGTAATGACTTAATAAAGGAAAATACATTCAAATTCTTATTGTTATTTGATCCTAGCATTTAGTAATTTACTAATGCCAAACCACAGCAGCCTTTTGCCTGTATAATACAAAGAATAAATCTACATATTTTACGTATGTCTTTACACCATACCTGTTTTGAAGTGATTGCTTTGAAATGCGATCTTTGCAATAACCCTTTCTTATTCCATTCATGGTTGTGGTATCTGCTTAAAGCAACAAATACAGGACCTGATTCCGCAAATGTCTGCTATAATGAGCACTGACTTCAAAAAACTTTTGAACTATTTACAGCAATAAACACTACATCTGGCAGTAAGTGTATGCAGGCTTGGGACCACAGTTGTTAAAATAATGTATTGAGGCGTTGTAGCAAAAGGCATACCCTGACAGGAAACTACTGAAAAAACTGCAATTCTTTTTATAGGACTATTGATTTTCTATGCTGTTTGTAGATAGGAATGAAACATTCACAGCCAAAATTTTAATTTTAGCTATCTCAGAAGTAAAGGCAAGACATTTTTGTAGGAATCTACAAGGCACAGAGAATTCTATGTATCCCACAAGAGAAAGACTTAAAGGTATTAAAGAACAAATTAATTCTGTTGTACTTCTACCCACCCAAACCCTCTCATGATGGGACATTCACAGCTGTGTAGAATTGAGTTTATATGACACTCGAATTTCAAAAATAGATCTGACACACCAACTTCCACAGCAAGTATCCTTATTAAGGTCTAATATATACAGGACAATCTTTTGCTGAATCAAACATCATGAGAGAGAGAGGGAGAGAGAGAGGGAGAGAGAGAGAGCCAACTGTAACATTATCTCACCATATTTCATGTTGTAGTACAATTTTTTCATTCAGGTTTTATTCACTAAGGGCTCCAGATTTGTCCACATTGAGTCTATAAGAAAAGATTTTCAGGTTTCCTGGTTTTCTGTGTGTGGCTAAGATTAAAGGGAAGAATCAGATGAAGTTGGAATATACTAGTCAATGGATGATATGGATGTAGGTATTGCAAGAAATGAAATTTTGCCAGGTAGAAGTTATAAATATCTTTCAGAGAGACTGGGCGTATGTAAACCAACAAAATAAAACAAACACCTTCCACCCTAAATATTCACTAAAACTAAACTAAAACGAATGTTTTTTTATGATGTTTGAAAATATCTTACAGATATTCTTTATTTGCGTGTTCTCTATGGCCACAGTATGAGACACTTACTGTGCAGTCATTTACTACTTGTATAAACAAGTACTAAATGACTGTGCAGTTACCAGAGTTAGTGCACAGCAGCATCATCAAATGACTTTTAAGTGACATTTACTGCACAGTCGCTCATTACTACTGCACAGTCAGCACTTCATGTAGACATGGCCTGTGTTCCTAGAAGAGAATCAAAAGACAGGCTATCTGCACAGAAGTTCTAGCAATGGCAGGGATATTGGGAAGCTTAAAATATGCCTGTTTTGTTAGATTTCCAAGCCAGTTATGCTAACTGAATACATTTAATTATTTAAATAATATATGAACTAGTAATCTGACAAGTATGCCTTATTGAATACATTATATATCAGGCGCTGGGCTGAAGTATCACTTAGAAATTCAATGAATATGGGAACTGTGGCAGCGCATTGTTGGTGCCTGCCACTTTAAGGGCTGAGCCAAACAGTCAGCAGGTGCTTGATTAAGGGGGCCATTTTAGAACTCTGGCTGCCTATATAAACAGAGCAGTTCCCTGCTGGCAGGCTAGGCAGAAACATTGCCTGGCTGAGAGGCTGTATACAACATCCTGGCAGTAAGGGCAGGAGCTTAAGGGGATAGTCTGGAGGCTTCTCGTCCTGGGCATGACCTAAAACTGCACCCTGCCAGGAGTGGGTGGCCTGGTGAGGCTCTCAGTGGTGCAGGAGCCCCCAGAAAATGCCAAGCCAGTTACCATCCTGATGAAAAGTGGGTTAGGGTGCCTTAATAACTCCAGCTCCCACAACCGGGCCAAGAAGGCAGACCCACGTTAGAGCGGGCATGCCTGAGAGGTGGAAGAGTTCAGGGAACTAGGCACCCCAGGATGAGAGCAGAGTAGGCCCCCTGGTTGGAAGGATTTGGTTGGGGTATGGACTGGAGGATTCTGGGGCCCAGTGCAGGGCCAATGACAGACCAGCCCCAAGAAAGCCCCCTGTTACAGGGACCTAGAACCGTAAAGCGGAACATGTTTGTAATGTATTGATAAAACTCATTACATGATAAGCAACAGGAAGGAGCTTCAGTTCAGGAGAGTGAGTGGATGAGGTATGGATTTACTAAATAGAGAAGCAAAATGTAGATGAGATAGCTGTGATTCTCCATCTCCTTACTCCCACTATCTATGAAGTGGTCTTTGACATAATGGGCATGTTATTATACAAGACAATGCGCAGAAGACTAATACTACTGAATTAGTGCAGTGGGCAAAGCCTGTGCTAATGCCCAGTAGATTTAGTCTCATGTGCAGTAGTGTTAGAAATATTATTGAAAATGCATTATCAATAGTGTTGTTAGAACAGCACAGCTGCCAGCTCTCATCAATAGTGTTGTTAGAACAGCACAGCTGCCAGCTCTCCCTGGTGGGAGGAGGAGGTTGGAGGAGAAGCTACTAAGGGCTCTTTGTATTAAGGTATCACTCTCTCTCTCTGTTTTGCAAATTTACTATCTCTTTGTTACAGTAAAGCATATACTCCTTAGTGTTCTCATGCAGATACGAGTAAATTGCAATTTTTAATGGTCCTGTCCTTGGGGCAGAGAAGGTTTGAACTTTTGGTAACCTAAAGTACTTTCTGGGCAGGCGTAATTAGCTAATGCATATAAGCCTATCCGCCCCGCATACTTAAGTAGTTAATTATAATGCACATGTGACGGATGACGTGACGTCATTTCATATATGTTTGTATGAACCGGAAATGAGTTGTAAGAGTTCCTGCTTCTGCACACGTGCTCAGGAGAGAGGGGATAAAGCCTGCTGAGAAGTGGTCCCCGCGGGCAGAGTGTGGTCTTTTGTCTTCGCTCTGACCCTATTTGCAAATATACCTTTTGTGTTGCTAATAGAGTGTGTCTGAGACTGAGAGTTCTTCGCCTCCCGAGAAATGAACCGCAGCCATTTCTGCAACAGTAGTGTCACTAAAAAAACAGTTCATATGCTTGAATGTGCACTAGCACGAATTACAGCACATTAGGTTAGTACCTGTCATTACAGTGCTCCCCAGTCATTGCACCCAGCTCCTGCATCTTCTCCCAGGGCTGCCAGCACTGCCTGCCTTGCCCCTGAAGGGGGGGCAGGCAGAGGAGCAGCCGGATGAGACGCAGCTTCTCCCAGGGCTGCCAGCTCAAGCCAGGGCTCATCTGGCTGCTCCCCCAGCTGCTCCCACTGGCACTGCCTGCCTGTATAGTCTATGGCCAAATAAGATTTGATGCCAAATACCTCAGATTCAAATTCAACCAAATCTAATCAGGACAGTCATTCAAATCACCGAATCAAAAGTGAGTACTTTCTGCTTTGCACAGGCCTACTACTCAGTACCCCCCTGGTGCAGCCCTTCAAGCCTCCCTCAGAGACCCTACTCTGCACCCCACACGTAGTCCTTCAAGTGCCCCTTTTTGCACTCTACTCTGCATAGGCCCTACCCACCTTTCAGTGGGAGGGGTATCCAGTCTGGCATTTCTTGGGAGCTGTCCCGCCATGGACAGCCCTGTCAGAGCCCCAGCAGGGTGCAGTTTCAGGTGATTCCCAGAACCAAGAGCCTCCAAACCATCCCCATAGCTTCTTCCCTTATCTCTAAGATGTTCCTGAGCCATAGCTCAGTCAGCTGATGTTTCTCTCTTGGCAGCTGGCTGCAAACTGTTGCCTCACCCTATAAGAACTGGGTCCTAAAACGGCTGCCCTAATCGGGCACCTGCTGGTTGCCTGCCTCCAGCCCTTAAAGTGGGAAGCACCCAAAGGTGTACAGCCACATACCTTCCCGCTTAAGATAAAAACCATGGGGGACTGCAGTGCTCGCCCATCAGGCTAATATACATTTCCCAGCCAATGCACCACAGGTAGCTCCACCAGGCCACCCTTCCCTAGCAGGATGCAGTTTCAGGTCATGCCCAGGACCAATGAGGCCTCATCCTTCTCCATAGCCTCAGCCTTACCTCCAGGATGTTCCGGGAGCCAGAGCTCAGCAGATGTTTCTTCTTGGAGATGTTTCTTCCATGCTGGCTGATCTCAAACTGCTCCACCTGCCACAGGGAGTTGACCTTTAAGTGGTCGCCCTCATCAGGCACCTGCCATCTCCTGCTTTAGCCCTTAAAGTGACAGAGTACTAAAGCTGCTCCATCACATTAAGCCTTTAAGTAGTTCCACTTTTGAAGGCTGTCACGTCAGATGCTTAGTAAGTGTGAAATGCACTTAAGATGCAAGCAACCATGTGTTCAAACAGTAAAACAAGTGCTAAATATTCATTTCATAGCAAACTTATGACTTTTACATGAGGACTATCTCCAGCTCTTATTAAGAAGCATATGTTTACCTACCATCAGCTTGCTCTATAGAGATAATATGAGCATTTTGCAATCCTTCAGGATCCCAGAATGCACCACTCCCAGCTCAGCTGTCTTTGGATGCTGTTGGAAATACGTGAAAAATGTACTCCACCACAGCATGCTGAAATGCCAGCTTGCTGGCCCTCTAGTGCCAGAGCATGAGCTGTGCATTTTAGTGTTTGAAGTAAACATGATTGTGTGCCTGCTCAGAACATATTCTAACTTTCATATCATATAATGTTCCACAGATTTAATACATACTAAGTGTCCTTTAATATTAAAGGTCTTCAAGGTTGTCAAAATACTAATACCCCTTATTGAATAAGATCCCTAGACCTCTGCTGGAGTACCACTTGTACTAAGTGGCAGGAAAAAAGCCTGTTGTGTTATTCTGGAGTTCATCTTGTGGCTAAACAAAGTTCTTCTGAAGCCTACCCTCCAGGCCCCAAGAGTTCTTTACAGCTTCACCTGCAGTTTTGTGGTAGTATTTCACCATATCCATAATAAAAAAACCCTGATTCAAGCATTTGGAAAGGAGATACACAATGTAAGCCTACAACTCATCTACTAAACACCAAAGGGGGCTGCCACATGATAGTAACAAACTCCCAAATCCTCTGGATTTTTTGGCATCTAATAATAGGGGCGGTACAATAAAAGAAAATGAAGGAAGGAAACTATTTGAGTGTTGGGAAAAAGCGTAGGCCTTGTGTCACTTTCACAGGGCAAATTCTTTATCCCACACCATTAATACACAGATAGTTGGGTTGATAAAGACTTAAATACATAGTACATCTGCTATAGAACAATGGTTGCTCTTCATTTATCTTTGCTATGGGTATCAACAAAGTTTAAAAGAGGAGTTCACACTCTTCCTACACTTCAACCTCTCACCCCAGTTCCTGTGTCTAGCATTTTCCTTCCCCCTGCTGTGTTTCAGTTAGAAAAGCTATTCTAAAGTATGGCTTTGTTTAAACTACAGAGACATGGCAGATTTCGTATCTTTTAGAAAGAATGACAGTGTCTCAAAGTAGCCCTCAAGGCACTATGGATTCTGAAAAGAAAAAGGAAGAGAAAAGAGGAAACATGAACACTTGAAGAAAACACTCAGGTATTTTATAAAGAACAATATTAGAAAACTTGAAGAAAGTAAAAGTTTATTTTATATCTAAAGCAGCTGTGTGGATTAGTAACTGAATATAAAACAGTTTTTGTATAAATTAGTTTAATAAACTAATTTGTTAAAATTGAGTTCCAATTATTTTTAAATGTTTTAATCAACTCTTTTATTAATAGTTCCTAGAACATACATTCTAATAGGCTAATAAATAAAACTAACAGCATAAAATAAAAATATAATCATGTTGAACAGATCTAATATCTTCATGGAATTACTCGTACAATAACTTGTTTCAATACAGAAAATTATTACTACTGACTTTGACTTACATTTTCCTTGCCAAATGCTGCTCAGTTTTGCTGCTGCAAATCCTGTGCAATTTACTGAAGTAATATAAATTTTCTTTGTAGTGAGAAATCGAGACACACACACGTACAGAAGACTCAGTGGGCCATATGCTGAAGTCACTGGATTTTTTAAATTGGGATCAGGCTACGTGAATAAATGGAGTGAACATCTAATCCATCTTGGATTAAATGAGACTATGATCTCTATAACTACCTTTAAAACATCTGCTGTAATCATTTATATTTATTTGTATTATTTGGACGTATTTTCTGTGTCTTTCTACTGGGGAATATATCTATACATATACATTTTCAGAGGTGTAACAGAAACTGGGTACCCAGCTTGGGAACATATAGGGGCAGCAGTGACTTCCAGCTGCCAGTGCTTCTGGCATGGACTTGCAGCTGCTAATATTTTTCCACCCTCCCTTAAGTCAAGACCAGGAGCGCTGCTCTGGTTGCCCTGCCTTAGTCATACTACTACTAATTTGGGGATGGGGGATTAGTTCTCTTTCTATCACTCCTTTGTTCATTTCTTTTTCACCATTTCATTTCTCTTGCTAAACCTATCATATAAAACTTTTTTGATTTTTGTCTGTTCCCTTTAGTTTGTTTCCCTGCTTTTTTTTTCTGCCATGCCCTTATAATGTCCTTTTCAGGTATATTTCCTGTATTGATGCTTCAGGGATGATGTTGCAAATAGTTTCTTCAGAGGCTACATCATTATTCCCCAAAATGCTGTTTTGAAGTGGACAGTCCAAGGAGAAAAATAGGTGGAGAGAGGTGAAAGCAAAATAACAAAATATTCCCCCTGGCTAGGGACAGACATTACACATAAACTGGTTTAAGTGATCAGAAACTGGTTTAAATCTGTAATAGAACAGATGTTCAGTGCACATAAACCAGTTTGAAAATGTCTGAAACCAGTTTGAGATAAACCTGGTTGAATGTAGTATCAGACTTAACAGATTTGGGTCAAGCTGGTTTGT
>NW_017728931.1:90213857-90250673 GCF_001723895.1 Crocodylus porosus | reverse complement strand
TGCTTGCTGCTTAGGCAGGAAACCTCCCCTCTTTCAAATCTACCACAGCACGGTCCCCACCCCGACAGACCCTGGGCATCTGGTATGCTAGCTAATGCTGAGAGGTGTCTGTGTCTCCCTCCAATTTCACTGGGACAGGCAGACAGAACAGTGACCACTTTGGGCTAATTGGAACTAATCAATAGGTCAGATGGTAAACTATCTAAGAAGAATTTAAACTAATCAAGGGAGCCTCTTGTTTTGCTAATGAAGTGTTAGACACTGTTATCAGCCCCCTGCTGGCTTGCTCGCCTGTCAGTTTGCTGCAGACAATATAAAGAGGCAGGGAGAGGGAGATTGAATAGCTCCGTATCATCAATGGATGCATGCACTGAACACCCCAGCTTTGTCTCAGAGTGCTAGGCCTGAGCTGGGGTCTGGCAATACTCCTGGCCCTTGAGCAGCCAGTGGGGAAAAGCCTGGGATGGTACAGGCAGTCCTCCCTAATCAGAGGTCCTGCCAGGGCTTGGACACCCCCCCCCCTCAACTCAGCACGATGTAAGGGCGGGAGGGCTGCTCTAGCACTGCCCAGCTTCTAGCATGAGCCACTGCAGGCATGTGCCTGAATTTCCTTAGTCCAGAGGCAATGTCTGTCCAGTTACAAACCAGTTCAGCCTAGCCAGACTAGAGTAAGCTGCAAAAATCAAATCAATTCAGGCTCAGGCTTTTTGAATGTCTGTCCCTATCCCCTCTCTGCAAAACCTACTTGTAATTAGCTAATTGTAATTAGATCCATTTAGCTCAGTTCTATAATGGAATGAGATGCCTGTTTTACCACAGAATCACAGAAAGTTAAGGTTGGAAGGGACCTCAGGAAGTCATCTAGTCCAACCCCTTGCTCAAAGCAGGACCATCCCCAATTAGATCATCTCAGCCAAAGCTTTGTCTACAGTATTGCCAAACCCACCATGTCAAAAATCATGAGACGAACTCTTAAAAAAATCAAGAGATTGGCATGAAAATCATGAGGTGCTATTTTTGAAGTGTGTATGGAGGGGTTCTTTGTAAAGGTGTGGGGGGCTATGGGTGTATGTGTGGGGTGGGGGTTGAAGCCCAAGGCTGGATGGTCCTCGCACACTCTGGTAGGATGTGGGGTACTGTGGGTCAGGAGTGAGAGGCAGCACAGGGCTGGGGAGAGGGGGCCATGGATTGGAGTGAGAAGCACATCCCCAGGGAAGGCAGGGAGGCATGTGCCCCCTCCTGCCCCCCACCAGGGCAGCAGCAGGCTGGCCGCTGCAGGCTGGGGCTCTGAAACTTGTTGCCTTTGCCCCGGGAGCTCAGCCATGCAATGCCAGTGTGCTTCCTGCCACTGGGCAGACAAGGGAAGTGCCACAGGTCCAGCAGGTCCCACATCCCCTGCCCACCCATGGGTGGCAATGGAGTCATGTGGCTGAGCTCCTGGGGCAAAGGCAGCAGGTTGCAGAGCCCAAAGCAGGCAGCCTGCCTCTGTCCCACAGGGGGCACATGTCCCCATGCCTCCCCCAGGTGTGCACGCTGCTGCGGGGATCCACACCTTCCCCCACGCTCTGGGTGATCTGTTGCCATAGGACCTACCCCGGCCCCAGAGCCCCATTCATCCCAGCCCCTGCCCCACTCCCTCTTTCATCATGGGGGTCTCAATCTGCCCCCCCCACCTCTTCCCTTTCCCCCCAGCCCCTTCCCCTCCACAGATTTACCAGTTGGGCTCTCTCTACATGCGCCAGAAAGAAAATCCTGAGATTTGAAGGTTGTATCCTGAGATCACAAGTTAGGATTAATTAGATTCGGAAATCAGGAATCTTGTGACTATTTTGTGAGAATTGGCATTACTGTATATAGCCAAGTTTTGAAAACCTACAAGGATGGAGCTTCCATCACTTCTCTGGGTATGCTGTTTCAGTGTTTTACTACCCTCCTAGTGAGAAAATTCTTCCTAATACCTAACCTAAACTTCACTTTCTGCAACTTAAGTCCATTGCTCCTTGTTCTGTTAACATCAGGGCTTCCACTTCTTACTTCAAAGGGCATTTTGGAACGGGCTTATCTCCTCCATCAAAGTTGGAAGTTTTGAGGCCTGTTTATTTGGAAAATGAAATAGCATTAATTAGCTTTTTATGAATCACATATAATGACTATTGTGGGAACAAGGTGATGTTCCCATGGTATTTGAAGCATAGCTATAAGTAATAAAACATTTTCAAGCAGGCAGGAGGAGAATACTAGGGAGTGGAACTGTCACACTGGTGATTAACTCTGTGTTTGGTTTGTGCTTTTTGATCCATTTATTCTCAATCACTTGTTTTAACTTGCTGTCCTGCAAATGTGATCTTCAAGTTCTGGGAGTGTCAACTGAACCGTAAAGACCTGCACAGAAATAAAAATAAAACACAAAGCAATGATATCTTCAGACCTCACACAGCAGGGCCAAAAACACCAGCTTTCTTCCACAACCTAGCCTTTTCTGCTTTGCAGTACAACAGCCACCACCACACAATTGTTTGGTACATCATCACTGCTCCAGCACTTGTAACCATTTGGTAAAGAAGTCGACAACAAAAGGAATTCTCCAATTATCTCTAAGAAAGCATAATCTGGATAGCAACAACTGCAATTCTGTGAAATACATAGATAAATCATCCTCAGCAACTGGGTAACTGAACATAACTCCAGAATATCACGGTAGGGCAAATTTCTGGCCCCCCTTAAGGCAGTGGGACTGGGATTCAGTTATAGAGTAGATGCAGGTGATTTCCTTATGGTGCGGCCACACTGCAGTCACAGCAGTGTAGACTTACCATGCTAGCCCAGGTATAGGAAGCAGTTTAACCACGGTAGCACATGTATCAGCCTGGACTAATTTACCATTCTTGTATGGATTTTGCAGCCCTCACCAAACTCCGCACTGGGGGTTTCAAGAAGAGCTGGAAAATAAAAACAAGCTTCCAAAGTCTCAGTCCACAACACCATTCCTTCCTTTGGAGTCAAAAATCACCACAGATACAAAATCTAAATAAGAAATATGAAAAAAAGTCTGGGAGAGGAAATAAAGAGGATCGAACAAGTAAGTAAAGAGAATATGAGGGATTAGAATTACTTTCTTTTTCCATTTAGAAAGCTATTGTCCCTCCATCAGTTCAGCACGTGTGTTGCTGCTATTGTGCCAAACAAGAAATTTCAGAGACTTCAGAAGATAAATGAAAGGTCAGTGGAGTATAGTTTTCTTCCACTAAATCTTCAAAGGAAAAAGGCTGCTAATCACCAGTGATGAAGTGTAGAATAGTAGAACGAGCCTGAAATAGCTTTCTCAGAAGATGGTTTAACAATCAGACTCTTTTCTAGGGGTAAAGTAAGCACACAATTGCAACCTTTATCTAATAATCACTACCAGGGACTGCAATCTTGGCCACAGCTTTAGATGAGTATCACATCAACATCCAAAGGCAATAATTAGAGGAAGAGACTATTAACATTATTTAAAACTATGTGTGTGTTCTAAACTGAGTTCTTTGGTTTCAAATATGTATCGTTTGTTTAAACTTTCTTATTTTTTCTTGTGGGGCAGTGTGACTCTCTATTTACCGAACTTCCTGTGACTTTGCATAGCTAGACATCAAAGAAAATAGAGTTAAACACTAACTACATCAAAAACTTGAAAGAAAAAACAAAACTAAAGTAAGCCCTATTTGCTACACAAACTGCAATAAGATACATTTTCCTACTCTACAGGCACCTCAGACTAGGTCCAAAACGGAACATGGGCATCATGACTGACTGACTTTTAGGCCACTGACAGATGTTATAAAGATCACAATGGGATTTGATGCATGATGACATGGGGGCATGGCAGGCAGTATGATTCTGGGGTTGGGTGTCACATGCATTGTTAGTGCAGGGGGAGCCTGGTCCCAGGCTCCCTCACACTGGCAATTTTCACTCCTTTGCAAGGAGCTTCTGTCAGTGATTGGAGCTTCCAGTCAAGGAGCCACACCATGTGCTCCTGTGCATGGCAGCCCTGTCAGTAATTAGTATTTTGCCTAATAATGTTGTCACGTATCCCTGGTTTTATCAGGTCACTTCTAAAAATGGCTGGAAGTAGTAGTGAGGGTACCCCCTTCCCCCACCCCACCTTTTATACAATTGGAGGCTGATTAAAGCTCTTGTTAAGGAAGTGGAAGACCTGGTTTAGGATCCCTCCTCAGCCTGAAGATGTTCAGACCTCATATTCTACCTTCATGCAGGAGGATATTTTACCTTCCTGCAGAGTGCTGTAACCATCAATAGGACATTTGGGACTAGTGGCGATCTCAACCCTTCTTTTAGATGCAATTCCACTGTGTAGAATAGATTACAGAAGACACAATTAAATCTGACTACCTCCCACTCAAATGAAAGAGAGAGACAAGAGAGAGAGAGACCTGGATTCTAGTCCTTGCTCCAGGAACTATTTGTGTGTTTTACCGAATGTCTGCTTCATTTAGGCAAGGGACAGACATCCAAAAAGCCCAAGCCCGAATTGATTCAATCTTTGCAAGTTAGTCTAACGTGCATAGATTGAACTTATTTGCAAGTGGATAGACGTTATATTTTGATTCAGAAAATGCAAGCATATGCCTGTAGTGGCTCAGGCCAGAAGCCAGAGGGTGCTAGAATGAGTTCTCCCTTTCCTTCCACAGTGCTAAGCTGGGAGCGAGGCACGGCTAGGCCCCAGCAGGATGCTATAATTAGGGAGGAATTTAAACTGTCACCCTAGCCTCCATAGTCCCCAGCCAGGGTGTGCCTGCAGGGGGAGGGGGAAGCAGCCATTGCCAGGCTTTCCCTCCCACTCTCTGCTCAAGGGGCGGGAGTGGTGCCAGAACCTGGCCTTAGCTAGCACTCTGAGGCAAAGGGGGGAAAGAGACAAGCTGCTTGTGTGGACTGTATGCACCTGTATTATCCATGCTAGCTAGTATTTTGTATTTGCCTAAATCTCAAACTGACAGTACTGACAGGCCTCATTCATTGCAAACCAGGTAATTTCTCACACCTCTCTCTGTCCCCTGTTGAACGCTGACAGAACGGGGAAGATGTACTCTAACCAGGCTCAATATTTGGTGCATAGGAGCAATCACCAGCATTGATTGCTGCATAGTGAAACTTCATTTGATAAAAGGGTTTCAGGGTCTGAGATGCCTTCACTTTGACAGCTTTGAAGCAAGTCAACAGGGAGCTTATCAAAACACAAAGCTTATCATCCCATCAAGAAAACAAAAGCCTCTCTCTCATTAGTTCAAGCTCTTCTTATCACAGGGTACAGGCATTTTGCAAGGCATTTGCAAGCCACTGGGTTCTTGCTCAGGAAGAAACCACGTGAGGGCAGTTGGTTGATGGACATTATCAGCTGACCTACTAATCAGTTGCAGAAAGTCCTAAGCAGACACTGCTCTGTCTGCCTTTGTTCCAATGAAATTGGAGACACACACAGAGACACTACGGCTGTGAGAAGCTTTGGTCCCTGATTCAATTTGGTGGAGATTTGGCCCGATTTGGTGGCTGAATCTCTGAATCTGTACCAAATCAGGAGATCCTTTAATCTCTCCAAATCAAATCAGAACCCTCCAAATCAATTCAGAGAGATTCGGAAAGATTCGGTGATTTGGGCATATGCAGCTTTAAATATTTTTGCTACATACCTCTAGGTAGCAGGCGGCTCATGAATGCTGTGATGGTGGGGCACATGGAGTGTCCCACAGAAGTGTGGGGGGCTCCCCAGCACACTCAGCAGCAGACCCAAAAGTGGACCAGTAGCACTTCCAGCCCACTTCCAGCTCCACTGGAGAATGCATGGTGCCCCCCCATTGTCTCAGTGACTGGTGCCTTCTGGGTCTGGGGTGCACCCATGGTCCCCTATGGCCAATCACTAAGCCACAGGGGGAGCCCCCCAGCACACTCCATGGCGGACCCAGAAGTGGACTGGAAGTACTTGGAAGGTTCGCCGCCAAGCATGCGGGGGGGAGGGGGCTGCATTCCTGTGGGATGCTCCATCCAGCCCAGCATTGCAGCATTCACAAACCACCCCGGCACATCAAGGTATGTAGAAAAAACATTTAAAGCTGTGTCTATGGCCGAATCACTGATTCTCTGAATTTGCATCAAATCTTCAGATTCAGCCAAATCGAATCAGGGACAGTGATCTGAATCAACTAATCAAATCACTGTGCCCAATCTGGGCCAAATCCAAATCTGAATCATAGATTCATAGATTAGTGAGTCGGAAGGGACCCAATGGATCGTCATGTCTGACCCCCTGCCCCTGGCAGGAAAGAGGACCGAGGTCAGACGATGCCAGCCAGGTGATTGTCAAGCCTCCCCTTGAAGACCTCCAAGTTAGGTGACAGGACCACCTCTCTTGGAAGCCCATTCCAGACTCTGGCCACTCTTTTTGTAAAAAATTTCTTCCTAATGTCTAACCTAAATCTACTCTCAACTAGTTTGCACCCATTATTCCTCATAACTCCCTGGGGTTCTCTGGTGAATCGAATAGGGCCTGTTTCACACACCCCTAATAGACATGTCTCAGCATTAGCTAGCATGAAGGTGGTGTGGCCAGATGCGAGCTGGGGTCCGTGCAGCTTGGTTCCCTGCCGTGGGAGACAGGAGGGTGGGGGGAATACCTGCTTGAGTGGCCAGTGAGGGATGGCAGGGAGAAGCCTGGCAGATGCTGCTGTGCCTTTGCCAGGCAGAACCCAGAGTCCCCCAACCCCTTCTCGTCCAGCTGGAGCTCTGGCTAGGGAGGAGAGGGGTGGGGCAACCCTATTCTCTGAAGCAGACAGTCCAGCCCCACCCAGCCCAGCCCAGGGCTGAAAAGCATGCTGGGATGCTGGGGAACTCTGATTTAACTTAAACCAGGAGGATGTTTGGGACAGAAGTTCCATAAACCAGTTTGGCCCAAGTCAGTTAAGTCTGATATTGCATTCAACCAGATTTATCTTAAACCTGTTTCAGCCATTTTGAAACTGGTTTACATGCACTGAACTTATGTTCTGTTACAGATTTAAAACAGCTTCTGATCCCTTAAACTGGCTTGTGTAACTTCTGTCCCTAACCTTCTTGGAGTTCTTGGAGCAGGGACCAGAACCAGGATACAAGTAGTCCTCAACTTATGACTTTTCGAGTTACGATGAACTTACAAAGGCACTTACAACCTTTATAAATTGATACCATATTTCAAGGTTCCGACATGGGTTTCAACTTTATGATTCTCAATAAACTTACCAGCTGGATGGAGCTGTGTTGTGTGGAAGAGGAGGGGGGAGGGAAGGCATGTGTGGGGTGCAGATCAATGCTTCCACAGTGAAGGAGGGATTGGGGCTGGATCAGGGGCTGAGGCAAGCGCTGCCCAGCTGGGGTAGGGAGTTATTAATCACCCACTACAACTGTTAAAGCAGATGGACTATCACTTGGCAAGGTGGTAGATCATAGGCTATTCATATACTATTCCTATTAATATGAAAATGTGATTACAAACTTCCAACATTTTTTTAGAAAGAGGCAAGAAGAAATCATCTTACTTTTCAGCAAAGATTTAGATTAGATTTTAGGCATAATTTTCTAACTGTAAGGGTAATTTAGCACTAGACTAGGCTGCCTACAGAAATTGTGGATTTCTGTCAATAGAGATGTCAAGAGCAGGTGAGACAAACTTCTCTGCAGCATGCTTATTCTGCCTCAGCACAGGAAAATAAACTAGGTTATGGGCATCAATTCTAACAGGTGCTGCTGGCCAGTTGAATTGGGTTGGGCTGGGCTGGGCTGGGCTGGGCTGGCCTGCAGATCCAGACTGAAAGTCCAGACCATGGGCTGGATCTAGAGCATGGGAAAGAGTCATTTGGCCCATGGAACTGTAAATTTGGTGGCAATAGTATTAATCACTACTTAGGGACACAGCAGCCACTGCTTCTCGCACCACCAAATGCCCAGCCCCTTGGGGAACCCTGTCAGCTATATGACACTGATCTGAGCTCTGGATGCAGTCTGTGGGGCTCCCTATAAGACCAGAAATTTGGCAGCAGGACAAACGGTAACAATATTATAAACAGCATAAATAACACTGGAAGCACAGGCCAAAATCAAGTTCTCTCTCTATCCCAGGACAATTTTCTCTTCCTCTTCTTTCCCACTGGAGCACAGAATCACACTTCCTCTTGCTTCCCCTCCTTGTATGCAATGCTTTTCCTCTTGGCTGCCCAATAGGCCAACTTCAAAGGGGTGAGTGGAGGTGTTCTTGGTCCTGCCTGACCTTCAGAGTAACCTCTCCTCTCAACTATACCTAATAAATACCATAAGGAGGATCCAGTGCAGGTGGCTCTGTTGCCAGTTTCCCCTGGCAGCATGAAAACTGACTACTGGGAGCACTGTTTAATAGTAAGAGACACAATAATAATTTGATATCAACATCACATCCTATCTCTATCACTTATGTAATTACAATTGGTGTTATTATTATGACTACTAATATGCCACTCCTGCTGGATAATTCTGAATTTATATGGGAATATAACTTATTGGTCTTCAGTCCACGCCTACTCCCACCACTTATTTATGTGTTCATATTAAATAAATGCCAAAGAAAACTAATTTTCAGCATTTTTTGTGATGAGAAAGTGGTTTATTTTTAATCCTGTGTTTATTTCATAAGTTTTGCCTTGCACTGTTATGGCCTCTTTCTAATTCCCTGATGTCAAAATGACCAGTTCCCACCATTTCATCTCACAATACTTCTTAGTCCCAAACACAGTGACTTGTTTTTATCCAGATACTTCCTTGTCTTGTTATTGTGTAGGAAAAAAGACATAAAATGCATAACGTTTCTTTAAAATAGGAACTCTGATCTCCCTTCTTCCACACAAATGTCCTAATTACCTAGAAAGTTATGATAACTCATCCTTCCCTTTCTGAATTATTTTTTGCAAAGTGGCAAGGCTTCTTTAAGAAAGATAGAGAGTGTCCCCCCTACACCATAGATCAGGGATATAAAATTCATGTTGAGCCTCAGGTCAGATCTGGATCATGCACACTCTTTCCAGACCAGATCCCAGGTCCATTTGTGCAGGTGAGGAAATCAGGGTGGGCAGCTGCACAGGGTTAAGAATCAGGCAGCAGCAGGGGTCTGAGGGTGGACAGAAGTGGGGCAAGAAAGGGCTACATCCATACAGCCTACTTCACCCCCTGCTGCTTATGACCATGTCCATTGTGGTCCAGGGACAAAGAATTCTGTAGCAGGCCATAGTCCACTGATCACATCCCCCAATTTCCAGTAGTCTACTAGACTACCAATGGGGCAGCTCAAATGTTTCCACAGGCCAGATCCAGCCCACAGGCCATTTGTTCTATACCCCTACTCTAGATGAGTCAGTCACATACTCTTCTGGGAGAGGAGCAGTGAGAAATATGGGGCTGAAGGCTTATGAGTGCTCTAGCCACCAGAACAGTAGCAGATCCAGGAACAGAACAAGGGAGTGCATCCCTCTTCCCTATCCCCCACCCCTTTCTTCAACACACACACATTTTGGTTGTGCTATGCATGAGTAGTGAGCCTGCTGCCTGGTCAGTGGAAGTGGCTAATGAAGCTCCACATGAGAAGTGAGCTGTGAGCTCTGAGCTCACCAGCTGATCAGGGAGGGGTCTGGCCAGAGCCACAGTTTTTGTATAGCTCCAAAGTCCAGGGTGTGAATCCTGGTACTATTCACCCTTCTCCTCCATCCTTCTCCTCACTGAATTCAACAGCAAGGGAAAGGAAGGGAGGAATAGTGGCAGCAGTCCTCAACCCCTGGTCTCTGGAGACACACAAAAGCAGGGGCTCCAGCCAGACCCCACATCAAGAGAGCACATGCATCACAACCAGAGGGGGCTGCAGCCATACCACTACACCCACTTTGGATCCACCCCTGGACTGAGCTATTATATGAAAGGAAATACTGCTAACCAGGAATTCTCCCATACATCAGGGGTGTAGACACCAAACTCGGGATACAGGTGCTTCAATATGCAGTCTCAGGGTGCAGACAAAAGTGCAGCACCCTCGTGTAACCAAGAGCACTTTACAGGAAGTGTTCTGAATTACAACAATCTCCCAGAACAAGCAGAAGTTCACTTGCTTCCAGGAGGGAAGGGAATCTAGCTGCTGGCTGAAGCCTGCAACTGGTTTCCCCTAGTTCCTCCTCCCTGCAAGGCTGCAAAGTTTTCAGAATGGGAATGGAGAAAGGAAGCAGAGGGGGGCTCATTCTGGGGGTTCCTCAGCCAGCTCTGGTGGGTGGGGTGGGTAAATTGGAGCCCCCCCCCACCTCAGGGGCCTCCAATACACCCACCCCACCTCCAGGTGGGGCTGGAAAAAAAAACAAACCACCAGACCAAATTCCCTCTGTTCCCTTTCCCCCCTCTAACCGTCACAGGCTGAGAGGCAGTGCAGACACAAGTTATGCTCTGTTTTGAAATGTCTTTATCTGACCCTTCATGCAATGAGGGTTCAGATATTCACCCTATCAGCCACTTTTTAAGCAGTCTGCAGCCATGCACTAGTGTTTGGTTATGGCTATAAACCTTTTTCTGTGACCAGATCAGACTAAAATTGTCGCTTCTGTCTGCACCCTTGATGCCTAAATTCCTTTGTGGATGCAGCCTTGTGTACATCTAGTTTGTGTGTCTTTATTAACTGAATAGATGTTCCTTTTGTAAAGCTACTCCCAAGTTTAAGTTTAGCTCACAGTTCCTCACTGCTAGTTACATTCTCTTAAGTTATTAGTTTACTAAAGTAGGATTTTTCCTAATGCATAAACAGGAAGTGCATTTTTATCTAATTAAACCAGAACAGTTAGTATTTTGAATCTGATGCTTAAATCGCTACATTTAGAGGAAATGGCATGATCTGTCAAGCCCCAGCTTAAGCGGTTCAGGTTCTTTACATTCTCTCTTTGGCTTAGAAGGCCATGTAGTTTAATTGATTTGTCAGGTTGTTTTTTTTAAAGATGATGTAGCATGTTGAAGACATGATGGCAAATAGAATTCTTTTAGAGAAAACAGATTGTTATATTATTCCCAAGTTACAAGTGCAAGATTGAGGAATAAAAAGATTAAAGTGCAATATTTTAAAAGGTATTTAGACAATCTGCAAAAGGCCACAGAAACTCTGGTGCTGCTAGGAACTGAACCCAGATCTGATAAGTTGCAATCCAAGGCCCTCATCACAGATCCCCATGTCACAGGAGAATAAGAAAAGGGTTTCAAAGAAAAATAAGTTAGAGAAAACTAGCACCCTGCTGCAGGCTGTGCTACAAAGCAATGTTAGTGTTGTTTTGTTTCACTTCATTGAAGTGATTCTTCTCTGCATATTTTGAAAAATACTTTGGAAAAAAAACAGGGCTATTTGCTTAATCAGAGGTTATCACTCACATCACTGCTGATTTAAAAGAAAGTCATGCTGTCAAAGTGTATAGTTTACCTAATTTATTATTTTTGTTTCTGACATTCTTTTTTATTGTATGTGGTACTTTGATGTCAGTTAATACCTTCATTGGAGATTGAAAAAAATACCTGGTATAGAATACAAGAGCTGCCGTTGTTTTTACAGTGAGGGGGGTTTCCGTACCTTACATTTCTTATTATCTCATAGTTTAATTAAATCAGGTGTTCCTCTTTTCACAGATCAACTTCTGGTTGTCCAAGCCAAAAGAGCAAGAGCATATCATTTACCTATAGAATATCATTTACCTATAAAATACCTATATTTAGCTCTATATAGTAAATTGCTCTGTTAGGCATTTTCATTCAACTATTTATCATTATCAAACTCAAAGTAAATGTATATGGCTGATAGCTTCAAAATCAATGACAGTAACAAGATATAGAAACTCTAGGTTACTGGCTTGAATTCAAGCTCAGATAGATGCAATTGTAAGCCATTATTTGGTGCCTACTTAATCAATCACCTGAAATTAATATATTAATTCAGAGACTGCATGGTTAACTGATGCTCACATCACAACAACCTGGCCTGATCCAGTATCTCCTATAAGACACAGGAAATAGTTACAGCTGAAGAGCCTGATCTAATCATTACTGCGATCAAAGCAAATATCTGAACTAAGGGCTATTCCTTGTTTATGATTGTAAGTTAGTATTGTGAGACTACATGTAAAAGGAGTGCTTACATGTACAGGGTTTAAAAAAAAATGGGCCTTTAGGTCATACATTTTCCCAGGTGGAATATTGTTTGGTAAAGTGCTAGGAACATCTTGGGCACTGTATATATCATTGGGTACAAAAAAACTAATGTTACAAGAACACTGAAGTTATCAAGCCAAGTGCTCAGGACTTAGAAAATGCCAGCAGGTTGCCTATACAATGTTAATTCAGCTTCCTGGTGCCTACATATTATGAAAAAACTTTTAACAGGATGAAACGTTATTTTTCCATGGGTCCCCTGGCTCAGTCTTAGATATCATAGACACTGGGGCTGAAAGGGACCTCACGAGATCATCAGGTCCAGCCCCCTGCCCAAAAGGTAGGAAGTCAGCTGGGGTCAGATCACACCAGCAAGATAAGCATCCAGGCATTTCTTAAAAGGTATCCAGAGTAGGTGCTTGCACCATTTCTAGGGGAGTCTATTCCAGACTGGAGACTCTGACAGTAAAGAATTTTTTCCTTAGGTTCACTCTAAAATGGTCTTCCAGCAGTTTATGACCCTTACACATTGTTATCCCTTGGGGTGCCCTGGGGAACAGATGTTCTCCCAGTTCCTGATGCACACCTCTTATGTACTAATAAGCTGCCACCTGGTCACCCCTGAGCCTTCACTTCTCTAGGCTGAAGAGTCCCATGACTCTCAGTCTCTCCTCATAAGTCCTGTTCTCTTGACCTGTAATCATGCATGTGGCTTTCCTCTGGACTGTCTTAAACTTCTCCACATCCTTTCTAAAGCATGGAGCCCAGGATTGGATGCAGTACTCCAGCTGCAACCTCACCAAGGCTGAGTAAAGCGGGAGGATGATGTCTTGGGTCTTGCTTGAGATGTATTGATAGATGCAAGCCAGAGTTTTATTTGCTTTTCCAGCTGTGGCATTGCATTGGTTGCTCGTGTTCATCTTGTGGTCAATCATAACCCCCAAGTCTCTTTCAGTCGTGGTGCTAGTGAGTGTAGCACTGCCAAGCCTATAAGTAGGACATGGGTTTTTATTCCCCAGATGGAGCACTTTGCATTTCTCAGTGTTGAATGTCATCAGGTTTTTATCCACCCACCTTGTGAACCTGTCCAGGTTGGCCTGAATTGCCAGCCTATCCACTAGCATGACTGCACTTCCCCATAATTGGTGTCATCCACAAACTTAGCCAGTCCGGTTCCAACACCAGAGTTCAGATGATTTATGAATATATTAAAGAGTACTGGTCCAAGTACTGAGCCCTGGGGGGCACCACTATATCCCCATCACCATGTTCTCCCCATATTCTAACCCAGACAGCCTCAAGTTGCCCTCCTTAGGTGTCAATCTCTGCTTGTACAGAAGTGTACTTCTCCTTCACATAGAGAGTTACACCCCAACCTTTCCTTGCAACACAATCCCTCCTGTACAAGGTATAACCATCAATACCTGTGGTCTAGTCATAGGTGGAGTCCCACCAGGTCTGTTATCCCTATGAGACTGTATTAATTTTTGCTTAGCAGAAGGGCCGGTTCCTTCTGTTTTTTCCCCACGCTCCTGGCATTTGTGTACAGGTAGCTAAACCCGTCATCAGAAACCCTGGGCTTCCTTGTCCTCTTAGAACTGTCCTGTCCTAGGGCTGGGGTAGGAATGAATTCCTTTGTGATACCTGACCTGCTGATTCTGTGGTTGTCACTTCCAGAGCTTGCACTAGTGACTGTCTACCCATCCCCCAGTGATCTCCATTTAAAGCCCTGTCAAGCAGGTCAGCCACTCTGGCAGAGAAGAGCTTCTTCCTCGTCAGAATGAGATGGAGGCTGGCTGTCCCTTCCCAACAAACCGCTGCCCCTTTCTCTCTGAAGTGCAAATTGTGATTGAAGAAGCCAAAGCCTTTGTAGAAGTTGGACAAATCTCTGACTGGGCATTTTTTTTTCAATATTTTGTTTGATCACCAGCATTCAGTAAGTGACTGTAAGCCTTACTACAAGCCTTTCAAACCCTGCTCTGAATACAGAATCATTCTCCCAACATGCCTGTCACTATTTCCCTTAAGCATGGGAAGCTTAGGTTAGATATTAGGAAAAAGTCTCTCACTTGGAGTGTAATAAAACACTGGAACAGATTACCCAGAGGGGTTGTGGACTTTCCATCCTTGGAGGTTTAAGACCAAGCTAGACAAAGCCTTGACTGGGATGAGCTAGTTAGGGATGGTCCAGCTTTGAGCAGGGAGCTTGACTAGATGACCTCCTGACTTCCCTTCCAACCCTAATTTTCTATGATTTCCTGAGATTTTGGGAGCCATGTTGGTCTCCAAAGGAAAAAAAATTCTAGAACTCTTGGTTCAGCTATGATACCTTTTATTAGACCAACTAAGAAATCACCAAAAAAAAAAAATCTTTTTCTGCAAGCTTTTGGACACACACACCCTTCCTCAGGCTCAGGGAAGATAGATGGTAAAAAGTCTCCATAGGTAGAAAATAAAACTTCATTTTTGCACAGCGGGAGCTGAAGGTGGAAGTCTGTCCTTCTGGGTTCATAAGAGTGTCTTTGTGAGTTGCTCTTATGATTTGATACACTCCTTAATGTTCTGGAAACAGTCTAAAAAGTTTAAAAGCTATGAAAATCTGAAGTTTCTTGTGATCTCCAAGGCAAAAGCAAATAATGGTACTTCAGACAGACAATTCTGAATCATTACTAGTTTATCCAATCAACATAATTATCTGTTTGAAATAGAAGTGTCAGAAGAGACATAGCCAGCCTCTTGTACATTATCAGTGAGAAACATTCAATGAGCTAATTAGGTAGCCCTCCGTTTTGAGCAGCTTAAGTTCTCACAGAGCAGAAGTGTTCATTTGTACTATTTTCTCTGTACATACTGCTTTAGGATTATAGCAGACACAGCACCAGAAAAAGGCAAGATCAAGGTTGAGAGAGAAGATATTGCTTCACAAAAGAAAGGTTGTGGATACAATTTCTGTCATTATTTATTGATACCCAACATTTACCTGCCAGTGAGGTAGCCACCTTACACCTCTGTACTACTGTACAATTATCTGATTCTCATTTGTAAATTCATTAAAATATTTTACGTTGTGTATAAACTGTAGGTGGGCTCTCCTTTTTTATACATCCTGCTAGGAATGACATTTTAACCATTTGCCAAACTAAACCTTAAAACTAAAGTCAAAACTTTCCTTTGAAGATGACAAATTACTTCTTGGTTCCTCAACAGAATCATCTTCAAAAATGTCCTGATGGAAAAGTATCAGCTGTAATCCAACTGCTTTGCTCAAGTACATATACTGTAGTTCTGCTAATTTGCTCTTTCTTATTTTAGTTGCATAACTCACTGTATAACAGATTTGGCAAGATGCTGGGACCTCCTTACCACAAGGCCAGTAATCCTCAGGAGCCCTGAGTGGCTTGAAGAAACTGACTCAAATGTAAGAAATTAGAATCTTTTTGTGCCTAGAGCCTTTTGCAAAAAATAAACTAAAGCAGATCAATTTACTATGCTTCTCTCAGCTCTTTTACCAGTGAGCTATGAAAGTGAGACCAACAAGAATTACATAAGCTCTGTGGATGTCAGCAGTGGAAGGGTGTAGCTCATTTTGAAATTAGAGTAGGCATTGATGTTGAAGGAGTGTGGCAGGTTCTCTTACTGGAATGATTAACATTAAAGGTCACGTTTTTAGCTTAGTGAGGCAAATGCTATTTACTGCCTCCTATGGTCAAAGCACTTAAGAGGGAGGCTTTAAATGAAGGGAGAAAGGCCAAAATAGGAGTCATATATTAAAATAGAAAAAATATCAACGGGGAGAAAGAGGACTTGAAACAAATTTTTTGAAACCATTTAACATGAAACAGTCAATTGAGAAAGACCAGAGAATCTATACATTAATGATGACACAATCATTTAACAAAGTTTGTGACTCTTCTTCCCCCATCCCCCCGACAAAAAAACAGCACAAAACGAAATCTTACACCAAATTTAAAACTTGCAATTGCTGTAGGCACTGACTGACCTGTTGTAGTCTTGGCCAGAACTATACTGTTTCTCAATTATAGTCTCTTGACCTTCTGCCCAATGCCTTAATCAGTTTGTTCCTTGACTGCTCCACTGCTTGTCACACTTCAGACTCCTTTTAATATCTTCCAGCCACAGTCACTCTAGTTGGCAGTCCATAAAACAATTTATATCCCTTCTCCATGTTCATGTCAAATTTGGAAGTCCCAGATACTTTAAAAGGGTGGATGCCTCCTGGGCTGTAATGACTCAGTGCAGTGACCGATTTGATATTTGTATATTTACATTTTGTAAAGCAAAAGCAAGCATAAAGCACCATTCTGATGTCTGCAACATTTTGTACCAGTCTGCATAAGTTATATCTGCCTGAATCAGAAGGCATCAAATAATCAGGACTTTACATCTCCCTGATTTCCAGTGGAACCCTGTAGTAATCCTTGGGCATTTATACACATGCTCCGGGAGGCACTGGGGCTGGGTGCTTTAATTAGTACAGCTCCAAGAGCTGCATTAATTAAAAGCACCAGGAGTGTCATGTGTATCAGCTTTCCCACACTGAAAAATGGCTGTGGGGTGTTTTGAACAAAGATCAAACAAGCCTTAGTTTAAAGTACCCCACGACCATTTTTCAGCGCAGGAATGCTGATACACGACACTGGAGGCTACTGGAATGCATTAATTTCCACACTCTAGTAGATTTGATTGAGTCTGCTGATGCGCTGGAATTACAGCACATTAAGAGCAGGCTCCCTGCAGGTGTATAGGAGCCCCTTGTTACTTTTCTAATATAGTTAACTATCTCCCTCCTTGCTCTCCCCACCAATTCTAACCTTATAAAGAAGTAGCAAAGATCTCAGAAGTTAAATGCAAGATTGCTCTAGATCACCAAAAGCCATATTCTCAGTTGGAGTAAATCTGCATTGTTCTGTTGATAAATGGAGTTAAAGTAATTCTTACAAGGCAAAGTTCTGATCCTCTCTCTCCATAATCTAACTGCCATCTTTGTCTTCCTGTTTCACTTTGCTGGCATTATATATTTTCTTTACAAAAACAATTCCTCCCCAGCCTGTCTCTCCCTCATATTTTGTGTGTGTGCATCTACACATGCAATTAACGCAGCCAAATAAACTCCAGCAAAATTTGCACCAGATTTTATTGCTCCCATGCACTGTGTTTGCGTATGTTGAGTCAAGGCAGAGTAGCCTTAGCCTGCCAACCCAGGGCTGGTCTGACCCACCTCAACATGCTATGGATGGGCTGGCTGGGGCACAAGGGTGCTTTAGTGCAGGGCTAGCCAGCAGGCAGCCCCAGCACTGAAGCACCCTCTTTCCTGTCCAGCCCCATCAGCATCTACACATGCATTGCAGAAAAGTAAATAACTCTGTTGTAAGATAGGATAGTACTGCCACATACAAGTACTATGGTGGAGTTAATTAGTTTTCTCCATCCTAATGGCACCACAGATGTAGATTGTGACATTTTATTGTGGAGCTAATTGGTCAACTCTGCAGTAAACTTCTCATGTAGATGCACCCTGACAGGCTCCCATCCTGCCACTATTTATTGTCATTAGTCTTACCTTTCCCCAAGTCCCTAAAGCTCTTGTCCACTCACTTCTTCAGAATGTTTGTTCTACCATGGGATTACGTAACTAACTTCCTTTTGCAAAGATTCTCTCTCTCTTTTCCAGTCAAAAGTCTAAGACAAGATTTCTCTTTTTCATCCTAAAAGGTACCCAGACGTGTTAAATCAAATATGGCCCTACCAAGGGAATGTTGAAATTATTTCTATTTCTTAGGCTGTTTGCAGCATACATTCTTTGTATATTTTTCCACTTCTTCCCTGTAAGAGGGCTGAGGTTGTGTATCTCTTCCATTTCCTTCCTTAACTCTTCTATAACTTTGATATCAATCCCAATTAACTTTCACCCATGCCTCCAAGTTCCATTAGCTATTCCCATTTCACCCACTGCCTTAATGGAGTGTAAGGCTACCGCTATCTAGGCTCCATCCCTCCCAAAATCCTTGCATGTGTGTAGTACATCCCATGGTGGTCATGATGCCCCCTGGTAGATCCTCAACCTTTGCCAACCTGGTTCCCTTTGGGGGCCTCTCCCTTTTACATGCTCACCACACCTTGATGTTATTGGCTTCTGATGAAAGGGAAGCTGCCCCAGGGCTTCCAAAGCATAGTCTTGCCATTACAACCACAGGTGCCTATGGTCATTACCTTAATAGCTAATTTCATAGGCTCCTTCATCCCCAATACCTATCCCATGCTTTGCAGATAATCTTACACCCTCTCCTCTTGTTCTATAGGCTGCCAGCCCCAGTTGTCACCCTCCAGAGCTACAGGTTCCTTAGCTCCCTCAGTCTCCAGCTGTGATCTTGTCTTTAGCTTATCCATTCCAAGGCCCTGGTCCTGCTCCTAGGCCAAACGCAACTCCTAGGCTCCTGTGGCCCTACCAGTCTCTAGCTGTGGCCCTGCTCAGCCTTTAGCCTATCTCTGGACCCTGGCCCAGCAAGATCTTCAGGCTCCCAGACCCTGTGGACACCTGTCCCTCCTGGGTAACCAATCTCTGAGCTCTCTGACCCTGCTGACAGTGCTGTCTCTGGGCTCAGGACCTCTGGCCCCCACACTCAGCCCTCTGACAGGCCTCCAGGCACCAGAGGGTCCCTCTATGCACCCTAATCCCTCCCAGCACTGGATCCTCCTGGTCCCCCACCACTTGCCCTCAACCCCGCCCTAGCACCAGTCCTTCTCCCAAGTACCTAGTCCTTTCTGGGCTCAAGCTCTGTCTCTCTAGGCCCTCTATCTTTCTGACCCCCCTTTCTCTAGGCTAGTTGTGACTTCCATACCTTCCCTCCAGTCCCTTCCACAACTGCCAATCATAAACTGCATTAATGTGTGGCTGGGTAACTACTTAAGATGTGATTAATTGGTTAATCATATCTTAAGTACAAGATGTGCCAGGGGCCAACAAGTGATCTAGTTGAAACTGACATATCTGTTGGCTTCAGAAGACCTGAAATATACAACAGTTTGTAAAATGAATGTAATTTCAATCTATTTCATTCTGAAAGATATGTAATCTATACATTCTAATTTTAAATAATTGTCTAGTTTGAGAATAAAATTAATTTAATAATTTTCTTAATTCATTAATATGGAAAAATGTTTTTCCCTATTAAAAAAAACAATGACCAGAAAAATGATTGAGATACTAACTTTAATACCTCTTACGTTAGGAAAAACATAGCAGCCTGCTTTCACTGGTATTAGCCAAACGCCAATAAGGCTCATCAAGTAAGGCTGACTAGCAAAAGAAACACAGAATCAAGACAAGAGGTGACCAGCTCTTTGATCTCATTCCTTCTTTAAATGAAATCTCTGTATAGTGATTATCCTCTTTTCTAAATGTACTATTATAAATCTTTCACATATGTAGAATGATGCTTTAAGATGGTATTGCACTTTAGCAAAACTCTCATTGAATCAGTTTTACACATATAGGGGTTGCAGAATAAAACCTTACGCTTATAAAAATGAATTTACTTTAATTTCTGTATAGTTTTACATTGAAACTTTCTGACATGTTATTTTAAATATAAAATTATATAGGCACCAAGTTTGATATGCATATAACAGTGAATTAATATCTATCTTGATTTTTCCCCAAATGCAACATTTGTGTCAGAGGAAGTGTATTCATGGACACAAATAAATTAGCTCTTTTACCTCAGAGCTACTGAAAGAATTGTTTGCTTAAGAAGATTAGTCCTTTTGAATGCTCAGGAACAGTACTGACAAATAAGCCTAAAACTGCTATAAATCAACTCTGATCTACAGATCAGCCATCTACTGAACGTTTAAAAAAGAGCATGCCTGTCTGAAAACTCTGTTAATCTAGCCTATTATGCACTCTTCTAAATTAAGTGTCAACAACTAACATGCATAACACTCTGTAGATTTAAGTCTTATGTGTGGAGTTGATGCCAATAACACTCCTTTCCACAACTGTCTTGAATTAAATAATGGAAGCAAGAGCCTGTTCTCAATGTAAATTCATCCACTTTAAATATGCATTTTGGTCAGTGATATAAAACTCAGCAAGTAGGCTGAAACAGGTAGCCATGCTGTAGGAATGCATGCTTTTTTGGTTTTTAAGTGATTTGTTGAGTTTAAGAAGGTTTCTGGGTCTAAATCCTATTTCACTTTACATGCTTAAGTGGTATATAAGGGTGCCTATACATAAGCAGGGAGGCTGCTCTGAAGCACTGTAATTACAGCACATCAAAGCAGACTCAATCAAGACTGCTGGAGCACGGCAATTACCACACTCCATCAACCACCCACATCTTGTGCATCAATGTAATGAATAGTAGAGGCAAGGTGTAGTGAGCCAGCTTCAAACAGGGCGTTAAAGCACTATCCTGGGAAATGCAGGTTCCTCCTCTAAATAAAGGGGGCCTAGAAGCTGGAGCTCCTGGCCCTGGGACAAGTACCCTAACCACTAGACTATTAGGCTTAAAAGAGAGACTGCTGCCTTCCTCTTCAAGTGTACAATACCTGCCTTGTGGTTTTTTCCTGACTAAAACTTCCAGAGTTGCATGGCCGTGTACCTGGGAAATTCTATTTCCCTACTAAGTCTGCACATAACTGCCAAAAACTGCAGTTACATTTAGGCACATAAATGGAACATATTTTACCCTTAGCACTGAACTAGAAGCCAAGTTAAATATTTACGTCACTATTAATGCATAATTTCAGTCACCCATAAAAACACTACAAATTAGAGAGCATCTCTTTCCCTCACTGAAGTTAGAGGTGAAGTGTCAAAATGCTTACTAAGGCCTTACAGAGATAACTAATCGACTAGATAATCATAACCTGTTCCTCCATTTTAATTTATCAGTTTTACAGTTCCTTTGAAATCCCTTAAGTACAAAGGGTGAACCAGTCCAGGATGAATTACTTTACTAAAACACTAGGCCTAAATTCAAGGATTAGCACCACAGAAACATTTTGTTTATCTGTGTGTATGAAAATTGAGTGAAACATTAGCCACTCACAAAAATGCCCAATGGAGTTGTTTTCCAATGATTATTTTTAAGTCACACTGCCATCTTCAGATTAAGTATGAGACATGCAACTCAAAGCTCTCAGGTGATTCTGTCATTTCTCAGTTACTCCTCTGGTTCTTTTCCAGTTTTTTGCCCTTTCAAGCCAATACGACCATTTTCAATTTAAACAGGAAAACCCCCCCAAAATGAAAATCTTAAAATTGGTTGTTAACAATGACAAGTTTAAGGTTCCACTGATGAGCCTGACAGGATTTCCTTTATAGCCTTAAACTTGTACAGAAAACAAGTCTGAACAGCAGCAAAGACAAACAGTGTCCTCAGTCCACAAAAAACTATAATAAACACTTCTGTAATTATAGTAAGAGCACAGTCACTTCTGGTTGTTGAAGCATCTAGTTTTTAAAAAAATGGCCTAAAACAAAAGCTATGCTTTTCTTAGTAAGGAAGTAATTGAAAGAAGAGAACGTTATGAGCTTCAAGATGTGTCCTATCACTCAAACAGTGTTTACTCAGAATTTCTCTCTTTCATCTCTCCCTATATGTGCATACAGAAGACAGGTGCCAGACTAAATAGTGCAGGATTTCAAAAGGTCTGAAATTTCACTATGGAATAAATTAAAGGAGTGAAATTGGATATTAATACAGTATCAGATATTAGCAGACCATAAATTTCTTGAAGCAGAAGTGTTTTTATTTTCATGTCTTATATATCACCAAGCATGTAATTAGCTTTTAACATGATGATAATAAGGGAAGGAAAAATGTCCATTTGCTATAAACCTCTTTTTAAAGAGTCTAGCTTTGCATGTGGTATGAAATTTCTTGAAATACGAATAGTTAAAAGCCATATCTGCAACTCTTGGCTCTTTTGAGCCCATTTTAACAGGTGTGACTATAGATATAGTTTAGAAGGATCTAGCTCCAGCACACAGAAGACAAGTTAAAAAAAAAAATACAACCCCCCACAAATAACAGTACACATTAATTTTTCACTTAATTTCGTAACTTTCAAATTGACATTATTCATGCTGTGACAAGTTAGCTTTTTCTATTTTATAGGCAACTTATGTAAAAGACCACCACTATAATACTTCTGAAATTTTTGTTAACACAAACATTTTAAATATCACATTTCATTATCTCCCTTAGACATACTGTTGCATAACATGAAGGATCGAGGTCAAATGAAAGAAAAAGTGATGCTTTTGATGCATCTAGATGACAGCTGTCTTCACTTTTGATTCCCTCTTTACTGTCATCTAAGAAGCGATAAGATAAATTGTGAACATTTTTCAAAATGTGTCTGTAGCATCCAGGTATATTCAGCTGTAATGCAGACAGTCTAAACCTGCATGTCTGCAACGCATCCTCAGCAAGCATTTCATGGTACCACTGCCCAACTTTATTACTGGGATACTTAATACTGTGCCCAACCATTGGAAGAACCACCTAAAGAAGAAAAAAAAAAAAAGATATATAAGCCACAAACATACCTGAACTAAAACCACTCCCTTTTTTTTCAAAACTTTTTTGCATGTGGTATGAAGTTTCTGTAAATATGACTAGTTACAAGCCATATCTGCAACCCTTGGCTCCTACATTTAATCATAAATATAATTCTTGCCTATTTTAGGGCTTGATTCAGCTAAGTCCACAGTACACACAATCAAAGAAGACTATGTATATATACGAGATGTAAATATCACTAGTACAGACCCCAGTCAAGATGCCAGTAATCTAAAAACAGACTAGCAACATGACTTTTTTAGATTGCTGGGAGAAGCATAACAATTACAGAATGTATTTCCTTTGGAAGGCTCCAAATCATCATTTCCTGTGCCTTTTTATACTTTGACTTCCAACTGTTCTTAAATATTTAAAGGCACATAGAACATTGTCCTTTTTATCACATGAGTGAATACTTTCTTCTCCTTCTTTTCTGGGAGAGCATATTAACGTGTAAGTGTTTTTTGTTTTTTTTTTTTACAGGGATGCATTCTGATAAAAAATAAAACCGCACCTTTAATTTAGTTGCATTATTTTCTGAATACTATTTTCATTAATTCAGCCCCCTCCCTGAAATATTATTTTTGAGACAAACTTACTTGATGTATTGTATAATTGTTAGCTGACTCCTCTGGAGCAGTTACTATGTGGACCTGGCATTAAAAATTAAAAAAAAAAAATACTTATTGTTTGACACAATAGAAAAGTAGACTGTGGAACAAATCATGTATTACATTCCATGTAGCCCTCCAAATAAATCAAGGATTTTGACATATTTGACTACAATGAAGAAAGGTTATGTTTCAACTAACGACAACAACAAAATCAAGCTGTTTAAACACAAAGTAATAATTATATTAGGAAAGAGCTGTCCATAAAATATTTACTAATGATAAATACTTGTGAAGCAAGACTCTAGCACAGGGCTTCATATTCATGCTCATCTGACTTGAAGTTAGATACCTATGATAATTCATCTTTCCATTGATTTAATCTATCTGATCTATTGTGACACCCTCTCATAATGTTTTGATCAAAATCACAATAAAAATAGGAATCTTTGGTTTACTAAAGCTGGAAGACTATTTACAGCGACATCTAAGTTTCTCTTACTCCAGGAAGTAAGTATCTGGAAGATGTTCACTCATAAATTTAAAAAACTGGGTTTTATTCTGACTGTTATCCTCATATGAAGACCATTAAAACACTACAAAAAGTCTACACTGTATCTGATGCACAGGAGAGAAGCTGGTTGCCATATATCAACACCTCTGAAAAAAGAAACAGACTGATCTGTAGGTCTTTCAGACCATATTGAAAGAAACGTACAAAAGAAAATGATCACCAGGCTTCATACATACATAATCAATCTGGCCAAGTCCTGCTCCCTGAATCCACCTTCATTTTGTTTCTATTCTTCCCATGGACACGCTAAACAGGATGGAGCTTTAACAGTACAGACATCACATATGCCTATTTGTGGACAACTGAGAGGGGACAAAGCTACTTTACCTACCTTAAATCAAAATAATTAATATTTAAAGAAAAAAGCAAAGGTAGCATGATTTGGTTAGAAACCTTGTCTAAACATAAAATCGGGACTACAGTATCTTAAACCACTTAAGTGTGCCAAGCTAACTTTTACAAGGGATACTGTTTGTAAACTCAAAACTCACTCGGTCATTCAAAGAAGAGCTTTCATCAACATTTTCTTCAGAGAGGACTAAATCACCCTCTACTACTTTTGAACCATAGATCTTAAACCTGTAAGATGCTGCTGCATTCCAAATTTTACTGCAATATGCATGAACATAAAATATGCGCATGGAATGAGGAAGACTAAACCATGCTCGTGTACAGCCCTCGTGGTTCACTCCATAGCGATTCAAGGCACGAAGTATCATCTTCTCTCTTACTTTAAATTCGGGCATCCTTGCAAGAGTGCCCTTTGCATCCTCTGGAAAAAAAGATACAGAAGTAAGGGGGAAACTGATCTTTTTTCAAATGTTGTCTACTTTGAAAAATAAATTTGGAACTAAAAGGATAAAGCAAATCAGGTAGGAAACAGGTTGTCAGACTAACTTATTTAAACTGGCTTTATGTTTATTACTCCCCAGCTTTCAATCTATCATATCAGACAAATTCAATCATTTTAGGCTTAGTAGCCTAAGACAATAATTCCATTTTCTGTAACTTACATAGAATAAAAATGAAACTAACTGCAATTTATTTGCTAGTTCAATTCAAAGAATGTATAGTTCTTTGGAAATAAAGATGCATCACTTCCTTAAGGATTCATTTAGACCATATAATTAACATGTGAAAGTAAAGAGCAAACTTCACTACAGAACTTGATGTGCTCAGTTTTAGGCCCCTATTTTTAAACGGCTCCTTTCTCCTGTGCGCAAACAGTTTTTGCATCCACAGTGTATAAACGCATTAGCATTTCCATAGCTAAGCGCTCTGATTTGCCAAAACAATAAGTACCAAGTCATTTCAGGGTGCACACCTTGTGAGAAGAAAAAATATCATGCTTGGTTTATATTGACAAGTGCAGTTTGTACCCGTGATAGAGTCTGAGCCTGGTTAAAAGTTTATCCCATCATGTTCCTTCTACAAATGCACTGTATTTGTATTTTCAAATTTTTATATTTCCTTCTTTCCTTTGTAATTTTCTCAGAGAATACTTGGAACAGCATAGCCTTTTACTTCTTGCTTCGGAAAAGGCAAGCTGATGACTTTGGAGGCCATGTCAAATGTATTTTTGTGCCTCCTAGACTAGCATAAGGCAGAAAAGTTCACCTTATTTAATCTGCAAAAATGAAGTACATCTGCCCTCCCCTGAAACCACATACCCTAGCTAACTTGTCAACATATAATAATAAGCAGATG
This sequence comes from Crocodylus porosus, assembly GCF_001723895.1. NCBI lineage: Eukaryota > Metazoa > Chordata > Crocodylia > Crocodylidae > Crocodylus > Crocodylus porosus. The sequence goes on along the minus strand of NW_017728931.1, from coordinate 90,224,976 downwards.
TACAAATGTGGGGGGATCTGATAAATACTTTTGGAATTAACAATGACTCCAAGCTTTTTGGCTTTGTGAGTTAAGATGGATAACAGCAGAAACGTAGGTGTCAGAAATAGGTCATTTTAATTTGAAGACAGATTCTAGTCTCTGGCTGGAAACAGGCATAACATTTGAAAAGCTAGCATTCAAACATATCTATGGACTAAAACACTCAAAATGTGACAAATATACAAAGAAAGAGCTAGTATTATTCTGAACTGTATATGTGCATGGTAGTGCAGTTCTTCAAGCATCAAACAATGCAAAGCTCTTCTCATCCTACTGCCCACCCATCTTCCCACCTCCTGGCTGTTGCTACTTTACAGACTCTCAGTTTTAGGTGCTGCAGGGATTGCCAGAGCCAGGAGACTCTGCACCACACCCCCCATCCAGAACCAGGATTCCTGCTCTCTAGACCTCAATTCCCATGTACTTCTCCATGTTTGATTTCAATTTTCTAGCACAGTGACAAGGGGTTTCCTGGTTTTGGCAGAATGCAGTGAACAAGATAGCACTCAATGACAGTCAGACCCAGGAGACGGGGCCTGCAGGGCTTCACTGACAGTCCACTCTACTCCTGCCTTGGGCAGGGAGGGAGGAGTAGAATTTTAGATAAAGTACTCCAGCCAGGAGGTATAATGGGGAGGGCTACATGTCTCTCCACGGTTGGGTTTTTGTTTTCTTTTGGTTATTGGGGGGGTAGGGTTGAAAGGTTTCAACTCCATTATACTTTAAACACTTCACAATGTTGTGTGTTTACACCCTTTATGAATGCTTCAGTGCTGAGTTTAACATAAGACCATATTCAATTTAAAACATGTTAAAATATGTCCTTTTTGTATTTACAAAACAATATCTTGTAAAGTAAATATGACTTCAAGACAAGATGTGTATGACCAAATCCTGAGTGTCCACTTGGCTTTTACTCTACTCTCATTCTGGGAAATTCAAACTGGTGACAAGGCAGCACTGAGTAACAGTCTCAGTAAATCTTAAATCACTGTGAATTTAAACTAGAATCCATATTAAATCTTAACGAAAAATTGCTTGGCAAATTAATACAGAAAACACAGTGGTGTTACTTTGATAGTTTGTATGTTTGGGGCCTGATTCCCCATTCATGTTCAGCAATAAACTCCATTAAATCCAGAGGAAGTAGTATGATTGGCATAAATCCAAAGTGAGAGAAGAATAAGAACCTTACTACGTAGAACTTTCATGAAACACATTTTAAAAGTGAGACTTACCAGTCTGAAGAAAATACTTCTTTGCCTGGTTTACAGGATCATCTGTATCTTCTGGTGTGAAAAATAACTTCATAGCTTTTACCTTTAAAAATAATACATTAAATTATACTGTCTCTGTTTTAAAGCAATTAACTGATGAAGAAACCCCCACCTGTGAGTTTTTTGGTGGGATACTCTTTTGCAGTGAATCTCAACCAGGGTGCCAGAGATCTCAAACCAGAGATCCTTTTTCAAGGGTGCCTCAGGGTACAACACGTTATTAGCACTGTTAGGTGTGCAAACATAAGTCACAAGATAAAACCAGAGATTTCAAATAGGAATCCACAGTATTAAAAACATTTTAACCTGCTATGTTGTTTCTGAGTTCTTTGCAACACAAGAACTGTTCTATTAATTTCTGCAGTCAAAAAAGGTAGGAAAACTAAGCACTGGCATCTTCTAAGGGGTGCTTTGAATCTAATGAAGTTGAGAACCACTATTACATCTCAGAATCTGACCATTCCTTAAGATTGATGACTCAAATTCTCTTCTTCTATCCATCTGAAGTTCCAAAATTCCACACACATGAAATAAGAAGATCTAGTGCAAGGATATCAAACATTTAGTTTTTGGGGAAAACTGAGTCTGCAAAACTGTCCTAGGCCCCATGGGGCTGGTAAAGGGGTCAGGAAATTGAATGGAGGGCAAGTGGGAGTGGGGCCACTGAAATTTGAGGCACAGAGTCCCGTTTGCAATTGGTGTCAGCAGTACAGCATAAGTAATGTTTGATTTATTTCTGCTGCCCCTTGTCCTGCTGCTGCAGCTCACCCAGCCACCACACCTGGATCTGACCAGAGAAACGGGATGAGTCTGATACCCTGGTCTACTGCAGTGGTTTTCAGACTTTCTGAGTCATGTAACCATTTCATACCACTTCTTCTCCCACCCCCGACTCCCGATTAACTATTATGGAACCCTAAGTTTCTACAGACACAGTCTGAAAACCACTGGTCTAGTGCATTCTTCTCTAGGGTGGAAGGAAGGGTTTGCAGTAACATGGAAGGCTAAGAATGGTCTTCAATCTTGCAGAGGGGAAAACAAATGATGCAGGGATTATTGCTTTTTCCTTAGTTACCAGCTGCAAATCTTCCTGGTTGCAAAGTCTGGATGTTGCCTAGAGCAGTCACCCCCTTTCATCCCCTCCAACAAAGTCTAGAGACCTAAGCTAGGAATGCTTATGCTGAGGGATTTCCACAGCCTCACACACAGAAGAGTACTCATAAAACTAGAGGATACTCTGATAGAAATAACTTAAAACTTTCCACTTCAAAACTTTCCTTGTTTCTACTACTAATATAGCTACAGCTCGCTGGCATGCAAAGCCCCAGCTGCTATTCCCTGTGTTAGACAGTCTCAAGCCATTACCACCCATCTTCCTGCTCTGTTTCAGGCTGTGTAGGGAAACGTGCACGTTTACTAAAAAAATTAATCTACCTGTAATTTGAACACTATCAGAATTAAGACTAGAGAGATTTAAGTTACTAACCAGCTGCAACTAGATAACAGTAATGGTAATTTTTATTCTGCCTCAAAAGTCATGTACAGTAAAAATTATTCTGAAGGACACTGTCCTCTTGCTATAAGGATTTGATTCTCCTCTTGCTCAGTGTAACTAGGAGTAAAGTGAAGACAGTGCATCCCAGATATCTAGTTTAACATTTGATGCAGTGATCCCAACTGTCTACTACCTTACATATTGCATAACTATTTATATCTGTGCAAAGATCTTTCCAGCATGCTCAGATTCTCTCCTCTCTCAGAAAAAGTGCTAAAATGCCACAAGTACGAAATCAGAGTGTCTACTGTGTTCTTTTCTGAGTTTACGGCCTGACTCATGAAATTTTACTTCAAGAAATTAATTAGTTGCATAGGAATATGTATGTGGACTGAAAACTGGCTAAGCAACAGAAACAAAGGAGTAATGAGATGCAGCCATGTTTTGAGTAAACCACACACTGTAATAACTCGCACATTTGATTTTTAGAACAGTTCATATTTAATCCTGTGGAACTTTATAGAAAACTGCACCAACTATACTCAGCACAGTTCAAAAGTCCACAAGAAGCACTTGCAGAGGGGAGAGGAAGTTTTTAATGTTAATTCTTTTGAGCTGAATTAAAAATAGTCACCCATTAGATACTTTAGTTTTTTTCTGACAACCACAGTGTGATATCTCCAGGACAAGACAGACAACCACTTCCCAACCTTTTACACTTAATATTTAACTTTAGACTATACACCACTGTAGAAAGTGATTTTGCAATCTCTTCAAAAAATTACTCTCGCTGGTTATGTCACAAATGAGATGACTGTTCAATGGAATGGTCATCTTGAACACTAGACTCAGACATTACAATTGTAACTGTGGAAAGAGCTGACTGTAGCTATTTACATTGTGAAATAATTACCATTTCTTCATTCAGCAAAGCCAGTCCAATTTGATCTGTCCGAACATTTTGTCCCTGCCCAAATCGTTGAGGTCCATAGTAATTTACAAATCCGTTAGTCTACAATTAGAAGGAAATAAAATGGTTAAAAGTATGAATACCTACTGAACATTAAGTAAATACATAGCACAGCACATTTACATTCAGGTTTTTTTTTATTACAAATTATTTTTACAATGAAAATGTATATCAAAATGAAAATTCTTTAATGGTATCAGTATGTAGTTCATTAAAGTTTATAAACTGCTCTACTTAATTACAGCTCTTAACAGTTTCTCCATTTTACAAATGAAAAAAAAGGGAGTCTCCTGATTTTTAGAAGCACCTCACACAAGAACTGTAGCACAATGGGAGCTATAAGTGCACTTTTGAAAAACAGTAACTGAGTGCATCTATACATGTAATTAATGCAACACAAACTCTAGGGCCATTTCACCTGAGTTGACAGCTCCTGGGCACAGCGTCTACGTGTGCACCTGGGACAACAGCACTTTGGGCAAGGGTACAAGCAGCCTTGGGCGGGTAGGGAGCACTGCTGCCATACAGGCTCCAGGTGGTGGCATGAGGCAGCAGAGAGGCCGGCTAGAGCATGAGGATGCTGATAGTACAGGGCATGGTTAGGTGGCAGGCAGTCCCCACACTTCAGCACCCTTGTACCCCTGGTCAACTCCTGTCAGGGTGGATAAAAATCAATAATTTAAAAAAATAAATAAAAATAATTTTAAAAATGGATTTTTTAATTTAAAATCAGATTCTTTTGTATTTAAATCAGATTTTCTTTAAAAAAATTTAATTCATCGATAAAATACTAAATTTCTCTCATTTAAAAAAAACAACAGTTACAATTAAATCTCATCACAAACATGCTAAACCTACACTTAGTCTCATAAAAATGAATTAATGGCTCTGTCACACTCACATGTTGAGTTACCTACCAATCAAACATGGGCATTGGGGCTGCGCGACACTTCGCCAGCTGTTTTGTTTTGATTTCACTGTTTCAAGCTTGAAACAAGTCAAAACTGTGTTGAAACAAAATGAAGGGCTTCAAAACAGCCTCAAAACGAAACAAGCTGCCCCATGGAGTTCAGGCCCGTGGTGAGAGGTGGGCAAAGCTGGCACTGCGCTCTGCCTCCCACCACTGGGCTCAACTCCCAGCACCAGTCCCAAGTGGCAGCCTCCTGCCTGCACCCCCAGGAGGGCTGTGAGGCTGTGCCGGACTCCTCTGGGGGTGCAGACCCCCAATCTGCCTGCGACCACAGGAGGCTGATCCTCCTCCAGTTTCCTGCTTCCTCATTATAGCCTACGCGTGAAACATCGAAACAGCAAAACTGTTTTATGAAATGAAACGGAACAGCGCTTTCGAAACTAAACTAAACTCGAAACGACAACCTGTTCCTTTGAAATGTCGAAACAGAAGTCAAAGCGGAACGGTGCTGTTTCGCACAGCCTTAACAGGCATTCATTTCAGTTTTTCATCTCATGAAAATGGCTCTAGTCTGTCTGTCCAACCTAAATACTGTCTCTTGCTTCTTGAAAGTTCTGGCGTTTCAGTTTCTGTTTCTCAGCAGACTAAAGTTGCATGTGCAAAGACCCAGGCTGGGTAGGATTGTTGCTGTTCTGTGCTTAAGTGGTGGTAGAGCTGGGCCAAGCAAGGCAGAGGAGTCAGTTAAGACACTGTCTTAAAGACAGAGAGACAACATAGGAAAGGACGGAGGCAGAGTAGAAAGGAACAATGGAGTGGACTGGAAAGAAAAAGGGAAGACATTATTCAGTAGTACACACACAGCTTCCTATATTCCCCAACACTTTCGCCACAGAAAAACTGTCAGGGCTTCTAGGCATAAGAGAGACCCTATCTGGGAATATTTTGAAGAAATTCCTTCCCTAGGTAAAAAAAAAAGCACGTATTAAGTATAAGAAGTGCAAGAAGGAAATGCAGGGCCTAGTTACAATAATGAAACATCATAATGAAAACTGCTTATTGGGAGAAAATGATGTGAATGAAGATCTGGATATGTCTGAAGAACAATATGGATCAGCTGGTTAGTAAATTAAATAATTCACTTTGCAATGCAAGACTCTCTATGCCTTTTAGTACAAGTGTGATTTAACAAGTAAATTCCCAAGGTGTTTGCCATGTTGGATGTTGCTAGAAAAAGAAGTTTAGCTTAGCTAATCCTTATGGCTTGTTTAATTAGTTAACCAAGTTTAGAATCTATTACCCAAGCTTACTGTATAGAAAGCTGCAGGAAGAAAAATCTAGAAGTCTAGAGTTGCCAGTTGCCACCGGGTGTCATTTTCTTATTTTATATTGCATAATACATGCCCCTTATTCTGGAACATCATGGCCCCAGACCACAGTGGGGATACCATAAGTCTATACCATATTTTACTTCAGTGTAGCTCAGGTTTTCCAAGGGAACCCCATCCTATACTTGTTTTCTCAAAAACAGAAGTGCCGGCGAGTTCAATGGGGCTTACTCCAAATTAAGTGCACTCTGGTGCAGTCAATCTTAGCTTTTTTGGTAATTTGGAATCAGATCTGCATCCTAGCTGAAAAAAAATGTAAATGATTAACTAATAATAGAGTGAAAAGAACTGAGAAGAATGACTATTCAAAAGTCATTTTTGTTTCCAGATCCCATTTAAGCATAAGAGACTTCATCTATCTGCAACAACTTCTGTTGGTACTTTTAGCAGCAGTGCTGTAACTAAACATATTTCAGACAACAAAGCATCAGTAGCAAGCAAAACATTTCAATCATTCAGTAAAACCACCACCATGGATGGGTTTGCAGTAAAGACCAGCAAACACCAACAAGACATCATAGATAAAAAGATTGCTCAGTTCATTTATGCCACAAATTCTCCTTTTTGCATTGTTAACAATAAACACTTCATTGACATGGTTGAGTCCTTACGACCAAGCTACACTCTCCCTGGTAGAGCAGACACTGGCGGAAAGTTGCTAGATACAGTGCATGAGAAGGAACCTGAACAGTGTGGGAAATTTGCCAGTTTAAGCCTTGATGGGTGGAGCAATTACACAATGACACAGTAATATGTGCCTGCGTGACAACGGAAGATGGGGGTGCATATCTATTGTTTCTGAAAGATACATTGGGAAATGCCCACACAGCAGAATATTTAAAAGAAGTGACAGTGAAAGTGGTAATAAACTGCAAACAAAAATTGAACCGTCACTTGCGCAGTTTTGTCATAGACGATGCTGCAAACATGGCAAAGATGAAAAGATAACTTAAAAGAAGAAACAGAAGGATGCTCTTTAATAACATCTGGCTGCAGTGCCTATTTAATGCATCTTTTAGCCAAAGACTTAAGTACCTCTCCAGAAATAAAAGAAAAATGTTGAAGTCGCAAAATATTTCCATAACAACCATTTTGCTTCAGCTCCACTAAAAAGAGCAGGAGGATCCAAACTAATTCTCCCTTAATATGTTTGATGGAATTCTGTGGTTGATTGATGGTTTTGAACAATTTATTAAGAACTGGCCTATCCTCATAAAAATGTGTGAAGAAAACCATGATAAAATAGATGGAAGTATCTCATCCAAAGTATCTAACATTGGATTAAAGAGAAATGTAGAGGATATGCTCGGTATACTGAAGCCTATATCCATAGCCTTAAACAAACTTCAGAGAGATTGTTGCTGCACTGCTGATGCTGTCGAAATTTGGAAGGCACTTCAAGAGACACTGAAGAAAGAAAACATAACTAGAAAGTTAAACTGCAGGTGATAAAGAAGCAAATGGATCAAGCACTAACTCCACCACATTTTCATGTAAACTTTTTCAACCCCAGATATAAAGAAAGACGCCTAACTTCTGAAGATGATGCTGCCATTGCATGGGCATCTCAAAATCATTCCTCAATAATGCCAGTCATAACAAATTTAAGAGCTGGAGGGGAACCATTTAAACAGTACATGTTTACTGATGATGTTTTGAACAAAGTCACTCTCCTGAATTGGTGGAAATCATCAGCCAGGCACCTTGAAACAGAGTTCCTTCAGTTGCTAGGCCAACTTTTCACAGCAGTCGCTCCCTCTTCAGGCACAGAGAGAATATTTTCATCATTTGGTATTATTCACTCAAAGATAAGAAATCGACTGGGAGTTGAAAATGCAGGAAAACTCATATTTCTGTTTCAGTCTATAAATATAAATGACAGTGGGAGTGGGGGAGATGAGATCTAGTTGTAGAAGTTTTAAGGATAGCATACGTTTAGTGTTGTGATGACTTGTCTGTTAGTGTTAATAAAATTTGAAAATTAAACAAGAAGTGTTTAAGGACAGATGTTATAAAATGCTATATTGAGTTGTAAATTAACATGTTTTAGTGATCAGATTTACACCACTGCTTAAGAAATATGCGAAGAAGTATCAGTGGGAAATTTGATTTAAATCAATGATTTAAATCAAGGTTCTCTCTTGGTGATTTAAATCATGATTTAAATCAATCCACCCTCCTGTCACTGTTTATACACCCATTTCAATGCAGATACTGTTTCTGTTGTAAGGCAGTTCTATCACCAACACTACTATTTGACAGTGGAGTTAGTTAATTTACTGTGTCCTAATACTGGCACATGTAGATGGAGACACTTTACTGCAGAGTAGATTAGCTCCACAGCAAAGTGCACGCGTAGATGCATCCACTGAGAACGAGATGCACAAATGTACTTAGCTAGCCAGCCATCATAGATTTCTCTGGAAAATTAATGTCAAATTAGACATTAGGGGAATTTATACACATACTTTTCTGTCCCACAATGTGCCAGAGATCCGCCCGTTCAGAGCAGGCTTGATTAACTGAGTTTGCTCTGCACAAGAGTTGAGGCATACTGCACTACACTCCATGTAGTTGTATATGCGGCAAAATGAGCATAAGCGTGCAGAAAACACGTGGATTTTTTAACTAGAGAACTACCAATATGTTTTCATTCAAAAGTGTGCCACTGCCATTTTCTCAGCGCTGTCATGCATTTTGCCGCTTATACAACTGCAAATGTTGCAGCGCTAGGCACTTTTCGAAGCACCCAGCACCGTGGTGCTTACATGTATAAAAATGCAGTAGGTGCTTACATGACTTTGAGACTGTAGGCATGAATGACTTGTTCAACCACATGCACACAAAGGGCCCGTCCACACAATCATTAATGCATAGCAGTTACTGTGCATTTAGTTTAGTACTTGCTTCGTGAAGTACTAAATTAAATGCTCAGTAACTACAGTTACTGCACTGCAGCACTGGTGCTTGTTTTTTGTGTGATGCTTATTGCATGGTAGCCTAATAACACTGCGCAGTAGCATATTAGCATGGTTTTTGACTGGCACGCTACTGCGCAGTGTTATTAGGCTTCTGTATAGCAAGTGCCTCATGTAGACATACCCAGGAATTCACCAGGAAGAGATGCTTCTTCATGCTCCCTCTCAAAAAGCTAAGCTTCTCCATGAAAATAAACCAAATCAAAATGTTTCTGCATACATTAATCATTACCTACTATATATCATATCAAACTAATTGAGTATTTTCCATGTGCCAAATGCTTAAGTTGCACAAAGTTCCCATTGAAATCAACATTAATAGGAGTTTGGCCTCAGTACGATCTGTATAAAAAGATCAGTTAGGCTCCAGAGTGGTGAGAGACGCGCGGGTGAAGCCTGCTGCGCCCCCGCTCCCCCCCAGACACCCCCTCAGCAGCTGCAGAGCCCCCTGCCGACCCCCAGCACAGCTGGAGGTAAGCGGGCTCGTGGTGGGAAGGGGTTAACTCCTCGCTCCCTGGGAGGAGGCGGCTGCGTGGAGCCGGCCGGGTCAAGCCCCCGCCCAGGCCCCTACTTGGCCCAGCCCCCCAGGGAGAGAGAAGAGAAGGAGTGGGGTACTCACCAGTCCCCTTCCTGTACTGCAGGGCCCCCAAATCCCGAGCAGGGCCCCCCCTGGCCTGAGAAACCAGCTTTCCCTGACGGCAGGCCCACCGTGCATGCGCGCAGTTTAAAAGGGCCAGCCAAACAGGGGAAAAAAGCTCAGTTAGGCTCCGGAGCGGTGAGAGACGCACAGGTGAAGCCCGCTGCGCCCCCGCTCCCCCGAAGCCCCCCAGACACCCCCTCAGCAGCCGCAGAGCCCCCTGCCGACCCACAGCCGGAGGTAAGCGGGCCCGTGGTGGGAATGGGTTAACTCCTTGCTCCCTGGGAGGAGGCCGGCTGCGTGGAGCCCGGCCCGGTCAAGCCCCCGCCCAGGCCCAGCCCCCCAGGGAGCCACACGACCGGAGCCGCGTAAACAGGCGCTCGAGTTAGCGTGGAGTTTGTGCAGGAGAGGGCGTGGGAGGGCACGGGACCCTGCCTACAACCCACCCAGAGCAGTCAGCCCCAGCCGTAGCCAGCCTACCAGAGGCATGACACGGATGGGCATGCGCTGCACCCCAAGAGTCCCCTCGGGCTCTGCTGACCCCCCCATTGGGCACCTCAGAGACGGCCACCCAGACGGAGCCCATGGTTCCGGGCTCCACGCAGACCGAGTCCCTGGCTCTTGGCTGCGGGGGTTGCCTGTCCCTTTTTCAGGCTCTGGGGCCCGGGAGCATGGCCACCTCCCCTTGCAGGGTCTGCTCCCTACTGGGGTCTCTGGCATGTCAGCTGGAGGAGCTCCAGGCCACAGTCCAGAGACTGCGTGCCATCAGGGACTGCGAGCAGGAGATAGACTCCTACTGCCAGGACCTTCTCCCCCAGGAGCTGCAGGACAGACCACCGTCTCCCTCCAGGACTAAGGAGGACTCTGGGACCTCCCGCTCCGCTCTGCCCAGTCAGTGACAGGGACCAAAGTGGTCAAGGGCCCTAAAGCCCGCTGCACCACCCCTCCCTCGCCGGAGCTTAGCAACAGGTTCACACCTCTTGCAGCCCCAGCAGAGCCTGCTCAGTTGCCAGCTCCCGCAGGCAACCCAGGCTCAACCGCAGCTACTGCCCCCACTCTCCCCAAGACAAAGCAAAAGGCGTTTGTTGTGGGAGACTCCATCCTGCGGGGAACTGAGGGGTCAATCTGCCGCCCCGACCCCTTAGCCCAGGAAGTCTGCTGCTTCCTGGGGGCCCACATCCGAGACACCGTGCAGAGGATCCCAGAGCTCCTCCGGCCCACAGACCACTATCCCATGCTCTTTATTCACGTGGGCACCAATGACATGGCTTGGAGCACCCCCAGCCAGGTCATGAGGCAATACAGGGAGTTGGGAGCGGGGCTTAGGGGTCTGGGAGCTCAGGTGGTGTTTTCGTCGATCCTCCCAGTCTCGGGCTATGGGCTGAGGAGGGAGAGGAGGATCCACGCAGTGAACCAAAGACTGCG
>NW_017728931.1:90192102-90213458 GCF_001723895.1 Crocodylus porosus | reverse complement strand
TTCTTTGCACTGAGCAGGAGGACGAGCTCGTCCTGCTTGTTGCCCAGGCTCCTGGCATTAGTGTACAGGCAGCCAAGTGTGCCCTTGGGGGCTCTTGCCTTGCCCACAGATTGTGCCAGGGCTGGGGCAGGGGTGGTTTCCCTTAAGTGCTTTAGCAAAGAAGAGAGAAAGAAAGAAATATTGTTTAGTATAATACATGCAGATAAAATAATTTCTCTCTTTCTAATGTCCCTCCACTCTTCTCACTAATTCAAGTTCCTGTCAAATGACTTACTTTACTTTTACTTCAGTTAGTCAGGACAGGTCCTGTCAGAATCTACAAGAAGTGCCATGAAATTTCCTTTCTTTTCTACTTGCATTTTCAATATTATCTTTTCTATCCAATGCCCATGAAAATCTATGCATTTTACATAAACAAATCATGGATTTTCCTATTTATTCATTTATTTGACTTATATGCTGCCACTCCCAACAAATGTAAGAGATGGGGCAGGTACATCACAACCATCTTTGTCTCTAAATTGTCTTCAAGTCTCTTCAGTTCATTTGCCATATCCCCATCTATTGTGGCATCCACATTTTTATTTATTCAACACTGCAGCCATAATAATTGCCCTCCTTATTTAGAAAGCTGATCTATTCCTTGTCCCTTGGACTATGAAAACAAGTTGAAGGGAAGACATTATCCAAAACAGGTAATTGCTGCCACAGCCAACAAACTAGAGGCAGAAGATAGAATGAACAGGCAGACAACAAAGCACATTTGTTTTAGTTTCAAAAACCAAATAAACATTTTTTTTTTTAGACAGGGTAAAAATATCACAGTGTTGAAATTTAAATTGTGGAATTACTTTACCTTAATGTTCTCAATTGCTTCTGATATTCTCTCTTTCAGATCTGCAGAAGAATCATTTTGTTGGAGCCCTAGATCTCTCACAGTTATATCAAAGTGATTTCCCTTCAGCTGACCAAGTCTAAGGTGCTGGCATACTCTGTGAATGTTATACACTTTCATTCCCTTTTTTACAATTGCTGTTCCAACTTCTTTCATCCTACAAAAATAATAAATTGGGAGTTTATGAAAAGTCTCTTATTAAAAATATTCAACTTAAAAATGTTCCCTACCTCAGCACTAATCATGTGTGAAGTTAGGATTCCAAGTAGTTGGTGTTCAAGGATTTTTACTGAATCTCATAGGAAGTCATGACTCTGGATATTTAGGAGTCTATGATTTAGAAATTAATCCCTTTGTCAAGATAGCATAAGAGTGATGTTGCAGCTATGATAGTCCAGAAATTATGTGAGATGTAAGGATTTCTTAGGGTGATGTGTTTTACTGATCTACCTGTAGTTGTGATAGACTTAGATAAGCTTGACCTGACAAAGAATGTCTTGCATTCAAAAACCTAACTACCTCAGTTACATAGATGATCCAATAAAACAGATTACCTTGCCTCTCCTTTTGTCAAATGATTCTTAGAAGAAAATATGATTGATTACATGAAGGATATTGACAGTCTTCTTGAGAAAGTGTCTGGTGCTATTAAAGTTATGTGGGGGCATTCAAATTTTTCAGAATAAATCCCATCTAAATTGTCTCTAAGGGTGTGTGTAGATGAAACGGGGGCCCTAAACTGAGGCGGTGGGTTTTTGAAAACATCGCTTCAATTTAGGGCAAAGTAAACCCCCGTGTTGTGTATACCCATGTCTTACCTGCCTCTCTGGTGGCAGGGAGGGGAGGGCGAGCTGCCAGCGGGTGGAGTGGTCCCTGGGCTGCAGGGGTGGGAGGGGAGGGCTGGTGGTTCCCTCCGCAGCAGCAGTTCCTTCCCAGGCAGCACCTGCCTGCAGGCACCTGACTTGGACAGTCCCAGGGGGACACCACAGCCACGGAGGGAAGGACTGGGCCCCTGTACAGCTCAGGCAGGCGGGCTCCAGGGGAAACAAACAAACAAAAAAACCACTCAAAAATGGTGAGCCTGATATTTTTTCTTTCTTTTTTTTTTTTTTATCCCCTTCAGTGGAGCCTGCCTTCCTGGGTTGCTGCCAGGCTGCCTGCACAGTCCCTGAGCAGCACAAAGCCCAGTGCTTCACTCTGCAGCTGTAGGGCAAACTAAAATTCCTCAGAGGTATTTTAATTTGCTGTGCCCCGAAGTCATTTAAGACACACTATGCTGCCGAATGTGCTACAGCAGCTGGAGTTAATGCATAGTATGCTGCCGATGCGTGCAAACACCAACACCATTAAGACAGTGCCAAAGCATTTAACCCGCTTTAAAGTGTCGAGCACACATGCCCCTTGTTTCGTCTACACATGCCCTAAGAATCCCTTGCCCTTTCACAACGGGCCCATGGCCTACCTTGCCTCCTATTTATGCTTAAATGATGTACTTGTACTGTGAATAGCTACTTCTTGCCTGGGAAATCAATAATGTTGATAGGATTTGCAGTTTCTTTACAGAAATGTATAGCTGTAAACAAGGAAGGGACCTTCATCATATATGCCCAAACAGCTGTCTGCAGACCAAGCAGCAAGCACTCCTTGGTGGTATACAAGGTACTGTTCAAGAAGGCCTGCTTTTACAGAGAGTAATATGCAAATACAAAACATACAAAAGAGGCTTACAGACAGATTGTATATTTGCCACATCTCTTTACAAAACTCTTTTCAGAATTTATGAATTTATTGAACTTCTAAGTATTGAAATGTAGTGTTAAATAAAAACAAATAGCCAAAACTGAGGTGTGATCAATGCTAAATAAAATGTAAGCAACAGTAAAAAAATAAGGCTTTCCATTGTCTGTTTTTGCCACACTTCACAGATACTGGGTAAGAAAGAGTACATTCAGTTTTGTCAAATCTACATTAAATGAATTCTGAATTAAACCTTAATAAACTTTCTGCCATCTCCCCACTGCTGGGAACTCAGTTTTCCTGTAGTTCCCTTGGTCCTGAGGCCACAAGAACATGGACTTTCCAATAAGAAAGGTGGAATACTTTTTTTTTTTTTAAGGTTGTATCTAACTACAAGTTAATAGAAACAGTAAAATTCTGTTGCACGTTAACCTGAAAAACTAATTGAAAAGAAAGAACAAATTAACGTAGTTATGCTTGGATAATTAGAACTAAAAGAAATACAGCTAAATATATCTGAGCAACAAGCAGCAACCAGTTTTCCATCTTTAGAAAGATTTATATATTTACAGTCTGGTGATATAGATGATAAAAATATTAGATAAAATTCAAGCAAGTTCAAGCTCTTATGCAGAAAAAACTTACATCGGCTTGAACAGATGTTACTTCTGGGTAAGTACGTAAGAATTAAGTGGATACTCAAAGGCCAAATATTTGAACTGTCAGCTATGTTTCCAATTATAAGCATGTGTATGCACACCCAAGAAGAGAATCAATGCTCTGAGTTTGTTTTCATAAGGCTGACCAGAAGAGACTGATTGTGTTGTAGAGACTGACATAGTACAGCTTTCATTTTTAATGAAAAACAGATTTTCAGAGGCCAGAATAGTGAGTATGGGAATGAAGAATTCAGTTTGGTCAACCTTGAAAATGTTCAAGAAGTTACTCTGTCAGTAAGTAATCCAGCTACAATATACAAACACAAATAAAACAATATAGTTTTTAAATAATGTTTCTGAAGTGTCACTAAAACAAATATTTTTAAGGTCAGGAAGATCATTTTCAACAGAAGTAGGATAAAAATAAGCTTCCAATTGACACAATAACAACTTAGAGTTCAATCCTACATAAACTGGCTACCAAGAGCAGTGCTTTTCATGTGTACCTCACTGAAGTCAGTGGGGTTACCTATGAGGATAAGCACTATATTTGGTGGCAAGTATTTACAGGATCAAGCCATAACAACACAAAGCAGAGCCACTGTTGTAGCACCAAAGAGGAGAGGAAGTCCTACTTCATTCCTGCCATTTTCAATATTCATTAACCCACTAGCTCCTGTAGTATAAAATTTCTACAAGTTTGCTACAGCATTCCAAAAGGTTACTCTCTTAAAATAAGTATAACATTGTAAAATGTCTTACTTCTGTTATTAGGAAAGGTGAACAGGAAGAAATAGTTGCATCTGAATTTCAGGACAGTAGCCACAACGCTATTAATAGAAAAATCTATTTCGATTTGTGTTGATCAAGCTTGTCAAGGGAAGCAAAGGGTTAAGAGGAAATCTGTCAGTCTCACCCACTTTAAATCATTTTACCTCTAGCTATCTATACAAGGGGATGTTGGAATCAGACTCATGCATGTACTCCCTTGGGTAGGAGCCAAATATAATTACCCTAATGCAAGTCTCTTGTGGGCTTTGCAACCTCTCACCACTTGAAATTCTATTCACTCCCTAGGGCTAGGGATAGAAGTAACATATAAACCGGCTTAAGTAATCAGAAACTGGTTTAAACCTGTAACAGAACAGAAGTTCAGTGCACATAAACCAGTTTCAAAATGGCCAAAAGTGGTTTAAGATAAACCTGGATGGATGTAGTATCAGACTTAACTGACTTGGGTCAAACTAGTTTATGAAACTTCTGTCCCAGACCCCTTCCTGGTTTAAGTTAAATCAGAATCCTCCAGCATCCCAGCATGCTCTGCAGCACTGGGATCAGCTGGGCTGGGCTGTCTGTTTCAGCCAAGCAGGGTTGGCCCTGCCCCTCTCCTCCCTACCTAGAGCACTATCACTGCTTCAGTTGGCTAAGAAAAGGGTGGGAATTATTAGCGATGCATAGAGGGTGCACGCACATACCCCCTGAGCTTGGCAGTGCGCCCCCTGCAAAAAGCACCACCAATGCTGCTGATGGTGCCTGCGGGCATTCGCTACTTGCCACCCCACACTTCCCGCAGCGTCTGTGGGTGGTCCCTGATTGTCGCTGCTGACACTGCCAGCGGCCACCCACCCCCCATGCTGCCAGCACTACTGTGGTTGCCTGCAGGAGCTCCCTGCTTGCCACTGCTATACCCCGCCACCGCCTGCGGGTGGTCACTGTGCCCCCACAGCCTCTGGGGGCATGCAGCATTCCTGGTGGGGATGGGAAAGCCTGCTCTGGAGTGCTGCCAGGTTTGCCTGGCAAGGGGACACGAGCCCTTGCCAGGCATCCCCAGTCCCCCACCCTCTTCACTGCTCCAGGAGCAGGAGCAGGAGCAGGTCCAGACCCCTGTAGCCTGAGGGGAAGCAGGGATTTAATACCCTGTGGCAGGGCACTGTTTGTGCCTACCAGTTTAAGGGGCCAGAATACAGCAGCTGGCAGGTGCCTGATTAGGGCAGCCATTTTAGATTCAGGGCTGCCCATACAAACAGGACATTTTGCCTGGCTGAACAGCTGCTGGTATCATTTGGAGGTTAAGGGAGGAATGGTAGGGGATAGTCAGGAGGCTCCTGGTCCTGGATATGACCTAAAACTGCACCCTGCTAGGAGTGGGTGGCCTGGTGGGGCTCCCAGTGGTGTGGGAGCCCCCAGGAAATACCAGGCCAGTTATCACCCTAGTGAAAGATGGGTTGGGGCACCTTAACTCCTAGCCCCCACAGCTGGGTGGATTACCCACTTTGTAGGGTCTGGAAGGTGGACCCCCAGAGAGAGAAAGTGGGGCCACAGACTCACACCTGTCTGGAGATCCACTGACTAGTCAATGCAGGGGCCAGGACTGGAAGGGTTGAAGGGCCAGGGGCCCACAGCGAGGAACGCCCAAGAGCTGAGGGCCTGGTGTTCCAGCTGGCCTGGAGGTGGGCCAGAGCTAGTAGACAAAGGTCCTGATGGGACCACACCCATAAGGGGAAGCAGTTCAGGGAGCTATGTTGCCCAGGATGACAGCAGAATAGGCTGCCTGAGGAGAGGGATCTAGGCAGGGTTCAACTAGTAGAATTCTGAGGCCCAGTGATATTGATAACATCTGGATGCCATCTGTGAGGCTTGGGCTGCAGTGTAGGGGAGAAACGGAGACGCAGATAGCGCCCCCAGCCATTGGGGCAAGAAATGGACAGCCTCCCAGTTAATTCACATCAATTAGTTAATTAACAACAAGGCATGGCAGGAAGAAGGCGGGTGGTTAGCCCAGAAACAGGTGGGTGGGCCACTGGGAAATCAGTCCTGAGAAGTCCCTCTGTTGCCTAGCCCTATTGCAGGGAGGGTGGCATAGGCACCAATAGGCTTTGCTCATGTACCCAGGGCTACGGCAGTCAGATGCCAGTAGCCTTAAGGAAAGGGGGGGAGGAGGGTTTAATCCCCGCATTGAAAGCAGCAGCACTGGGGGCACCAATGTGGTACCCTGGGTCAAGTCCCTCTGAGGAGTGGCCAGCAGGCTGCGGGGAGAGGGCATGTAACCTGACTGTGAGATGGGGGAAGCTAAGGCTAATTATGGAGCCTGACTCGCAGCAGCCTCCACTCCCTAGTTATACTCAGGCCTAGCCACATCCTTCCTCAGCTTAGCTTCCCTCAAACTGAGGGCTCACTCTAGCACACCCCAGCTTCTGGCTTGAGTCACTGGAGGCATGTGCCTACGTTTCTGGAGTCAAAAGTGAATGTCTACTTGCTTGCAAATTGATTCGATCTACACAGGTTAGACTAACTTGGAAAAATTTAATTAATTCAAGCTTCAGCTTTTTGAATGTCTGCCCCTAGCCTAGAAGACCCTTATCCCAACCAACTCTCTGCAAGAAGGGGTGGAGAGTGACTCTGCCTCCTGTCTGTGAGAGAAACTGCTGGTTTCAGAGACACAATACAAGACTAAAGGAAACCCTCACAAATCTTGGCTCATGCTGGAGCTGCAACCTATAAGCCTTCCCCCCCATCCCCCTGCTCTGGAAAAAAGGTGCCAGCATGCTTTTTTGCAGTTTTTGAGAAAAAAGGGGTATTGAACAATCAACTCCTGGTAGGAAAAATGCAGCTACAATTCTTAATTTGCCAAGTCTGCTGGGAAAGGCAAACTTGTGACTGATTCTTATTCCTACACTGTTTTACGTGACTGTTCTTTCTTTTTGCAGTGGGACAAGACTCAAGGGTAGAGACAGCTAGCTAGCCTGAATATAGGCAAAAGATTAGGACAGGGTGGCACTTTATATACTAACTTGTTCAGTGAGACATGAACTGTCATAGGCTGGACTGCAGTCTGTATTCCTTCTGTCTAGTTCTTAACAATGCTGCCTGAAAAGATAATGCCCAGGAAAAGGAGGAAAAAGGCAACTTAACCTGAATTTCACATTCCTTGGAGGGGAGGGTATTTTCATACAGAAAGGCGGTAAAATATCAACTTCTATTTTAACATCCTTCTTCCAGAGGTGGTGCAACCACCTACTCTGCACACTTTCAAGAAACATTTGGATGTTTATCTTGCTGGGATCCTTTGACCCCATCTGATTTCCTGCCCCTTGGGCAGGGGGCTGGACCCAATGACCTTATGAGGTCTCTTCCAGCCCTACTGTCTATGAAATCTATGAAGTGCTGCTGCATTTACATGTATTAAGGTACTCCACTGGCATAGTTGTTTTATATTGGAAATCAATTTTTAGTACCTCTCAGGAGTCACTTTCTTCACAACCATAGCTTGGTAGGTAATGGCCTTCTTATCTTTGATGCCTGTGTAACTGAAGTCTGAAGGAAGCACACCAAGTTCAGATGACAAATAGCCAATTGCTTCTAGTGTTTCCAGATTTTCTTTCTGAAGGGTGAAAGCTGAAACAATGACCTCAAAGTTATTAAAAAACCCACATTCAAGTTATCCAAGGCCCCATACCATGAAGAATAGCCAGGTGCCAGTTCTTTATATCTAGAAGATGTTACCTGCTATGACTATAGAAGGATTTTTTAAAAATCTAAATCTGTAGTTAAAAAAAAAATAAAAAAATTCCATGTCAAAACAGAAAGATGTACACAGTAAGAGAAACTAATTAAGCTACAAAAACCAGAACAGATAAGCTCAAGAACAACAGCACTTTTCAATGTTACCAAGACAAAAATCTCTTCACTGTTATTCACTTAAAACAACTGCACAACTTAAATTACAAAACACCTAATGACAAATTTAAAGAGAACATGAAATTTAATGTTGGTCTCTTTAACACATACTGCTCTTCTGATAGACACATTACTCTGAGTATCAGGTACTAGAGGTTTTAAGAAATACTGTCATAAGCCAAATCTGACTATCATAAGACTGCAGGAAATAAAATCCTACCCTCTAACAGAACAGGTTAATATCAAAGCACACAGATTCTCCATCCTTAAGCAGCCAATGCATACAATAAACACAAGACAAAAAGTTAAATATGGAAATAGTTCAATCATTTCCTTTGTTCAGTTTTATTTATAGCAACACTGATTCATTCCTCATGCCAATTTAAAACAGGTATTACACCACTTTTCTCAGTAGAATTACTCCTGATTTATGTATGAATACTAAAAGACCTGAATCTGTTTTCTTGTTTAAAAGTTTAATTATTTTAAAGACAGCAATGTTATCCAAGAAAACCATGAAACTATTAAAATTCACCTGTATAAAGATTCTGTTTCTCTTGGCAATCAGCAGCTGGCCTCTTTCTGGAACACATTTTATCCCGAAATCTTACCATTATCGCTGTGTTTTGCTGACCACTGAAGTCTGTCACAGAAAAAGACTTTGTTTCTAAAAGTTTTCCAAATTTTTTACTGATGAAATGATGGACTGTCTTTCTGTGTTCCTTGTTCTTATCGGGCTTAAAAGAAAGTTTAGAGTTCTCCAGTTTTGCATCTAAAAATTTAAAAAAATCATACGCTTCTTCTTCAGTAACTAACTGGCAAAGCTCTCTGTAATCAGCATTTGCTTTTACAATAATTTCACTGTTTTTTGTAACCGTCATTAGGAAAGGAAATTTCTGTCTTACGGCACTATGTAAGCAGGCTCGATTCTCCTTCTCAAAGATAGGCCCCAGTGAGAATTCATTAGAATAAGGAGTTTGATCATTTTCTGAATTCCATGCATCTTTTACATTGCAAGCAAACTGACTAAGCAGCTCATTCACAGACTTGCCTAACAAGGAGTCCAATATGTCAGTGTCATCGATCCCACTTTGTATGGTTTTGGTCACACGTTCCTTGTTTTCTTTAACAGATGAAAGACATTCTTCTGAAGCGTGACTTAGATTTTCCAACTGGCAATGTTCATCCTCTACACCCAGTTCTGGGGCGTTTATTCTTAACCTTTTGTGATGCTGCTGGTAGGGGCTATTTTGTTTCAATGAAGTTTCACTGATAGCACAAGAAGACTCAGTGTCACTAAGTAACCGCCCAAACACATCAATTTCTGTTACTACAAAGTCACTAGGAGAGTTTTTCACACTACCACAAAAGCCAATGTGATCATTCACATAACTAAAAGAATTAAGCATGATTCTAGTGCTTGTTTCCACTTCGAATCTGAAATGACAAAATTTGCAAAAAGGATAAGAGTAATTAACAGAGAAACAATTCAGAGAAAAGGCATAAGAATACTTTAAATTCTGCCTTTTCTACTTACTGAGGGACATTATCTCTTTTTAAAAAGTCAACTTAGAGAAATTTTAAAATTATTTAGCATGAGTTGAAAATGGAATGTTTCCTATGAGCAGTTCAAAAACCACCTACAAGCTTGTTAGGCCTGTCATAGGTTGACCAGATCCAACACCTTTGAAAAACTGCTAAGAATGAGTAGCACGTAAGCTTCCCAGTGCTGAATTAAAGACAGTAAAGGTAAAATGGAATGAGCTCAAAGAGGTAACTGGAACGCAAGAAGAAAAGGTTTGTGGAAGAATAAGTAAATTTAGAAAAGAGAAGGAAATCCCAGGGTGGATCAAGGAGGTACAAAGACTGGTCTGCAAAAGTGTGAAATCTCTTTCTCCTTTCTCTTTTCTCCCTCACTTTTTCTTTCCTACTTTTCTCTCTTCTCCCCCAACCCCCACTGGATGTGGAGATCTTCATTTGTGAAGGATGAACAACAATCTAGACTTAGATTATGATTTACACCTGAGATTTAATAAAAATAAGCATGGAGATTTAGAGATGAAACATAACGCAACTGCAAAATGAGAACCGAAGCTGGTACTGCCAGCATAACGGGGGGACAGCCACACCAGTAGGGGAAGCAGAGAAAACAACAGCTAGCTCAAAAGCATGCCCAAAGGACACCAGGACAGAAACCAACCATTGATTTGTTACACGTTGTCAAGCGCTAAGTTTGTGGTGAGCTGGTGTATTTTAACAGGAGTCATTTTTGATGGCTGCAGGAGACTTTGCAAGTGTGGGTGGTTTCACTTTATTTCACCACTCACCAACAAATCACACAATGTGTGTAACAGGACCAGTGTAAAGAAAGGGCCTATCTGATTAAGTCAGAGAGAAGTGTGGTGACTTAAGGGGGATGACAGTTGCCAGGTGTCAAGAGGTTGGAGCCAGTTGCAGGAAGCTCAGGCACATTATGAAGGCAACTCTCTGAGGGCCCCACACCCACAGGCAGACGCACAGGGGGTGTCAGTCATGCCCCATGGGCCCCTTCGCCTACACCAAGGACAGGCAATTATTTTGGGCGGAGGGCTACTTACTGGGTTTTGGGAAGCAGTTGAAGGCCGCATGACAGGCAGCCAGGGGCAGATAAATATTAATTTTCTAAATGTTTTTAATGGCCCCACAGACCAAACAGAATGCCCCAGTGGGCCACATCCGGCCCGCGGGCCGCATGCTCTCCACACCTGGCCTACAGCTCCCTCGGCAAGAGCCCGGCCCAGGCCCAGCCACGCGCTGCTGTACAGACGGGACTAGGAAAGTCCGGAAGCCCCGCCCCGGCTCAGGGCTTTGCCCACGCGCGAGGAAGCCAGACGCACCTGGACGACACCACATTCCTGAGCACGCAGGGGGGAGGGACGGGCGGACCGTACCATCGGTTTCCACGCAGCAGGAAGGAGTCGGGCCGCGTTCCGGGTTCACCACCCTCTTCCTGTTTCACCCGGCACCGTCTACGCAGGCGCGCGTTTCTTAAGGGGAAGGTGGCGGGCCGCCCTCCTAGGCCTTCTTAAAGGGGAAGCCGAAGTAGGAATTCCCGGAGTTGAGCAATGGCGGGGGAGGGGAGTGCCGGGGCCTAGGGCCGGGAGGTGAGGTGAGGTGAGGGGCCGCCGCGTTCTGTCCGTACTTCCCGCAGGGATCCGGGTGGGACGGTCCCGATCACGGTCACGGCTCCGGCTGCTGTGAGAGCCGCGGGGCTCTGCCGGGGCGGGGGGACACCGCGGGACTGACCCGTGATGACTCCCCGCATCCGTCGATCCGGACACCTCCTGCCCCGGGCCTTGTCCCGCTCCAAGCCGCGGTTCTGGGCTGCTCCAGCCAAACCCTAGCGTCCCGCAAGCAAAAACCTTGCCCCCGCTCGCTCGCACCGCGCGCCTGGGGCCGTGTCTCTCTGCTCCCTTGGCTGCTTCCTCAGACGGGGGGCCCCGGGTCTCTTTGGGCCGCTGTCACTGCCTTATGCCCTTTGGCCCAGGTGCTGTATGAGCATCCAGGCTGCCCCTTTTAAACACAGCCCCCTGGATGTACCTGTTTTAGCATGGTAGAAAGTGAGGTTGGAAGGGACCTCAGGGGGATCTCCTCCCACCCCCAGCTCAAAGCCAGACCGTCCCCAAATAAATCATCCCAGCCCAGGCTTTGTCCCCTCACGTCTTAAGAATGAAGACTCCACAACCCCTCTGAGCAGCCTCCTCCAGTGCTTTACCACCCTCCCAGTGAGAGTCTTTCCTAATATCCAATCTCTGGGTGTGTCCCCATGAGCAGGAACGTGTGTTCCCCAGGGACAAATAGCAGCAGCACATTTGTGCCACTGCTGCTTGTTCCCAGCACACACCCCTGTCCATGCATGCTCTGGTGCATGGCAAATTGCCCTGGGTGGGGTAGGGGAGGCTGGGCTAGAACCTGGGCTGGCCCCAGCATCCTTACCTGAGGGCCTCCAAGGGCTGCAGCAGTGGTGATCCAGGTGTAGGTAGCCTGGCCAGCAGGCAGGGCATGTCTCTGGCCAACCAGGCTCTGGGTTCAGGTCGCACATGCTGCAGCCATGTGTACTGCATCTCTTGTTTTTTATGCATTTGAGGGATTTTGTTGGGTATTTTTTTTAAGATACGAGGATTTCCCAGAATCAAATTTTGCCACTACACAGCAAATATGCAGCATGGTGAACAAATTAACTGTGCCACATGCATTTGAGACGCCTCAGAAGGCTTTGAGGTGCTGCAGAATGCACGTTCTTGCTCATTTGGATATGGCCTTTGAAGCCTAACATTAGATAAAATTACCCAAAGAAAGATAGCAGTGAGATTTTTTGGTTATGAAGATTAGGCAGGGCATCCACCAGGTCAGCAACCTCTTATCCCAGGGGCCTTTCCCAGCTGCATGCAGCTGAGGAGCAGCTCTGGGTTGCTCCAGCAAAACCCCCACCCCTAGAATGTAATTGAATTATGAACTTCATTAAGTCCATTTTTAACAAGGGTGAGGACCTGAATTTAGACCATGGGTACTGGGTTGCAGTGTGGGATTCTCTGCCCTACGTGTTGTTATTCTGTAGTTCTAAGCAGGATAATGAACTTGGTTCCTTGTCTCTGAAACCAGCTTGGAGTCTGGGATATATTGGAAAGACTCGTGGACTTAGGTACAAATCCTCAAAGCCATATATGAATTCATGGGGAGTTTAGGCATTAAATAATGGTTAAAGTAGGAATTGCAGTGCATTGTGTTTGGGGACCTGGGGCTTGGAGAGTAAGAGGAACACAGGATGCTTCATGTTTATACAGCACATAGCCAGAAGGCGAGGTGGGGGCAGGGCCCACTCACTCATGGTTGACTTCAGGGTATAATTTTGATATAGAGAGGAATGACTAGATACAGGAGTTAAAAATCTCCATCCTTAGAGGTTTTTAAGACCCAGCTAGACCAACCCTTGACTGGGATGATACAGATGGGGATGATCCTGCTTTGAGCAGGGGGTTAAACAAGGTCCCTTTCAGCCCTAATTTTCTATGATTCTAAGCAGCAACCCAGTTGTGGGATGATTTAAAAACAAATTAATTGAGATGTTTGATAAGCAAGTCTAATTTCTTATGTCTGTCATAGTTCTATTATAATTTCTAATATGTATATTTATTGACTTGTAAGCATACTTTTACCGTATCTGTTAAAATTATGTATTGTATTTTTAGGAACCAAAGATGAGCAAATCTGTAACTCCTTCCACATATGTTCGTTGCATTGGCTATGGGCTGATGAGGCAACTGGCTGATTTCCTTGACCCACAGGAAGGATGGAAGAAGCTTGCTGTAGACATAAAAAACCCTTCTGGTGAAAACAGATACAACCAAATGCATATTAGGTATCATATGAAAGTGATGAGAAATTCACTGTGACTGCTTAGTCTTGCTTTCATTTTTGATTTATCACATTTAGTTTTTAATAAGCTAAAACAGTATAATCTGAGATTTACTATTTCAAATGCACTCGAGGTTTTAAGCTTCAGGTTTTCATTTGAATTGCTTTTTGTCTGTAGGCACCTGCAGGAGGTTACTGTGTTAGAGGGCTCCTGCCCTATTATTATGAGGAAAAAATTAGAAACTAGGATTAAGAGACTGAAAGGAACAGGTGCAGGAGCTGTGGTGCAATGGTTCCAATCATGTTAATGGAGTTACAGTGGTGATGAATTTAGTCTACAGCAGGGGTAGGCAATGTTTTTTGGCTGGAGTGTCGAAAAACCCCGCAATGCCTACCTTGCAAAGTGCTGGAGTGCCAGCATGCCAGAAAAATAAGATGTGGGGAGGGGGTACGTGGCAGAATGCCCTGCTTGTGCCCCTTGCCCCCATCCAAAGCCCCTGCCCCCCCACCCTGCTCATGACCCTTGCCCACCACCCAAAGCCCCTGCCCTCCAGCCCTGCTGCCCCTTGCCCCCCACCCACAGCCCCTGCCCCCCAGCCAGGGCTCTGTGGCTGTCAGCAGCTACCCAGAACCTGGGCCAGCTGCAGACATCTGCTGCCTCTCCACCCTGGCCCCATGCTCTGTGGAGGCAGCACATACTGGCAATACTCCCTGCTGTGCTGCTCTCACTGCCGCTTCTGCAAAGCAGTGTTGGAACCTGACACGGTACAGCAGGGGGCACAGAAAGCTGCCTGCTCCAAGCTCCCCGCTGCCCTGCCACACTTCCCCTGTGTGCATGGGAGCAGCATGGGCAGCAGTGCAAGGTTGTGCCCCATGCTGCTGCCCCCTGCCTGCAGGGGAAGTGTGGCAGGGCAGTGGGGAGCTGGGAGCAGGCAGCTTTCTGTGCCTTGCACTGTGCTGTGCTGCGCTGGGTTCCAATGCTTCTCTGCAGAAGTGGAAAGGGGAGCATTGCTGGTATGTGCTGTCTCCCCGGGGCCGGGGCTGGGAGGCAGCTGGTGCCAGGGCTGGGGCGGAGAGGCAGTAGATGTTTGCTGCTGACCCAGGTTCTGGGTAGCTGCTGATAGCCACGGAGCCCAGGCTGCTTGCAGCAGGGCTTCCATGGGAGCAGCCTAGCAGCTACCCAGAGCTGGGGCTAGTTGCAGCCAGCTGGGAGGCTGCAAACAGCTGCTGCCTCCTTGGCCCCAACGTGTCCTGAGGAAAATGGTCTCTTGTGCCATGCTTGGCACGTGTGCTGGGGGTTGCCAACTCCTGGTCTATAGAACTAATAAAAGCAAAAGACTTACTTGAAATGTTAGCTATAAGCAGTCCTAGATTCTTTCTCTCTTTCTAATATTGTCTTAAACTAACCAAAATATTTTTCTTTTCCCTGTCAATTATACTGTATTCTTATTTAAGACAAGCTCACAGGTTTACAAGTGAGTTGCTGGAGATCTAAATATAATAGACCTGCAGTATTGCCATATGTTTCTTGTTCTGATCAATAATCATGTAACATTTTGGGTGTTATTGCGATAATCTGACAGTGTATTTCCCCCATGGACTCCATGAATACTTTGGTTCAAGAGGTTTGGACTTTAAACATGTCTGAGGCCATTTGTAGTTCTTCAACAACATTTATCCCAGCCAGGTATCTAAAAAGATTTGTCAGCTTTAGTTATTGTCATTTGCCCTTCTCAAATAATGCACTCCATATACAGAGCCAACAGTCTAACTTATAAATTACATATCTTTTCAGTTACAGTGCCATTCAGTTGAGTCATTTCAATCCTCTTTCTATCAAATTTGTGATTTTTCCCAAATACAAGATTTTCTCCAGATTCTTAATCCATATTTTTGCTTCCTTGACTTCTGGTGCAGGCATATTTTCTTTTGCTTCATATTAGAACAAACTATTATGACCTGTAGTATCTACTTGCCATTGAAGTTTTCTTCTTCCTTCCCTCTCTCTTGCGATAAATTCATTTTTAGGTAGACATACCCCCAACTTGTGACAGGATTAAACTAAATTTTGACACACTGGTGGCTTCCTCTGAAGTGTGCACTTCAGGCCTTATCTTCAAAAATTCATCCCTGTCCCTTGAGAGTAGGGCTTTAAGTCTGCAGTCTCCTTTAGTTCACTATGATTATACCTGGCAGACCTGACATTAATGCAGTACCTTCCATCCTTTTCCCTGTCAAAGAGAGTGACAGAATTAATTGGTAACCTGTTAGCTTTCACAAAGCATGGTACTATTTATGTAGGACAAATGTATCGCAGAGGGAAATTTAGCATGTATATAAACTGTTATTTTTTATGATAGTATCTCAATCACACAGGTAAGTGCAGATGTGAGTTAGTCAGCTCTGGGTTCTGGTCTGAGTCCCTCTATGTTTGTAGTTACCTCAGATCACGGCTGTGTCTCTGAAACCTGTCAGGTTTATTGTCTGGCATTTTGAATGAGAACAAACTAATATGCAGCTTATCTCGCTGGATGAAACATCTCAAGTTTTTTTTATGTTTTCTGACACTTGCAGGAATACAGGAACATGCACATTGTTGAAATAAATTTTGTCTAAATGTTCCATGTGCCCATAGTGTTTGGCCATCTCGGTATAATAGTCCTTGAAGATTCCCCCGCTTTTCTCCCAGGTTCCTCTCAGATTCTGTTGCTTTCAATGTTTCTAAGTTATGGGCTATACCTTAAATGAACTTCTAGATGGCATTTGCATTGGCATCTGCCAGAAAGGGTTTCTCTCTTCCTCACTCCAAATATTTTTTTGTATTGTGTTGGTACTTTAACAGCCTCTGCTAGGTGTAGTGTTAGAAACTTGAAACTAGACTCTTCAGGAAAATGATTTGTGTGAATCTTTCATAGCTTGAAGGGTTGATTTGAGCCTGCACATGAGGTTGTTTTAACTGAAAGGGTTTTAAAATATTGCTTATAGCATCTTGGGCTTTGTTTTTGTTTTAGTGATCTCTTAAGACTAGATCCTGAGATTTTAAAAATAATGAAGTAGATAAAGTAGAAATGTAGTGCAACTTAATCCAAATTAACTAGTTTGTTGATTCTCAGTGGGGAGCATGGGGTACAAGATCCTTTTAAGAGTGCTTAGAACAGCAAGGAGTGCTGTGCTCACTCTTGCCCTCAGCCACTGAAAGGAGGTGAGTGGAGACTCATCTGTGCCTGGCCCCTGTGGAAGGAGGCAAGTGCTTGTTCCTTTTACCCGTCCCCTGTGTCAGGAGGCAAACACTGAAATAAATTAGTTTTTGAAATGATGTGCCATTCATTAACAAAAGTTATGGCATGGTACCTGGAGTCTTAAGAGGTTGAGGACCACTGTTCTGTCTCTTTCAAACAGCTCAAAGTTATTTTGGAAAAAAATGAATTGGTTTCCATTTGATAATACATCTTAAGTTCCCCCCCCCACTCCTCCCACACATGCAATAACAGTGTGTACGTAGAAGAATTGTATGAATGATTTTGTTTAAATTGTTTTTTTGTCCTCATTAGGTTTTGTCACTTTGCATTACCTGTAAGACTGAATGACTGGAAAAGTCAGTAGGCTTCTGATATAAGGAAGACCAGAGGAATTGAACTGAACGGAGGGACAGTAGACTGATGTTTATTCAGAATGAAAATCAGTTCTAAACTTTTATTTTTCTTAATGTATTTGTATGTAAGAAATGCTCAAGATTGAGCATGTATGTTCAGTTAAGGGTGAGTGGTCTCTCCGTCTGCTTTTCTAGGTCTTCAGAAAAGACCCTCCAGCAAAGCCCTTTGAGTATAAACTTTCAAAATAGGATTCCAAATACTATTTTGGAAAACATGAAATAACTTGTATATAAATAACTTCTCAAGCCTCTCTTGCATACTATGGAAAAAAATCCCCTTCCCTTCTTCCCTGCTTTATCTTTGCAGACCACTTATTTTTAGAAATTCAAGGTGGCTTTAACTTATCTTTTCAAAGGAGATTTGAAGGATTAATACAGATGGGAAAGAGCCCCACCATGGAATTACTTTTTGACTGGGGAACATCCAACTGCACAGTTAGTGAACTTGTGGACATATTAATCAAGAATCAGCTCTTGGCACCAGCCACCCTTTTGCTTCCAGGTAATGCCATTGGCTCAGTTTGCATACATTGCTTTTGAAACTTCAGTAGTATTCCATTAAGAGAATGGAAATGATGACTTCTAACAATTTTCAGTTCAATTCTTCTTTGTTACCTGCAGTGAGAATTTTTAATAGAAGGGATTAAAAGGAATTGCTTAGGATCTTATAAGTGTTATTTAGTGTATCTCTAATTTTTAAACATTCTTGTAGAACATGATGTATTTAATTGAAGTTTGCTTATCTAACAACCTGCACTAATTTTTGATGTTACATAACTTAGTCTTGTCACATTTTTAAATTCTGTTTACAGATGATGTTCAGGTGGCAAATGACATTACCTGGAAAATGACAATACCTTTTTCTTCACAAGAAACTATGCCTCTATGTGGGAAGCAAGTGCCAGTGGAGGAAAAACAAGTCACAACTGTAAAGCCTGTTTTAGCTCAGGATAGTGAGCAGCAACCTTCAGCTTCTTCCTGCTTATATCAAGAGAACAACAGCCCAGAGCTCAGTGGCACAGGTCTGCTTTCAGTTTGGTAGAATTAAATGCAACTTCAATTGTTGGCTTCCACCCCTTGTAAAATAAGAAGAGTGTATTATAACAGCCAAAAGGTCACTTCTGCACATCCTTTTAAGAAGTCCCCTATCCTACTTCCTGTTTTGCCTGGAGAAGGGATTGTGGCTTCTGGTAATCAAACTGTCAGCACTCCATGTTGACACCTGGGAGGCCACTGAGATGGTATAGTGGATACAGAAGCTTCTAATTCTTATGCACAATGTATTGGTGCTGATGCTAATGGTTGGCTGTTTTGCAGCAGCTTTTGGTGGCCTGTTCTTTATGATGCACTTTGCGTGGCAGAAACCAATTACTACAGAATTTTAAAATACTTGCAGTCATAACAGCCACTACTCATGAACAAAAGTTTACTTTTTTGCTTGTCTTTCTTCTGGCAACTTTTAATAAACAGGAACAATTCTGTCTTAAAATTCATAATGACTTCAGAATTAAGAATTCAGAAAGCTAGTATTTGTACAACAGTAAAGCCAAGGCAGGAAGATGCACCATTCATGTAAGATAAAAATGCAAGCTTCATCTAAAGTTGCAAATATTTATTTCAGATTTCCTCGGGTTTTGTTTTCATGAGTTGGAAAGTATTACAAATAACTTTGATGAGCGACCTGAATCAGCTGGAGGTAACAAACTAGGAGAGGGTGGCTTTGGAGTTGTGTTCAAAGGCTGCATCAATGGAAGAACTGTGGCAGTGAAAAAGCTTGCTGCTGTAAGTTTCTTGAAGTTTTATCACTATCATCAGTCTCTTATTATTAATTGAATCCATTCTCCCATTTTTATAGGTGAATATATATGTTTCAGAATGTGACATTACTTAAAATGTAAATAGTCAAGAATTAATTCTAAGATTAAGGTTTTTTTAAAAAGCACTGCTATTTTGCCACATTACTGGAAGTCACCTGTTGGCACTTATGCCACTGGTGGGAATGAATTTTTTTCTGGCCCCAACTGGTGTAGCCTGAAATTTCCAAAGCCTGAGAATTGGTAGTCTCCGTAGTTTTTTACCAGTTAAATTTGTGATCTTATGGTTGGATATAAAAATTCCAGTATATTAATGTATTTGGAAAATCTCAGAACATGTTATATTCGTCACCTTTGTTCTGACAATGATTTGGAACAGTGACCATGTAAGCTATACTCACTGTGTAAGTGAGTAGTAACACTATGATATAATGTTATTGTTAAATAGGACTGTTCAACATCCAAGTGGCAGGAGACTGCGCACACACTAGCGAGGGCTGCATGTCATGTGGACCGTACCATGGCAAACCATAGACACCCCTACCACTGCACTATGTGCTCATGCAGGCGCTTCCCCCCCCCCCCCACAGCTGCATGGGCATACCGTCCCCAGCTTCTTGCCACTGCACCGCACACCCACAGGGTCACAGACTCACCCTGTGCTCCCCATGGTGTACTGGGAAGGGGGCAGGAAGCTGGATCTGGAGAAGGGAGGCAGAGCCCCCCAAGTGGCTGTTGCTTTTGGCGCAATAGGGAGTACAGCAGCTAAATAGGACACCAGGGGCCAGATACAAACACTTGTAGGCAACCCCTTTGGACTGCTAGTTGGACATCCCTGCTTTAAAACAGAAAATTATGAGAGGATAGGATTACTAAGGAAATAAACTTTTTCACTTAATTTTAAAAACACAGGTCTATCTACATGTGGTGTGTAAAAATACTAAATACATTGATGGAGGAATACCGTGAATGACAAAAATTAATTACACTATCTTTTGGGAGGATATAGCTTAAGTTGGAAGTAAAAAGAAAATCCTTTAATTGTACACTTGTTTTTCGGTATCTTTGTAATTATGAATACAAGATCCCATGTTGAGGTTTAAACGCCAGAACTGGGTGCATCATTCACATTACTTAACCTTTAGCCAAGGCACAGTCACTGTTCCATCTAACCAGTGTTGTCCCATTTAATTTAATGGGACCTGTGTTTAGAGAAATGACAGAGCCAAGCCCTCAATTCACAGTTTACTAACATAGAGTAAAACTTAAGTGAAAAGGGTGTCCTTCTTGAACCTTATTACATTTCCGAAGCTCTGTTTTTGGGGGATTTTTTTATCAAAGGAGTTTGACAATATATCTGGTTGAGAGGGATATGACAATTTAAGATGTATGTTTAGGGAATTCTGCATAACCTAAAAGAAACAAAGACTGTTCCGTAACGAAATTCCCAAATAGGTTCAGTTAGTATTCCCCTTGTTCTTGGAAATGCTATATAGCAGCAATGAAAAGTATGCAATTGTACAGCCAGAAGCATTGGAAGAATTTTATTCTTACATGGTTGCATGTAACCAGCCACCAACTAGGTTTGGTTAGGTTATATGGAGTCCTTCATGGGCTCTTGAGGAAAGATTTTGTTAATCAACACTTTTAACAGAAATGGAGTCTCCCTCTTCTCTCCACCCACCTTTGCAAATATAAGAAAGTGGTCTCCATTTTTCAGGTCAGGCTAAAGACATCAATATTTATAGTACACAAAACTTATAATTATCTAAATCATAAATATGAATAATCATTTGAATGGTTTTAAACACATATACTAATTTAAGTAATTTGCATTTTTATGATTCATATAAATAATTATGTAAAATTGTTCCATCATTTCCTTTGTTTTTATTTGAGCTCAGTATTAATGATGCTTTAATTCCTATATCTTGTCATAGTAAGTATTATATAAATTCTTCAGGTGTCCTTTGATTTAGACTGCTTTCTACTAAGAGGATGCCAATATAAATATCAACGGCACTTGACAGTCTTTTTAAAAATACAGTGATGGAACCTATCAGTTATCTCAAATATAGCTATAACAGCTTTTAATTTAAACACGTCTTCAAAAATATTCCCCACCCCATCTCTTTATGTGAAGCCTGATTTATTATAGAATCAACTATCATATGACCCCATAAATGGTAAAAAATAGTCGATCACAATTTATACACAGCAAAGGTTCTTAGACAGAGTGCAGGACCTCCATCTAACCCAGGAGGTGCACAGCCCCACCGGGGGGACGCCTTGTTGGACCTAGTGCTGGCCACGGGTGATGATGACCTGGTGAGGTGGCTGCGGGTGCTCGACCACCTGGGCAATAGCCATCATCGCCTGCTGTAATTTACCATCCAGTGCAAGGCGGCAAAGGCATGCAGTAAGGCAGCAGCCCTAGATTTCAGGAGGGCAAACTTCAACGAGCTAAGGAGGATAGTTGGGGATGTGCTGAGGTCCCAGAGGGGAGGGGAGCCAGATGTCCAAGGAGA
>NW_017728931.1:90180663-90186271 GCF_001723895.1 Crocodylus porosus | reverse complement strand
CAGCTGCAGCTCCCTGCTGCAGCCCCTGGGAACTGCTCGAATCATCAAAGCTCTC
The DNA here is from genome assembly GCF_001723895.1 of Crocodylus porosus. Lineage (NCBI taxonomy): Eukaryota > Metazoa > Chordata > Crocodylia > Crocodylidae > Crocodylus > Crocodylus porosus. The sequence goes on along the minus strand of NW_017728931.1, from coordinate 90,186,216 downwards.
TGAATCAAAGATTCAGAGAGGTTTGAATCAATTTGGACCTTTTACTTGGTCCTCTGATTCAAACTGGATTCAGAGTTTCAGCCTCCAAATCATGCCGAATCTCCTCTGAATTGAATCAGCACCCAAAGCTTCACACAACCCTAAGAGTTTGCTCATTGCATCAGTTCCTTCAGAATGTAATTAGTTGGATGTTTGTGTGTGTGCAGTATATTTAAGAATAACTAACTGAATATAAATCAGCATGGCGCTGTTTTTGTGGATCAGCAGACCCAAAATGAATCAGTAAAAATATGTTATGATACTCCTATTCCTTCCGTAGTTTATATGGTTTGTACTGTGTTGCAGCCACATTGTTTCAAACCAGTTTTTATTGTTTGCAAAAACGGTGACCCATGATCCATTGTTTACAATCCCTTATGCACATCTGCAGTAAGCCTATGTTGTACTTAGCATTGTCCACAAAAATTAATGGAGAATAATTATTTTTCATTGTAGATGGTTGATGTTAGTATTCAAGATTTGAAACAGCAGTTTGATCAAGAAATAAAAACATTAGCAAAGTAAGTACTATGCTGTGTAACTTCTGGCACTGATTTGAATCTAGACTGTATTGAAGGAGCCAGAGTTAATATGTTTGCTAGCATGCATCTTTCAGAATGTCTTTGCTTTGGGTTTGGAGAAATAGATTCATAGACGTTAGGGGCTGGAAGAGATCTCTCAAGATCATCAGGTCCAGCCCCCTGCGTTTGGGCAGGAAAGACTGCTGGGTTCAGATGACCCCAGCAAGGTGAGCTTCCAGAGGTTTTTTAAAGATATCCAGAGTAGGTGATTGTACCACTTTGCAGGGAGTCTATTTCAGACCCTGGACACTTGAGTTGTAAAGAAGTTTTTCCTTACGTCTAATCTAAAGTGGTCTTTTAGCAATTTATGACCATTAAACGTAGTCTTCCCCTGGGGAGGGCTGGTGAACAGACATGCACCCTGTCCCTGATGTGGGTCCCTTGTATAACTATAGGATGCCACCAAGTCCCCTGTGATTTTTCTCTTTTTCAAGCTGAACAGACCCTAGTCTCTCAGCTTCTCATCATATGGCCTTCTACTCTCCATACCTCTGACCATACACATAGCCCTCCTTTGGACTCTCTCAAGCCTCTCCACATCTTTCCTGAAGTGTGGTGCCCAGAACTGGATGCAGTACTCCAGTTGTGGCCTCACCAAGGACAAATAAAGCGGGAGGATGACATCCTTAGTCTTGTTTGAGATGCATCGATAGATGCATGCCAGTGTTTTGTTTGCTTTGCCAGCTAGGGCATTGCATTGATGGCTCATGTTCATTCTGTGGTCTGTCAAGACCCCCAGGTCCCTTTTGGTTGTGGTGCTAGTAAGTGTAGCACTGCTGAGCCTGTAAGCATGTTGCAAATTGTTTCTCCCCAGATGGAGCAACTTACACTTCTTGGTATTGAACTTCATCAAGTTTTGATCTGCTTACCTGACGAGCCTGTCCAGGTCAGCCTTTATCCCCAACCTATCCTCTATCGTGACCACAGTCCCCCATAATTTGGTGTCATCTGCGAACTTTGCCAGTCCGCTTTTAACACCCAAATCCAGTCATTAAGGAAAATGTTAAAAAGTACAAGTACTGAACCCTGAGGGATGCCATTGGTCACCAAGTGCCGTGTTGACTCAGTTTCATCTATTATTACTCCCTGGGTCCTGCCTCAGACCTAGTTTCCTAGCCATCAGACCATTGGGTTATTGAGGCTGCAATTCCTCAGTTTTACCATGAGCATGTTGTGGGAGACCCAAGTCAAAGGCTTTTTTGAAATCCAAGTAAATGATGTCAATCTCATCTCCATTTTCCAGGCGGTGTGTTACCTGATTGTAGAAGGAAGCGAGGTTGGTCAGACATGACCTACCTGGAACAAAGCCATGTTGGCCATCTATTAGAAGGCTGCCTTCCATTAACCTATTGCTAATGGATTCTTCGATAATTTTTTCCAGGATTTTTCCAGGAATTGAGGTCAAAATGATTGGCCAGTAATTCCCTGGATCTTCCTTCCTTCCTTTCTTGTAGATAGGCACCATGTTGGCCCTCTTCCAGTATTCATTTTTAAAAATATAAATATCAATTTAATTATGGGATAGTTTCATGTGATGGCTTTTAAGATAAAAACCTTATAAAGATTTCTGAATTATCTTAATTCTGCAAAATTGAACTGGCCCCTGAGCCTGTAATATTTGAGACTAAACTTTATTTTCTAAATGTTGAATCTGCTGTATATTTCTAAATATTTTTTGTTGCCGACAGGTGTCATCATGAAAACCTGGTAGAACTGCTGGGCTTCTCAAGTGATGGTGATCAACCGTGTCTTGTTTATGAATTCATGTCCAATGGTTCACTGCTTGACAGATTAGCTTGTCTAGTAAGTGAAATCTGTACTCTCTTCTGCCTTTATCTTTTAACTTTTTCAGTGACAATAGTGTATTTCCTTTTCCTCAGTATAATGGATTTGAAGTGGTCAAATTTGTGCTACTCTATTATTATGTAGATTCTCTGTAAACATCAGTTAATTGGTATAAACTTTTTTTCTCTGTGACTAGAGTTTCACAGAGAGACCAGTTTTCTGAAATGTTTAAAATCTTGTGACTCTTATCTTCAGGTAAAAGTGCTCTATGTTGCTTTTTAAAATACTGCATCATTTTTGGAGGAATCAGTGTTCTCCTTTCACACTAAGTTGCTTCCTTCACACTCACATTCAATGTAACCATTTTTGTCAGGCACACAAAAAGTAAGTCTTTCTTAACTGTACTAGGAAATGCCATTGTGACTCCCAGAAAGTTGAAGTCTGTTACAGAAACTGTGTGAAAAAACAAAACTTCTTCTACTGTTTGATTAGCCAATATAGAAATTGCAATTTTATAAGTAATTTTTGTCTTTTTGTTTTATGCCTCAGCTTGTATTCTTGAGTTTTTAGTAACTAATAAATAACATCACCTTTTGACCAGGTGTACCCTGTACACATGAGAAGAAATGTGAGGTGAGTTGAGTTAGAAAAGTCAGTTTTATTTACAGATCTAATTTACAGTTTGTACAAGGCAAGAAATATTTCTTACTTCATGGGTTTTGAGGATTCAGTTTTGCACTATATAAGCATACCTTCATCCTTACTATAGTGTAGTATGGGGCTGTCCAGCTTGTGACTGGTGGAGGTGCTGCATGCCGTGCAGATTGCACGACACCAGGCTGCTGCACACTGCAGGACCTGCAAGCACCTTGCTACATTGCTGTACAGGCAGCCCAGCCCTCCCATCATGCACACAGCGTGGGTAGCTAGCCTGGCTTCCTCATTACTACATGCTGTGCTGCTAAGGCAGGCAGGCCCTACTGTTGCCATATAAGCAGCCCAGTTTCTCCTACTGCATGTGCCACCTGGGCAGGGCAAGGAGCCTGTTTTTTCCCCTCCCCTGGCACCACATGGACCCCTCCCTGAAGCCCTTCCCAGTACATTGCACTACCCCATCCCCAAGGGCAGTGTCAGGAAGCAAAAACTGGAGGAGGTACAGGGAGAACATGGTAGCCAGAGCAATGGTGTCAGTGGTAGATGGGCAGGAGCCCACAGTCTGCATGCTAACCCTTCATGGACCACATTAGGGATGTGAAAGCTTAAACAATTAATAGTAGAGGTGGACCAGTACATCAGACCAATATCAGATCAGCACCGATGTAAAAAAAAAAAAAAAAAAATGATTGTATCAGAAATCGACCTCTCGTGGTCAGTAATTTGGCTGATAAATGCCTGTGCATGTGCACAGCTACACCACAGCCTAGTAGCTTGGAGAGCTGTGTGCAGCTGGTAAATCTGTTGTGGTAGAAGGGGAAAGGGCCTGGGGGGACAAAAAATTCCCCCCCACGGTGAGGTGGGGAATGGGGCAGGCGCTGCCCAGCTGGGGTGGGACAGGGCACTGGACAGAACCACGGCTTGTCTAAGGGATACGGGGTTAGGGTACAGTGGGGTACATGCCCCCAGTCTGCGCGGGGCAGGGCGCGGTGGACTGCTGCTGCAAGCAGCAGCATTGGGAGGGTGGGCTACAGGGGGGGCAAAATTTGGTGTGGCTGCAGGCCCCCCCATAACCCTCCTCCCAGTGCCACCACTGCCTGCCCCAAACACAGCCCGGCCCAGCCCTCACTGGGAAGAGCCTGGCACCACCCTAGCCTGCAGCTACAGTCTGCCTTGCCCCATGCCAATCTCAGGGAACATGCCACCCCAAACCCTCCCAGGGTGCATGCACCCTGCTCCCCACCCAGTGTCCCCTGGACGTGTGGCAGCTATGTCCTGCCCCACCCCAGCTGGGCGGCGTTAGCCCCAGCCCCAGCTCCACTTCTCCCCAGTGCAGGAGCCTTGATCTGGCCCCCTCACCACGCCCCTTCCCTCCCCCCTCCCCTTCCACTACAACAGACTTACCAGCTGCATGCAGCTGTATCAGAAATCTGATTGGTATCAGTCTCCTTAAAAATAGGCTATTGGTATTGACCCCCAAAATCTCTTATTGATGCGCCCCTACTTAATAGTTTAATTGATAAGTGCAGTGATAACCAATTAGTTTTCTGGTTATTCTTTAGCTTGGGGCCAGCACAGTCTGGCAAGGAAGTGGGGGAAGGGAAGCTGCATAGTGCCACAGCAGGAATCAGAAGGCAGCAGGGCAGGGAGAGAGGAGTAAGAAGGAGAGGAGGGGGAAGGGGAAGGGGGACTAATACCCATAGCTACAGGAAAACAAGGAGCAGCCTAATGACTCATCAGTTAAGCAATTAGCTGCTCATTACAGGTGCTCAATCCCTCCCAGGGCAGGGCTGCACCTGAGCTGTGTGGTCTGGCTGTGCTTGGCTTGCCTCCTCTCCTTCCCCCCTCCCCCCCATCCCAGTCAAAGGCCCTGGGAGCTATGTGGGAGCTTCTGTGTTGCTGGTTAATTGTTTAACCAACAGAATTAGAGGAGGCTAAACGAATATTTTTTTAATTATATTTATGTCCCTAGGCCACATATAGCCCATGGGCCACCAGTTGGACATCCCTGGTGTAGTACCTCCACATTAGAAGACTCAAAAACAATAGTGATTTATTAATAAAATAACCATCAAAGATAAATTAATAAACTCCTAAACAATGAACTAAAAATAGATCTGCATTTTTCTGATCTGGTTAACTGGAACTGCTTTTCTTTGCATCTATCTTGTGAAATAATTATCAAAGAACTAGTATCAAATTTTTAAACAGACCTTACAGGTAGATCTGAAATAGGTGAGGTAATTGTGACATTGCTACTAGGACTGCAATTTCCAGTGTAGTCTACTAGAAGACTTGCATTAGTTTTAAGTAAGTGTCTTTAAACTGACTTAGTTAACCAATTGTAGTCAGTAAGCAGACAATCTAGGGCCTCGTTATATGTGCACTGAGCTGCACATATGTTGATCAGTGTTAGTGTTAGCTCAAGTCTGGGGCAGTCACAAGTTCAGGCCAGCAAAGGCTTGGAGGACTGAAAGGTAAGAATCCCTCCACC
>NW_017728931.1:90141823-90180563 GCF_001723895.1 Crocodylus porosus | reverse complement strand
GGCTCCCCCCATGCCCCTCAAGGTTCCCTCCTGCCGTCTACTGCCCCAGTGCTCCTCCCCCCCATTTACTTGTGGCTGCCTGTTGTCTGTCCCTAGGGAGCAGACAGAGAAGGGTTAACCTGTCTGCCCAGACTTCCACCGCTGCTGCTGCTGCTGCTGAGCTGGCACTTAAACAAGTGGACTTAAACCAGTGTAACTTGGCTATTTAGACATGCCCTAAGAGTGCCTCTGCCCAAGCTTGCACTTTTTTAAACTGAATTGGTACAGGTCTGTTTGTAGACTAGGCTGCTTTTTTGGCAGAGTATGCAAATCTGTTGCTTATTTTCCTTGCAAAATCAGGCATCATCAGAAGGAAGGAGGGAGCTAAGTAAAGCAGTGGTTGACTGAAGGATAGACAGGATGGCTCAGACCCTCTTAGGAAAGAGGAGAACAGATGTCTTTCTATTATGCTCAGAAGATATCTTCAGTCATTTATTAGAGCCCAAGTGAGTGCATGGGAGAACACGTTTATTTAGTTTGTGGTTCTGGAGAATTGTATGATTGAACTGGTTCTCTTTGAGACTTGAGCACTTGCTTGTGTCGTTCACTTTTCCATGTAAAGCTAAGAGTGGCTTGAACTGGAGAAAGGAGGGGGACTTCATGTCAGTTTTCCCTGCACAGCTCAACAAGTGAGAGGTATTGGAGAAAATAAATGTCCCCGCTCTTAAATATTATGAACCAAATGGAAAAAACCTATAGGTATGGACAAACAAATCATACTGGGTCAAAGATGGAGGTGGGAGACCCTTACAATCCATTAGCAAGTCTGCAGTTACTGTGTTGTGTGTCCAGATTTTACCACTGCTTAGGAGAAGGTGAAGTGGGATGGCATACCTCTGTTGAACTTATTAATTGTTGCTTCCCCTGCCCCCCAGCTGCTCCACACAAAGCATGCTACAGAACAGATATAGGAGTTGGTAAATGTTGTGCTGCTTCTCCCTTCCATTTCACATTCCCCTGGTATAACTTGTTCATCTGTCTATACCAGGGGTGGACAAAATGGCAGATCTGGCCTGTGGCCAGACTCCTTTTCCTGGCAGCACCAGCAGTACTGGTGCTAGCACTGCCAGACCCAGCCCTGCTGTCCAGGCACCCTGGCCCATTTGCTCTGCATCCACCACCAGGGGCAGAACCTGCACAGGCAGGGCACGTAACTAGGTGGCTGGCATGGGGCCACAACTGGGAATGAGATGGATGGGTAGAGCCAGGGTTGCCCTGGGATCTTAGGGCAGTGACAGCATAGGGGCAGAGCAGAGCCATGATCTGCTGCCCGCAGACATCTGCAACAGGCATGAGTTCCATGGGCAGGGTTGTGCAGGGAGCTGATCACGGCTCTGCACTGGGCCCCAGCCCTGTGCTGTCACTGCATCGTGGCCCTGGCCCAGGCAGCTTCCCACCCAGCCACACACTTTGCCCATGTGGCTCCCAGCCAGTCTTCATGGAGACCCTGGGACTGCAGGGCCGTGACAGCTGGGGGCTGGGGCAGAGCTGCAATGCACTCCCTGCACACCCGTCCGCAGAACCAGGGCTCCAGCTCTAGACCCATGCTGTTCCTGCCCCAAGATCCTGGGGTCTCCCTGCCATCCGACTCCCAGCTGCGGCCCCATCCCAGCCGCCTGGCTCTCTGCCCTGTCTGCATGGGTCCTGCCCCTTGCAGTGGGTGTGGGGTGGATGGGTTGGAGTGCCTGGGCAGCAGGGTTGGGTCTGGCAGTGGCAGCCCCACCAGGGCTTCTGGGAAATGGAATCTGCTGTGGACTGTATTTTGTTCTCCCCTGGTCTGTAGCCTTTAATGAAGGAGCATTAGCTTCAACTCATGTTGATAAAGCCTGTTTGACTAGCACAGTTTGCTTCAGGTAAAGTAGATATGATGTTGATTCTGTAGATTTTTGCAGTTTTGCTGTCTGTTGTTATATGGTCAAAAATCAATACAGAGCACAGTTTGTAACAGGGTAATGCAAGTCTTAAATATAAAATGGGGAAATAAAAATAAACCTGACAAATCCACATACTGCTGCACAAGTAAAGATTCAGATATGTGTTATGTAGTAAAAGTCTTACCGAAAGCTGTAGAAATGTCAGTACTAAACTTTTTGGAAGTTTATGCAAGAAAAATGACAAAATACAGGATTGTCACTTTAAATATATACAATTGAGTTTGTCTCAATTGAAAGTCAGGTCTTAGTTATCCCATCTCCTACTGGTCACTTAGAATAATATTATTTTTTTCTGATCATCTATTGCCAAACTGTGTGCTTTAAGGAGCTCAGGATCCAAAACCAACTTTCTGGACATAATTTTTTGTCATATAGAATTGCTGAGTAGCAAAAGGTGGTTAAAATCCAAAATGTCTTCTATCCCTTTAGTGCAGAAATGAATTAGTCTCAAGTGGAATGATGATAGATATACAAGTGAGAGAAACAATATTTTTATGTGTGGGTTTTGTTTGTTTTTTTGGAAGAACATCAGTGTTGGAAATTGCAGAGGTAGGCTTTCTCTTAATTAAGTCTTCATACCTCAGTTACTGATTCCTGCATTTAGAAGCTCCAGTTTCTTAAAACCTTCCTTTTTGTGATCCAAGAGGAGACAAGCCCCATCAACACTAACAGTTAAGGTCTTTGCTTTTTTATTTTCATGAGGTAGGCAACTTCAGTTCTTTTGAAAAGTCTAGACGATACCTATAGTTTTGGTATGAGGTGACTTTTGAACATTTAAGGAGTTAAGCAGCAGTAGAAGGACTTCTATCACCCATCTTCTAATTATAGCTCAGACTTCCCCTTGCAGATAAATGCTCTTTTATGTACAAGTAAATGGTTTCTTGGTGGAGAAGAGAAATTGATATAATAGGTAAGGAATAAAGGAACACACCAAAAAAGGATCCATCTCCATCAATCCATCAATAGAAGCCCACTTTATTAACTGAACATACTTTGTACTTTTACCTTTCTCATTTAAGGATGACACAGCACCAATTCCCTGGAGTACAAGATGCAAAATTTCTCACGGTACAGCAAATGGCATCAACTTTTTGCATGAAAACAATCATATTCACAGGGATGTTAAAAGGTACAATACTTAATCTCAATGGGCACTTCTACACATGGTCTGGGTGTGGGGGAAGGTGGTGCATTATTTAGAGCAGTTTCAAGTGCTACTCTAATCAAAGTGCCATCACATCTTCTGTATCAGCATCCCCATGCTTAAAAATGGCAGCGGGGCACTTGAACTAAGGCTCATATGAGCTCATATGGGGTTCATATGAGCCTTAGTTCAAGCTCCTACACAGCCATTTTTAAGCACAGGGACACTGATACACAAGACCTAGGCAACTGCTGGGCACAGCAATTGCCACACTCCAGCTGACTTGATTAATCAAGTCTGCTCCGACACGCTGGAATTCCAGTGCATCAGAGCAGCCTCAGCACTTGTGTATAGGCACCCAAAGTCTACATATTTTCCTATTAAATGCATTTTACAGAGAAGATAATGGAATAGACTTGAAGATACAAAGATTTTCTGAAATTTCTTTGATGGGTTTCCTTGCTTCTGAGACCATTTTGATGCAATTCTTATGAAGAATTTTTCTCCTTTTTCCTTTATCAGGCCTGCTTATCTTAATTTAAAATGCATTTGTTTCAGTCATTTTATAGACAATTTTTGTTTTTTAATGATTTGCATCTGAAAATCTCAGCATGCTTTATGTGCATAAAGTACATCCCCAAAACATCTTTCAGGTTTTTCAGAATATCACTTTGGCGATTTCAGTGCACAAGACAGATTTTTCTGAATTAAGTTTTAGACATAAAACTTGCACTATATAAACAAACTCGACTGTATTTTGACTAGTCTCTCTTACAAGAGTCTACGTCATCTTTCTTCTGCAAATGAAATCTTAGTGAGACAGACCAGACCTGCCGAAACACCTCTTCACTCAAGTGCACAGTTGTCTTCTACAAGAGACATATTATAATAAACTTTCTTTATGCTGCAAGGGTGTAGTCAGCTAAGAACACTCAGGTACTGGTGTCTTCAGATCAGTATAGGCTTTCATGTCAAATATCTGTTGTGATCACTAGATCATCCCAAAATTAAGAAAGGAACTAAACTGCTGACTATAAACCAACTCTTACTGGAGATTTGATTAAAGGTTTGAGGGATTTTCCAAATAAAAATCCTCTTTTGTAGAGTTTCCTCTGAGTTTCCTCTCTTTGAGGCTTTTTTTTGCTTCTTAATTTTATAAGGCCTGCCTTTAATTTGGTTTATATGTTAAGGATCTGCAAAGGTGGTGAAAGAAGTGGTGCTTTAAACCTGCTTGCTATGTGTCAAACAGAATTGTATGGAGCAGAAGTTGTTAGAGCTAAGTGTTTGTGTAACTTTGTTTTTTCAGAATAACAAGGCTGTCTAGTTGTTTCAAGAAATGGACAGAACATAACTGAGCTATATTCCTCATGGACAAGCATCATATATCTCATATATCTTAGAAAGAATCATGATCAATTGATTTGTCAGACAATGTCATGGAGCTGTTCCTGTTTCCCCATCACTTCAGCTTAATCCAGTTCACATCAAGCTTGGAGTCTTTGCAGATATATTGACTCTGGATCCTAGCTGAAATCCTGCTTGCTGTTTTGACTGTGTGTCTTTCTCTGACATTCTGCTTATGCCTCTGGGAAACTCTTACTTACTGGGGAAGAGAGCTGTTCAGGCTGTACTCCCCCTCCCCTTTGCCTGTAAGAGAGAACTTTTCTTATTACTCTACTTTCTTCTGTTCTTTTCTCTCCTGCTTAGACTCTGTATTGAGTAATCTTTGCCAGTGAATACTTAAATAAGCGTGAGCCTGCTACTACTTATACTTTTTCCAAGTACTAGCAGTACAAATAAAGAAGACATTAATTTTTACCAGCTATGAGTTGATGAGGTTTGTAGGAGACAGAGAAATTAACAAGATTTTGTTCAGATTTTACTTTCCTGCAGTGGGAGCAAAATGCTGTTGACTAGAGAGACCATCAACAGCAATAGAGACATTTCTGTGGGTTCAGGAAGGCATTGCTGACTTGATGTTTTTAGTTTTGCTCTTGTCTCCTGAGTACAATCCCATCAAGAATTAAGTTAATACAGTCTGACAATAATATTTGTGCAGCATATCAGATAATGGTCTCTTTTGGGCTCCTTGTCTTGTCCAGTTGATAAGAAACTGACTTTAGAAATTGTTGTTCTTTACAGTAGAATAAGAGTGATGTTGTAGCTGTGATGGTCCAGAAATTATGCAAGAGGCAAATGTTTCTTAGAGTGATATATTTTATTGGACCAACTATGTAGTTGGGAAAAGTTAGACAAGCTTTCAAATGCCAAGCATTCTTCATCAGGTCTGATCACAGAAAGCCAGATGCAGTGCAGTGGAGGGGAGGGGAGAGGCTGGGAGAAATTCTCAGGGTTAGCTGATGCACAGTTAGCAGAAAAAACTTATTACTGTTCTTCACATGCATTGTTGTATTTAGGAGTCAGGTGTGAACTTCAGAATCAGACCTATTGGTGGACAAATCTCTGGTTGTTGTCTGGCCTGTTGTTACAGTATGTTATACGTCTTTGTAACTGTTCTGTCTTTAAGGCTAAGACATCCAGTCCTTTTTTGTAAGAGTTGTGCTTCAGTGGTGCTTAATAAGGCTCCAAGAATAAGCTTGAGAGCTTGGGAGATGGTTTTGTTTGTACTAGGGTTTGTATATTTGATTTGTTTCTATGGATCACTTACGGCTACAGTATCATGCTTATAAAATGAAGTGATATTGTTTAGTATCAAAGATTGTGACTTTAATATTGTTCCATGTATTGCAAGCCACATATATTTATATTCGGAAACACAATGAAAAACACTTATAACCCCACTGAAAATATCATACATGTATGAGGTAATGTTGGAGTGATGTTACAGCTATGATGGTTCAGGAAAAATGCAAGAGGATTTTTCTGATATATTTTATTGGCCCAATAACATTGAGAAGTATATAGACAAGTTTTCAGGTACCTGAGGAAGGTTATTTGGTTGTTTTTACAGCAGCAGATTTTGGTCTGGGAGGGAAGTCATATTGACATAGATAAGTGATTGCTGTACTTAGGGCCTCTTCCATGTTTGCAGGAAAAATAAATTGTACTTGAATCCATGTGTCTGATAGGCAATTCTTAAATTATTTATTGAACAGTGCAATGATTTTGATGTAAATCAGTTGTTAATTTGCCATTTTTTTGCTAAATAAAGTAAATTACCTTCAGTTACTATTTCAGATTCCAAGCATCAGACACAATAATGAGCACACTTTATGCATAGATATTTAAACCACGTGTTTAGTGTAATAGAAAACTGGTCTGAGGAATGTTGGTTTTGTCTTTCAGTGCAAATATCTTATTAAATGAGGCATTTGTGCCAAAAATTTCTGACTTTGGACTTGCAAGGGCATCGGTGAAATTCACACAAACTATCATGACCGATAGAATTGTGGGAACAGCAGCCTACATGGCACCTGAAGCTCTGCGTGGAGAGATAACACCCAAAGCAGATATTTTTAGCTTTGGTGTGGTGAGTTCTTGCTGTACTTGCTTCCTTTGTATAAATGTTAAAAGTATAACGAGTCAAGTTCACAAAATCCAGCATTGTCACCATTTTATCTTGTACAGTCAGCTTTTCCTCAGGGAACAGCTGACCTTAAGAGGATACTCTTAAGCCTAAAGTGAACTGCTTCACAAAGGAGTTGCAAGATACTTGAATATGTTAATCAAAACTAATTTTTGTTTACAAGTAACAGTGGCCCTTCTGCTGAAAAGTGAGCTGGAAGATCAGTGTAAAATCACATAGTAGGTTCTAGTTAGTTTAGATTCTGGCTTTACAGTCCTTAAGATGAATTGCATCTATAGGTTGTTCTCACCTATTAAAAACCTTTGGAAACCACAGTTAATAAACTTGGGCTGCTTACAGATGTTAAAAAAAAAAAAGTGCTTTACTTTTGCTTCAGCCTGGCTTTGCAGTATCTGTATAGATTGGGTGCTTCAATGGGGCTTTTTGGTGCTATTCTAAAGCTGATTTAATCAGCTATTATATAAAAGCCCCAATAAAGCTCCCAATCTATACAGACATTGAACGCGCCATCTCCAGTTAACACACTGCCACTTCCGGGCGCGTGTGGGACTTGGCATGTGCCCAGAGTTTCAAGTAAAGCACTGTTGTTGGTTTTTTGGGGGGTGGGGTGGGGTTGAAGTCTGCAAGCAGCTGTAATTCAAGAATTGTAAAGTCTCCTTTGTAGAAGAAAACAGTGAGGTCAAACCAGAATACCAAGCGCTTGTAAAACATAGTCATTGGTGCTCCCCTCGCATGGCTTCCCCTTAAAGCAGAGTAAATAGAGTGGCAAACAAAAGACTGATCCTTTCAGAGTGTAATTTAGGAAAATGGTAAATCCAGGTCTGGACAGATTCAGCATCATAAAAACTTTTGAGCCCTCCCTTGTGACCATCATCTTGGAGAAGGGGAGAACAAGAGCACCTGACTGCTTTGGCAATGCCCATCACTTGCCTTGGAGGGAAGTACACCCTCAGCAAGTATCCAGATGACACCAAGCTGTAGGGAGTACTAGATATGCTGGAGGGTAGGGCTAGGATTCAGAGTGACCTAGACAAATTGGAGGACGGGGACAAAAGAAATCTCATGAGGTTCAAGAAAGACAAGTGCCAAAGTCTTGCATCTAGAGAAGAATAATCCCATGCACCAGTACAGGCTGAGGGCTGACTGGCTGGGTAGCAGCTCTGCAAAAAAAGACCTGGGGGTTACAGTGAGGAAAAAGCTGAATATGAACCAACAGTGTGCACTTGTGGCAAAAAAGCCTAATGGCACACTGGTTGGTAGGAGTGTTGCCACTGGGTCAAGGGAGGCAATGATTTCCTTCTATTCAGCACTGGTGAGGTCACATCTGGAGTACTGAATTCAGTTTTGGGCTCCCCACTACATAAACGATGTGGACAAATTGGAGAGAGTCTAGTGGAGGGCAACGAAAATGGTGAGGGAGCTGGAGCACATGACTTCTGAGGAGAGGCTGAGGGAACTGGACTTACTTTTTCTAGACAAGAGAAGACTGAGAGGGGATTTAATTGTAGCTTTCAACTACCTGAAGCAGGGTTTGAAAGAGGATGGAGCTAGATTGCTCTCAGTGGTGGCAGATGACAGAATAAGAAGTGTAACGGTCTCAAGTTGCAGCAAGGGAAGTTTAGGTTCGATATTAGGAAAAATGTTCTCATTAGAAGAGTAGTAAAACACTGGAACAGGTTACCCAGAGAGGTGGTGGAATCTCCATTCTTGGAGGTTTTTAAGATCTGGCTAGACAAAGCTTTGGCTGGGACAATTTAGTTGGACGCAGTCCTGCTTTGAGCAGAGAGTTGGACTAGATGTCCTCCAGAGGTCCCTTCCAACCCTAATTTTCTGTAATTCTATGAAGTGGTGTCCAGGGAGGAATCAACACTATGTGGAGTAAAAATAAAACTTGAAATAACTGGATTACAAAGTAGGTGGAAATGGAAGGGAAATAGGAGTGACATCAATTCCTCTCATCACCAAGAGGAGGTGGTAGAAAATGGAAGACCTCTCTGAGCAGGCATGGAGTCAGAAAATAAGCTGCCTGTCTGATCTGAGGCACACAAGAATGCCTGTTATGTATGAAACGGGAAGTCTTGATGTTGGCAGCATGCAACCAAATTGGTTTACATTACTTTGTCTAACTTGTTTTTAAACAAATGTGACTTGATCCAGTGCAACTTATACACATAGCCAAGTCCTAAGAGTGACTGTATACAAGCTTGCAATGTTTCTAACTAAACCAGTTTAAAAGGAAAAACATTTACCATAATATAAACTAAGAATCCTGTTTCTTTGGTTCAGTTGAGGTATGCATCAACTGTTGTATGTCTTCCAGCTATTTCTTTTGATTTTCTTGCAGGTTTTACTGGAAATAATAACAGGGCTTTCTCCAGTGGATGAAAACCGTGAGCCACAGTTGCTGGTATGAATTCCTTCCTCATTTTTCAGAATTACTTTATATGAACTGTTGGAAATCTGTAGGTTGGAATAATCCCGGTTTATCAACTCTTATAACCAAGAGATACAGTCGGTGAATTCAGCTGCGGTACCGAAGTGTTTCAAAAGCAATGTCAGAATTTGTGTTTCTTGTGCTATTGGAATAATCTAGTCTAGGATGAGACATGCAATAAACCTGTTGGCTGAAATATTACTAACATTTAAAAGTCTGGCGAGGTGAGATAGACTGCTTTTAACATATACTAAGATGATCAAGCTAAGGCAGGGGTATCAGACTCCTTTGTCCTTTCAGCTTGGGCTAGATCCATACCATATAGGCTCCTTCTGGGCTGGATTCTGCATCCAGTGATGCAGGTCCACATTCAGGTGGCAGTACAGGACAGGGAAATTGGTGGACAGCACCATGGATCAGGGAATCAGGATAGATGGCAGTACAGGCGGCAGCATAGAGCTTGGGGGTGAACAGCAGTAGGGAAAGTGGGGGCTGCTTTTCCACATCCTTCACTCACCTCCTGCTGCCAATGGCCATGTCCATCAGGGTCCAGGGACCTTGAACTGTGCAGCAGGCCATGCTCCACTGGCCAGGCCCCACAACTTCCACTAGTCTGCTGGACTACCAGTCAGGCTGGCTGGAATGGTTCTGTGGTCCGTGTGTGACACCACAGAGCTAAGGCTTAAGAGAATTAAAACAAAGCAGCTAATGTCTTATAATGGTGTATTTTTTTAATTCTGCATCTAATCTAGCAGTTTTTTCCTTGGCCTATAGGCAGGTAATAAGTATTTCCAACACTGTTAGCTTGTCATCCATTTCTGCAGTCCTTCAGCATGTACTCAAATGGGAATTATCTGTGTAGAAGGCTTGCAGGGTCTGGTCTGTTAGGAATATAGGATTGGAAGGGACCTCTTAGATCAGTGGTTTTCAACCTTTTTTTATTTGTGGACCGCTAAAAAAAATTTCACGTGGAGGTGTGGAGCACTTTGGAAATTTCAAATGGGGATACATACCCCTTTGAATTTGTAAGTGTGAGTATTCACATACTTGTGATTGATCATAGTCATCTTTCGCGGACCCTTTCGACAGTCCACAGACCCCAAGAGTCCTCAGACTACAGGTGAAAACCATTGTCTTAGATCATAAAGTCTAAACTTTTATTATCAGGCAATTCAGGTCACATAATTCCTGTAAGACTGATGAAGCTCCATCTGACACCATTATACTACTTGTACCAACAATTCCTATTGGAGACTGTTCTGGAATTTCACTCTGCTGATGGTCAGAAGTCTTCTTCTAATAATATGCAGCTTAAATTTATTCATGGTCAATATATACCTGTTTATTCTTTTGCTAACATATTCATTAGGTCTTCTCTGAAGCAGGTGTCCCTCCAATGTGTTTATAAAGAGAAGAATCAGCCCACATTTTGCTAAAATAAACAAGTAACTCTTGCCAACTTCTCACTATTCCTGGTTATACTGATTGTGCTTTCTCTCTCACTCCTGCAGTTTGTTTGTTTTGCTTGAATGGGAGGTACTGTACACAATTGTACATAGCATTCCAGATTAAGTGTTGATCTTGAGGAATTCCTTGAGAAGCTCCACTACCAACCTTCCTGTATTCCAGCAGTTCTTTGGGCAATAGTTTTTGAAGCATTCCCTCATCCATATTACATTTCTTACTCTAATACCCATTTTCTCCAGTTTAGCTAATTTGTTATATAAAGCTACATCAGTTGCATTATTGAAGTCCAAAAAGATTTGTTGCATTTCCCTTTTCTAGAAAATGTATCAATATTTATTTATGAACAGCCTTTTTTGGGCCCCGTATGCACCTCAGATCTAAGGCGTGATTAATCAGTTGATCACACTTTAAGTGGGCACCTGGCTACATGTTCAATCAGTTAACGGCATGATAAAAATAAGCCTCAAAGTTATTCCACAATCTATGTGGTAACTTTTGTAGCTGCATCCTGTCATGCCATTAATTGAACGTGTAGCCAAGAGCTCCTATGGCTGGCCCTGTCAGCTGATTAGAGCTCCCAGCTGGGGGCCCATGTGCAGCCCTAAGCCTGGGAGCTCCCAACTGTGAGGGTGTGTGGGGTGTCCCCATGGCTGGGAGATTGCAGCACCTGTGGTCTCCCGGGGACAGGATTGCATGGGGTGTCCGCACACTTGGGTTCTCTGTCAACTGAAGAGATTCCCAGCTGTGGGAGCTTGCTAATTACCCATGCACTGGCAGTAAGACCTGATGGAATTTGATTCATGATCCCACAATCACACCTTCTGCCATACAAGAGGACTGCACATGTGATCCCATAGTGCCTTTATCTGCATGTGTAGAGGGACTGTTAGGTGCCCACTCAAAAATAATGCACATTCTACAGCTTCTGCATCAACTCATCTTCACTGTCATTACTGCTGTGTCATTACCCGTCATCTTTTCTGTACTTACCTTTAAAGAAAAAGGACAAAAACTCGACTTTTAGGTATTTTAGATATCCTGTGACAGTTGTCCTAAGAAAATTGGGGAATGCATTAATGCAGTGGTACTCAAGTTTTTCCCTTGGCAGGCTGGATGGGCAGTACCCAGTCCATCTGCAAGCCAAATCCATCACTTGGGACAGGTGCAACAGCACCCCATCCAGCCATGTAAAGTGGCAAGAGGGGCAGCCCATCCCTGATCCAGCCCCACAGTGGGGAAAGGAGCGTGACAAGATGCAATGGTTCTATGGGCTACAGATTGAGCACCCCTGCGTTAATGGATTCTTAAGCCTTAATTGGATGAAAGTTCATGAGTCAAGATGTAAAGAAAAGTTGCTCTACATCTTCAGTGTAAATTCCATTTGAAATGAAAAGGTTTGTTCTAAATCTGTATCATATGTGGTGTAGTATCTATGCTGTTGAACCACCATATTTTCTAAAGTCCAGGGAAATATTTGAGCAGATAATGAAGGCACATATTGGGTGGAAGAGTGGGGGGTGTCCTGACGGGAGAATTTCATTTTTTTTAAAAAAGCTTATATGAGACCTAATAACTAGCCGTCTTATAGATAAGAATTCTACTCAAAAACCATTAATCCTATCAAATGCTCTTACAGTTAAGTATCACAGAAGAAATTGAAGATGAAGAGAAGACAATTGAAGATTATGTAGATGAAAAGATGAGTGATTGGGATACCACATCAATTAATAAAATGTATACAATTGCTAGCCAATGTTTGAGTGAAAAAAAGAACAGAAGACCAGACATTAAAATGGTATATAGATTTTCACTTCATGGCCTTTTTAACAAATGCATTTTATGTACTGGTGATGGTGGTAGAAATAAATATGATTAACTTTCATCTGTATTTTTGCAGGTCCAACAGCATCTGCAGGAGATAATTCCCTGACATGTATTTCTCATTCGATATGTTTCATGTATGTTCATTTTCTAAAATATCAGTGTTACATTCCAGTTGGACTCTAGCAAACATGGACTTCTGTATTCAGTTGGGTGTCATGTCTGCAGTCTGAGCTTTTGTGGCCTATATGAAGACTATGTTGATGAAAAGATGACTCTTTTGTTACCACAGCACCATTTTTTGTGACGCCATTAAAGCCTTTTTCTCAAATAATTTGTGCCTTAACCATTAAAGAGATTTGATATGACTAAGACCTGGTATCCTAACCCTCAAAGTTATAATACTTCACTCCCATGAGTATCTCTTCACTAACTTTGGAGAGCAAGACAACTAAAAATCTGTTTTTGGCAATACACATTATGTTGTTGATATACTTGCTCCACACTTCTGCAGATCTCTGGGTAATCAATATACTTGCTATAGTATGTCAGGAAACAGACTGACTAGGCCTTTTCTTTTTCTAATGAAAGCAAAAGCATTTCTGATTGTGGAACACGGCTTATATTACTCTTACCAAGAGTTCGAGTAACTTGCATTAATAATTTGTTCCATGCAATGCACAATAAAAATACTGGCAATACCCATTTGAACAAATTAGCTGAGAACGTATTTCAGATTCATGCAATATTTGGAAACAAGCTGATGAGTGTTTAGATTAATTTAAAGTTTTCTCAGGATTATTGGTGATATGGAGATCTAAATGGAGATATTTGTTCTTACTAAAAAAACCCAGTGAAGAAAGCATAAGTGCACTGCAATGTGAATATATAGCAGAGGACAGAAATGGTAGATGTGGGTTCTCTTCTGTTGAGTCATGACATGAGAAGGCATTTATCTTGTTTGTTTCCCTACTTAGGAAAAAAAAAGTTTTATCCTGCTTTTGTAAGCTACTTCAAGAGCTTTGAAAAAGATACTATAACTAAAATATTACATACAAAAATCCATTTGGGCTGAAAAGTGTACAGTATAGTGCCATCTTAGGACAAATGTGCATTCTCTTTATTTGGGCTAATGACAGAGTTCTTGAAAGCTGATAGAGTGGGGTGAAAGTATTATGCAATGGCAATTTGCATACTCAAATGTGTTAATAAAAATGCAGGTAGAGTAACTCTCAAGTATAAACAGTTGCATTCAATTTTTAGACTTAAAACCTAAATCAGTGATAACATATTAAAATATTATTGTTTGGAACCTATGACCTTAAATGAACCTTATCTTTTGCATCTACCATACATTCAGCTTTTTTTCTATTAATGTGGGTATAAAAAATTAAAACTGAACAAGATGAAACTTGTGACAGTTGAATAACCGAAGAACTCACATCAGTTCATGTTTATATTTAAAGGATGTGTGGTGGGGGGAACAGTTAAATGGAATAAAAGTATGTGATAATTGATATTTGTATCACTAGAACTCCTCTCTTCTAAACTTTATTTTTTTTAATGGACATTTAAAATATTTAACACTAATGTGAGATGACATGCATTGAGCAAATTGTATGTCATATTACTTGATTGGTAATGCCACTGCTTACTGCTCAAGTGTTAGCCAGTCTTGGGGAATGTCACTTTAATCAATGGAGGTCTTTATAAAGTAGTGGTATCTGCAGAAAGTGAATGTTGCTCAGGCTGCTTGGGTTGGAGATTCATGCTAAGAACAGAAATACACAAAAATGAGGAATAGCAGCTTGAGAGAGAAATAAAAATGGCACTAAGAGCTAAGCAGAATAAATCTGTGTATCCAGAATGACTTATGGCCCTAGAATTTTCAGCACAGAGAGACACCCAGCCAGTTACATATCCAACCTACAGTAGTTTCATTTAGACTGTTTCCTTGTCTTTACTAATGGGACTAAGATTAGTAATGCTTCTGCTGCCATCTCTAAAGTGGAAACATTACCATATTCACTGCTCCTCTCCCTGCATTGACAAACCCCATCACCTTGTAGGAGGAAACTGGTATGGCTAAGCATAACTTCTTGACAAATGCATGTTGGCTGGTCCCAAACAATTCATTAACTCCTAGGTACTTAGAAATACATTCCTTGATGACATGCTCTATGTTTCTGGGTGTCAAAGTTACTGATAGATCTGCAATTGAACTCTTTTCTTCCTTCTCTCTTTTAAAGATGGGTATTATATTTATTTGCTGTTTTCTAGTTGTCTGGGGCTTCACCTGACCTCCAAGATAATAGGCCATGGATTGAGAACATAACCTGTCCCCTTCACCCTCACCCAGAGCCCTGAAGATGTTTCTAATCTACTTAGTGTGTCACCCCTAGCAGTGTCAGTGCTCACATGAAGACCATGGGATAGTAGTTGTAGGGACAAGTGGAGCTCATCAATTCATCTTTAATATCTTGAATTCAAGGCTCCTGGCAGGTAACAAGACATCGTGAGACAACAGGTCTGGTCAGTGCATTCCCTCCATTCCCCACAGAGGGGAGTAGCGAGCTCTCACCACCGTTTGCTGCTTCTTGATGCTGGTGGTCTCCATTCTTCTAGCCTATGGGGTGCATGACTTGCCTACCTCCCCCAGTGGACAGCCTTTGTACCTGTTCATCTCAGTGGACGGGTTCAGAAGTGGGGTACTGTCTGCTGAACAAAGGTGGCCAGCTGCCAGCTTGTACCCCTGATGTTGTCTTCATTTTCTAATTTCTTCTTCACCTGGGCTGCTTCTGTAATCATGGAAATCTCCCTGTGCATTAAGTCCTTGTGTTCTCAGATGCCTATCAGTCTACCTTAGCCACCTCCCATATCTGGTTCCCGAGGAAATCTACCAGAAGTCACCACTCACACCCGAAACACTCTTCAACCTGGCTGTCTTTGGCAGAAACACACAGGCTACGCTCCCTGAGACCTGGGTGGAAGCCTTAAAGGTCTTGGTCTCAGAGGGGCACTACTTGCACAGGCTCTTTATCCCAGCAAGAAAAACATAATGAGAACCAGTATCTGGAAGCTGAAGTCACATCAGGCATAAACTTCAACCAGTTACTGTGTTCAGCACAGAAATATTGGGGGAACTATAATTGTCTTATCAGAAGCATATAAGTGATCTTTAACAATAAATGAGTTATTTGATTTTCTGGAAAGTAAGGCTAAGAGTTTCCAAATTGACATTCAAAAAAACCATTTAGCTACAAACATGTCCTGTTCTTTTGCAAAGGAGCAGTAAATACCCTTCTGGTATTGTTGGCCATAACATAAATATTATGAGAACAGTTTATGTACATGTATTACTGGTAAGGACAATGAGCAATTTATGTTGCCCTCAACTACTAATCTATGACATTATAGCTACAGATCTGGGGGTCTGACTGAATACTCCAGCTGGTGGTACTTTTGGGTCCTGACCACTGAGCAACAGAGTGCTTTATACTTTGAGTCAGAAGAGTCTAGGCTATGATCTTGCTTTGATCTCTCTAGACACAGAGGCAGGTACACAGCCCTGCCTCTACCCTGTCTTCCCCTCCTAAAGACAAAACCCACAACCCTCATGTTTCAGTCAGTTCAAACAGTTTTAACATCCCTCCATCCTATACAATGGAAGTTTCACACGTCTGCTGTGAAATCAAAAAAAAAAAAAAAAAGTCACCTGTACAAGATTTTGGCCTTCATATTTAGCTGCCATCTACAGGGTTTCCAAATACTTTCCTCAGTGTAAATAACCTAGAGAGATTCTCTTGCATACTGCCATATCAAAATTAGTATCTTGTATTTTTAATGATTTTTTCATAGCTTAATTTTATAGTACTGTTTAGGGAGATTTGTATTTCTTATTTTATTTCCTTTCATAAGTTATTTTATGTCTTACAGTAAGACAACCTGAACCTTTGTTGGGAAGGGTGGCATATAAATAAGTGTTTTGAATCATATATATGTTCTTAATATTTAAGTCTTAACAGTTTATCATACATATATGAAACATATACTGTATTTTGCATGTATGTATGTATGTATGTATGTATGTACATCTACACACACACACTCACTCACTATATTAAATCACAATAGCCCTTCCATGATCTGCTCGGTAAATGGCTATATTTCACATAGAGTACTGCCTTTATGAACTGAATCATGCCCAAATAGTTTAAGGAGTTATCTTTTAATGCCCAGGATTGAAAATACTTGTTTCTGAAACACTGTGTTCTTATGGTATCTGTGCTATTAGTACCTAAAGATTTTAGAAAACATTTCAGTGCCCTGGCCCTAAAACACCTAAAATCTCTAAACCATCTGGTTTGGAAAAAGTTGCTGAAGTTCTCTAGTGATTAGGAAAAGCAGAATTGTAGCTATAGCCTATAACAACTGTCACCCAATCCTGTCACTGCCTAAATGGGTACTGACATGGCTCCCAATGCTTCCTATGAAAAATGCCTAGAAAGAAGCAAAAAGATTGGGAAAGCTAAGGGAGAAGAGAGCCCTTCTAGAAAACAGCCCAAAGAATCTCTTCAAGTGCATCTACTAGATGACTGTTCAAGGACTGCAAGGCTCTAAGACTAAGGCAGTGATTCTCAAACCAGGGTGCCATAGCATCTTGGGGTACCACACGATCCTTTTAAAGGTGCATCTAAACTGCTCTTCCTGCTTTATGGTATTACCATGTATTATGTAAAAGGGTATTTTAACAGTGTAACTGAATGACCCACAGAGTAGACTGCAAGTACATGTTGCAAAGGCCCCAATTCGATTGTCACAAAGACTTTTTCAAAAAGTTACAGAAAGACACAGTAACCCTCTTTGGAACGTTTCCATTGAAATAAAATATCTTAACCTGTGAAAGGCACTTCTCCCATTACAAAGGCCTCTATTGCTTTATATAGGCAGCTAACTCTGTTACCTGCCTAGCAGGCTGATTCTCACTTAGCAGGAACCAGTCTATTTTGTTTCTAACCCACCACTTTTCTCCTTTGGTAATGTATATACTGTGCTGCTTGTAAATGTATGTTGACAATTTATGTAGATTTTTGTTCAAGAGCTATGGTGGAAAAATCCCCGACAGTAGTAAATTATAAATTCAGTCTTTATTTATAAAGTGAAATTGCAAAACAGAAATTTAAGTACAGTTCTATCTGAAGCATTTGAAGGTGTTTTACATTCAGTACATATAGATCAGAGGCAGAGGTTTCCATAGCCTGTAATCACTTGTAAGTAAATTAGCTATCTAAATGGTAGTGGAATTAATAGCCTGATTAGAGATCTCTCCAACAGGAGTTGAACTATTATTTTAAAAGACCTTCTTTTCCTCATTGTTACCTTTCATAAGTGGGTGATTAAAAAATAATTCTCTTTGTACTTGTCATCTGAATTGTTGAAATAAATATAAGCAAGGTAGAGTTTACGTGCATGTTAAATTTCTGACATGCATTGTTAGCAGTTTCATCTTTCCCTGCATGCTTTATTAATTCAAACAGCACTTAAGAATGGAGTGTTTAAACCAAATAACATTTCAAGGAACCTCAATCCTAGCTTCTATTAATGCCCTTATTTTGTGTTTTGCTAAGTATTCACTAGCAATTATGTGCCTACATAGTATTACAAGGTGGGTACTTATTCAGATACAAACATGAAAGAAGTTGAATAAGATACTTCTCCCTCCTTTCCTCTAGAAATTGTCTATGATAGGTCAAATTAATGTAGCTGGAATGAATCAGTTGGTATGTGTCCTGTAAGGTCCTATTTAACTAACTCCACGTTTTGGCTGTTTTCTGTTCCAGGAGAATATTTAACAAAGGCTGTCGTCTCATCTTTTAGCGGTAGGGTATAGTGGGAAAGTAATCAGTCACACTCCATGCTGCAAGCTGGTCAGAGGGACTTCTGCAGAACATGGTGACTGTCAGTATTTTAAAGAAAATTTTAAAAAGCGACAGGTTGATGTTTGTTTTTGGTTGGGCTCCAAAACAGTTCATTAAGCAACTGGGGAAGAGAGCTAATACTTCTCTCTCTCCCAACATCAGCTGCTTGATGATTTAGAAAAGGGTACAAATCTTTCCAACCCATCCTCCAGAAAGTATAAAACATTTTTTTAGATATAGAGCTTGTGACAAGTGAGTGGAGGAGAGGCCTGGGTTTTCTGATGCAGGAAAGAAAGAATGTCAGTTTAACCAGTTCTAAATTTCTTGACACAAAACTGGAAAGGGGGCTTAGTTTTTTGCTCCTTTAGGTATACTGAAAAGTGGATCACATCTGCAAAAAGTGTAGTTCAGGAGATCACAGTCGTTTTCTATAGTACTTAAATCACAGGGTATGTTTAACATTAACTAAAGAGCAAGACATCCGATAGATGAGCGAAAAGGACAAAAAATAAATTCCAAAAAAAAAAAAAAACCACACCAACTTCCTGATCTAAATTTACTTTGGAAAAGACTAAAGAGTCACAAAAGAATTCACTATGAAAGGAAGAAAGGGAATTAACTGATGGTCAGAGAAGTACATGGCAGTACTGAAACAAATGTATAAAGGTGTAAAAAGAAAACTGAAGTAAAACATTTCTATTGTAATATAATAGATGTTAAAATATTCTACTGCAATCTTTGAATTGTCCAGTGAAGTCCCAACAAGTTCAGTAACTAGCCACTGATTCCAATGGAAATAACAGTTACAGCTAACATAAATATACTAGGAAGTAGTTATATCAATGTGTCCACCCTAGAAAATTAAAATACTTTCCCCACTGTGTAAGAATGCGTGACATAGCTACCCACCTGCGTTGTGTGTGTGTGTACACATATATGTATAGTAAAGATGTTGGTTATGCTACACTATGAAATGATAAAAGACCCGAAATCCACTTAGATCTTCAAAAAAAGACCTCAAACAAAAAATGTTCCCATTGGTTGGGGATATACCTTATCCCACCCCCCCCCAAATTACTTGTCCCATTGAAGCATATTTTAATCACTGAAGTTTAGTTATTAACTCATGTCTAACACCACTGTTTCCCTTCCTTTTATAAAATGTTTATACTTAGTTTTACTGTTAAATAGATTACATCTGTACAAACAAACTTCAGACTCTCCTTTAACAGTTTAGAAAAACAAAAAGACTAGAAGACTAATCAGGTTCTGCCAACAGTTTTGTTGTTTTGTTTTTTTTAAACAGATCAAGTTGGATGTTTCAAAATTACCTTCAGAACATCTTTACCATCACCGGAATAGGAATTGCATAAGCACTGGGAAACAGTTTGCAATCAACTGATCAATTTATACTCAAAGAACTGATTCAGTATCATGAGGTAATACTATTTCAGTGTTTACTAAACTTAAGCTTTTGAGTCAGACTGTACAAGTAATCTAGTTTAACAGCATGGTTGAAAACATTTTGTGCTTTTATAGCAGCTTCATAATCCACTAAAACGTACAGACTTGTGCAAATTTGTAATCTTTTACATGATCATACAGTACTTAACATACAAGCTTTACTAGTGGTATAAAAGTAAGAAGAATTTTAGTGCTCTCCCTTTCAAATTTCTCTAAGATTACATAATTGCACAATATTAGAAATTAACTGGAAACAGCCAAATCATTTCTGTGAAAAAAATAGTCTGGCTATTCCTGAACATCAGCATCAAAATACAATAGATTCTTATTCCAAAATAGAATAGATTCTCATTCAATCTCCTTATCTAAAAATCCTCAAAAACAGGCAGACAGTAAATACATTTTTTTTCTTTTCTGACAGTTAAAGGAAAAAATAAATAATTATTTGGGATGATGATAGTCAGTGTAGTTCTGCAAACTTTCTCATATAGTCTTCATTTGTTTCAATGAGCTACTTGTAAAAGTAAAGACTTGGAAATCTATACCCACAGCTACCTTTAATTGAAACTCATCGCAGTATAAAAGTCGGAACAATAATCAGCATAGAGATTAAGAGAAAGAGATAATAAAGTGTATAGCTATTAAACAACGAGCTCAAATTTAAAATCATAGTTTTGAACTGATAATGAACAACTGTTCCATGGCATATGAACAGTATAAATTCTAAAGTGAGATAAGAAGTGCTTTGGGAGAAAAAAAAGCGGTATTTACTAGTGTAGATCAATGTGAAAATTTCAGTTCATTAGTGAAGTGGAATTTTTGAGCTCCTGCAGTAATGCCTTATTTACCTCCGTGAGAACAGACTTCAGTCAGTAGGTGTTTCAGTTTCTGCTGGACCCCTAATTAGTCTTCGGATCCCCCTTTTCCCTGCAGGCCCTTTTGGTTTAGGAAAGCTTTGTTTGTGGCCGTGTTGTTTTGGGTGAACCTCTTCATAAAGGAACTCAGGAGTTAACTCATCACCATTATCAATTTCAATCTGCCAAGGAAAATGAGAGATTTAACAACTGTTATAGAATCTGTGCTTGCTGAAGTGTTAAAACTATATTCAAACAAATATGAGCAAGGAAGTTTGGAGGAAGAGCTAATTTATTTATGCCTAATAATGCTCTCAATGGATCTGGGGAACTCCATTTGTTTTTGAATCTGTTAGTCATGGAATGGCATATAGGTTTGTGTTTATTTTCAGACAAAGTAACACAAATACAAAAGTAATCACCCCATGGTGAAAGAAACTTCTTCAGACCCAAGCTTTATCATAATGTACTAATTATCACCAAAAACCTTTATTCATAAACATTCCATTTAGAAACAATCTTTTAGTCTCTCTTTAAGATTATGTACAGATGAAGCAACTCCATCAATTTAAAAGGAGACACAGCCTTATGACATATCAGCTTGATATATGGTAATGGTTTTGTGCATCTGCTGTGTACTGTTGTAACTAGAATCTAAACAGTTAAATTTAGCAGGTGTTTCTCACAGAGGTAATATTTCACCAGTTTAGCTTTGACTAACTGCCAGAAAGAGCTGGCTTGCAGAACTTTTAAATCAGATGTGTACCTGCATCCGTTTTAATACAGTATAATTGAATAATATTCTACCAATGTGATAACATGGATTAGCAGTCAGCTTTACAATTCTGACCAACTATATCAATCAAACTACCCATGGACTTGCGAGCTCAAAATAAAGAAAAGTAATATTATTCCCCTACTGCACATATGGGAGAATGCTAATGTACTTACCTTCCTGATAATCTGCATCCACAATTTACTTTCTACAATTTCTAAGAGTGGGTTCTTGCAACTCGAGTAGAGCATCCGTTCTCGTATACTGCACATATACCCAGGCATAGAGTAGATAAAAACTGCAGAATAGAAACTGCGTAAGAACCACCACCTTAAAATCATTACTTAAAAACAGACATGCACAAAGCAAAATGGATGATGAAAGCTGAGTGGGAAAAATATAACACTTTCTGCAAATGTTCAGTTTAATGTTTCAGGTGATGGAAAGCTGTTGGTCAATATTTTCACAGTTTCAGTGCCCAACTGAGGACACATTAGAAAGCACCTCATCTGGACAGTAAGTACCATATTTTCTCACTTTCCACAGCCCCACCAGTAAGACACACGCCTTGTTTTGGGAAGAGGGAATGAAAAACATTTTTTTCTAGTCATGGCTGAATTCTGACTGCAGAGAATCTTGACTAGCACTGTTCAGGCAACAGCTGAAGTATCCCCCCTTCTCACAGTGGCTGGCAAATTGGCAGCAGCTGTTGGCTTCTCAGACAAACGCTACTACCAATTCTTCAGTGGCTGTGAAAGGGTAAATCCTGTAGCTCCAACCCTGAAGGATGAATTCCAGCTTCTGAGGCTGCCAAGGGGAGAAGCACAGCAGCTATATTACAGGACCTCCATGCTTCCATTCCTTCATTACAGTGCATACAATCAGCTTCCCTGTTTAAGGTATACATTCCAGTTTTGAAGGGCTAATTTTTGGGGGAGAAAGTGCATTGGTATGCAAGAAAAAGTATATAATACTCTCCAAAAATGTATCACCTTCAAAGAGGTCTCAGAGTTTGACACCTAAAAGACACTGAAAATTAGTCATTTTGGAATGATTTGGCTACTGAAATTGAACAAATATCTTTTGTAGATCCTTTCCATTTCATGTTACTAAGATATCTAAAACAATCATATAATGTGTACCATATGAAAATTGTCATACCTATGGATTCCAAATAGTCTCCATCGTGGGAATGCTTATAGAGGAAAAAATGATAGCGCGCAGAATCCTTTGGAATTCTGTTTGGCAAATCATTAAGTTCAGTATGGAGCGTGCTGGCCAAAACAATGGTTTCATTTTTTATATCAATTTGCTGTTAATAAACAAACATAAATTAGGGTAAATATACAGAGGGCAAACTGCAGAATGGGATATGGAAAAGATTATTTAGGATAAATAATCTGTGAACACCACATGTGGAATATATGTTCAAGTATGAATATATCCTTCAAATAATACAAAATCTGTTCAACAATTACTGAGTAATGAGTTAAAAATAATTGTATAATTATTTTCTAAAATAGTTAAATGAAGTATTTTGTACTTGCCAGTTGCACATAGTTGATCTGCTTATTCTTCAGTTTTTCCAAAGCCTGGAGAGCTTCTTTAGCTATTGGGAATGCTACCCCTTGCAGAGTCTGATGTTTGGAATCTATACCAACATCTGTTTGTACCTAGAATGAATACATGGATTCAGATTTAAACTATTTTGTTCTAAATATGCATGCAACCTCTAAATTCAGTATGTAATATTACAAACACATCCAGTAAATGCAGAAGTATCATGAAAATGCAGGTAGAGTAAAAAAAGAAAAAGAAAAAAAAAGCAACTCTAAAATGGTATCACTTTACTCAATAAATCTGTTGTTCTTTGTGTTTACAGAATCCCATCTGTGTACTAGCTTAAAAACCCCAATTTTAAACTAACTAGCACTGAGCAATCCATAAAAGTTATAGGAAATAAAACTGAATGAAGTGTCAATGCAGCTGTTAACTACATTCCAATTTCAGAATCTCAGTATTGATAAACCAGAAGGAAAATAGTTTGATTTTTACATTCAGGTACTGCAATCAAGGCCAGAGGTTGGCAAATATGTTTTGTTGCTTATAAACTTAAGATTTGATCCAAAGTCCATTGCAAAACAATGAATATGGAAACCAACTACTGTATATCACTTTTAGAGTCACTTTTCAGAGAAGAAACGCTTCTAATCTTATTGTACACATGCAGTTTTTCATGAAACACACTGTGCTCTGTATTTTATTCTTCAAATCTAACTGATCATAATTTATTAACCACTTGGCAGCCTCTATATATGCAAAAAGCTATGTTCTAAAGCCACAAATGCATTTTCCTGTGGCAGATTTACATTCTGCTGATTCATCACCCCACTGAAGTATAATATTAAAAGGTCTGGACTTGTATACAAACAAGCAAAGATGTTACCATTACATTAAAATCTGAGGTTAATGCAATATTAAAACAAAAAACTGGAAATGGAAAAAAGTTTGGAGTAATACTGACTCTCATTGCACATATTAAGGAACAATTTTAATATGGACCCTAATTTATAAATAGGATTATGGGATGTCCGAATCTGAAAAAACAGCAGTCTGGACTCAGTGACCCAGGAGGTACCTTCCAGTCCTGTGTTCTTAGTGATATATGTGAAAAAGCCCAAATAAGTACAAGATACCATTCATGCAATGCAGAAGAGTCAACATTGGTCTGTATATGTTCATTCTCTCACTACTTGAATCAAGTTTAAATCTACAACTTTAACTTCATTAAGGCAGCTTTTTCTGTTTTATTTGTTATGTAAGAGAGAGTTACAAATCAAAATCAGCCTATTTGTCAGCTGCTTCAGGTTTTCTTTTGGGGAGGGGGCGGTTAAGGAACATAAAGGGGGAAACTGAATTTTTCATAACTGCGCAAGCTAAGGGAAAACCATGCCAAAACCAATGGTGCGTATTCTCAAACATCTTATGACACCTGGTACTGTGGTGGTCCCATGCAGAACTACATGGTGCCACAAGCAGATAAGTCTTCTACAAGACTGGAAGTATTTGCTGCAATTATGCATTCAATCTTATTTTTGTCATTTTCAAATTCACACAATTGAGGGCTAGCCATAGCTGAAGTCAAACTGATTTCCATAACTTTGTATGAACTGACAATTTTTTCCTATTTATAAATTAATCTTCTCAATCTCAAAAAAGCCACAATTAGCTGAGACCAAATATGGAAAATTTTAACCCAAAAGAAGATTTTTTTGTTAGCTTTTAAGTGAAAATAGGAGGAAATATAGCATTTCACTATATTAGCAACACTAACTATAACTTCCACAACTGAGGAAGCTATATAAAGCAAAACCAAAAACTTAAGACACTTTATAACTGCCAAAGTGAGAGCAATCTGTAATGCATACATTTCTAAGTTGTACAGTTACTGGCATATATTAAGATACACACAGTAACATATACGGCTTTATTTTGTTTAGTTAAGTGTATAAAAGGCGATAAAATATGCATGTACTGAATAAAGGTGGTAAAACGCATACCACAAATGAATGGTTATCAGCACTACAGAAGTTCCAATCCTTAGGTATTTAAAAATACCCTTTTTAAATAAAACTCAGAATACGGTGTGATGACACAAAGTCACAAAACTTAAATTACAAATATTGATTTTTACAGTCTAATAAAATGAACAAAAATATCACAGGGACTAATTTGCTGAAAGAGAATAAAACAGATAAAACACATGAAGGTCTAGTACATATGATGCTGGACAATGAAGACATTATACAGAACACAGGTAGGTGCATACCACGATACGGTCCGCTGGAATCTGATTGCAAAAAAAATAAAACAAAAATAAAAACAAACTGTCTATCAAGTTTATATTAGCTGATGTAAAATACAACCTACACAGGCAAAGTTCTGCAGTTATAACCAAATCTGTTTTAATGGCATGCTTTTAAATAAATAAAATAAGCAAGTGAAGAAAAAGATCTTTGCTCAGTTGTAGAAGCAAGACATTTCATTCACTGCCTTGAAGATAACTATAGAATTCTTAACATAAAAATTCATACTCTATAGAAACTATGGCAAAACACACTAGGTCCATAAAAGGCAAAAGGGTTATTTTGGAATGAAAGTGCCAATTTTATTGCCTTTGGGATTCTATTAACTTACACTCCTGGATTCAAAACAGTCTTGTGAATGAATTCCATAGTCAGAACCTGCCATTCATAGAATCCTAGAAAATTAGGGTTGGGAAGGACCTCAGGAGTTCATTTAGTCCAACCACTGCTCAAAGCAGGACCCATCTCAACTAGATCATCCCAGCCACAGTTTTGTCTAGATGGGTTTTGAAAACCCCCAAGGATGGAGCTTCCACCACCTCTCTGGGTAATCTGTTCCAGTGTTTTACTACCCTCCTAGTGAGAAAATTCTTCCTAATGTCTAACCTTAACTTCCCTCTCTGCAGCTTGAGACCACTGCTTCTTGTTTTGTCATCTGCCACCACTAAGAATAACCTAGCTCCATCCTCCTTTGAACCCCCCTTCAGGTAGTTGGACACTGCTCTCAGCCTCCTCTTCTCTAGACTAAATAAACCCAGTTGCTCCAATCTTGCCTCATAAGTCATGTTCCCCAGCCTCTTCACTATTTTTGTTGCCCTCTGCTGGACTCTCCAGTTTGTCCGCATCCTTTTTGTAGTGTGGGACCCAAAACTGAACACAGTGCTCTAGATGTGGCCTCACCGGTGCTGAACAGAGGGAAAGAATCACTTCCCTTGACCTAATGGCAATGCACCTACTAATCCAGCCCAGTATGCCATTAGCCTTCTTGGCAACTAGGATACACTACTAGCTCATATTCAGCTTATTGCCCACTGTAACCCCAGGTCCTTTTTGGCAGAGCTGCTGCTCAGCCAGACAGCCTCCAGCCTGTATTGGTGCATGGGACTGTTCCATCCTAAGTGCAGGACTTTGCACTTGTCTTTGTTGAACCTCATGAGATTTCTTTTAGCCTGCTCCTCCGATGCATCTAGGACACTTTGAATCCTAGCCCTACCCTCCAGCATATCTACAACTGCCCCCGGCTTGGTGTCATATGCAAACTTGATGAGGGTACACTCTATGCCATCTTCCAAGTCGCTGATGAAGATATTGAACAAAAAACTGGCCCCAGGACTGATCCCTGATCAACTTGATAACGACTGCCAACCGGACATCGAGCCATTGATTACTACTCTCTGAACCCGATGCTTCAGCCAGTTTTCTAACCACCTTAAAGTCTGTTCAACCAGTCCATACTTCCTTAGCCTGCCTGCAGGAATGCTGTAGGAGACCATATCAAAAGCCTTGCTAAAATCAAGGTATACCACATCCACTGGTCTCCCTGCATCCACAGAGCCAGTCATCTCATCACAGAGGGCAATCAGGTTGGTCAGGCATGACTTGCCCGTGGTGAATCCATGCCTACTGTTCCTAATCGCCCTTTTCTCCAAGTGCTTACAAATGGATTCCTTGAGGATCTGCTCCATGATTATTCCAGGGACTGAGGTGAGGCTGACTAGTCTGTAATTCCCTGGATCCTCCTTTTTCCCTTTCTTAAATATGGACACTGTGTTTGCCCTTTTCCAATCATCTGGGATCTCTCCTGATTGCCGTGAGTTTTCAAAGACGATAGCCGATGGCTCTACCAATAGCATCAGCCAACTCCCTCAGCACCCTCAGGTGCATCCCGTCTGGCCCCAAGGACTTGTACACACCCAGCTTTTCTAAGTAGTCCCTAACCTGTTCTTTCAACAATAAGGGCTGCTTACCTCCTCTCTAAACTGTGCTTCCCAATGCAGTAGCCTTGGAGCTGACCTTGCCTGTGAAGATGGAGGCAAAAAAGGCTTTGAGCACTTCAGCTGTTTCTGCATTCTCTGTCACAAGGCTGCCTCCCCCATTCGACCCACACTTCCCTTGATCCTCGTAGAAACCCTTCTCGTTACCCTTCACATCCCTTGCTAGCTGCAACTCCAATTGAGCTTTGGCCTTCCTGACTTCATCCCTCAATGCCCAAGCAATGCTCTTATATTCTTCCGTAGTTATTTCTTCAAGGTTCCACTTCATATAAGCTGCCTTTTTGTGATTTAGTTTACTGAAGAGTTCCCTGCTAAGCCAGGCTGGTCTTCTGTCATACTTGCTGCCTGTCCTGCACATGAGGATGGTTTGTTCCTGCACTCTCAGTAAGGATTCCTTAAAATAGAGCCAGCTCTCCTGGACTCCTCTCACCTTCAGTCTGGCTTCCCAAGGGATCCTGCCCATGAGTTCCGCAAGTAAGTCAAAGTCTGATTTTCTGAAGTCCGTGGTCCTTATTCTGCTGCTCTCCATCCTTCCTTTCCTCAGATCCTGAACTCGATCATCTCATGGTCACTGCTGCCCATGTTAGAGCATGGCCCCTAGTTGGCCACTCCAGCACCTCATCAGATTCATGCTATTTCATAGCCCCAAGAGCAAAAAACAATCAACCTGAAACTTAGCTTGCCTAAGGATGTCATTGTGTCCCTGTCCAAGAATTCTATACTTATTCTCCTCCCACCTTCCATCCACCGTGTTTAAGTACCTCATTAATCTTAATCCGCCGAAGTTCCTCTTCCGCTGCAGTCAGAGGTGCAGGGGATGACTGTGATAGCAAATACTTTCTGTAGCCATTCAGTGAAACATCATCCTGAAAGCAAAGAATTAGTCTTTGAAGCAGTGATTCCTTACTAACAGTTTTCTTTGAAGATGCTTCATAACTCAGAAATAAGAAAGAAAAAACAGATTACTTACCTTTCAGTGCCTGTGATAGTGGTCTGTTTTGTCTACATGGGTTCTACTGTGGGTGTGCCGGCACCTCACAAGTGCATTTTCAGAACTTTGAACAGAAAGGTCCACTGTTGCGTAGGTCCATGCCCGTTTGCATCCAAGGGTGTAAAGGGCAAGGGCACTGACATGAAGAGTGCAGGAGTTACTTGCTGGACACTGCAGCTCAGGAAACTGAGATACAAGCACACCAACAGTGGGAGCCACATAGACATATACGGAAAAGAAGCTGGGATTTTTACACAAGTATAAATTAGAGACTAAATATAATAAGGAACTTAGCAGAGAGTAATACTGCATAAATATATTTATGGTATAGAGTTATAAGCTATAACACAATATTGTATTAATTTTCATGGAAAAATTTTGTATGATGCCAGAATGAGAACTTTTTATTTTCCCTCAATTACAACTGAAAAATTATAACCAGTCAAAACACTGCCTCCTAACAAAGACAGGCAAAGCTCTTTATTTACACACGTTCCTGTGGTTACACACCCTTTCCTCCTCCTTTCGCTAAAGATATCAGCTGTCCAGGAAAAGCACTTCAACTGCACTAAGAGCTCCTACATCTGCAAACACAGTGCAAAAAGAAAGTTCTGAAGGACACAGGGCACTGTGGCATGCTTGCAGAGGAAAAGTAGTCATAAGGCCAAGATGTAGAGCATGCACAGACACTTAGATTCATTACCCTAAACCCCACTGTAAACACATGAGTGTGGGAATAGAGCGATATGAAGACCTCATAGTGAATATGCCTAAAATTGAGATTTCAGCAACTCCCTTTTATGCCCCTGTCAATTCATACACGCAGGTACTTCTTCTGCAGTCCTCAGTCCTTACCACTGTTCCATTTTTTTACAAGGACAAATCTCACTCTGTAATCTTTTATTTCAGTAACAAGGAAGAAAATCTGAAACATAATCCTAGGGCAAAGGGCAAAATGTAGTGAATATACAAACCCTGCTCATTATATGTTAAAAAGTAGGAGGTGGACTGGCATAACATTTGCCAGTTATGATTCTAATGACTTGACTTGTATGTTTATTTAGAAGACTCAGATCAAGTGTAGGCTCTTGGAGGGAGGAATTTTGTCTTATGTTTGTACAATAGTTAAAATAACGAGGCATTGCATCATATAACTATTCTTATACTTCCCTGTATGAACCAAATCACCGGCTCTTCAACACACCCTAGAAGCACAATAGACTTATGAGAACTGCTACCTTTTTGCCTGGTGTGGAAGTTAGTGTAGGATTCTTATAGTACATGCTCAGGTGTGGAGACACACATTTGGAGCCCTTTCAAAAGAGGACTATTTCAAAATAGTGGCAGCAGTTGCAAACTTATTCTAGCATGTGAACAAACTTAGATGATTCAAATGTAACACTGCTCCAGTTTTAAACATGGATGAAGCAGATATGAAATTGGAGGAGGTTTCCTACATCTGAATTATTCTATCTTTGTTCACACATTGGAATTATAATGCAACTGCGACTACCACTTTGAAATAGTCCCCTTTTGAAAAGACTCCAAATGTATCCACACTCAACAGCCTGTATTTTCTAATGATGAAATTACTTACCACCACAATTTCCATCTCTGCAAAAAGTGACAATAACCATGGAATTTGACAACCATTTTATGTAATAATATTTTTCAGAGGAAAAAAAATCCTCAGCTAAAGACCAAAATAATCTTTTTAAATTCCTATCATGTTTACTTGCATAACATCAATGATTTCTGATACAAAGCATACCATCAAAAACAGTTTTTGTGAGTAAAAGGCTTACTTTAAATGCAACATTATTTCCTGCTTTGCATATATGTAGTAAGATTTTAAAAGATAAAGATCCTGCTACTATTCCTAGAGGTAACAGACTGTTTACCCTTTATAGAAACTAGATGCAAAAATACCTTAGACTCAAAGCAAACCATCTGAAAAAGGAATTTAAAATAATTACTGAAACAGAAACACGTTTAAAACTGAAATGCTATGCTACACATTTAAAACTGATCCTAGAAATATTTACAATGTATTTACAATATTTCTTATTAAAAATATTTACAATTGCTCGAATGACAATTGAATTATTTCTTAAATAAATGTATTTAAAAAATATACCTTTATTGTTCCAAAAAGTTCATCTTTAATATGTCCACCTCCAAATTCTTTTTTCAGTGTTGCCCGTGTCGCTGCATACAACATTTTTGGACGAACCTATTATGTTGCAAGAGAGTCTCTTGATTTTTATGGATATGGAAGCTAATGTGCTCATATGCTAAGACTATACCGAAACCAGAAATAATACTTTAAGAAGAAAAAAAGTCACAGAGGTAATTCTGTTACAGGCAGAATAGAGGTTAGATTTTAAACTTAGTCCTAATAAAAGAAATTCCACAGAATGAGTTTGAGTATACATAATAAGATATGCTATTACAATCTTAAAGGGTTGAGGAGACAAATTATACAACATAATATCGGAGAAATTTTAAGATTAAATTGCAATTATTATGAACGTCATTTTCAAGGTTTGAGGGAAGCAAGAACTTGTTAGCAAGAACTACAAAAAATACAATAGCAGCTCAAAAAAACTGTTGCAGATTCTTTTGTTTTCGAACTCAATTTTGAAAGAAGCAACACGTAATCCTCTTCCCCTTACCCCCGTCCCAAAAAAAGACAGACCTGCCATAAGCACTCCATTACTGTTGTTTTGGTTCAACAAATGGTTTTGACAGACTACTAGAGGCACAGAAAAAAAAAAAACCTGAATTTAACTCCATTAATTGTATTTAAGAAAAACAAACTATGCAAATTACCTTGATTTTTAAAAGTTACCAGACCCTATAAAAGACTTAAGTATAGCTACTTGCCTCACAAATTTGAACAGCTCTATAAATTGATCCTGTCAATACAGTTTTCCTTACTGACTAGGATGGAGCTTAAGTAGATTCAAGGCATAACTAATATTAATTTAATATTTGACACTTTTAAATGCAAAATATTTTTAGCATCAAGTAATTTGTAACTTTTCCCATCTAAAAGTTTCTCAAGAATTCGATTTTCCTTTATCCTTTTCCCTCACAGTTCAGTTGCCAGAGACTAACAATACCACCTATTCATCCAAAGAATTTGTAGAGCAGTGACCTTTTTGTTATGCCATCTGCGTGAAAATGGCTAGACTCTGAAACCCACTGAGCCCACTCTAAGATTAGTACCAAACAAGGTCAAGGTGCTGCTCTGTTTCCTTTCAGGGGTATGAAGACTGCCTCCAAACCTTCTCTCTTCCTGCTTATCTGAGATTTATATCAAATAGCCTATAAATGTTAATGACCTTTGGACATTCTTTTTTAAACAAACAAACTAGTGAATATTGCTTACATGAGAGTGATCTGGTGACCATGCAATGAAGATCCATTCATATCCTTGAGCATTCTGAGAATCTAATCTGTATAATATATAACATGGTTGCTTGTCTTCAAGAAGAGGAAGAACAAAGGAATCGTACTCCTTTTCCCATGATTCAGTAGACTGCCTCGCAGATCCCACAACAAGCTGCTCTATAAATAACCAAAACTGCAGGTCAATACAAGTAACTTCAAACATTAAGTCTTTACAGTATAAAGACATTCATGGCCTGATTATTCAAGATTATATGCATGAGAATGGAAAATCAAGGACTATGCAGGACTAGGTAAAACATGCATAACCTTTTGCTGATGAATCCTATTGCAACCCAAATGCTAACATGTATGTATATGTCCTTCTGTCATCTCATATTTAGGCCACAACTGGACAACAAACTCCTTGGTCAGCAAGTTTCTTTTTTTTGTTTT
This sequence comes from Crocodylus porosus, assembly GCF_001723895.1. NCBI lineage: Eukaryota > Metazoa > Chordata > Crocodylia > Crocodylidae > Crocodylus > Crocodylus porosus. The sequence continues at coordinate 90,148,466 of NW_017728931.1, read as the reverse complement.
GTTTTTGGAAGTATTTGTTCTAACATCACATAAAGAACTTTATTAGTAGCACTATACAGAGAATGCATAGAACATTCATTTTTTATATAATTAAAAGTTACATGTAGATTAAATCCAACTGAACTGTAATCGTCCACAGATGTCAGACTTCTCTGTTAATAAAGGAGCAAATTTTACCCTTAGTGACAGGTATAACATTTATTTTTGGTATTATTTATTTTCTACTGACAACCAAAAGTACAGATCTTCTGAAGATAAATATGGCCCCAGTTCAAACCCAGGTTGTAATCTGTGGAAGTCCTTTCATTGACTTAAATAGAAATTGGCCCACATCCTTAAACATTAACCTTATAAATTATGAGAAGAAATCCAAATTTTACTGGTAAGATTCAAAACCAGAAGAATGCCAGATGAGCTCAGCAACTCAAAAGATTAAGCTTTTTATTTCCCTCACTTCAAATGGGAGTTTGAACCATGCCCAAATTAGCATTAGGTGATGTCCTTCAGTATCCAATTTGTGCAAGTGAAACAGAGAATTACAACAAAAGAATGAAAACTTAGCATGAGAAGATCGATTCAGAAGATCCATGTACATACAAAATATCATTCCAGTTAAAAAATGAAAGCTGTTTTTAATAGATAAGTGCCTTTGAAAAAATCAGGATGCAATTATTTATTTTTTCTTATTTCCATTAGTGCAACAATAATCTGATACTTTTAACTGTCTGAGAGAAAGCATTTCACAAAAAAAACATATTAAAAAACCTATTAATTTGTACATGATACATGAAAAGCAGCTATATTAACAATCTATTAATATTAATCTTGTTCTTGGAAACATTGACATGTCAGAGGGACAGTCTGGATTTTTAGCTAAGCATATACCTTTGTCATTTCATCTGCCTTACAGAACTCAGCAACACAGCTATAAAACTGAGAAAAATAAAAAGACTATGCCTGCATTATTTGTGCCTTAATGAATTTAACCACTTAAAATGCTAAACCTTTTTTTATTACAACTTTATAATCTTTGTTTCTGCATCACTATCTTGTTTTTAATTATCCATAATTTGCTTGCTTCTCTCATGAAGTATTTTAGATGAGACTTTTAATTACTGACAGCTGTGGTAATAGGCTTCCTTCCATCCCCCAGGTACAAATGATGTCTCGACTTCAAAAAGAAAGCGGTATCACAGTATTTCAAAATATTCACCAACTTCACAATAAATATTAAGTTAAAAAAGCCCTAGCTACATAGTTTAAATAATAATACTGTTTTGACAATGTATTTGAGCATCCTACCTTGAATGCAAATCATGTTATACTCCAGGACCTGCTACTGGAGCAGGATTTTGCCACATTTTCAAAGCTAGTTACTACTGCTACTTTTCAGAGATGTTAAGCATTAGGGACCCCATTGTCTTGAATAGGAATCGAGAGGGCTGAATATTTCTGAGCATCAAGCCCAAGATGTTTCAAGCTGAGCATCTATACTATCAGTCAAAATGAGTAGCTACATTTGAAAAGTGTACTTGACGCCTGCTTTCTACTTTATTAAAAAAAATACACAAGATGGGATGGAACATAAAAATTATATAAAGAAGGGTAAATTGTTTTATCATGCTGATTTAGCTGAAATTCAACAGGCATCTGGTACATCAGTGTTTGCAAACCTGACCTGGAAAAAACATGCCATAATCCCCTGCCTCTACTCCTACTGTTGCCTTCTCCAGAAAAGCAGCATTGCCAAAGAGGTAAATTTTAAAATTCACCTACAGGAACTGGCTTCAGCATTAAAAAATAGTTTAAAGTGGAAAGCAGAAAAAAAAGCTACACAAATATTTCTGCCACTCTTTCCCCTTCCTCTCCTATTTAAACACTTAATTTGGGATGAAATAGTACTCAAAAGGAAAAAGTCTAACATGCAGAAAGAGATGAAAACATTGGAAACCATTCTAAATATCACAACATTAAATTTTTACCTTGATTATATGTACACATGTAATAAAAATCAAAGATCAGAATTGTTATTTTTTAACTTATACATGAAAGTCACTATAACACAACCAATAAACTTGAGAAAGTATCAGACAAAACAGAAACATATATTCAAATAACTAACCATTTTCAATAACTATTTTTAGAAGCCTGTATTGTCCATTTCTTGCTCTGGCAAAGGTTTCTTTAACATCTCCACTAGCTAAAAGGGAAAAAATAAAAAATAAAAATCAGTAAATAAATGAAGATTTACTGCATTTAAAAAACAAAAAATATATTCATTCATGTGTTTGAATATCTACACAATCCCCGCCTCATGTAACTTAATCAGCTGGATATACTTAATGTTCACATGTACATAATCACTTGTAGGTTTCACAGCTACTACAGCAGAGATGAATTCTAGTATACATCTGAAAGCAGTAATTTCAGGATGTTTGCATGCCCAGGTATATGTCTTCAATTTATTAATTGCCCACTAGCCAGATACAAAATGGATGTGAAAGACAGACGTAAACAGCATGCAGGTAGAAATCAACAGTATCTGGTTGCCATGTTGCTAATGTTTCACAAGAGCTCTGACCCTGAACATCATGGGTAAAGCTCCCTCCCTTCTTTTACATCTATCCAGGCATTTTCAATCCCTGACCTGCTGCAACAGAATGGGTTTATAATTAATTTTGTACCTTAAGCTCTCATTTCCTTTGTAGCACTTGTAATTTGTTACCGGTTCCAATATGCTTTTTGAAATTACTTTTTATAATCAATTAATGTATAGATTACTGATTGGCCCATCCCATACATTTGCTGCATCTTTGTTCACTGGGCCATCTCCTTTACTTAGGAAGATTTTCACAATCTAAAATACGGAGGAAGAAAGAAAATCTCACAAACACAGACTTAAGAGGGAGCTTTCAAGAGGCACAGATGGCAATAAGATTCTCAATCCCACTGAAAGTCTCACTGGTTGCCTGCAATTTGCACTTCAACCATCTCAAGGTCTCCAGCCCTAAGGATTATGAAAATTATCAGTGATGCACTGACCCTCTTTAACTTTTCTAAGAGGAAGTGTTTTTGGTCTCTTCTCCCCCTCCCTCCCTCCTGGCTGCTAGGGTAGTGAAAGGTCTATTACTCTACATTTCCCAAAGAAGTCTGGATGACTGATTTATATATTATCATAAAATTAGGGCAATCCAGTCTATAACACTGGAAAAGCACATTAATTGAATTCTTATTGATTCATCAGAACCAAGATGATTAAAATACTGGTGCTTAAGTAGTCTCAGTTAAATTTCAGATAAACCTCAGAGATAGGACTTTACCTCCATTTCCAATGCTATTGATTTTTATATTCCTGTCCACACCATTCCTATTAAATACTTCAAAAAAGCAGTTGAACTTTTAGTGTTCAACTTAAAAGGTAAAGCAATTTGCATCTGGACTACAAGGAAAAGATGGCAAACTAACTTATACAGGCATACTGAAGAACTGTGTTTGAATCCTAAAAGGATTATCTTGGCCTCAATGGTTCTTTTGAACTTTGTTGAGGGTTAGTCAATTTAACTGTAGCATAGACAGGGAATTATATAGGATTTACTGCAGAGCTGTACAAGCTGCTCTTTCTGAATAATCCCACAGTACGCAGCACAGTGCCAGCAACATAGAAGTCCACTATCAAACCAGGAAACAAACAAAGGGCTGATAGAGTTACTGCTGAAGCAGGTGCGTTGGCAGATTCTACTAGTTTAACCCATAATCACATATTCAAACAAAGTCTTTGTTTTTTTTCAAGGATATGTCCCACCCCACTTTACATTTTCAGGCTAACAAGGGGGGTTATTTCAGAATTTCTCTGGGCTACCATTAATTAGACAGCGGTCACTGGAAAAATAATACCAACCCAATATGTAAACAATCTACTGCTCATTCTTTTCCAGAAACCCTAGACCTCTTTATAGTACTTCATAAAGAATGGAAAGTCTTCAAAAGTTTATAATTTCCAACATGCTACAGATATGTGACCTGCATGAAGTAATTTAGAAAATTTTGCCTAAAGAAAATATCTGCAGCATTCCATGCAATGGAAACAAGTAATACCAAATCATAAGATACTTGTTAACATGATAAGATGTCCAATCTTTCATTTTAGCTTCTGGTTATTAGGTATCCAGTACATTTGAAGCAGAAATCCTCCCATTACTTGTTCTACTATGCTTATAGAAAATAGTGTTGCTAACTCTTGTGACCCCTCCCTGCCCCATGAGCAACATTAGTTTGGCAGGGCTGGGATGGGACTGGAGCCACAACCAGGACCAGCCTGAGAATGGTACAAAAAAGGACACCTCTTCTGAATTTCAGCCCCGCAGAGGAGAGGAACCATATGACTACCCCCATTTGACACCCTCCTGCAGTAAGGCTGCTTAAGGAGCAAACCAGACCACTGCTCCCATTTTTCCTCAAAAGCCAGCACTATTTCACAGGAAGGGAGGGAGAAAAAAAAAAAGAGCCCAGCTGCTCTGAATGGGAATGAAACATGGAGAGGAAAGATACCTAGACACCTGTCTCCTACATCCCATTGCAAGTATTCCAACGAAGAACCCCCAGGAGCATCAGGCAACAGAAGTGAGGCAGGGGTACAAGAAAATTGGCAGAACTAATCTCGTAATTGTAAAATCTGACTCATGATTTTGGAACCTTTGGCAAGATTGAGAAACATAAAAGATGTCTGAAGGGTAGGATGGTCATTGAGAGTGACATGGATAAACTGTTCAAGTGGTCCAAAAATAATCAAATGAAATAAAGTAAGGAAAAAGAAGTCCAGCATTTAGGACAGAATGATCACATGCACAAATACAGACTGGGGAATAACTGGCTAATCCAGTGGAGGCCAACCTTTTTGATTGGCCTTTTTGATAATTACAGGTCTAGGAAACATGACTTACAATAAAAGGTTAGAAGAACTGGAATTACTTAGTTTGGAAAAAAGACAAGGAGGATTTGATAACAGTCTCCAAGTAGCTGGAGGGTGGTTATAAAGAGGATTGTGATACACTATTCCCTGTGGCTGCCAGGGACAGGACAAGAAGTAAAGGTATTAAATTGCAACAATGGAAATTTAGTCTGGATATTAGGAAGAACTTCTCACTACAATGGTAGTTAAGCATTGAAAAAAAAAAAAAAAAAAAAAGACTGACTAGGTTATGAAATCTCCATCCTTAAAGGTTTTAAAGAGGAGGTTAGGTAAGCTTCTCTGGAATAGTTTAGACAGGGATGATCCTGCCTTGGGGTTGGACTAGATGAGCTTTTGAGGTCCCCTTCCAGCCCTACTTCTTCTCTATAAGTATAAAGAGACACAGAACCATAGAAAGTTATGGTTGGAAGGGACCTCAGGAGGTCATGTAGTCCAACCACCTGCTCAAAACAGGACCATCCCCAAGTAGATCATCCCAGCCAAAGCTTGTCTAGTTGGGTGTTGAAAACCTCCAAGGATGGAGCTTCCACCAATCTTCTGGTGCTCCAGTGTTTTACTGCCCTCCTAGTGAGAAATTTTTCCTAATCTCTAACCTCAATTTCCCTTGCTGCAACTTGGGACTGTTGCTCTGTGTTCTGTCATCTGCCACCACTAAGAACAGTCTAGCTCCATCCTCTTTTGAACCCCCTGTCAGGTAGTTGAAAGCTGATATTAAATCCCTTCTTAGTCTTCTCTTCTCCAAATTAAATAAACCCACTTCTCTCAACCTCTCCTCAGAAGTCACATGCCCCAGCCCCCTCACCATTTTCATTGCTGACATCTTCAAATGAAGCAGATTACCTATTGCTGGCACGTATCTGGCCATGTTGCCTCTTGTTCTGTGTTGGGCAGGGGCCCAATCCTATGGGACAATGGGCAGCATGGTCCCCAAATGGCCCTTGAACTCTCCAAGGTGCATCTCTGCAAGTGGGGAAAGTCTAGGTTCCCCACTTATCCAGGCATATCCTGGAGACTGCCCAGAGCGCATCTCTGCTAGCAGAAAACCTCAGCTTTTCCCTGGAGGTCTCTGTAAGGGGGAACCTAGGGAGGTACTCCTGGGGCTTAGAGAGGCCCAAAACTGCACGGGCAGTTCTGGACGCCTGTACTCTCCTGCCGTAAAGCTAACAGATGTCTGCCACAACAAAGCTGCAGAAACCATTATCACCTTTGTCATGCCCACAGATTTTGGGCTTTGCAGGGCAAGGGGCTCAGCTGTTCATTTGCTGGGCTGCTGTACTACCATGCTGGGTTTTTTTATAGAGACATGGGTTTCCACACTACAGCTCTACGTTTACTTTTTCACCTGCACCTCACTGACCCCAAAACACGGGGCTGGGGAAGGATGATTTCTCATATTACTCTGCTTCTTTCTCATCTCTTGCAACAGCAGATTTATGGGGTTTCAACACCAGGTTACCTATCCCTCTAGGCCTGCTGTCTACAACCCATCCCAGCTCCCTTGCCGCCATGTGACAGCCCTTGCCTCACTGCTCTGTCATCCTGTTGTCCAGGATCAGCAGGACAAAACTGACCCAGTTCTGGGCGTCTTGCCCAGAGCCTGCCGAGCAGCTGCCCTGAAACTGAACACAGGTGAGCTGCTCTCGCACAGCGACCTGCAGGCAGCCAGCAGAGGGG
>NW_017728931.1:90109928-90141723 GCF_001723895.1 Crocodylus porosus | reverse complement strand
GAGAGAGAGTGTGTGTGTGAGTGTGTGTGTCCAGCAGCAGCGTGGGGGCAGGGCCGCCCCAGCTGCTGCCCGCGCCGCTCATTGCTGGGGCCGGCCCGACTGTCGCGCGCCGCCGCCCTTGGCCGCCCCCGCACGGCCGTGTCAGAGCCGCGGGGGCGATCCAGCCACCGCCACCAGGAAAAGGCCGCCTCACGTCCCCAGCCCGACCCGCCGCTGCTACCTTGGATGCCGGTCTGGTGGGACATCGTGCAGCCGCGGCGCCGACTCCCCCAGGACTGCCGGCGGCTCCGCCTTGGCCGCGGGCGGCGTCGGGAGGTGCCGGGCGCGGCCGCACGTGACGCGCCGGCGCCACTCAGCACCGCCGGCGGGGAGAGGGGGCGCGGCGCCGGGTTGGCGGTGAGGGGTGGTAAGCGGCGGCTCCGTGCCCTCGCCTGGGGCGGGTCCAGCCCCTGTTCTCAGCCGTAGTCTGGGCCGCCGCCCGCTGCCCGCAGGGCCAGCCGCACACGGGCCGCCCCCTCTGCCCGTCACTCCTGACCCGCTGCCCCAGCCCTAGGCCCCGGGGGGTGGAGGGGGGACATGGAGATCCCCAAGCAGCTCCTCAAGCTGGAGCTCTGTTTGTTCTGCTTTTAAAGTTTGTTTGCAACCTTTTCATCTATTCTTGCGACCCACTTTTGGGTCGCAACCCACAGGTGGAGAAATGCTGGTCTAACCTATTAACAATACTACAGTCATCCCTGATGCAACCCAAAGTACAACACCCTAACCTGCTATAGGTAAGGCAGGGAGACCACAGTGGCCACATCCTGCTGCTGCAAGAGTTGTGCTTCTAAAGGCCCACCTCTCTGAGGCACACCACACCTATACCACCCTGGGAGCCACTTGTCGTGTTGCCAACTCATGATTTTTGGAGTTGTTCTTAAAGTCACACTTTGGCCATGTAAAAAACTTAGCTCTTTCTTTTATTTATATAATTTATTTGTATATAAGAGCTAGGTTTTTCACATGCCCGAAGCATAGACTTTAAGAGAGAGTTGGCGATACTGCACATATGTTATGTGTAAGGTGCCCTGGACCTTTGAAGACATGTAGAGGCTTGGGCCAAATCCATCTTAAACAAAAGTCAGACCTTTGTGAGAAATAAAACAGTTGTGCAATGCTTCTTAATTATAGCAACAAGCCTGCAGTTTTGGGTAGAGTGGCTCCCATGCAAGAGAGTGAACTGGTTGTCAGACCCTGCTGTGAGCCTAAATCTCAGGAGTGTCCTCATTTGTGTTTTTAAAATACGGAGATAATGCAACGAATCTCCTTTGTGAAGTATTTTGATGTCTTCTGATAAGGGACAATATAAAGCTAGATATTATTTATTGTGCTGTCAGCAGTAGTCCCAGTCGCATGATAAAGGTTTCCCTAATTTCTGCTGTTCAGGCATTATTGTCTATTCTGCTGACAGATGCAAGTGACTGTTTCAGAAAAAAGTAATTGACTTACCATTCATTATTGCAATTCAGATCCCAATTTGTATATGCACCAAAGGTTTGTATTGAAAATATTATATGCCAAATGTTAATCAATTTCCATTCATCAGTTTCCGAAAAGATACTGCTACAGATGGAGAACAGAGAATAGGCAGTGGAGTGAGTCAGTATGAAACAATGTTAAAATCTCAAACTTAATGTTGTGTTAATTAAGTGGGACCATATCTTAAGATCCTTACTTTGGTCCAGGTCCCAGAACACTGCGAGAGGATCGACAGCTGCAGAAAACCTTTTGACTTTTGCTGAAAGTAGAACAGTTAGCAGGTTTGAGGTGCTGGGCTTGGTCATAGAGAGACTTATATACATGCTTGATTGCATGAAGTTGGAGTGTTTACACTACGTAGCTAATCACATGTATAAGTCCTTGAGCATTTGTCTTTATAATTTGTACTGGGTGCATCTACATGTGCCTTTACGACATCGTTGTTACTGCGCCATCATTTAATACTTTCTTTAAGAAGTACTTCCGTTAGAAGCCATGCCGGCCGTACGCGGTTATCGTTAGCTGCTATGTTGCCATAGCAATGTGCATCACTATGGCAATGTAGCTGACAAGCAGCCAGCCAGCAGCCAGCATGTGAAGAAGTGTTCCAACAAGTGGAAGCACATTGCCATGATGGTGGGACACAGGGAACTGGGGGGAGGTGAAGCCAGTGCAGCTGGCCTTGCCCCTCCGCCCTGCTCCCTGGAGGTGCCAGCAATGAAGCAGATGAAACACAGGGAGCTAGGCCAGCAGCACTGGCCTGGCTCCCCCTGCCCTGCTTGCTGTAGGTGGCAAGAATGGAGCGGAGGGGGAGGGGCAAGGCCACTGGAGCTGGCCTCGCTCCCCCGCCCCCCCTTGCAGGTGACAGAAGTAGTGGCGCAGAGGGGGAGAGTGAGGTCAGAATGCCATGGGGGGCTGAGGCCACCAGCACTGGCCATGGCCCACTCCTCCCCACTTCCATTGTCACAGTCTTATACCAGCCAAGGAGACTAAGACATGGTTGTCCTAAACTAAAAGCAAGTTTATTAAACCATAACAGATATAATTCTGATTAAAATTGAAGCAGCATTAGCAGTTAAAAATTTGAGGTTTGTAGCTAGTGAAAGCAGGTACTCACCACTGTGTAATGTTCAAAATGCAATTTCACTGGTAAATCAAGCCATGAAGTCTTGTCCAGGGCTCCTGGCTCCCACATCTGATGTTGAGACAGGATCTTGAATCAGTGACAGGATCTCTTTAGGTAGAGGTGCCATTAGTCCCATATCAGATCAGCACTGATATATGGAATGGCAGTCAGCTTTTTTTGGCTGATGTGACTGATAATGCCTCCAACAAATGCCCCGTGGAGGTGTGCAGCCACAACACAGCATGCAGGTGGCCAGGAGTGCAGCCCGGTACCACAGAGAGCTGCTGAGTCCAGCTAGTAAGTCTGTTGTGAGGGAAGAAGCATAAGGGAAGCAGATCGGGGCTCCTGTGGTGAGAGAGGGACTGAGGCCAGGGTAGGGCTGGGGCAGGAGCTGCACAGCCAGGGTGAGGTGTGGGATGGAGACACAAGTGGCTGGTCCAGGGGACGTGGGGGGGGGGTGGCTCCCACCACTGCACGCACCCTGGGAGGGCATGGAGGGGTTGTGCCACCAGATCTGCACATGGGGGCAAGGGTGGGCTGCCACTGTGGGCTGGAGCCAGGGCTGCACTGGGCTCTTCCCAGTGGAGGGCTGGGTCAGGGCTGCGCTCAGGGCAGGCGGCAGCAATGCTGAGAAGGGGGGCTATGGGGAGCTATGGTGAATTTTGGGGTGGCTGCAGCCCTTCCCACAGCCCCCCCTTCCAGTGCTACCACCGCTTACCCTGGGCACGTCCTGGCCCAGCTCCCCACTGGGAAGAGACCAGCACAGTCCTGATCCCAGCCCACAGTGGCATCCTGCCCTCGCCCCACATGCAGATTCAGAAGCATATGCCCCTCCCCCCCATGCCCTCCTGGGGCGTGCGTAGCAGTGGGAGCCGCCCCCCTCCCATGCTCCCTGGACAAGCCACTCAGCTCTGTCCCACACCTCTCCCTAGCTGTGCAGTGCCTGCCTCTGCCCCAGGCCCAGTCCCACTCCCTCCCTCACTGTGGGGGCTCGATCTGCCCCAGCTGCATATCGGCAATCAGATCAGCCAATATGGCTTGTTAAAATTCAGCCATCAGTATCAGCCCAAAAAATCTCTGTCGGTGCACCCCCATTTTCAGGCTTTTTTCAGGAGTGTTCCAAAGCGAATGCTCTCACCTCTCCTTATGTACCATATAGCTTGCATTTCTTAATACATAACATGAATTTAATCCATCCTCCTGATGTATATTAGTAATCTTGCTTCTCTTTGCCAAATATGGTTACCTTTAACTGAAATTTTCAATTCTGAGGTAATCTTTTTGTTCTTAGGTGGGGGTAGGTTTTCCTCTGACTGTTTCTCTTTTGCCCAAGTTTTTATTCAATTTAGTTAGCTATCTTCCTGATTCGTTTCAAGTCAGGAACAGTTTTTTTCCATCAGCTCCTTTCACTGAGTGCAGGTTTTGACCTCAATTCAAGCTAAACATACAGGTTGAGCTGAGCACAAAGGTTAAACCCAGGCCTGAAGGCCTCTGGGTCCCAACATTGTGTCCCTATGGTGCTGTTGTTACTGTGCCATCATTTAGTACTTCCTTTATAAAGTACTAAATAACTACACAGTAACAGCCATTACCGTGCCATGCCCTTGCTCACATTTATATTTAGCTACTACATTTCCATAGCAACACACTATGGTAAGGAAGTACGTCACTATGGTACCATTGCTGCAGCATTATGATTTGGGCCTGCTGAAGCTACATCGCCATAGTATGTTGCTACAATGTCATAACATCTCATGTAGATGCGCCCCCTGAGATATTTTGAAAATTTTTTTTTGCCAAGTAAGAGTTTGGCCATAGAGATAAAATTACTAAAATTGTGGCTTCAGTAGAAGCCATCAGTTTTTCTTTTCACATACATTATTTTGTTCCTCCACAGAGGTTATGGATTATTTTTGTGTAACAGAAGCAGTTACCACAACTAAAATGACATGTTCTGTGTCATACCCAGTTGTTTTCACTTGTTTTAATTTTCTGAAATTTTTACCTTTAAAGATAAAATTTTCTGCGCTTGGTCCCTGTCTGAAAATGTCTTTTCCTTTTTTTCACATTTCAGCACAAATGATTAAGTCCTTTGAGAAGAAAAGTATATTTGTTGTCGTCAAATAACAGTGCAGTTCAAAGAGGTGAGATTTTTTAACTTGAAACTTTTCATGAAAATAGCTGTCATTGAGGTATACTGCATGGTATTGAATTACACACATATAATTTTTAATTGCTGAAAAATAGCGTGCACATGATTAGATGTTTGGTGGTTTTGAAAATTTGAAAAACAATCTAAGAAATTTGGGTCTAAAAGGTCATTTTATTTTTTGCTTAAAGTAGAAGATACTGAAAATAGAGGATTAGAAAAAATAGCATGTCAAGACTTGACCCCACTTCAGGCAAGATTTTCAAAGGTAGTTCAAAGATTTTCAAAGGTATTTAGACACTTTTCTGTATCTGTGTGTGCCCAGATATATTTGAAAACCCTTCTCTTAAGCATGTGCGCCAGTAGAGATCTGCAGAGTTGGGACCTTAATCATAACTATATCATTGGGAGTAGGATGCTCTAATAAATACAGGACTTTTTATTCATCTTACTCCTCCCCTTGCTCCACATCGCAATTTTTGTTGTTATTGAAAACAGATTTTAAACCTCTTCCCCCATGCAACAGAGTTTGTACCTTTTTGTGGGCTTATGAATTGAATTACTATTCGAAGTATGCAGAGTATTTTGAAGGCCCATGTTGATTAAATTGCATTCTACCTCCTTTTTGTTGGCTGAATCAGAGGCTGGTTAAGATGGTAAAGGCTGGGCTTTCTTGTGATGTCTTTTATTGAACCAACTGTCGGCCATCCCTAAGGCGGGGGGGGGGAGGCGAATCGGGGCAACTGCTCTGGGCCCCGCAGAGCCAGGTGAAGTGACCGTGGAGACCACTGCTGGCTTCATGTTCTTCCACTTGCTCCCCTCCCCCACACCGCTCGCTATCCTCCCCATGGCTTCATCCCATCCAGGGCACATGGGATCTGGGTGGGGATGGGGCCCCATGCTAGCTAATTTGCCCCCGGCCCTGCATCTTGCTTGGATCGGCTCTGCCAACTGTATAATTGGTAAAGCTGATAGACAAGTTTTGGGGCATCAGGTGCCCTTCCTCAGGTCTTAAGGAGTGACTGGTCCAATAAAAGTTACTACAAAAAGCTTTACCTTTCAGACATTTCCAGGGCCATTACAGCTACAACACTCCAACCCTACTAAAACACTGAGCTGGTAGGAAAGAGTTAACTTTTAAGGTCTCCAAAATTAAGGTTTCCTTGATAGTCATACCCACACTGGAATGTGACATGAGTGTAGTAAACAACCAAGTTGTCCTTTAGGCTCTTCAGTGGTTATGACTTCAGTGGTTAAGAATTGATTGTTATATATATCCCCACTCTTCAGCATCTCCTCAGTCACTGTGTGTTCACTTTATTTTTGCTTCACGAACCTTGTATTCTTGGCTACAAAGTGGCAGCACTTCAACAGAAAAGGGTGGAAAATGTTATTATGTCAGCTGATAATCTGATGGATGTGTCATTGTTCTGGGAAATGAAAGATGTGGATTTTTACACCCTGTGGCTGAAGAAGATGAAGAGGTCTCCAGCTTCTTGGCTGAATACACTAAGCAGAAAGTGATTACATAAAAGATGGGCACTACCTCTTCCTCCAGCCTTGTGTTGGATTTGAAGTGGTAGCTGTGTTTTATGCTGATCTCAGACTTGTCGATTTTTGTAAGCACAATGAGAAGGTGCCTATGGGCTCAGTCCCCTCAAGAGACTTGTGTGCTGAGACACCTCGTGTGAATCTCAGATAGACCTACCAGGTGATATTGGCTCAGTTCTGCCAAGTGTGCCACTTCTAGGCATGTTCAAAGATAGAACTCTAGGTGCCTGGGGACTTTTACTGGTGAAAAATAAAAGGACTAGGTATCTATAAGTACCTAAGAGATTAGGTGGGGGATCACACTCTTGGACGCAGGCAAAATTTAGGCACTAAATTTCCACTTTAGGTCCCTCTATCTTTTGTGCATCTGGGCTGCAGTTCTTGAATCTATCCCTCAAATTAATAATGAAAAAATACAGTATCTGGGGCTCATAACTGATTTGCCCTGAGTTTCTTTTAAAAAAATAATTGAAGTGCAGGTTATAGGAGCATCTTCAGCCAATCAAGTTATCTTTTTTCTGTGATTTGCTTGCCTGCTAACTCTGGGAAGTTCCTTTTGTGTCTCCTCCAATTTCACAGCCCTGTATTTTTAATTTTCTTTGTGTTTGTTTTTTTCTTAGACCTGAGGAATGAGACAAGCATCTGAAAGCTTTTCTGAGTCTGACGAAGTGAACTTGGATTCACAGAAGCTTGTGCTCTCTGTGTGTCTTATTTAGTTAGTCTTTAAAGGTGCGCTATCTACCCTGCCTTTTGACTGACTTCAGACTAACATGGCTAACTACCTCTCCTAACTGTATCTTAAGATTGCAGTTTAGTTCCAGTGAAAGAAATCACCCACAAAAATCCTTGCCTTTCAAAATGCTTTGTTTTCCTGTTTGTTCAGTTACCTATTCACTTAGTTTTCTGTAACTTATTTTAAGTTTCAAGTTGGAAGAACTTTCTTTTACCCATGACTGAGTTCAAGGTCTGGCAAAGTGGGAATGAATTCTAGCCCTTCTATTTTCTTTGTAGAAATGTACTTTAGAGGTGCTTATTTTAACTATACACTGTTTTGGGTGCTATCTATTGAGTTGCCCAAACCTTGATGCAGCCTTGATGGAAGAAAACCTTTCTTCCATTAGTTTGAGTGAAAAATCCTATTGCAACCTCTTTGGGGTTTTATAGAAACAGTACAGAACTGAGACAGGGACTTTGTTTTAAGTAAATTTTGTGTTTGGTGAAAGGTCATGATTTAACAGCAGTGGTAACTAAAGTCTGATCTCACGGCAACTATTGTGAGGACAGTGACTGTGCTTCAAATGTGCTGCTGTCAGTTTGCCATCCCCATTTTACTTACTTGTATTTACCACACACTTTTCTTTTTAACTGACCCTTTATTCATTCTTTCCCCTGTTTGCTACACACTAGACGTATCTACATGAGATGCTTTACTGTATATACTAATTTACTGTGCAGTAAAGTGTCACCATCTACATGTGCAGAGCATTTACTGCACAGTTAGGCTACTGCACAGTTAGGTAGTACCGGTAAATATAGGTACTAGATTAACTTCATAGTGGTTAATGCACAGAAGTGCTGATGTAGGCCAGCCTAGGCAGCAGGGGACCACAGTGGGTAGGAGCTCTCTGTTCCTGGCTGCTGCAGGGGGGCAGAGCAGGGCAGGAGCAGATCTGATCTCAACGGTGCACATGTAGATCTGCTCCTGGGGAAAGCTTACTGTGCAGTTAGCCTAATGCAAATTAATACCATGTGTAGCTGCACCCACTGAGAGAATGCTTATCTCATGTCTCTGTGTAGACATCTTATTACTGCTATGTTTAAAAAATAAATATTATTAAGATGCACACTTTTTTGTGTGTGGAATCTCTTTCATCACCATTCCAAACTGTGATACTTGCAAACTCCAAAATAGATGTAATATCTCTTGTATTTAAGTAGAGTATGTGCCTTAAGATGCATCAATAACTATGGTTAACTAAGTCAGCATAACCATATACTATGCCATCAAAAAGCTACCAGTATCAGTATTTAAACAAATAATTTATATCTGCCTCATTACGTCATAGAGGACATAGCTAAAACCCCAGGTCAGACTAAGAGTGAAGTGTATGGTTTGGGGGATTGTTGTGCATGTATCCTTGTGGATCAAATCCCAAATCATGCATGTAATAAAAGATCTACCTGAATTCCTAAAATGTAATGACTCTTCTCTCTTTAGAAAATCTCTACAAATTTCTGTGTTGTGGAGGACAAAACAAATAAAATAATTGGTCAACACTTTTAAAAATACAAGTATTTCTATCTTCTCTTCCTATCCCTTCACTTATCCATTTGTTCTTCCCTGGAACTACTTCCTTTTTTTTAACAGAATTGTGCCAAATATCCAATGGTTAAGATATTTAATACAGTGCTAGGAGACTTAACCAGACCTTGGCTTACTTGGAAGATGTATAGCTAAGTCTCCTGCCCTACTTTGATGATAGCAGATGATATTTTAACTGTTTATTTGAGAACTGAAAAAAAATATTTTTAATTGGGTGTTATGGGCATATGAATTCCATACTATGCCTATTGATATAGGGTCAATAGAGAGTTTTAATTCCCCACTTCCTTGGGGACTAATTGTATGCTATACAGTGGTTTGGGAATAAAAAGGTTTTGCCTCAGAGGGGGAGGTGAGAAGACTGATTGAGGTAGGGGAGCTGCCTATGGGAAGAGTTGCCCGTGGAACTGAGGAGGAGGTTCTGTAGAGATGAAGGAAGGACATTGCCTCCCAGAGAAAGCTGAATTAGGAAACAGCTTGGGGGAGCAGGAAGGGACAAAGAAAACCAACTTAAGGTATTTTCTACTCGTATCCTTGGCTGGAAGCTAGAGGAGTGGGTGGGCCTGGTTTCTCCAACCAGCAGATGAGTTACTAAAATCTGAAGGGCCATTCCAAGGGCACAAAGACTATTAAACATTCAGCCAGAGTAGTGACCAAGTCATCAAACAGAGATGAGTGACTGATGACCTAGAGGACTTAGGGGTTCTGATCATCACAACCCTTCATAAACCTGTTAGAGGCCCTGGTGGGTAAATGCATGACCTTTAGTTTTATCTCCCTCTTCTTGTTGCTTGGTATGAAAATGAAAGAATGAGGTTTGTGTATATTTGCACCTCTGAATAATAAAGAGTTTCTGCAGTGCTTTTCCAGGTTTTCATAAAATATTTTCTATACATCCTTAAACATTTTCTATAAATCCTAAAATATTATGTATACATCCTTTAGGCCTTGCATTCCTTTCTTGTTTTCTTTCATTTGCGTGGTTGTTTTCAGGTTTGTCTTGGGCTTTTCTTTTAGTTAAGTGTGTGTTTTTATAATCTCTATGGCTTCAGTCAATATACATTTCACTGCTTTTGTAACAGTATGTAAAACATTTTCTTTTATTATAATGTTTCTGTGTATGTAGCAGATTATGTTGCCTACCCATTACTTGTTGCCAGTTGGGCACAAACCTAGTTATGTGATCCATATGTTTTATGACATTTTACTGCAACTCACTCTATATAGAAATGAGTCCATACACCCTGAAAAAAGCTCCACGTAGTCTAAAAACCACAAACCCTTTTATTCAGCAGCTCAAGCTAGGGACATTAGCTTGTTAGTGACAGAGCATGAGCTAGTATACTCTCTGTTGAATCTGATTTTCTGTCCAAGGCCTCTGTGCTGACACTATTCAAAGCCCTCCATCAACTTGCCTGCTCTGATCCCCCCAGATAACTATATTTCACCCAGACAATTACATTGTCAGCTGCACTGAGAGAACCTGAACGGCCAGCACAATTTCAGACTGGGTTGGAGGGACAGAAGTGGGAGAAGAGGAAGCTTGTAAAAAGGAAACTGGAGGGGAGGGATAGGTGGAAAGATTTAAAAGGGATAGGGAAGTGATTCTCATCCCGCAGCTCATCCCCCAACTTTTCTCATGCTCCCAAGACTGCGGGTGTCTCTGGATCCCAGCATGTGAACCCAAGGGAAGAACTGTGGCAGCAGAAGTTGCACTTGTCCCTTCAGTACAGACTAGAAGCTTGGAGGGAGTACTCTTCCTTGTGCCTCATGTTTTGTTGCACCCGCTTCCTGCCCCTCCGAACCCCTTAATGTCCTTCATGTGCCACATGTGGAGCCTGGTACCACATCTCTATTGCATGGGTGTACCTGGGTTCTGTCCATTTTGGCTTAAGGGCTAGAGTTCAGGAGGGATCACGTGAAGGGGGTAAAAAAAAGCCATTAATTGCCCTGTTGCTTCCTAGTCCCCCGCAGTGACCGGGATCCATGTTCAGGTGCAAATGTGCACAGGGCCATGCAGAGCCTGGGGGAGCAGCTTAAAGGGGTATTATTACATTTTATCTTATTATGTTATTAACTAATTGTATTTCTACATTCATTAATAATTTAACATTTGTATTCATATTATATTTATATTTGTTTTTAAAATGTGCCACTAAATTCTAAAATCTTGCATGGGGTGCCTTGTGTCTAAAAGGTTTGAGAACCACTGGGATAGGATAACGAGTAAGGAGCCTTGGATGGCTCCTGGGGTCCAGGACACATGCAGTTCCTGGGAAAAAGTCCTATCCTCTTCTCCTCCCTCCCTTCCACATGGCCAACAAGGCTACTGTCATGGAGCGTAAAGTGTTGGTACTGAAGCCAGCAGAAACAGAGGAACAGCAGTACAGAGCCCCAAGTTGGGATCCATGGGTGTGTCCAGATGAGCCCAGACATGTGGTATGCAACACCACAGATCCATCTATGGTGCCACACACTGCACACATCACATATGCAGGTGTTCCCCAAGCTGTTAATTTTCAGCATGGGGGGCGCTTTTGATATCAGGAGCACCCATGCCTTTAAAAAGTGGGGCGGTGCACGTTCTACACTGCCAGAAACAATAGCATGGCCAGTTTGAGCCACCCTGGCTGCCAGCCAGGTTCCATAATGCCAACTTGCTATGGCTTCGGCCCCTGGAGGCCCTCAGTACCCCAGCTAAGGCTTCTGGGACCAGCCCAGGTGCTTGACCCAACCTTCCCTACCCAACCTGTTGTGCCACTGCTGTTTGTTCCTGGAGAAATACGCTTTCCTACTCATGGGGATGTGCCCCACAGGTCTAGGGCCGATGCTACTCTTGGGAAAAGTCCTGGCCCCTTTCCCCTTACTGTGCCTGCGTGGTTGCTGCCATGAGGGAGCAGACAGTTGACACTGGTCAGCAGGGAAGAGGTGAGCAGCACAGAGTCCTGAGCCAAGCTCTTTAGCGTTCAGCTCCTCATGTGCATAGCTAGTTGGGCTCTACTCCCCAACTCCCTGCAACTGCATGAAGAGCAGCAGCACTGAAAGCCCTGGCTTGCCTTCAACTGCAGCACTTAAAGTGTCCCAAATCCATGTCTTCTTGCAGCCCTCTTCACTACACTCCTGTAGTGCTTGTTGCAGTCCCACACCTTATAGATCTGACTCAGTCATGTTACTATTTAATTGAGGCAAGGTTCTTCTGTGTTATTAGACCAGCACTATAGTTTGGAGAGTTGTTAAACAAACTTTTGGACATCAAGTGCCCTTTCGCAAGTCACCTTGTCCAGCATCTCTCCAATTGAGCTAGTTCAATAAACAATATCACATAAAATCCTTGGCGGAGACTTAAAATGTGGCTTTGTTCAACAATGAGTGAAAAGCATCCCAGTGGATTGGTCATGTTGAATATTTATTCAGATTTAGAATGAACTGTTAGTGAAATGTTGACTATATTGTCAAGACACTCAAGATTAGATTTTGTCAAGGTTAGATTTTGTTTTATGAATCTGAATAAGAGATGTAAATTTAATTCTAATGACATGATTATTTCTCAAGTTCATTGTGTTTTCATACTTAACATGTAATATAGCACATTCCAATAAATTTTTATTTTTTTTCCTTCAATCTTAAACTGAATTCTGTTGCCCTAGGCTCCTAACATATTTAGAAAGTTCTAGGTCCTTTTTAACTGGAAAAAAATATGTTACAGTACATGCAATGATGCATCACATCATATCCACCCCCCTTTCAAAATCTTACATCATTCCATGCTCCTATACAAGAGAAAAATGACTAAAAATATCCTCTCTCATAAATAAAATGTAACTTAATTTCTTAAATATCCTTACCAGTCTGCCTTTTAATACACAAACAGAGATAGCCAAACAAACCAACCAACCATGCTGTTTCTCTTACAGGCTTTTAAGGAGAGTGAGAGAGAGAGAGTTGGTTTCATTTTTAATTTAAAATCTTGGGAGATGTCCAGATACGGAAAAGGGGAATATATGTATCAAGATAAAATTTGATTTCTCACTGTTTTAGTCTTGGACACATTCACTTTCATTATGCCAGCATTTTGCATTGTCATCTATCAGTCAGAAAACAGCTTTTTAAATTCTGAAATAAAGTAAAATAGATGGAGTGGTATTTCTTTCTTTTATGTGTAACAGCTTGCATTCCTAGGTAGTTTCTGAGGTCACTTTTAAACCACCTAAATGAAATGACTCACTTTTTAAAATATAGTCATAGAGGCCATCATGATATCACCAAAATCTCTTTCTGTTATTACTGGTTGTGTTTCTGTGTACTATAGTAAAAAAAACCAGACAAATTTCATAGTTCTTTGAATATATTCTATACTCTCACTTATGCATTTCTGAAAATACTCTCACATATGCATTTCTTAAAATTGTGCATTGCAAATAAATATTGCAAGTAAACTATTATCATTTTATTCACAAATTTAAACTGAAATAATTCTTACCTGACTTGAAAAAATAGATCCTGAAATAGTTTCTCTTTCTGACTGCTTTAGCAAGTCATACACATGCTCTGATCTATGGATGGCTAGACAATATAGTAGATGATATGGGTTGCCAACTATCAAAAAATTTACTGTCAGTAAAAAAAAATCAGTCTAAAAATGGCTGGTAGTAAAGTCCAACCACCCCCAACCTTTATCTGTCAGTAAAACACTAAGCAGTTGCAATTTAATTGAAGCTCTGAGCGAGCACAGTAACACTACCTGACATTTGAGTGGAAGTGCAGCACCTTGCAGGGAGTGTTCTCTCAGATGTGTGCTGCTGCTGCTGCTGCTGCTCTGTCCCAGATTGTTTGTAATACTGCTGGGTCACAGGTAGGCTTCTTTAGTGGTCTGTGGTGGGAAGTAGGGCCAGAGGGGGTAAGGTTGGGGGGCAGGCTGAGAAGGGATAGCCAGGTGAAGGGCATACTCAGGGGCGTCAGGTTGTGGGTGTCAGAAGGGGGCCTTTGGCAAGGCGAACAGAAATACAGTTTTAAACCATTGCTTCAGTCAAGCAGAGTTGCCAACCTACACCTTTTTTTACTGCAAACTTTTTACTGACAACAAAACTTCTTTACTATAGTTGATGTTAAACCCCTACATTTGAACCCAGCCCTTCTAACTAGGGCTTGGAAGCTGGGTAGTGCCCAGCAGAAGAGTTATATTTACATTATTTAAAATATATATCAATAAAAACAAGTGTTGGTACAAAGTTTGGCTGTCAGTAAAAAGCTTGCCGATTGTCAGTAAAAAATATTTCTTGGATTGGCAACCCCATAGATGACTGCTACAGGGCAAGTTACCATAGAACAGGGAGACAATTATGTTGGGACTATTAGCTATTTTGTCAGCCATTAATACATGTACGAATAAATTTTGCAAGAACAGCTTTCAATGTATTAAATGCTTCAGGCAGTTAACTCTCTCTATTATTGGCACTATTTGGTAGTTTGAAATCAATATTCTTCAAAAGAAAGACCTATACTCCTGTGTTCCGTGCTTCCATTTAATAATTTATGGGAATTTTTATAGCTTATATATTGTTTCTAAGCACTGCTATAGAATTTATTTCTAGCATTCTGATAAAAGTTGTTATCTCTAAACATTGATCTGATCTATTAAAAGATAGTATCTTTATACAGTTCAGCTTCCAGGGCCTTCTCCTGATTTGTTCCTTTACCTTTATGGCACTAAAACTAGGTAATGGCTTAATTTTTTTCTGAAGTCATTGCTGCCAATGGCAGCAGACAGTAGCTTCTATTGTTGGCACATTTTCTTTTAATTGATCACGCATATATTGCTGATGGTACCTGCATTTCTTCCCTGGAGGATGGAGTTGTTTCAAGCCCATTATAATTTTAAATTATAGAGTCCTTTGAACGAGTGATGATCAACTTGTAAAGTAAATTTGCCAAATATAGCAAAGACTCAAATTGACGGATAAAAACAGATACTGCTGGCATCCTTTTACACAGTATGATTTCTGATTAGACAGTACGCAATTAATATATGCTAGTATTCACTCACATTCTAGTATTCTCTTCAGGTTTTTATACTACCCTCCTCATTTTTGTATGTGACTATTTTCCAGAATCATATTAAGCAACGTGACTGACATACCATATGAGATTTTTTACATTCTGCTTTTTCTCCCAAAGAGAAAATTATGTGCGTGTGTTTGTTTTGTTTTTAAATTTGTCTGCTGTGCTGAGTATTGAAGACAAGGCCAAAAGGTGTATCTTGCACTCAGATGAAAAGAAGTGTTGTGTGAAATGATTCTTAGATTTTGTGGCTGTTTCAAAGTCTTAAAGGGAGCTTCATGTCCTGTACAAAACAATTTTTCCCTGCCATGGTCAGTGTCACAGGGCGGCCTTGAGGGGGCCGTGACCTCCCCTAGCACCCCTACCTACCGTGCCAAAATTGGGTCCCAAACGCACCCTCTATCTCGCCCGCCACGTCTTGCTGGTTTGTTGTTCAAAGGGAGGCTGCCTTCTTCCCTCTCTGGCATAGTTATCTTGCTGTACCAGGGCTCTGTCCAATTGCCCTGCTGTGCGGACGTCCTCTGGCTAATCCCACACTGCCTGTTTCAGGATTTCTTGCCCGTGCCAACTCTGGGGCCCTCACTGCCCCCTAACTCTGGGGCTCCTCCCTGGCCCCCTTCCTTTGGCTCTGGGCTCCTCACTGTCCCCTGCCTTTGGCTCTGGGGCTTCTCACTGCCCCCAAACTTCGGGGCCTCTCAATGTACGCACCCCCTCCCGGGGCCTCTCGATGTAACGAGTGCCCCCCTCGTTTCTCTCACGGCCCTTGCTGCACCAGGGCCTGTCTCCCTTGTTCGCATAACCCGCACCGGGGCCTTGCCCTTCTACCGCTGCCCACTCTGGGCCTTGCCTCTATATTCGCCGTCCCCGGGCCTTCGTGTCCCTAGATGTCTGCTTTTAGGGCTCCTCCCCAGGGCCTCTCAATGTACGTGCCCCCTATTGGGGCCTCCCGATAAGCTCGCCCCCTTCTGGGGCCTCCCCCATACAGACAGTGCCCCACTGGGGCTTGTCTCTCTGCGCCCAGCTCTGGGCCGGCCTTTGTACCGCCGCCCTCCCTGGGCCTTGCCTTTATGTACGCACCCCCTTTCCAGGGCCTGCTCAATAGGCTCGCCTCCGCCCGAGGCCTGCTCAATAGGCTCGCCCCCACCTGAGGCCTGCTCAATAGGCTCGTCCCCACCCGAGGCCTGCTCAGTAGGCTCGCCCCCACCTGGGGCTTCTCCTGTACAGACAGCACCCCACTGGGGCCTGTCCCTCTGCGCTCACGCACTCCCTGCGCTCACTGGGGCCTCGCTCATGCTCCCCGCGCTCCGGGCTCAGGTGGCCTTAGCCTTACCTGGCCCCCAGACCCCTCCTTGGGTCCTGTGCCCACTGGGCTCCTTGCTCGGGGCTCAGGAGGCCTCAGCCTTACCTGGCCCCAGACCCACCTTCTCAGGCCTATGCCCCACTGGGCTTCTCATACCGTGCCCTCACTGGTGCTAGGAACTCCCCCCCTGTACCGGGGAGCTCCCTTGAGGCCTCCTCCAACCCTACAGCCTCGCCCGGTCCTCCGGTTGTAACAATAACCAAAACCAAACAAAACGCAAAGCCCCTCGGCTACAACATAAATCTTGAGCCAACCTGGCTATCCTTCATTCATATCCCTGTCAGGGTCCCCTCCACCCCATATCCACGTGCCAACGCACAACCCATTCTCAAGCCATCCGGCTTTCTTACTGAGCCCACAGGGCTTGGCTCGGCTCGGCAACAGAGCTTCTGCTCTTGAAGCTGCCAGAGGGGAACTGACTCTGGCCTCAGCCTTCTCTGTTTATAAAGGCCAGGCCCTGCCCCCTTCCTGTCAGATGACCCAATCAGTTGCCTTAGCAATGCCTACCTGTGCTGCCCTGGTGAGTGGCAGCTAAGCCCGAATCACCATTGCCAGTAGCAAGCACCCTAGTGCCTGCTACAGACAGCTTCAGTTGGCCTAATAAGCAGACCACTGACTCCATTCTGAATCTCCAGGTGATGGTTTCAGGTATCCTTGGCCCAAGACAGTTGAATGTAAGGATCAAGAATTTGCTTTTGACTCCATATACTATGAGAATTGAGTGTGTTGAGCACTGGAAAGACTTGATCAACTCCAAGTGGTCTGTACTGTCAAGAAGTTGTGTTGCTGCATTTCATTCTAGTTTGAGTTTTCTAGGGACTGCGACAATGCCCAGGAATCTTTCACTGCTCTAGTCCAGACACAGGGTTATGACTAAGGCATGAACAGCTGAGGCCAAGTCATTGGCTGCTATGGCAGGATAATGTCTCCTTGTCAACAGGAGATTTTAGAGAACGTAATTTACAGACATCACTATTTCTGTCCAAGCAGAACTCTAACCCCTACTTTGCAAATGTGTGTAAAAGTAACACCCTGTGGGGAAAATAATTCTAAGACCAACGTCAGCTATAATTTGAGTTCCTGGAAAGTCTTGTGATGGGCCTTAGTCTACAGAAAGTATGAGCCCTGTCCATTTGTTGGTAGCCAGCTCTAACTGAATTCTGAAACAAACAATTAGTACTGGTAGGTTGGTGGGTTTTTTGTTTGTTTCTTTGTTTGGATTTGTTTTGTTTTGGGGTTGTTGGGTTTTTTTTGGGGGGGGGGTTCACTTCCCATTCTGTATATAAGTTTTCAAGAATTGATCCTTTCACAGTCGGGTACATGAACTAATACCCGAGCCATGTACAGATATGCAAGGACCTGTCCCAGATAGGTCATCAACTCTGGCAGAGGCACAAAACATGGTATTTCATTTAGACATCTTGAATGTCACCCATTATAAATCAGCAAAGACCAGCTCTTTCGGTTTCTGAAAACCACTTTGAGCACAATATAAGACAAATGGCATGACACTGAAATCAGAATGACCTTTATCTGTTTATAAATGCTTTTGCTCCCCACTGGCTTCTGCCTGTACCTTGGTTTGCCATTGGGTGACTATAGCAAACTGCTCGAATATAGTGAGAGTCAAGGGTGTCATGTACTTTAAAGAGTTAGACATTTTTTACGGTGCACTTGTTCAAGTTGTAATAATCCACACAGTATAAAAGCAGCAGGACAGTTACTAGATTAGGGTGTACTCTCTTTAATTTAGGAGTATCAAATTTACCCTATGCCCCAGGCCAGATCTGGACTGTGGGCTTGATCGGCTTGATCTGGCACGGTGTAATGGTGGCTGTGCTGGGGCCAATGGGACCAGTAGCAGCACTGGTATTATCTGAACAAAATGTAAACACATTCTGACAACAGGAAGCATAACCTGCACGGAACTTGTTGCACTCCATTTAGACTTGTGAACACAAGGAGCACTGAGAAACAAGGTAACAATAGCAGCCTTCAAATTGACCTCACACAGTCAGTTTCACCAGTTGTCCAGTTAAACAGAGCTCAGGTATGTTACAAGGTAGATACTGGCCAAAAAGTTCCTATGCATTTACATAGTTTATACTCTTTAACCTGTGTTTGTTAAAAAGTGAGCGGTAGCATCTTATCATTCAGTTGAGTTACTTATGCACTTATCTAGTTTACATATAAGAAGAGTACATTGTACCTGATACTTAGACTTGCTGAAGAAGTAGTTTATTTCATAACTGTCTCTGGTCTACACATTCTGGACACACTCATTCAAAACTGTCACTGGCTTCCTGATTCTTGTTGGGATATGTGTTGAAAAGGGAATGGGATGATAGGGTTTTTATCAAGAAGCAGTAGCCACGTGTGGAGCAGCTTTCTGCGTTTATGTGTTCTTACTAGTTGATATTTAAAGTTTTTCACTGTTTTAAATATGGAATTCCAAGCTATTTTCCAGTTATTTCAAGTACTGTGCCTTCATTCACTGGTGTGAACATGGAATAAAGAACAAGTGGAATAAAATGAAAATGCATGGTAATCATCCAGGGTCTCGAAACACTCAAGAATATATTTTAATTTTAAATACTATTAAATGAGGGGAGGGGGTAAATCTTGGTCCTATTGAGAACAATGGGAATTTTGATACTGAATTCACTGAAGCCAAGATTTCACCCTTGAAATCAAAAGTATGTGTGCTTGGTTTAGAATTTGGACCTCTCTTGTGTACCTGGCTGTGGTGGGCCACAGGATACTGCAAACAATATTACATGATCTAGGGGGAGAAGATGCCCAACTCTCTCGTGCTTTCAGCTGTTCTTCTCCAGCTGCACTCAGAGCAGTAATGGTTCTTTCTTTCTACAGGTCTTCAGCAGTAGGAATTCTTATTATCTTCACTTCTCAGTATCTACTTGATACCACTGGGGGGAGATAGTGAGATACTATTAGCTCAGCTGCCAACAATGCAATGACACTCCACTGTATATCTTATTCTCAACCATGCAACTTCTGTCTTACATGAATTGTGCAAGACAATGGTGAAGCTGGTGAAAACTGGCCATGTTATTATTTCCTCCTCCTGTTTAACGCATGCACCCCTCACCAAGTAGTCAGTGGTACAAAGCCCCATGTGCCCTTTTTGACTTTCTGGGTGGCCAGTACCAGTATATAAAAATGCCTCATTTCACTTCCATCATTCTTGGAAACTTTGGTCCTTTCTGGACTGGCATCTGACTCGTAGGGCTCCTGTAAATGTGCACGGGGATCCTGTTCTGATAAGCTGGAAATCCAGTGCGTCGAAGCAGACTCCATTAAACTGAGTCTGCTTGAGCAGGGAAATTGATGTGCTCTGGCAGCCTTCCATGTCACATGTATCAGGTGTCCCCATGCTGAACAGATGGCAGCAGGGCTCTTTGAACTAAAACACGTTCAATGAGCTTTAATTCAAAGAGCCCCACTGCCATTTCTCAGTGTGGGGATGCTGATGCACGTGACGTATGGGTGCTTTTAATTAGTGTGGCTCACTAATTAAAGCTCCCGGCACCACATCCCAAAACGCATGTAAAAATGCCCATACAGTCATAGCCTTCAGGTTGGATTACTGTTAAATTACTATAATTGTACTGAGGCAAGGATTTCTTAGGGTGTCATCTTTTATTGGACCAACTGCCTACTTGGGATAGAGCTAGACAAGCTTTGAATGCAAGACCTTCTTTAGGTCTGAGGAGTAAAAGCCAGCACAGCATATGCATATATATGAGAATTGAGTGTGGTTTACCTGCACGCACATGCACACACACACACATCAAGGTTCCCTTTAAGTTGTGCACGTGCGCAGCTGCACACAACCAAAAGTCTGGCCGCGCGCAGCCTTTTCAAGGCCGCACACTGGGAGAGGAGCTGAAAGTAAGCTCCTAGGAGAGGTGGGGGCAGGAGCCTGGCTGGGCTCCACCAGCTCTGAGGAAGTGCTCTGCTCCCCTGCTTTGCCTTGCGGAGCCTGTGCCAGCCCCCCACCCTAGCCTCTATCCCTGCCTTCCCACACCTCAGGGGGGAGCCGCAGCCTGCCCCAAGTGAGGCTCTGGCGGCTCCAGGACACTGCTCTGCTCCCTGGCCCTGCTGCTACATGCCTTCTAACTCCCCGAGGCGATGCAGGGGAGCGGAGCACTTTCTTGGAGCCGGCAGAGCCCACACCAGGCTCCCACCCCCACCTCACCTAGGAGCTTACTTTCAGCTCCTCTCCCAGTGCATGGCCTTGAAAAGGCTGCATGTGCCTCGACTTTTGGTTGTGTGTGGCCACGCATGCGCACACCTTAGAGGGAACCTTGCATATCATCTGTTTTCCTCTGCAGGGCTGCAGTTTTCTTTTACTCACTGACATCACTTTAAACTGGGGTGGGCAAAATGCAGCCCGGATGCGGGGGAGCAGAGCACTTCCCCGGAGCCCACGCCCAGCTCCAGCCCCCAGCCCCCGACCTCCTTCAGTACGTGTCCCATGCTGGACCAAGGTGGTGCACTCACAGACAGCTACTCCTTAGGGGGAACATTGCACATAATAGCATCTGAAGATGAATGTGAAGATTGCACAAGCTCCAGTTACTACAAAATGGGGCAGTCCACTTTCTTCCTGACTTCAGCAGTTGTGAGTATGTCAGGACCATGCTCAGGTCCCTCCACTTGCTCCTAGTTAACTTCTGATGCAAGTTGAAGGCTTTGATCCAAAATTTCAGTGATTAATGGCATAAGACCCTACCAGATCACAAATAAGTCTTTGATATATAAGCCACCACTATATCTGCATGCCATTGGTATGATGTAGCTCACAAAATCCAAGAGGAAACACATGAGAACAAGAGATAGTATTTTTAATCAAGGGATCCAGTTTATGGAACAAAGTTCAGAGGAGATTAGACAAATCCATAGTTTTACTGTTTATGAAAATAAACAATAAGAATAATACAATGCCAACACTTTTTTTCTCTCCCTAGCAAAAAAAGAAAGTTAATAAAATGAAACCTCTACTCCAAATAAGAACTTTACTTCCCAAAAGGGAGTAATGATGGATACTGTATGCAGTCCAACAGAGACTGTGCTGTTGATCTTATGTGGAAAGCATTTAGATAGTACTTCTGTGATGCATAGCTATATGACTCTCTAAGGTAGATTTCTTTCCTCCGATCCTAGTCATAGTATAAATTAATTAGGTTCTACAATGTATAGCTCTTTGCATCTGTTATTCACAGTTACAGTTTTGTGCTTCAAAAATGGGACCTTTGTCACATGATATACTTTGACTGTTGATGAGGCACCCATGAACGTATACTCAGTTTGCTTGACTAGTGTGATGAACAATACAAAATCTTTGTATGTAATATGAAAAACAAAAAACAAAGAAAGGGTCACAATGCTTATTTCTTTGCTTCTCTATTGGCTGTAGGTAAACATTTGCTATTAAATAAATCATTATCTCTGGTTGCAATGGTGCATCACTACTACTGCTATTAATTTAATTTCAGTCAAGTATTAGCCAACTAGCATTGGATTTGGTTATTGGGCGGGGGGGGGTGGGGAGGGAGACTTAACTAACCCTACTCGTCTGAGCTAACTGAATTCTCCAAAACTGTTTTGGTTCAGTTCTTTTAGACAATTGTGAAGTATTTTGCTTTTTTGACTCAGAAGTAGTGGTCTAGCCAAGCTCTGTTTAGAATGAGATCAAAGGATAAGGGAGCAAACATAGTTACATGCCACTTTCTCTTGTTGCTTGGTTCTGGGTCCAGTAGGGATTGGATTGCTCACCAGTTTTCACATCTACATGTGCATATTAATGTGCAGCAATAAACTCCAGTGCACATTGTGTTAGAATTTATTGTCCTGGGTGCCATGTTTACACATGCACCTGTGTAACAGGGGGCCTTCTCGGGGCTTATCTACTAATGCTCCGCCCACCTGTTGTGGGCCAACCACCCACCTTCTTTCCTGCCATGCCTTGATAATAATTACTTAGGATGTTAATTAGATGGGAGGCTGCCCATTTCTCACCCCGATGCCAGGGGGCGTCATCTGTGGCTCCGTTCCTCCCCTACAAGGCAGCCCAAGCCTCACAGATGGTATCCATGGATCTTAACCTCACCTGCCTCACACTGGGCTCCAGAATCCTCCAGTCCCAAACCCAACTGGATCCCTCCACTCAGGCAGCCTACTCCATCCTTCATTCAGGGCTACCTAGCTCCCTGAACCATTTCCCCTCTTGGGCGTGGTCCCCCCAGGACCTTTGGCCACACAGGCCCTGGCCACACTTCCAAGGCCAGTCGGGAACCCCAGGCCCTCAGGTCTGGGTGTCCCTTGCAGTGGGCCTCTGGCCCCTTTTGAACGTTCTGATCCTGGCCCCAGCATTGACCAGTCAAGGGTACTCCAAGTCAGGCCTCTGAGCCTCTAGACCCACTCTCTCTTCTGGGTCCACCTTCTTGGCCCTACTAGGTGTAACCCACCCGGTTGTGGGAGCTGGGGTTATTAAAGCGCCCCAACTTGCCTTTCACTGTGGTAGTAAGTGGCTTGGTATTTCCTGGGGGCTCCTGCACCACTGAGAGCCCCACCAGACCACCCACTCCCAGCAGGGTGCAGTTTTAGGTCATGCCCAGGACCAGGAGCCTCCTAGCCCTCCCTTACAGCTCCTCCCTTACCTCCAGGATGATGCATGAAGCCTTGCAGCCAGGCAAGGTTGCTGCCTAGCCTGGCAGCAGCAAAATGCTCTGTTTATATGGGCCGCCAAAGATCTAAAATGACCACCACAATTAAGTACCTGCTGGCTGCTTGGCTCAGTTCTTTAAGTGGCAGGCACCAACAGTGCCCTGCCATAGCCTGGGAATGCAGCACATTCCGCTGGGTCAAAGCAGCCCGAACCGGCAGGAATCCTGGGAGGTCAGCCTGCCAGCCTGGGGCTATTCCAACCCAGTTCAGTGTGCTGTGGAGGGGCTGGCTGGGGCACAAGGATGCTTCAGAAGGGTTACACTATTTCCAATTTCAAAAAAGAGGACACCTATATGGGGGAGGGGGTGAAGGGGTATGTGTGGGGGGAGCAGTCATATGCCCTCTGCCCCCCAGGTCCTGCCAGTGTCCCTGACTCACAACCTGCAGCCCCTTTCCCACCCCCCAGCCTTGCTGGTGCTCCTTACTCCTTACCTGCAGCTCCCTGCTCCCCCCGGTACCCCTCACTGTTGACTCCCAGCCCCCTGTTCCCCTAGCCCTATCAGTTCCCTGAACTCCTGACTTGCACACCCCTGCCTCCTCCTAGCCCTGCCAGTATTCCTCACTCTTGACCCACAGTCCCTGCTCCCCAAGCCCTACCAATGCCCCTTACTCCCAACCCGCAGCTCCCAACACCACCCAGCCCTGCCAGTGCCCCTCACTCCTGACCCATAGCCCCCTGCCTCCCCTAGTCCTGCTGGTACTCCACACTTCTGACCCACAGCTCCTGCTCCCTCCCAGCCCTGCTGCCCAAGCAGCTTACTCGCATGTGCACACACACCTTCCATGAG
Source organism: Crocodylus porosus (assembly GCF_001723895.1). Taxonomy (NCBI): domain Eukaryota; kingdom Metazoa; phylum Chordata; order Crocodylia; family Crocodylidae; genus Crocodylus; species Crocodylus porosus. The sequence goes on along the minus strand of NW_017728931.1, from coordinate 90,118,101 downwards.
CTGCCACGGCCCGTGTGCACAGCACGTGATCTTCCAGCAGCCAGTCAGCTTCCCCATTGTCCCCAGCCCTGCGCAAAAGCAGTGGCAAAGCAAAAACCCAGATATTTGCTTGCATTTTAGAAAAACATGTCCGGACAGAGGATAAGGGCCCAAAAAAGAGGACATGTTAGGGAAAATCTGGACATATGGTAACCCTAACTTCAGTTCAGGGATAGCTAGCAGGCAGCCCCCACTCTGAAGCACTCTTGTGCCCCAGCCAGTCAGGTTAGCATCTACACGTGTTGCTGTGTTTAAAAAAACTCCACAGCAGGATAGTACTTGTATTTATTCATCAGTTTCCTGTAGCCTAATAGGGCTGCACAGTTAGATGCCTGGATGTTTACTGTTGAGCTAATTAGACAACTTGCATTTCATGTAAATACACCCAGTTAGAATTAGTGCAACAGCAAGGCTATTGTCCTTTATGCCTCTATGCTAATTGCCCCATGAAGCCAGGCACTGAAAAGGCATAGGTTTGCCCTAACTCTGCCTCTTTTCCTTGGGTCCAGGTACTTGTGTATGAGTGCCTGTATAGCATTTGCACTCATTTATATTTTGTTAAGTCTATTCTGTTAGTTTGAAATAAAAGCTGTTTAATTTTAGGAATTGTCATGCTGTGTTTGAGTACAGAGTGCTTCTGGCTAAAGGCAGTATTTTGTAAAGGTTTTCTTACATTTGCTTTTCATTCTAGCTCTAGTAACAGTGTGAGGGTACAGGGAATTATATAAAGTACAGTAAGAAGTTCTTTAAAATATGTTTTCTTTAGCACAGATAGTCATGTATGCATTCTCTCTACAAAGTGCACCTAAAATCACACTTTTAAGTGAGAGGTATAATAGCTCAAAATAATCTCCACTTCTGTACCTCTTTTTCTATTGTATCTAAGAAGTCTCCTACCTCTTATTTTTCTCAGTCATTCATCTTTAATGCTGAAGAAACCAACAAAATGTGACTCATTTTTCCTATTGCTTAATAATTTGAGACTCATTCATATAAAAATAACATACAAACGTACAGTTACTGAATACAAATATTTCATTTTGTTCACTAACTGTTCGGCCCATCTTCCTGTCTAAAAATCTCCACATCAACCAATTTTTGTATTTTTGGCCTCCCAGCTGCACTGCACATATCACATCTACTTCTACCACTGTGAAAAAATCTGGCAGTCAGAGCTGTAAAAGTTGAGGACTGCTGCTGAATAACAGTCAAGTCTGTCCCAGATAATACTTACTTCCTCCCCACTTGTACAACTCTACCTCTGTATGTGTAGTGAAAAGTTAATGGTCCCAGATTTTTGGCTGTATAACAACCACATTCTGGTGATCCATCTACTGAAAACATTCTTGATCCCAGTGAATCCAGCTAGAGAGGGCCTCCTTTGATGGCTTAGGATCTTCATAGCAATTTCTATAGCAGAGGCAGGCAAAATATGGCCTGCAGGCTGCATCTGACCCACCAGGCCATTCTATCTGGCCCATGGGCCCCTAAAAACGTTAGAAAATTAATATTTATCTGCCCCTAGCTGCCTGTAAAAGATGACAGGAGCCAGGGACATTAAGACCCAGGGGATGCTGCCAGCAGGACCAAGTGGCTGCAGAAGCAAGGCCTGCCCTGCACTGCCCTGGCACCCCCTGCCAGAAGCCCCGTGCCAAGCAGAGGGTTCTGGTCTGGGGCTGTGGGGCTGTTCCTGCCTCCGTCTGCAGGAAAGGGTAATTCTGATAAGTAGGGGGAAAGGGGCAGGCAGGGGAGGACTGCGTAGGATCACCCCAGTCCTTAGGGTCAGGCCGAGCCAGCTGCTGTGGTCCCAGAGCTGCAGCCAGGAACCATGTGATGCCACAGTGGCTAGCAGAGGGGTGGAGAGGAATGGCAGCATGGGAGCCACAGGCAGGGAAGCAGTGAAAGCAGCAGGAGGCGGGGGGAAGGGGCAGTGAGTGGGCATGTGGAATGCAGCGACAGCTGGGTAGGAGTGCGGGGTCTGCACTGGTGTGCTGGGGCCAGGGCCAGTGGGGCACAGAACGGGGTGGCAGGAGCGCAAGGCCAGGCTGGCAGTGGCTCTATGGAGCTGAGCTGACTCCTCCTCTCCCTGCTGGTGCAGTCCAGCCCAGCTCCATAGACCCCTGCTGGCCCCCACCCCATGCTCCTGCCACCCCACTCTGGGCCCTGCCAGCACTAGCCCCAGGACACCATCTGAACCCAACACTCCTGCCCAGCTGTCATTGCACTTCACATGCCCACTTGCTACCACTCCCCTGTGCCTGTCACAGACTTTCATAGATTTCATAGACATTAGGGCTGGAAGGGACCTCGGAAGATCATCTAGTCCTGCCCCCCGCCCAAAGGGCAGGAAGTCAGCTGGCGTCATAGGATCCCAGCAAGTTAAGCATCCAATTTGCTCTTGAAGGTGTTCAATGTAGGTGCTTGAACTACCTCCGTTGGCAGGCTGTTCCAGACCTTGGGGGCTCGGACAATAAAGAAATTCTTCCTTATGCCCAGCCTGAAACGGTCTTATGACCATTCGACCTCGTCATCCCTTGGGGTGCTGTGGTGAACAAATGTTCCCTTATCACCCCTGATAAACTTATAGGTGGCCATCAGATCACCCCGAGCGTACGCTTTTCCAAGCTAAAGAGCACTATGGCTCTCAGCCTGTCCTCTTAAGGTCTCTTTTCCTGACCTCTGATCATGCGCATGGCTCTTCTCTGGACTCTCCCTAGCTTCTCCACATCCTTTTTGAATTGCGGAGCCCAAAACTGGACGCAGTACTCCAGCTGCGGCCACATCAAGGCCGAGTATAAGGGGAGAATGATGTCCAGGATTTGCTTGAGAAGTATCTAAGGATGCAAGCCAGAATTTTGGTCACTTTAGTAGCCGCAGCATCACATTGCAGGCTCATGTTCATCTTGTGGTCGATGATGACCCCCAAGTCTCTTTCTTCCATAGTGCTAGCCAGTGTAGCACTGCCGAGCCTATAAGGATGCTGCAGGTTTTTCTTCCCAAGGTGAAGAACCTTGCATTTTTGGGTATTAAACACCATCAGGTTCTTGTCTGCCCATCTGCTGAGCCTGTCCAGGTCAGCCTGGATCACCTGCCTGTCTTCTGGTGTGAATGCTTTGCCCCACAGTTTGGTATCATTGGTGAACTTGGCCAGCCCGCTTCTGACTCCAATATCCACATCATTAATGAAGATGTTGAACAATATGGGTCCAAGGACAGAGCCTTGCGGGACCCCACTGGTCACAGGACACCATGATGAGTGACTTCCATCTATTACTACCCTCTGGGTCTGACCACGGAGCCAATTTTCCAGCCAGTGGATCATGGTGGAGCCAAGGCCACAACTGGCCAGTTTGGCCAAGAGGTGATCATGGAATACCAGATCGAAGGCTTTTTTGAAGTCAAGATATATGACATCAAGTGATTCCAGCGAAGTCAGGCGTCTTCAATTAACGGTGTCAGCGGGATTACCAGGGAAGGTCCCTTGATCAGGATCTGATCCTCACTCACACCAGGAGTCCGGAGTCCAGGTTTAGAACAGAAATGATCATTCTGTTCCCTCCTTCCTGCTGGTCACTTGATGCACGCACTTTTTATACGTAGTCTTATGCTAATCTGTTGGCTTTAGAGCCACTCACAATCTTGCCCTATAGCTGTTACCCTATGGGATTGAAAGGTGTTAAAAATTATCATAAAAGGTTACTACCCAGACCCGGGTTTATCCAATAAGCAAATTACAATGTAGTACCTTTAGGTTTGAAATTGGCATTGCTTCACCTAAGCCCAACCCCTTTTAGGTTTCTCTGAATATGCTTTCTTGGGATGTGCTTTCCTGGAATGTGTTGAGTGTGCTAGGTGGTTGGATCCAGTTTTTATCGTCAAGGCTGAACCCTGAGCAAAAAACCATTAGGTCAGCTAACACTGCGGCTACAGCTTTGCCTATGGGGCCCAGTCAGTTCCACAAACAGTTAATTTATCATTTTGGTTAAACTTATGACAGACAAGTTACATTTGTGGGTTATGAATTTACAAGCTTTATATTAGCTAATATTACCTGTTTAGGCAAAATACCAAATGCCTCCAAGAAGCACATATTTATTGCTTATTAATCCCTCTGGTTCTGGCCATCACACACGCCCCCGCTGGTTGCTCCAGCACCACATGGTTCCTGGCTGTAGCACTGGGCCACAGGATGCAGCAGGAGCTGGCCCAGCCACTGCAATTCATGGCTAGTTCCATTAAGTGCCAGCTGGGTCTGTCCAGCTCCAGCTGCGTCCTGCAGTCTCAGCCATGCAGCTGGGATGTGGTGCTGGAGCAGCGACCTGCGGTGGGAGGGGAGGAACAGGGAAGGGGCAGAAGGGCACTGGTGGCAGACAGGGGGGAAGTGGTTGTGAGAGGGAGCACTAGGGCCATGCCAGTGACCCGGGGCCAGAAGCAGCAGGAGTGCTGCGGGGGGCTCTGCTTGCCTTGTGGGAGGCGCTATTGTCAAATCCTCCCCGTCCACATATGCCACTACCCTTCCCAGTCACCCTTCCCTCACACACTCTCAGCCCCCCATAAACTTCATACTCACCCACACCACATACCCACACACCTATATCAATCCACCTACACCCACTGCAATAAACAAGAGTAAGTCTTCATTGTAAGCTATCATACAATCCCCTCTATGTACATTACCCAAACACATGTAAATCAGGACAAAAATATTTATCAAATTAATGAACATTGTAGTAAATGTCTGATTTTTAGAATATAATATGGTATTTTCTGGTTCTGAGTTGGCAAACCCTTGTTAAAAGGAGTACTTCAGAGGGTGGGGGGAAGCAGAAGGACTTCTAGTGGCAAAGGTCAGGGGCTGGGGGTGGGACTTCCAGTCCAAAGACGGTAACCAGGGGAAGGGGCACCTGTCAAGTGAGGGGGCTACCCTTGCAGCCCTCGATGGCTAGCCAAGACTTGGGAAGTGGCCCTCCACTCAAAATAATTTCCTGCCCCTGTTCTATACCAGCTTCCAAGAGAAGTGGTGCTGGCTCCTACCCTGGGGGTCTTTAAGAGGAGGCTAGATGTACACCTTGCTGGGGTCGTTTGACTCCAGTACTCTTTCCTGCCATGGCAGGGGGTGGGACTCGATGATCTGCTCAGGTCCCTTCCAACTCTAGAAACTATGAAACTATAGTTATTACTTCTTTTCTCTGGTATTCCCTTGCGAAGAGTCTCTGGCCTGAATGTCTCTTCATTCTGAAAGGAATATGACTACTTTAAATAAAATCAAATTAAATGAAACTAAGGTTATAAGGACTTGCCAGTCAGGCCTGAATTCAAAGGAGTACTTGCATACCTAATTCCTGTCTTAATCCCAAATAATGCTTTGTTCAGCTGCTGCTGCCATATGACAGTCAAAACCTGAAATGCAAGTTTCCCAGCTGCCTAAAAACATGCTTCTTGGCATAACAGCCAAAGCTATTACACAGCCAAAGAGCTAATTGTATAGCTTTTGCCTCTACCCAATTAAGATCACAAATTATTCACTCCTTTCAATCCAGTAGGAATGTTCTGAGCGTACTTCATGGATTGATCTCTGCACAGTGGCAGCCATTATTTTCTTTAAAAATGTAGCTAGAGGAGGTCTCCCCCTCTTATCTAATATCTGAGACTACAGAATTCATCCAGGATGTGGAAGACCTAGGTTCACTTCCCGTCTCTGCTTAAGAGGCTTTAAACCTGCATCTACTGCTCTTCAGGAGAGTGCCCTAGTAATCATCTATTTATGAGTTGAAAATCAGTTTTACTCCCTTCTGTTGAAGCAGTTCCATTTTAGCTTATTTAACATTCATTAAGAATGTGAGTTTCTAAGTACGACTGTAGTCTACAGAGAAAGAACTGGATCCATATCTTTGTTCCATGAGAATATTTATATTGTATATAAATATACATTTAACAGTGATTAGGCCACTCACTTGAGGAAAAATGTATGGTAAAGTCATTGTAATATGATCTGAAGATCTCAGCCACTTCTGGGAACTGCATGTGGGTATCTTCCCTGCAGGTTAGAACCCAGTGGCCAAAAGGCAGGTTTAGGAAGCTAAGAGACGAGCCAAAGTCCAGAATCAGGAGTCATGGTCAGGATTAGGAATCAAGAACTTGGGGCAAGAATTAGGGACACGGAAGAAGGCAAGGTAAACATAGGGACCACTGCAGAAGTTGAGGGCTAGGTAGTATAGAAACCAGGACCAGAGCTGGGAGGAGGGGCAGTGCAGGAAACAAGCCAGGAGGCGGAGATAAAATTAGACAGTAGTGGGAAACCAACGAGAAGTTACAAGCTGTGAAGCACTGAGCGACCAAAGACCTTTTGAAAGTGTCAGACTGTCCTGAGGCCTGCCTTCTTTTAGTGAATGATATAATCAGGCACAGCTGGACCCACTCAGGTACTTTTCAACCTAAAAGCACTAAGCTAGAACTACTCTAAATACTCATGCAATCACTATCTATTAAGGATATGTTTTAAAAAATGTTGACATTACAGGTAGGGATGAAGGAAGAAATCGGTGCTTGTACCTTCATTGGACTGTCTGCATTTGTTTATGCCTCAGAACGTAACAATTAAGAATGAAGTGTGTATTTTAGGTTATTGACACAAGGAAGCTTGAAGACCATACATGTTTTAAAAGTTCCTTGCATAGATTTACCCCAGAGCATAGCTCTGATTTACATAAAACCAAAAATTTTGAATATTCATGCAGTGTGCTATTTTGTATTCATTAGTTCACATATAAATATTGATGACACACAGAAAGCAGTAATGAGATAATTACTTTCTAATTTGTTTTATGCTTGGGTCACTGTTCTGTTGTTGCAAATATCACCTTGGTAATTCTGTTTAGAAAAATGAATATTTGGAATAGTTTACTCCTACTAGCTAAATCAGAAAAGAGAGGAGACATTATCTAGTAAAAAGGTACCGGGTATAGGTTTTTTATTTTGGGGGGAGTTTACACCTTGGCAGTATAACATATTGGAAGTGTTTAGATTCACTGTGTTGAAAGCTGTAGTAACTAAGCCTGTTTTCTTGTACTGCATGGAATTATGTTTAACTGAAACAACAGCTTCTTTGAAAAGAGCTTGCCTAGAGAAAGTTGCAGACTAATGCACAGGCAGTCTGACTGACATGAAAAACTGTAATTGTTGATACTGAAATTAAATATATGAATATATGGTACTCAAAATATGATGGCAACTGAAGATTGTTTTTATAAAGTAATACTATCTCAGTGGTGGGAGTGCTGGTAATATTCGTGAATGAAATCATTTTAAAATTAGCCTTGCTGTCAAATGACTCATCATCTAGGTTTGACCTGCTTTATAGATTCAGCTGACTGATTTGGACAGCTGGACAAAAGAGTAAGTGTTTAGATGTTTACAGTTTTGTAATGGAATGTGTAAATAATATTTCTTTTTATTATAGATAACCTCTCTTTTCAGTAACTGATCTAAAATAGTCCTGTCTACTGAAATCTACTGAAATTATTTGCTTTGAAAATATATTTCAGAGCACTTGATATTATACTAACACCAAATGTGTGTTATTCTCAGTAACAGTAGAACAGTAGACTTATGCTGAAATTTTCATAAATTTATTCATTCTGAAATAATAATTTACAGATAGTTATAAAACATATCAAGCTTACCTTTAGAGTTATAGGTTTGGTTTGTTTGTTCTCAGCCTGGGCACAAGTGTTCATGAAAATGAACAGGAAAAGGTTCAGTTTTTTTTCAAAAAGAGAATGAAAATGCACCTTTTGGGGAACATGTATCCTAAAGAGAGTTGGTGGAAACAAGACATGTGGTAAGGAGATAGTGCATATGGCACAGATGTCTTGTGGCTGTGCAGGTGGGAAATTAGGTTTATACTTGGCCATGTTATCAGATTAAAAATGTACTGTGTCCAAAACACCCATGAATGTTCATAGTTTTATAGAATCATAGAAGTAGGGTCGGAAGGGACCTTGTAGATCTTCAAGTCCGACCCCCCACCTGGGCGGGAGAAAAAACTGGACTCAAATGAGTCCGGCCAGGTAGGCATCAAGCCTCTTCTTAAAGACCCCCAGGGTAGGAGCCAGCACCACTTCCCTTGGAAGTT
>NW_017728931.1:90099051-90108773 GCF_001723895.1 Crocodylus porosus | reverse complement strand
CACGTCCAGCCCCTCCAGAAGCTCTGTAACCCAGTCCTCCCCAACCTGAGGTCTGGAGGCGTTCCCCTCGAGTCCATCTTGCATCACAGCAGGGGAGTCCCGTCCCTGCACAAGATAAATGTTCATTCCATGGGTATAAAGAATATGTTAAGTAGTTTGAAATGAATTTCATTTTCAATGTACATGAAAAAAGTAGTCTATAGGCCCTGATTCCCTTCATATGCATTTTCAGCTTTGAGTAAAAGGAGGCAGTGTACAGGGAGTTATTTCATGACTTGCTGGGGCACTACACAGAATTCCAGTGCCACTTACTAAATAATTGCATGTTTCTAAAAATTTCTGTTTTAAATTTCTCTTAAAAACCAAACAAAATGTAAAGTTTTCACTTTACAGTAAAGCAATGTTAAGGCTGTGAAGTTAAACATTCAAAATCACTTGAAAAGCTAGCCAGAAATTTGGAGTCTTTTATAGGCTAGTCCCATTGATAATGGAATCAGGCATCCTCATGCAGTAGTGAGAAAAACAATTCGGTATGGTTTTCTTGCTAACAGCACTGAAGTTCTATAAGTTAGTACCCCTTAAAGGCCCATGTCTAAGCTTTTCCTCTGGTGCTATTCAGTCTCCGTTGAAACTTCTTTTGTTGTCTCTGAGTTGCGTTCTCTTTTTCCTCGTCAGCACGTGTGGATGCACATGCACGTGCACACACATTCACACAATGCACACACCTGTCCTTGCCTCTGCCCCTACACAAAACAATACCCAGCCCCAAAACCCCTCTGCTCACGTAGTTCAAATTCCTGAGTGGACTTACATACCCTGATCAAACACATGAATAAGAAGTATTATAAAATATAGGCCTGTCTGCACAGTGATCTCCTCAATGGCGATGAAACTCAAAAAGAAAAAGAAGTAGAAACTTGTTCATATTACTAGTGAAGAGTATAAGGATATCACATGACCATGCAGGGAGAAAATCAGAAGGCCAAGGTACAATTTGAGATGCAACTGTCAAGAGACATAAAGGGAATAAAAAAGGATTCTACAAGAATGCCAGAACTTAGAAGAAGACTAAGGAAAGTGTAGGTGCTTTACTATATGCAGAAGACAACTTAGTTATGGGTGATGCAAGGGAGGCTGAAGTATTTCAAGCCTTTTTTACTTCAGTCTTCACAAACGAGGTCAGCTACCAGACCACAAGTGCAGTCAGCAGCAAACAGAGGAGACAAGTAGCTTCGAGTAGTGAAAGGAAGGTTAGGAATCACTTAGAGAAGACAGTTGTTTTCAAGTCAGCAGGGCTGGATAGAATACACCCTAAGGTACAGAAAGAATTAGCTGCAGTAATATTAGAGCAGCGGTTCCCAACCCCAGGTAGCGACCCAGATGAGAGCGGCGGGGGCAATGCTGGTGGTGCTGAACAGAAAAGATGAGCACACCACTCCCAGCAGGGGAGAGTGGGAAAAAAAAGTTGGGACCCGCTGTTTTAGGGCCTTGCTGTCTTCTCTGAGAAACTGTGGCAGCCTGGTAAAATCCCAAATGACTGGAAAAGGGCAAATACAGTTCCTATTCTTAAGAGACAAAAGAAGGAGAATCCAGGGAATTACAGACCAATCAATCTGATCTCAATACTTGGAACCAGCTGTGTTCCAAGTATTCCCTCAAGGAATCTATTTCCAAACATCTGGAGAACAAGGTAATGGGAAACAACCAGCATAGATTCACCAAGAGCAAGTCATGCCTAACCACTTTGTTTTCCTTTTATGGTAAGATGACATGGTTTTGTAGATAGGGGAGAGCAATGGATGTGATATACCTTGACTTTAGTAAGGTTTTTGACACTGTGATGGATGACATAAACTAATGAAATACAGAGTAAATGAAAGTACTGTAAAGTGGATATATAATTGGTTGGATCATCATGCTCAATAAGTATCATCAACAACTCAGTAGGTAGATGGGAGGAGGTATCAAGTAGGAATGGTTTGCCATAAGTCTGTTCTGGGTTCAGTATTGTTTAACACAGGAGTAGGCAAAATACGGCCTATGGGCCAGATGCAGCCCGCCAGGCCATTCTATCTGGCCTGTGGGGCCCCTAAAAATTTTAGAAAATTAATATTTATCTGTCCTTGGCTGCCTGTCAAAGATGGCAGGAGCCAGAGGACTAGGAACCAAGGGAAGCTGCTGGCAGGACCAAGTGGCTGCAGAAACAAGGCCTGTCCGGCTCTGCTCCCCCACCCCCCAGCCAAAAGCCCCATGCCAAGCAGAGGGTCTCGTCTGGGACTGTGGGGCTATTCCCACCTCTGTCTGCTGGAGAGGAAAATTCACATAAGAAGGGGGAAGTGCAGCAACAGCTGGGTGGGAGTGTGGGATCCACACTGGTATCCTGGGGCCAGAGCCAGGAGGGGCCCAGAGTAGAATGGCTGGAGCACAGGGCCAGGTTGGTGGGGGCTCTAGAGCCAAGCTGGCTCCCCCTCTCCCTGCTGACACAGCCCAGCCTGGCTCCATAGACCCCTGCTGGCCCCCAACCTGCACTCCTGCCACCCCACTTAGCCCTGCTGGTGCTCACCCTGGAACACCACATGGACCCCATGCTCCTGCCCAGCTGTCGCTGCACTCCATGCACCTGTTTGCTGCCACTCAACCCCTGCCTGCCACAGCCATTTGCCCACCATTGCAACCACTCCCCTCAACCCCTCCGCCAGTTGCTACAGCACCATGTGGTTCCCAGATGCAGTGCTGGTCCACAGGATACAGCAGAAGCTGGCCTGGTTCCTGTGATTCTTGGCTGGCTCCATGCAGTGCCAGCTAGGTCTGTCCAACTCCTGCTGCACCCTGCAGTCTCAGCCATGCAGCTGGGACGTGGCGGTGAAGCGGTGAACTGGGTGGGGGGCGGTGGAGAATAGGAAAGCAGCAAAAGGGAGTGGTGGCAGATGGGGGGAAGTGGCAGCAGATGGGGGAAGTGCCTGTGAGAGGGAGCTCAGTACTGCATTGGTGCCCCAGGGCCAGGAGCAGCAGGAGTGCTGTGGGAGGCTCTGCCTGCCTTGAGGTGGGGCTGTTGGCAAATCCTCCCCCTCTACACATGCCACAACCCTTCCTAGCCACCCTCCCCGCACACACTCATGGCCCTCCACAAACCCCATACCCGCCCATATTACACAAATTGCCAGTTGCTTAAATCACAAGTGAGACTTTCTAAAGGGGGATAAGGCAAGGTGCCGTGTTTATTGATTACATGAGTTAGACATAGAGGTTCAGCCATGCCATTCATACAAACAATTCCTTGTGGGAAATCATCACACAAATCATCATACATATCATTACACAAATCATCATACACATCATTACACATAGGCATACACATACACAAAACAACCATTTCATCCACACACACACCAGATATAGTTACCAGCAATATCTGCTCAGTATCAGCCCAGGGTGGCCAGCCCAGGCTTGTTGAGTAGATGATGATGATTTGAACATAGCAGATCTAAAGATAACAGCTGGGGCAGGGTGAACAGATGCATCTGTGCTCCGATGAAACAGCAGTAGAGAAAGAGACTCACCCAGCTTGGCATTTTCAAAGTGTTCTTTTATAGGGATTGGCATGCTTTGTTTCAGTGCTTTGGGGTTTTTCCATACCCAGATTCTGTTTCTGCAGTTGTTCTTCTTTTGTCTTCAGCTTATCTTAGCCTTGGAATGTTCTTGTTTCCCATCTGGTAGAATTTCTTCTTCTGTTATCTCCTTTGTGCCCTCAAGCTTCAAAGGGATTCTTCAGCCATTTGTTAGTTACTGGCTGGTAACTTACATTTGGCGCCTTGTTGCTTACATAAACAGTTAAGTCTTCTTCTCCTTTCTCTATGCCATTCTCACACCATTCACCCTTTTACACACACTCATACATAAAGGCTATGCAGAGCTCATTCACTTATGTCAAGCAGAAGAATACAAAATGGAGTTTTCAAGTTGCTTACAAAACAAGACTAACATGGTTATATTTTACTGTTATTACACTCTGTATTAACATTAGTTACATTAGTTCAGTTTATGTTACACCCACACCACATATCCACATGCTCCCCCACTCCACATACACACCCACAAACCTATATCAACCCATTCACCCCCCCTACAAGAGTAAGACTTCATTTTAAGCCACTATACAATCCCTTCTATGTACACTACACAAATGCATGTAAATCAGGACAAAATATTTTTTTTAAATCAAATTAATGAATGTTGTAGTAATTGTCTGTTTTTTAGAATATAATTTGGTATTTTTCTGGTTCCAAGATGTCAAACCTTTGCTGAAAGGAGTACTTCTGTGGGGGGCAAGGGGAGAGACTTCCAGCGGCAAAGGTCAGGGGCTAGGGGTGGGACTTCTGGTCCCAAGATGGTGATCAGGGGGTGGGACACCTGTCAAGGGATGGGGCTACTCGTGCAGCCCTCAATAATGGACCAAAGCTTGGTAAGCAGCCTTCCACCTGAAATAATTGCCTGCCCCTGGTTTAACATCTTCAGTAATGATCTGGATGATGGTATTGAGTGTATGCTTTGGAAATTTGTGGATGACACTAAGTTGGATGCAATTGCAGGCACTCAGGTGAGTGTGGCTAGGATCCAGAATGACTTGGATTAATTGGAGAAATGATCCAAAATCAATCAGCTGAAATTTAACAAGAACAAGTACAAAGTTCTGCACTGGAGATGGAATAAATGCATTCATAAATACAGACTGGAGAATGGCTAGTTAGTTTGCAGTACTGCAGAGAAGGACCTGGGGGTTACAATGGACAGTAACCTAAATATGAGCCAACGGTGTGCTCTTCTTGCAAAAAAGGCTAACAATATACTGGGTTGTATTAACTTGACTCTTACAAATCAAGGCAAGTGATTCTTTCCCTCGGTATAGCACTGGTGAGACTTTACCTGAAGTACTGTGTCCAGTGTTGGGACCTACACTTCAGGAAAGATCTGCATAAATTGAAAGGCATCTAGCATATAGCAGCAAAAATGTTAGAGGCTTGGGAAACATGACTTATGAAGAAAGGCTGAAAGAAAGGGAGGAAAGTGGATCAGGCAAACCAGAGGCCCATCAGCCTGACCTCTATCCTGGGGAAGGTCTTAGAAAAGATTATCAAAGAAACCATTCTTAACAGACTGGCTGATGGCAACATCCTGAGGGATACCCAGCATGGGTTTGTTGTGGGTGGTCTTGTTTGACCAATCTTATTTCCTTTTATGGCCAGGTGACCTATCACCTGGACAAGGGAGAAGAGATTGATGTCTTGACTTAAAGCCTTCGATTTGGTATCCTGTGATCATCTCTTAGCAAAACGGGCCAAATGCAGCCTCAGCTTCACCATGATCCACTGGCTAGGGAATTGGCTCCGTGGTCGGACCCAGAGGGTGGTGGTCGATGGAAGTCAATTGTAGTGGTGTGCTGTGACCAGTGGGGTCCCCCAAGGCTCTGTCCTGGGGCCTATACCATTCAACATCTTCATTAATGATGTAGATGGACATTGGTATCAGAAGCAGACTGGCCATGTCTGCCAACACCAAACTTTGGGGTAAAGCGTCCACACCTGAGGACAGGAGGACAATCCAGGCTGACCTTGACAGGCTCAGGAAATGGGCGGACAAGAACCTGATGGTGTTTAATACCGAAAAATGCAAGGTTCTCCACCTTGGGAAGAAAAACCCGCAGCATCCTTATAGGCTTGGCAGTGCTACGCTGGCTAGTGCTACTGACAAAAGGGACTTGGGGGTCAGGATTGACCACAAGATAAACATGAGCCTTCAATGTGATGCTGCGGCTAGTAAAGCGACCAAAATGCTGGCTTGTATCCATAGATGCTTCTCAAGCAAATCCCAGGACGTCATTCTCCCATTGTACTCGGCCTTGGTGAGGCTGCAGCTGGAGTACTGCATCCAATTTTGGGCTCGACTATTCAAAAAGGATGTGGAGAAGCTTGAGAGAGTCCAGAGAAGAGCCACGTGCATGATCAGAGGTCAGGAAAACAGACCTTATGATGGCAGGCTGAGAGCTATGGGACTCTTCAGCCTGGAAGAGCGCATGCTCAGGGGTGACCTGGTGGCTGCCTATAAGTTTATCAGGGGTGACCACCAGGATCTGGGGGAATGTCTGTTTACCAGAGCACCCCAAGTGATGACAAGGTTGAATGGTCATAAACTCCTCCATGACTGATTCAGGCTGGACATAAGGAAGAACTTCTTTACTGTCTAAGCCCCCAAGGTCTGGAATAGACTGCCACTGGAGGTGGTTCAAGCACCCACTTTGAATGCCTTCAAGAGAAATTTGGATGTTTATCTTGCTGGGATCCTATGACCTCTGCTGACTTCCTGCCCTTTGGGCAGGGGGCTGGACTCGAAGATCTCCCGAGGTCTCTTCCAGCCCTAATGTCTATGAAATCTATTAAATCTATGAACTAGGGCTATATAGACTGGAGAAGAGAAGTCTGAGGTGGGATTTGATAAGAATCTTTAAGTACCTGCAGGGTGATTACAAGGAAGATGGAGATAACTGGCTTCACACTGTGGCAAAAGAAATTTAGATTGGAGATTAGGAAGACCTTTCTCACTAAGAGGGTGATTAAGCAATGGAATAGGCTACCTAGAGAAGCTTTGGAATCTCCATCCTTGGAAGTTTTCAAGAGCAGGTTGGCCAGACACTTGACTGAGATTTTTTAGTCAGGGATAATCTTGCCCTGAGCAGGATTTAGGGCTGATGACTACCATATATCAACTGTCTGCTTTTATGATGGAGCTTAGGTTGGTCAAGCATGACTTGCTCTTGACAAATCTATGTTGGCTAGTCCTGATCATTATGGTGCTTACAAAGAGTTTCCTTGATGACCTGTTCTATAACCTTTCCAGACTGATTAGTCTGTAATTTCTTGGATACACTTTCTTCCCTTTTGTGAAGATGACTACTATATTTGCCCTTTCCCCAACCTCATCCAACCTCCATGAGTTCTCAAATTTATTAGCCAATAGCTCTGCAATTACCTCAGCCATTTCCTTTAGTAGTCTAGAAATGATTTCATCTGACCTCCCATCTTAAAAATATACAACTTCTCTAAGTAATCTCTAACCCAGGGGTTGCAACCTACAGCACATGGGCCAAATCTGACCCACAAAAGAGATTTGGATTTGGTTCACAAAAGAGATTGGATCTATAGAACCTGGGCAGGCCTTTGCTTAGCAATATATGAGGAGAGAGGGAGCTGAGCTCTTTGCCCATGATGGAATTTTTGCTACAGGAGCGGTATTTCCTTGCCCAGATGATGCAGCTGAGGTGCAGGCTCACTACATGTAGGCTGCAGCAGCTCTCTTGTGTGGGCATTGGCAATGTGTAGGGGGTGCATGTGGGTTCACGTGCACTCCCTGAGTTTGGCAGTGTACCCCCTGCAAAAAGGGGCAGTCACCGCTTGCCACCCCCCTCCACCTGCTGCTGACACTGCCATGGCTGCCTGCAGGAGCTCCCCGCTCACCACTGCCACACCCCCACTGCAACCACTGCCTGCGAGCAGTCGCTGTGCCCCCCCAGCCTCCAGGGTCATGCAGTGTTCATGTATGTGGGGCTGCCCTCTTTGTCCACACCACTCCAAATATGGTACTGGGTGAGGATTAAACCCAGAGATATCAAATAGAAATCCATAGCTGTGGTCTTTCCGAGTTCTTTGCAGCAGAAATACTGCTCTACTATTTTTCTGTAGATAAAAGAAGAGTGAAAACTAAGAGCTGGCATTTTCCAAGGAGCGTCTCAAGTCTACCTAGGGGGGTCTCAAGTCTAAAAATGTTGAGAAACACTGCATTAGACCTTTTCCCTCCTATACACCACTGGGGAAAGGGCTACCCAACTTTTAAGGCTGGGTGGCTCTGGGCTGCGCATGCTGTAGAAGAGACTCTGGGGTGCATGTGGGTGGGCATATTGACAGCCCTTCTAAGTTCTCAGATAGGTACTGGTGACCTACTTGCCTCACCTCAATAATGCTGCTGCAGGTGTCCCCTCTGTGTGTGATGATCCTGTTTAAAAGCTGCAGCAGCTGCAGCCAGAGCGTGGAGAGAGCTGGGGTAGGTAATCCCTCTCCCTCCCCACCCACACCTCCACTTTCCAGTGGTCAGCACTCTGCCCAGGGTGCTGTAGGAATTTGTTATGCCTCTGACTCGCAGGTCCTTTTCAGTAGTACTTCAGCTGAGCCAGTCATTTCCCAATCTGTATTTGTTCATATGATTGTTCTGCCTCAAGTGCAGGACTTTGCTTTTGTCCTTACTGGAGCATCTGCATGAGATGCTTACAGCAGAGCAGACTAATTAGCTGTACTGTAGACATCTTGGCATCTACACATGCAGGGCAATTGGGCTGGCTGGGCATGAGGGTGCTTCAGTGCCCCAGCCAGGCCCTCTGCAGCATGTTGAGCCAGGGAGGAGCAGGCCCAGGCTGGCAGGCTGACCTCCAGGGGCCCCTGCTATCCAGGGCTGCTCAGACCCAGCTCAACATGCTGTGGTCCTGGGTGCACATTCAAATGGCATGGCATGCCCTGGAGCAATAAACTGTGGAGCAATAAGCTCTAAGGTTTATTGCTTTGCATTAACTGCACACATAGAAATGACCACTGAGTTTTATTTGATTGACTTTTTGGGTCATCAATATAGCAGCTTTCTCCACAGCCTCTATTGTTAGATTGCCCTTTTTGTTCACTAAGGGAACTATATTTTCCTTGGTCTTCCTCTTACTGTATAACATACTTGTAGAATGCTTTTTTTGTTGTTTTTTATATCCCTTACTAACTGCATCTCTATTTTTGCTTTGTCCTTCCTGATTTTTCTCCCTACATACCCATTCTGTACCCACCCCTGTAATTCTGGCCAAGTTTCTACTTGTTGTAGATTCCTGTTTGAGTTTCAGTTCATAAAAAAACAATGCTGCTTAGCTTGGTAGGTCTTTTGCTGCCCCTCCTATCCTTCCTTAGCATTGGGATAGTTTGTTCCTGTGCTCTTCATGAGGTCTTTCTAAGCTACACCCAGCTGTCATGGACTTCTTTCCCTCTCCTTAGATTTGCTTCTTATGGAATCCTGTCTCCTGTGCTGCCTTCTACCTTCAGATTCTGTCTATTGGACAGCAGCAACTTCTTCCCTTAGTTGGCTTCTCCATCATCTGGAGAGAAAGTTGTCACACTATAATGTCACTCCAGTATTACTGTTCCCCAGAAGCTTGCTGGACAGCCTGCGCGCTGCTTAGTCATGCTCCCAGCAGATGTCCCAGGGAATTCAAGTCCCTTATATCATGTGGTCCTGTGATGTGGATACTTGGATTAGCTTGTGGGGGTTTTTTGATTTTTTTTTTTTTTTTAAAGCCTAGGTTCTAAGGCCAATTTTTTGATAGCACCCCACAGACAAGCTTGTGGGATAGTCTTGGGGTCTGATGTTTTAAGGGTGATGGTTGTAGCCATGTCGGTCTAAGGACATAGGCAGAAAAGGTTCTTTGCGTAAATTGCTTATTTAGACCAACTAAAATAGTTGGAAATATTCTTCTTTGCAAGCTTTTGGATACAAACATCCTTCTTCAGGCAGAGGCAGCACCTGCAGTTGTTTAGTGCTCTCCTGGATGTTGTGGGGGGGAGTTGATCCCACAGCCCCAGTCAGCTGGGGGGAGGCAGATTTGATCCCACAGCCCCAGACAACGGGGGGAGGGGGGCTAGGTT
>NW_017728931.1:90059321-90098515 GCF_001723895.1 Crocodylus porosus | reverse complement strand
TGCGGCGGTGGCGGCCCCGGGAGCCGGAGGCGGGCAGGGGCGGGATGTCCTGTCCTGTGCGCTTTGCCCCCTGACGGCGGGGCGGGGCGGGACTCGCGGTTCTCACCTGGGCCCGCGAGGTCCTCTTCAGGGTCACTAAATCCCGTTCCCCAGATGAACCCAGAGGTTTCATATAGGGATCCACGAAGTCATCCAGACGGCTGCAGGCTTTCTCGGGGGGCTGTGACCAAAGAATTGCCCTGTTATTTTTCCTCACTCAAAAAACCCCCCAAATCGAGTGGAAAGTAAGAGGGTGCTGGAGAGCCAGCCCCTGCCCTAGACTGGGTGGATGAGACCCTCCTGCCTCCAGCCCCTTTCCTCCCTCACAAAGTTCCTTCCCGCCGCCCCTTCCTTTCCTTGTACTCCCTTATCAACTTGTGAAGGTGTGCATGTATGCTGCACCTTTTCTAAGATCATTTGTTAGGTTGCATCTATTTCATTAATTTACCTGCAGTTGTATCATCTGAATGCTACAGGATAAAATTGACTTGGCAGGACAAGGATGCCCAACTGATGAATTTTAGAAAAACATAATTACAGAAGGAGCCTTTCTTATCAGAGTTATCTCTCACCTAAATGTTTCTGGCATAAACACTCAATGGAGCTCTCTGACTGCCCATTTAGGGTTTGTTTTGTTTCTTTTTTGGGTCATTTGACCCAGGAAGACCTGTACAGTGCCATTCTGTAGACTATACAGTACTATCAGAAGATGATGCTGCAGAAGTGAATTGTTGGGTTGCTCTTTTTTCCTCCCTCCCTGGACTGGGGCTTCGTTGAACGACTGTAGTTATTCCACAACAGAAGGAGCTTTGTTTGTGGACAAATACAAAATAATATGGTTACATAAAATGCTTAGTTTGGTGTGAACAAAGAAAGGCAAATATTTAGTTTGTGGTAACGTGGCTATGCCCCGTTCCATTGGATTTTTCACAGTTGTCGTTTAGCAAAAGAAAATAGTCAGAGTTTGAAATATAATTCTTGTATTCCTGCAAAGTTGTTTGTGGTGCAGGAAATTAGTGTCTTGTTTATATGACTGCCCTTCATTCTGGCCTTCATGCCACGCCCACTGAAGCTAACTGAAAGACTTCACCAGGCTTTGGATCAGGCTTCTTGCAGATTAATTCTGGGAGTTGTTCCATGGATAGTCAGTTCATTCCTTCAGTTCTGTTGTTGGGAGTTATGCACGTAAAGCTCTCAGATGATGAAACAATGGCCCACTTTGTTTTCAGTCCAGGTTCTTAAAAGGGTAGGATATATGTAGTCATAGGTTTGCTTTGAACGTTTTTTTTTTGTTTTTTTTTTTTGCAATAAAAATTGGTGGAGGCTCTGCAATACCTTTTGGAGTGCTTAAGAAAGACATCCTGAATTTCATGCATCCAAATAAGTTTTGGATGACTGTGTGCCATGATCATGTTAAAGAAACTGTTCTTTAATAAGAATATGTAGGGCTTTTAAATACAAGTATTTTGCTAAAATATACTTCGGTTTTATTGAAACTGGCAGAAAATTACCACTTTTCCCTACCTAGGTCTAACAGTGCATTTGATTGGAATGGTTTATCATTGAACCAGTCTAACCATAAAAGGCAAATCAATATGATTTTATATTGGTTTCAGTTTTGAAATGTGTAGTCAGCTTCTGCATTGAAGGTTGAGCTCTATGACGTTATGCATATATATCTTTTCTACAGGCAAACAGCTGCACTGGAGTATTCAACGATGGATAAAGACTTCCGTTACTACTTCCAGCATCCATGGTCTCGCTTAGTTGTGGCTTACCTGGTGATTTTCTTTAACTTTTTAATATTTGCTGAAGATCCAGTATCTCACAGTCAAACGGAAGCTAATGTTATTGTTGTTGGAAACTGCTTTTCATTTGTATCAAATAAATACCCTGAAGGAGGTGGCTGGAGATTCTTAAAAGTGTTTCTGTGGCTACTTGCCATTCTCACAGGACTGATAGCTGGGAAATTCTTGTTCCATCAGCGTTTGTTTGGTAAGTTTTCTGATTCACTAGATGTCTTACTGTTAATGCTAGCACCTTATGGCTGCTTCTTTTACAAATTTTTAACTCTTGCAATAAAAACTGTCTATAATAACAGTAATGCTATACAGAATGAAAGAAGTCATATCACAGATTACCTCCATGTGAAAATTAATGTCTGCTTATGCTAGGGCCTTGCTAAGGCCTCGAACTTAACATGATGTAAAAAGGGATTGGATATTTATATGGGTATCAAGATTATCCTGAGCTGTCATAATGAATAACTCCAAATTTTGGAAGGGATATTCAGCTTTGTGTCAGGGCTTAAACCGCATTTGAAGTATTAGAAACAAGGATGAGCCTTGCCTAGGGTGGGATGTCAGGAGACAGGTTAATCCACCTGTGCCTGCCACAGAGTTCTTACACCTTCCCTGGAGCACGTGGTGGTGGCCCCTCTTCGAGACAGGATACAGGACAAACTGGACCTAATTGAGTGATGCAGTGGTAATTCCTCTGTTCCATGTTAACAAAACTAAAGTGGGGATTGTTAGAAAAGCACCTTCCCATAAAGTGCCTGATTAATCATTTTCTTCCCTCTTTCATATTAATTTGGGTTAACCTATATTAAGAGAAAAAGAAGATAAGCGTCAGATGGCTTTTTAATCTGGAAAATGTAAAGACATTCGTCTAGGAACAGAGAATGTGGTCCATAATTATAGTATGGTGGATTCTGTCCTGAATAACAGTGTGTGTGAAAAAAAGCTTTGAGGTCACGGTGGATGATCAGCTGAGCATGAGATCAGATTTTGATGCTGTGGCCTAAAGGGCTTAAGCAGTCGGTTCCTTAAACAGCAGAATCTTGAGTAGGGGTAGAGAGGTTATACTACGTCTGTTGAGCGCTGGTCAGGCTACTGAGGGAATACAGTTTTCAGTTCTGTATCCCCAATTAAATAAAAGAAGTTGGAGAATTGGAGACAGGTCAGGGAAGAGCTGTAAGAATGATTAAAAGACTGGAGAATATACCTTATTGTGGGAGGCTCAAAGAACTCTGTCTGTTTTGCTTTTCGAAGTGAAGGTTAAGAGGTTACTTGATCATTCTGCAAGAAGTTGTGTGTGTGGAGTGGAAATAATTCAATAATGGCTTTTCAAACTAGCAGACAAATATGTTGCAGTGCTGGAACATAGAATTTAACCATATTTAGTTTAAAATACTGTGCACATGCTTAACAAGAGAAGGTCATTAGCCATTGAGATAACCTGTTAACTGGTGCATTGCATTTTCCATCTCTTGCAATTTTTAAATTAAGATAGATCATTATTCTAAAATATGTTCTTGTCCTGACAAAAATTAATTCAAGGAAGTCTTATGGTCAGACTTACACGGGAGGTCCCTTCACCCTTATAACCTATGAATCACTGTTCAATAAACACGGTATCTAAATATAGACTATTTACAAAGACTGATCTGTGCATCCGTGTGTAAATGGTGTATTGTGTATTCTACACAGGAGTACTGTAGCGTGATCATAGAGAAGGCAAACTCCAAAGATTATGTCTGTGCAGCATAGAAAAGTCTGATTGTTTGGGTGGTCTGCATATCTGAGATAGCTTTAATCTAGCTAGCATGGCTGACAGCAATAGTGAAAACAAGTTGGCATGGATTTCAATACAGGTAAGCAACTCAAGTATTTACACAGGATCCCCAAAGGGCTTGTCCTGTCCACATTGAAACCTGTGTGTTGCCTGGTCTTTACTAATCTTGTAATCCATGCTGGCAACATGAAAATTAGAGTGGATATGCCTACTTATACTACAGATGCACTTTTATTTTGCAGTGTATATATATCTTAAGTAAGCAGCAGAACTGGAGAATGATCTGCTACTCAGTTCTTTGCTTTATTAAGTTCTTCCTTCAATACCTCCTGGTGTTGCAGTTTCAAGAACTGATTTTAGTTTACTGTAAGTTACAAGTAAGATGCATTATAGCCTGTCACTCTTCATTTCATTTTTTCTTTGTCTGTTGTCTCTCATTTCTATTATCATTCTATCCTCCTTTCTTTTTTTATTCTCGGTTTCATGGGCTTTTTTTCCTGCTGTTTACCTTATTGCTGCTTTTCTGCCTAGTTCCATTTCCTAGAGAACTGGAGTTAGTTACTCCATGCAGCCTGTTCCTAGCTTTCTGCAGAAGGGAAACTAGGCAACACAAGTTAATTTCATAGTATAAAATCTTGTCTCAAAATCAGGCTGCAAAGCGAAATTGAGAGAGTTTAGTCAGTTTCTGTATGCAGTTCAGTTCAGTTTAGATGAAAGGGATTGAAAAAGATTTTGTTTCCTTTTTTCCTCTGTTCCTCCCATATCCTCTGTTGGTGAATTTGCCCATTGTTTGTGATGGGAGAGTTAGAATAAATGAATCCTGGTATGTGCCCCAATTTGACACCTGGTTGTTAAAAAATTACTGTTACCTTGAGTTATAGAAGTAAGAGACTAGGTTGAAACATGCTAAACTTCTGCATAAAGAGTGTGTGACAGGCCTGGGAGCCAACTCTAGACTATATTTTCCTGAATTAATGGAGAAATAAGGGCATGACGTTTTCCCCACTCAATGTATTATTATTAAAGTCTGTGAAAGTACTAGCAAGTTCATATCTTGACTGTAATAGTTTCCTTTGAAATACTGTATTTTGTTTCTTAGTAATAGACAGTGAAGCCATTGAGCATAGTAAGTTCTGTAAGGTCTTTCTTATATCTTCTGCTGACTTAAAATGAAAGCATATGATAACCTGTATAAGGAGTACAATACATAAATACAATTACCACTCCTACCACCTTCAGTGAAATGGATACTTCTATATTTATAAAAATAGTCTCCAATGGGTAGAGGCATTATCTAGGAGTTCTTATCTTTATTGAGTTCAGTAAGAATAAATGGAATTTCAGAAGTGCTTTTTGGCTGTTCACTATTATATTCTTCATGAATAATCTCTGAGTACCTTTTATATTTGGTTAATTCCAGCATTCTTTTATGCTTTTAATTCTACGTTTGATATTGTAAGTTCGTAGATGAATACGAAAATACAGAAGAAGGAAGAATAGGGAGATGTACTTGTCATTCTTTGTTGCATTTTAAAAGATAATTACTCTAGACTTGGGGGGGAGGGAAATAGAATTTGATGAAAGAAAAAATAACTTACAAAATGACCCCTGTTAAATGAAACCGTACATCTGAAAATCACGCTCAAAGTTCTAAATGCTGACTCAGAAATAATCCTGAATCAGCTCTTGTGCATGTATCACATTGCTTTGGGGTATCATCTGAAAAAATGCACAGCAGTCAGTGAAGTGGAAAATTTACCTCTTATTCAAATTGGGTTCCACACATTGTCAGCTCACATCTCTGCATTTTTGTATCTTATAGGCTCCATTTTTAAAACTTAACTCAGGCCAAAATCCTTTTGATTCCAGAGGCATTGATTGGGCCTAAAATGTAGTGTTTGGTATAATGTGTGGTAGAACAACCTTATGTAAACGAGAACCAGCATAAGCACTTAAATGCTTCTTCCATTTTAGTAGTTTCTACCAGTTTAAGAAAGAGCCCCTGTACTTAAAATGGCAAATATTTCTTAAAAACATAATATCCAAAAAGTGGAAAATATATTTTGGCTGGGGTTCTTAGTTATAATTCTCACTTCATGCATGCTTGTTAAATACACCAACATTTGAAAAAGCAGTGGTTCGCAACATTTTTTAAAATCAAAGCACCTGTTATTAGATTCAAGATACCCCTCAAAATGCCAGCTAGTTTTCACTCATTTTTGACTATGGAAAAATAATAGAACTCAGAAGGAACTGCAAAGAACTCACAATGTTTTTAATGCTATCGATTCCTCTTTGATCATGTTTGCACATGTACAAGTGCTAACATGTGGCACCATGTGGCACCCTTGAAATGATCTCAAGGCAACCCAGGGTGCCTAGACACCTTGGCTGAGAATCACTGGTTTAAAGATATACTCCTAAGATAACACACTTACCCACACATACCACGTGCATTTTTTGTAGTTAGTCATCCAAAACCATAAAAGATGCAAAGATTGAATAAAATTTGGTTATTATGGCTTAACGGCTAACAAATATGCCTAAGTTTTTACAGCTTTTAGTTGCTGTCTGTCCATTGTTTTTGGAAAGGAATTATTGAATATCATAGTGGTAAACTGTTGTCATATACATGACTTTATAAGTAACTAGGGTCAGGTATTTCTGTTTAAAACAGGAGACAGTTAGTGGAGACAAACAAATACTGAGGTTTTATTGAATCTGCAATATGGAGGCCTAAAATATACAGTTTTTTAGGTTTAACTTAAGTCTGTGACCACTGGAACAAATACCAAATCAAACTGAATCAAGATTTTTTCTGTTGAAATTGCATTATTTTGTGGTCCTAGAAGGACAGTTACAGTTTTAAAAGGCACAGAAGTATGTTTAAGACTGATTGCCTACTTGTTTTGTTGACTGGGAAGACCTGACTTTTTAAAGTGTCTTTATTTCAAATTGTCTTAAAGTAGTGTACAAAATGTATAATCTGATACTTTAACCACCCATTGAAATGTACCTGTCCCTGGGTGAAAGGGAATATCTTTTAAAGTATAACATTAGAGTGCATAATAACTGAGGAAGTGAAGAATATTATATGCAGAGGGCTGTTATGCAGAAGAGAATTTAGCTAGGACAGCAAGGTACTAAGTACAGAAAATGTAGCTAAATACAAAGAGAACTGATATTGGAATAAGCAGTGAATTTACTTGTTCCTGATTAATGAATATTTTGAAATAACTAGATGCATCTTGTTACAAAAGTTGATAGACAAAGCACGTTAACATATAGTACAAGGCCATTTATCACTAAGTGGGAAGCAATGCCATCACGGTATTGTATTTTATTTGCATTGATGCCCCTGTCAAATACGAACTGTGGTAATGAGTCGGTGAAAGTTCTTCTCTTTAGTAACTCATTTTGTGTGAATTTCAACAACAATTGAGTGAATGTCATTGAAGATATTCAAGGTCTTTCTTGACTGCTTCATGGCCTGCTTGCCCTTTCAGTGTTGTCACTTGAATATTCTAGATTAAACAAAACATGTTTGGTTCTCCAAAATATATGCCAGAGGACTAATTAGAAATTAACTAAAATAATTTTCCTTTCCCATCCCCCTTTCCATAAGAGAATTTGACTGAGGGTTTTCAAAAGCCATCCATTGGGGAAATAAATAAATAAAAACATGTAGCCAGCCACACAAGTGTAAGCTTACTGGATTCCAGTTTGGGCCTACAGCCAGAAATCAGCTTTGGTTTAAAAATAAACTCCATTCACTATGGAGGAAACAAATGCTCTTCTAAATATAAATGAAAAACAAAATTTTCTAATAATTTCTTCCTTTTCATTTAGAAACCTAACATCTTACCTTCTTACTCCTCTTCCTTCTCTCCTTCCCCTACAACAGATTTACCAGCCGGACACTACTTTCTGCGCTGTGGGGTTGCATATCAGAATTGGATCAGTATCGGCTGATATGGCTCATTACAAATCGTCTGTTGGCATCAGCTCAAAAATCTCTATCAGTGCACCCCTATTTTTAGCAGTTCTGACTATGAATAGGTTCTTATATTTCCCTTGTCATTATAGTATTGGAGTCCTTTTTAGTACTGTATTAAGCAGTGTGCCTCTCTGTATTATATGTGGTTGGCCATCTTTCCTATCCTGTCCTGATCTGCAAATTATGTGGGTAGTACAGGGTGGTGGTGCTCAAGCTACAGTCTGTGGGCCAAATCTAGCTTGTAAGGCCATGTCATTTGGCTGGTAGGACATTCCATGGGTCTGAAAATTTGGTGGCAGGGGAGCAGTGGCAGCGTTAATTGCTATTTTCCTACAATCAGATTTCTGGACCCAGGGGAGCCCTGTAGACTGAATGACATGGCCCTATGCACTAGATCATACTGACGTGCAGGGTTGCTCTGTGGCCATATCTGGCGCACAGGGTTGGGTGGGTGCATAGCTAGTTGTATTGGGCAGGGTTGGGTAGATACATGACTAGATCTGGTGAGTGTGATTAGACAGGCTTGGTCAGGTGCACGGATGGATCTGGCACACTGGTGCGCAGGACTGGGTCTGTGTGCTAAATTATACCTGTGGACTAAATCTGTGCTCTGATCCTATGCCAAATCTGGCTCAAGGACTGGCCTCGCACCACTCATTTGGCCCGTAGGTCCAGAAGGTCGAACACCAGCAGTATAGGGCATTGTTTTTGTAGAGATTTTGTTAAACATTTCTTTAAGCTGATTAAGTTCTGTGCAGTAGTATAAGAAAAGGCAAAATGGGAGAAGCACATCTTTTATTTGGAGCAAAAAATCCTGAGCTTTCCAGTGGTTCATATTTTTTCTGGGAGCTATTTTTTAGGTGCAGGTACTGTAGTACTGTCTTCTTCAGGGCTCTGTATAGATAATAGTCTTGGACAGAGGATCAGTAGTAGATACCTGGTATCTGGTTTCTTACATATGCTTTGCTCTTTAGAGATTTCTAACCATTTTGGACTGTGATAGGTAAAGTAGTAGGTTGTGTCTTTGGACGATTGGAGTGGAGGAAAGGTTTGCAAATGCCTTAGTCCTGCTGAAGACCTTGTACTTTAGTGTGAGGAACTAGAGCAAGCTGTTTCTGGAGCACTGGTGGATGTGCAGGAAACTTGGTGGCACAACAATGGAAAAAATATTGATGACAGTAATACTAGCTGGGGTTGAGCCCAAGAAAAGGAGATTGCCAGTGCATTAGACTAGACAATCTTTTCCTTGAAATAAGTAATTGTTGTTCATGATGACTGTGCTGCCCTTACCTACTATGGCAGAGAGGAAGGGAGACAGGATTTACTGTTTTAGTAGTATATACGTTATAAAATGTCCTTCTGACTTAAAGTTGGTTGAAGGAGCAGGGCTGCGAGGTAGAGCCTTTTTGGGGTGGCTCTTCTCCTGGTGGTGATTCCTGTGCTGACAGAGGGGCTAGGAAGAGAGTCACAGCATCTTTTTCTTCATTTCTTATTCTCATATATTTTAAGAGAGAATAGTGCTTGTTTCCTGCCAGGAGAGGGAGAGAGAGAATGGCAGGAAAGTAGACCTCACCTTTTTGATGGCTATCACATTTCCCTGATGCTTCTGCTATTTTGTCCCTGTGGGCTTTAGGGCAAATGTAATTTGGTCTCTAAGTATAAAATAAATGTCATACTAACTCTTTATAATCTTTTGTAATAGATAATAATACCATGATACTTTTTACAAGCAAAATACTGTTTGTACAAGCAAAATTGCCTATGTAGCTTGATTTAGATATAGCATCCCTCTTGGTTTTCTAGTGTGATATTAATGCTATTGTCACCCTTCTGCTGTGTTCTGCTCCAAATAAGGTTGCATTTTGGTGCTAAGTAGAAGGATTCTCTACTGCCAAGCTACAAAGCTTTCACAATAGACGGGTGCAATGTAAACACCCCACTAGAACAGAATTTTACATTGTGGAGTTGCACCTGTTCAAACCAAATTGGAATGAAATTCCATAAGTGTAAATTTTTACCAAATCTACAAGGCACCAGTGAATCAGAGTCCCCATTTGAAAGCACTTTGAATTGCATTCTTTTACTATTTATAGCTCATTGTTAAAGGCCTGAAAATGGAGCTTTAAAATGCAGGAGATGATGAATAGCGTTATCTGTAAGCTGCCAACAAAAAAAAAACATTAAAGCCACTGCAATGCATAAACCAAGCAAAAATTGGGTAAAAATAGTTGGCTTTCACTGACCTTTGCAACCTACAGCCACAGTTTAATTTCCTTTGTGTTATCCCACGCACATGTATAACATGTATGCATGCTTTGTAACTTTTGTTCTATAGACAACCTATTTTGCCAGATCCCATGAATAGATTTTTGAGCTATTTCTCCTTAACCCCAGAGTTTTCAGAAAGCTGAAGCAGGATGTGCCATTCTAATAGGTTGGACAGTTTTGAGTATCTAAACTGGTGAGTCTTTCAGCCTTTTTCCCAGTCATCTTTGTTTCTCCAGACACTCTCCCAGATCCAATATTGGACCAGGATCACTGCATCTGATGACCTGACTAATTGCTCAGAGCAACTGTTGTGGCAGCACTATATTTACTTGAATATAAAATTACCCTGAATATAACCTGACCCCTCCAATAATTAGATCCTGTATATGGAAAACTTATAAATTTGTTATAATTTGCCAGATATAGAATCAAATTATTGGAGATTTGCCATTAATTTGTCCCCCTCTCACTGCTATATCAGAGAAAATTAAATGTGGGGAGATCAGGTAGTCCTTTATCTGTCTTGTTTGTCCCTCTGTCTCTGTCTTGTAACCAATATGGTTCACTTGACAGTCCAAGCCACACATTTTTAGTTATGTTATTCTCATTCCTGTTACAATAACCATACCGCACATCATGCTTCTGCGTGCCCATGCATCCTCATGTCTGTCACCATCACCTTTAACTGTTACAATCATGCAGTGGACCGACTTTGTGCGACCCTTCCTTCCTTCCCCCTCCTCTGTTCCCCTCCTAATTCCCTACCTGTTTTCCCAGTCCTTTCATTTGTTGTTGTAGTCATCATCACAGTCCCTACTGTATGCAACCATAATTCTGGAAAAAAATCTTTTATTCTTTATTCTGCTTTTCAGAAACAAGGTGTGTATTATATTCTGGGTTGTGTTGTATGTGAAAAAATACAGTAATCATTTTGAAGCATCTCACTTGCATCTTCCTAAGAATTATAGTCTTCTTTTTTTCAGGAACTCAGTTTAGATATGACTGGTTTAACGGGACACTTTTCAGTACCCTATCAGCTTCCCCTATCAGTTGGCTGTGAAAATGTCCTATCAGGCAACCGTTACCTCAGTTGGAATAGTTGCTGAAAAACAGATTCTCATAGTAAATTCTTAGTATATCCAATTCCATAAAATCAAAGTCACCTTTAGGATTAATCTTGAATTTCTTCCTAGGGTAGTTTCAGACTTTTACCTAAGTCAGTGCATCTTTCATTTCCCCCCCTTGAAATCTCATTCCGCTATCGGTGATACAAAGCTTCCTACTCTAGATGTGGCAAGGGCTTTATCTTTTTATTTAAGAAAAGATTGAAACAATTTCTACTTGTCTAAGCTTCTTATCATCTATATAGATAGTCTACGTTCACCCAGAAGTTGTCTAAATAGGTTTCCGATGATAATCCGGGTAATATATCCACATCTGAAATATGGAGACCTGCTACTTGCTATTTTGTTAAATTTCTCTCCTGCTGTTCTATGATACAGGATTCCAGATTAGATGCCAATTCTGATACAGTCTATCTCTCGGTAATTTTTTAAGCACACCCCTTTTTTCGCGTTCTCAGGAATGAGATAACTGCCATGACTGAAAAGCGTCATTCCTTTTATCAATAACCATAAATGATATCTTTGTATTATTATATTAGATATAATTTTGTCAGCTTTATTGTATTGTTTTAGCAAAATAACTGTGTAGATAATTACCTGTAGAAGAAAGCAGTTACCTTTCCTGCAAGAATTGTGGTTCTTTGAGATGTGTTTTCCCACAGTGATTCCACAGTCCATTTTCCATCTCAGCTAATTGGAATTGTATTCATTTGGAATTCTTATTTGTGAAGAAAGAAACTGAGTGGTGAGTCAGGATATGGTAGACACCGGGGCATGTGGGGTGCAAATATGGTTCTAACAAAAGCTATTGCTTAAAATGATCTTGCATGCATGGAATGCATGTCTACATGCACAGGAGCACATAGAAAGTGCATGTATAAAGAACCGTAAAGAACAACTGTACTTACTGGGCAAGAAAATCTTTTTAGGGAAAAAAAGAATGAATGCAAGTAGTCATCTTCAAGTAGAAGAGCACCTTCTAGCGGTACCAAGTGACTATAACAAGTCAAATGATGAGTTACAGTTCTTTAAAAAGTTAAGCTGAAATGTTATATTTAAGTACCCTAAAACAAAACGAGAAAAGTAATTATTTGTTCTTGAATTGTGCATTTTATATGGATAGTTCAAACCTGATTAGTGCTAAGAATGCAGTCAATTAAACTGCACAATTTTGTAGACATTTGTGTTCAAAGACTTTAAATTCAGAAGAAACTTAGATTTTGAATGGAAAGCTTTTTGTATGCAAAAAATCTGGGCAAATGAAGATAAGTGCTATCATAGATGTATAGCGTATTACATAAATTACATTGCCAAGAAAAAGACCACAGAAGGGCAAAGATGCTAATATAAGAGCTGTTCTTAATGAAGCAAAGGGAGAAGCTATCATTCTGGTTTGTCTTTTTCTCTTAGGGTAATGGTTATATGAGGAACTTCCTGAGATGTAAAAGGGGCCAGAGCTTTACTTTGCTTTATGATAAATATCTTTGTGCTTTGCTTTATGGTAAATAATTTTGTGCATACCTTAACCCTGTGAGAGGCAAAAGTTAACCTACCATGGCTTAGCTCTAAATTAAATGCTTGCTTTCTTACTGTTAGCTTTTGATATAGGGCCAGATTCACAAGGGAGCTAGGCTGATCATAATCAGTTAGTCTATAAGGCACAACTGTATCCTGCTTTCTGCGTGACTTCAGACTAACATGGTTAATTACCTCTTTCTGATTCATTTAAGTCAATGATCTGGCCTTTTATCTTGCATCTCTGATTATTGTGATTTGTCACTACTGTCTTTTCACAGAAACGTTCTTTGCAGCCTGTAAAAGTTCCTTTCATTTTGTTGAATATTTGACTGATCAGAAACACAAATTTTTTCTTCTCCCATTCCCAAGGGGATGAATTTACTCCTGGTATGATGTGTAAATATTCACTTTCTAATCTAGTTCTTTTCTTGAGTATTATAGCTGCTTTCTTTTTCAGGCAAAATAAACATATTTAAAATTTAATTTTCTGAAAGGGTTTGGCTTTTATTGTAACATGAATTTACATTCTCTCTTTTTTTCTACATAGGAATTATATTAGCTTTGATGCCTTGGCATGACATTCTCGTGGTTGTCAGCCTTAGTGAAGACGTAGGCATAAGTAAATGAGATACAGAGTATCTCTAATAAAAAATAATAATGAAGCTGAAGCCTACTGTTGCAGAAGAACATGGAGGTTTTATGGCTTTAATGGGATTTGTGTTTATGAATCTTAGAACCTCAATGTGAGATTTGTGCTCCTATGACTTTTGTTCAGTTTAACTATAATTTTTATATGGAAACTCTTTTTAGTGAACTCTGTTGGGTCATTTTACAGACAGAAAAGTTGGCAACTTACAAGTAGTTTCTCTCTCTCATTTCTTTGAACACCCATCTTTAACTCTGGAAATTAAGGAGAAATGCCTGGAAAAGCATAGAACAGACTTAGCATCCACAGGAAAAGAAAGGCATTGAAACAAGGTCAGCATGATTTCCACTTCAGATTCAGTTGTTAGAGGTACTGTTTACTGACCATAAGGTTCCAGTTTGGTTCACTCTTGCAGAAGTGTCCAGATGGTATGCAGCAAGTCCAGCCTCTGCTTGGAAGATTTCATTAATTGACTGCACCAACTTTTAGTGCCATGTAAACTGGCAGACATGTTTGTGTCCATCCATGGGTGTTATAATAGACAAGGGGTGGGCAGTTATTTCAGGTGGAGGGCCACTCAAGGTTTGGTGAGTTTCCAGGGCTGTATGGCAGTTGCCCCATCCCCTGGTTACCATCTTAGGACCAGAAGTCTGATCCCTAATCACTGACCTTGCCACTGGAAATCCGTTCCCTTTGCCCTTGGAAATACTCCTTTTTTTGGGGGGTAGGGGGGGTTGCCATCTTAGAACCAGAAAAAAAAACCAAATCATACACGAAGAGTCAAACACCTACTACAACATATTTTCATTTTATTACAAAACATATTTTTGGCATGATTTGTGTTTGCATATCATATATAGAGGCAATTGCATAATAATTCAAAATTAATTCTTAATCTTGTATATTGTGTGGGCAGTGTGGTTAGGGGGTGTGTGTGTATGTATGGTGGGGGCATAGGGTATGTTGGGGTTATGTATACGTGGGGGGTTGTGGGGGTAAGGTGCAGGTGTGTGGCATTCGTTGGGTGGGATGGGTGTAGGGACAGCAGCAGGCAGGGGTGCTCAGGATGCTAGTGCCTGGGTCTGGCCAGCGCTGAACATTGCAGTAAGGAATGCAGCCCTGACTGGGCTATTTGTATTGCTGGCACTCCCCGTACTGGCATGGCACAGGTGGGAAGCCCCATGTGCTGGAGCTGGCTGGGGTGGGGAAGGTAGCTGGCTCCAGTGCATGGGGCTTCCCTCCCATGCCATGCAAGTGGGGGGATTGCTGGATGTATGGAGA
Organism: Crocodylus porosus; assembly: GCF_001723895.1. Lineage (NCBI taxonomy): Eukaryota > Metazoa > Chordata > Crocodylia > Crocodylidae > Crocodylus > Crocodylus porosus. The sequence goes on along the minus strand of NW_017728931.1, from coordinate 90,084,066 downwards.
TATGAAAGCACTGAATTTATTTCCTAAGATCATAACAGCTTAGAGGACTTTGTGAAAATATATGCAAATGAAACATGAAAGAACTAGGGTATTCAAGCTGGGATCCAGCTGTTGTCCTCTACTCCTCCTGCACTGCCCTGTGCCACATCACTCTCTTCTCCCCAGTCTGGGTCTTCTTTTAACTCTGCCCCTCTCTGGGGCCGTTTTAACTTCATGGAGAAAAGACTCTGGAAGTGCAGCTCCCGGTGAGATCTTTAGTCCCTTGCCAGTTCTTGCCCGCTTTCAGGCAGCATCGGGACTGTCTTCTCCTACTCCTCTTCGTCACACCTTTAAGATGCATCTTCTTTGAAAAAGACCTAAGACCTAGTGCCTGACAGGTCTTTAGTCATAATACAGGTACACATTTTCCTGGTACATCACAAACTGAATTTTTTCATTACAATTTTTTAACTTTATCTCCATCTGACATGTGCCAAAAGTAGGAATTAACTTCCCCCTGCCAGCTTGGAGCCTTATCTGCTTGCTGTGAATCCTTGATTTTGTTTTCAAATAAAAACAAAATGTGCTAGGAAAAATATTTTTTAAAAATTCAGTATTTAAAAACAATATTTCAAAAAATATGCCAGACTTTTTAAAAAATAAAGTCTGGTACAATAATGGCTTGCATACCAGTTTTTAGTTTAAAAGTCACAGGAGTTCCACTTGTTTCCAGGATGATACTCTAGTCTTCTGATAATTGGGGTCTACTCAATTTGCAATTCCATGAATTTTGTGGAAACCACAAAATCCAGGATTATCCATGGAAGCAACTTAAAGAAAAATACTGGCTCTCCAGGGGGGAGGGGTTGCCTGTGTATGTATATATATTTCTTCTTACCTAGATTATTCACTTTTTGCTTACACTGGCAGTCCCCAGACTTGTGACAACATGCGGTTCTCAGGAACCAATTCTAAGTTGAAGTGTTGCAACTCAGAACTGATTTTTCCCATAGGAAACCATATTATGGGGGATTGCTTCCTGAACTAATGCCTGATACCCTATTTTCACCAAGAATAACCTAGAATTTTGTACTCAATCCATTATAGATGAGTAATATAACTACATTAATGTATTTATATTGTAAATAGCAATCATTGATTTGGAAGGACTTCTTTGAGGTGACTTGGCTGGACTTTTTGAAGGGAAGTTGGCTGGAGTCTTATCAGGAGTCTTGGTTGCAGGTTTTTCTGGAGTCTTGAACACTTTCTTTAAGAAAGCAGACAAGGAAGTTTGGACAGACAGGAGATGGGCGACGCAGCAAACTTGTTCGCTGGCATGGCATGGCATTGGATCATGCGTTATAAAGTCAAAACTGACATCAGAAAGTTGAAACAGGGTGTCAATTTATAAACGTTGTAAGTGCAAAACGTAACTCAAAACATTGTAAGTTGAGGACTGCCTGTATTTATATCAAGCTGCATTTAGATGGGAACTTGAATTTAATTAAACACGTAAAACCTGCACTTCAAACTTATTAAACAAAACTTTAAGTTTTGGATACAGAAACTTTTTTTTCTTATGAAAATGTGCACACTTACAACTAACTAATATTTTAAACACTAGTTTTAAATGTTATGGTATTAGAAGTAAGAACTGTGGTTAGTGAATTAAACCAATTATTTCAGGGCACCCTGGGGAAATCTTCTAAAAAGTCATTTGAGCTCAAGTTCCATCTTGCATTATTCTTTTTACCAAGGCTGTTTTGATTTTTATTTTAAATTTTTTTTTACCCCCTTTCAAGTTTTTAGAACTCATAAATCTCATTTTCCCCCTTTTTTCTTAAACTGGAAGAGAAAAGAAAACTGTCCTACTTTTTAAACTCCCAATTGATTTCTCAGCTTTGAATTAACCCATTCCAATGAAGAAAATTTCTTTATGCACCTGCAGAAGAGTCGACTGCTGGTAAAAGCTGGTTTAGCATTTTAACAAAGTCTGGTTCCAGGTGCTTTGCTAGAGATGTTTGCTAGTTCAGTGGGGTGACTTTCTTTAAAACAGCATCAGAAAACATATATTGCTTGAATGGTTCACCTGGAACCCTGACATTTATTATGGTTGGCCTGCTTGATGGGCGATTAGTAGGTTACTAGTAGATTACTAGAATACTGATTACTCTTCAGTAATTAAGCACCTAACCTGGTACCTTGTGTTAAGAATACTGGCAAGAAAATGAGGTTTGAGTAAGTGTTTGATCCATCTGCTTCCTTACTGCCTGCAATTTAACTTTGCTGTTGGGTATTTCTTGCTTTAATGTTTCTTGAAGTTTTTTCTGAATTTCAACAGCATCTGCAGTGCAACAGCAAGCTTTCTGTAATTTATCCAAGGCTATGGAAAAAGATTTTCGTGTATTCAGCATATCTTTTGCTTTTTTCTTTAGTCCAGTGTTGACTGCTCTAGCTGTGATACTTCCATCAGTTTTGTCATGGTTTTCTTCACAGATTGTCATCTGAATAGGCTAGTTCTCAATAAATAGCTCAAAGCAGTCAACCACTGAATTCAATTGTACATCTTGGGGGAAAAGTTAGCTTGGATCCCCCAGCTCTCAGTGAAGCTGAAGCAAATTGGTTTTTACAGAAGTATTTTGCCATTTCAACATTTTCCTTTATTCCTGGAGTACTTAAATCTTCGGCTGAAAGATGCGCCATTGAGCACTGCATCACATGCTATGTTTCAGGCTTGCTTCAATATCTTTTTTAATTTTCTCCTCATCTTTGCTACATTTACAACATTAGGTTCTAATACCTGGGATGACTTTGCTGATCCTTTGCATCCAGTGGAATAGATCCTGCATCCTGGGCAGGGTCAAGCCCCTAAGACAAGGGTGGGCAAAGTCTGGCCCATGGTCCAGATCTAGCCCGCAGCAGATTCCATTTCCCAGCATCCCCTGCCCATGTTGCTGTGGCCAGTTTCCATGGAGACCCCAGGAATGGCAGGACAGTGACAATGTGGGGCCAGGGTTTCCATGGAAACTGGCCACAGCAGTGCTTTCAGGGCGTGCCTCTGGGTGGGGAGCTGCTCCAGGGCCTGGATCTTGTGCCAGTGACAGCATGGTCTGGAGCTGAGGCAGAGCTGTGATCCTATGCTCACACTCCCTGGGCAGGGGTGTGCAGGCAGTGGATTACCTTAGCTCTAGCCACAAGATCCCAATCCTAGCACCAGAGCACCTAGCACCCAGCCACATGCCCCACCAACACTGTTGGGGCCAGTCTCCATGGAAACTCAGGCTGTCACTGCCCCACTGTTCCTGGTATCTCCATGGAAACCAGCTGCAGCAACGTGGGCAGGGACTACTGGGAAATAGAGTCCAGCTACCACCCGCATCTGCCATTTTGCCCACCTCTATCCTAAGACATGAAATATTGTGCCAGATTTTTAAAGCAAAATTAGATGTTCCCCCCCCTTATTCTTGTAGAGAAGTAAATCAGCCTTTAAGTCCAGAGTTTTTAGCAGGAGCTTATTGACTTAACTTACTATTTTATAATAAATGTATACCTTAGACTATGCTGTATCATTGTAAAAAGAAATTTGAATTTAGGGTTTTTTTAAATGAAAACTTCATTTTAATGTACATTAAAATGATTTAAACATTTAAAAATCCAAGTTTTTTATTTTTAAAAATTGCTTTTTATCCCCCTCCCCATCATTTTCTATCTTAATTTTTTTGTTTTTAAATTTAAATCTCAACTGGTCTCTGCCCTCTTATGGTAAGTTTCATGAATTATCACATTGCAATATCATCTTTTGCATGGGTTTTCAGGATGTCCTGTTGAAAAGTTGTAAAAGGCTTCACCTGGGACTAAAGCCTCTCTCTTTTCTAGCAGAAAGTGCTCTACAAAAAGGTATTCAAAGATGCTGTCAGGTTAGTTGAGTTGGAAGCACTGATTCCTTTTCTTTTGATATCCTCCATGAATTCAGGGTAAAGAACATACTCTAAAGCAGTAGTCTCCAACCTCTTTAGGTCAGAGATCACTTTTGGAATTTAAAGGGAACTCAGGATCTACCCCCCAACTCTAGCAGGTAAGTCTATGGGGAGGGGAAGGCAGGGAGGGCAGGGAAGATTGAGGCCCTAGCCCTAGCTGCCACTCCCTCCCTGACTGCTGGGGCCTTGATCTGTGCCCTTCCTCCCAACAGGGGGAAGGAGCCGTGAGTGGCTTATCTGGGGGCTGTGGGGAATGGGGACATGCAGTCTGGGAGGACACAGGGTTGCATGCCCCTGGTTCTGCCCGCAGGGTGGGGTGGGGCGGAATGGGCTTCGGGCTGGGTGGCACCATGCTGTTCCTGGCCAGGCTTTGCTCAGGCCAGGAGGCAGTGGAGGCTCTGGCAATGAGGCCACAGAGGGGGGCCATAGGCCCCCAAACCCTGCTCCCAGTGCTGCAGCTGCCTGCTAGCCCAGTGGGAACAGTGTGGTGCAGCCTTCAAGCCTGCAGCTGCATCCTGCTCTCCCCTATGCCCACCAGCCCCTGGTCCCCATGTCCTCAGGGGGGAGGAGGAGTTTGCCGGGCTGTTCCCACCAGGCCTAGCCCATGCTGCACTTGAGATGGGCGGCTGCAGCTCTGGGAGTGGGGTGTGGGAGGGCTGTGGCCCCCCTCCATGGCCTTGCTTGTAGTGCCACTGCCGCCGCCTCGCCTGAGCACAGCCCAGCTAAGAGCAACCCAGCAGGAACAGCCCACATCCCGTACCACCCTGCCCCATGGGCAGATTTAGGGGCACGTGCTCCCCATGCCTCCTGGCTGTGTGCTCCTCCTCCCTATGCCCCCTGGATGAGCTGCTTGTGACTCCATCTTCCACCCTGCACTGACTGTGCAGGGTCTGCCCCTGTTCCAGTCCTGCTACCTACCTTGGAACGGCAGTTCTTGGTGCCACCCCATTTGGGGGGGCGCACATGCCCCCCACAGTCTGTGCGCAGCAGAATTGACTCCTGCTGTGGGCTGGGCTTTGTGTCCCGAGCCCTGCTACATGTGCCTCTGGGTCTCTACCCCTTCCCACCCGCACGGCGGACCTGCTGGGTTGGGGAGGCGTGTGCACACATGGACGCACATGTGTAGCCCCTCTCCAGCCCAGGATTGACCTCAAGAGACTCCGGGATCCACCATTAGATCACAACTGATTTGTTGGTGACCACTGCTTTAAAGAAAGGACTCCCAGGAATACAGTGAGAAAAAAAGAGATTGTAGGCCTGACAATAGGAGGTAATGAAGACAGTGGCATATCTGCAATTGTCTTTAAACTTTTTCTTACCTTTTGTCCTTGCATGTACAAGTGGGTATATTTAGAGGGTGAGTTTTGGGAGAGCTTGAGGTGTTAATGAAAGCAAGGCTTTACCTTCAGAATTTTGCTACCACCAGAAAGTCACTTAAGTGAAAGACAAACAGTATGCAAGAGTATATAAAATACATATTTTTGGAATAGGTTCCATTTGCCTTATTTGCATTTTCCCTGTCATCAGCTTAGCTGACAAAATCCTTTTCTTCCTTTTTCTTTAAAGTTGCAGTGTAAAGGGGGTTACTGATTGCTGTAATTTATGTTAGCTAGCTAAGGTTACCACAAGTTCATATGCAAGCTAAGAACTGATATAGACAGCTGCATTCTCTCTCTTTCTATGTCTGATGCACCCTGTCCTATCTCTGATGTACTCTTTACAACATGTTGAGGGCATGGTGTTTGGCATAGAAACCAGATGTCCTGGCTTTGTGCTTGCTGAGCACTTCCCACTCTGCAGGCATTCTGCCTTACATAGCATTGGTCAGATTCTGCTTTTTACTACTACCTGAGCAGAGTAAAGAAGGTAGTTCAGAGGACAAGAATTTATCCCAATATGTTTCCAGAAATAAACACAGTGGATGATTTAAGAAAATCCATAGATTCAGATACTTAAAAGCTACCTGTCAAACTAATATAAATAACACATTCATAAATAGTGAACAGTTTGTGGTAGTTTCAAAAAAAAAAAAAAAAAATTGGCCATTTTCAGTGAGTAGAAGGTTTGAATTGACTAATTTCACAAACTCCATTGTAGAGGGCTCGGATCGAAAACATTAACTTGATATTGAGAGAAAAGAATTACAACACTGACCTCCAGAGATAAATGATGGCATTGCACTGGTACTTTCCCCCCTCCCTACAAAAGGCAGAAATAGTTGTTTGTGAAGAGTCTGGATTCTAGTTAACTCAGAAGAAAGAGACCTGGTTTTTATTAATTGCTGTTAAAAATGTCACTATAAATTACTGTTTCTGTAGTAGACTTAAAATGAAATATGCTGAGTAATGGAAAGAAGGATGATTTTGAATTAGTTTTAAACATGAGAATTTTAAATATATTGTATTACTAGCAGTGGATACAATAAGGTTTCTTAGAAATGTTAAACCTTTAATGCAAAAAGCCCACCAAAGTGTATAACCAAAGTTATTTTATGTATCTTTCAATCAATACAATTAATTATACATTGAAAATATCCAGAGAGGGAAGAGATTTATAAACTAATTTTGTATAATGGGCAGTGTAGCCACTTACTGATCTCATCATTTTGCACTTCTACAAGTAACACAGTTGTCTTTTTCAGTTGCCAAAGCAAGTTTTTCAGCTGTTTGCTGGCTTTTGAAAATTGTTCACATCATTACAAGAAATGGCTACCTATGTTTACTCAGATTTCCTTTGAACTGCATCAGCACAAATTGTGCCTACCTAATGTAACAATATCAGTCAGCACAAAACCTACAATTACAATGACATTAAAGTCTAATGAAAGTTACAAGAGGAAAAGACTATGTAGTTAAGCCTGTCTGCTTGCTATAACTATACTATTAATTCTTCCCATAATGCCTAGGTATTACAATTTCTTAACACTGCCTTGGCTAAGAATTATATTTAGATAACAGGGAAAAAACTGAAAGCAAAGACAGTGTCACAGGGCGGGGACCCAGGAGTGGCCGTGATCTCTCCTGGCACCCTGGACTGTGCCAAGTTGGTGCTCAAGCACCCTTGTTCTCGCCCGCCACGTCTTTGAACAAAAATATTATAAGGGAGGCTGCCTTTGTTGTCCCCTTGGACACAGTGTTCTTATTTATCCTGGGCCCTGTTCTACATAGCTTGATCTTTGTTGCACCTAGCCTTATGGGCTATGCGTGGCTCTTACCATCCTTTATACCACGCCTCAAACCTCTCAGATGTTCCAGACATTGTTGAGTCGATTATTGTTTTCCGCGCCCTTGCGGACGCCCTCCGGGCTTGCCTTTCCCTTAAGGCCCCCAGTGGACCCTTTTCCATCCGCTCGCCCTCCCTAGGGCTTCCCTCGGTCCGCTCGCCCTCTCAATTGGGGCTCAAGTGGTCTTAGCCGTGCCTGGCCCCAAACTGCTGTGGCCTCTCCGGCACCTGACTACTGTGCCCTCTCTGGCACCAGGAACCCCCACACTACTGGGGAGCTCCTATGAGGCCTCCTCCAACCCCTACAGCCTCACCCAGTCCTCCGGTATAACAACAAACAAAACCATCAGCCAATCGCCGCCAACTCAAACTCAAGCCTCCTGGCTAAAACATAAACCCTAAGCCCTCTGGCTAATTATCATTTCCATCCCTGCCAGGGGTTCCTCTGCCTGGTATCCTCACCCATAAGCTGCTCAGGCCATCAGGCTCCTCAACTCGGTCTGCTCCCACAGAGCTTCACCTTCCACAACTGCCAGAGGGAAACTGACTCTGGTCTCAGCCTGGCTTGTTTATATATGCCCGGCCCTGCCCCCTCCTGGTCAGCTGACCCCTGTGGTTGCCCCGGCAACCAACACCTGTCCTTCTATAGGAGCAGGCACTTCAGTGCCCTGCGACACATAGATATTACAACTACAGCAATTCTTTTTCAACCAGAGTGCCATGGTTGCTGTGAGATCTATTTTAAGGGTGCCTTGGGGTACTGCACAGTATTAATGCTATTAAATGCGCAAACAACGACACATGATTTATCAGCTAAACCCAGAGATTTCAAATAGTAATCCTCAGTGTCAAAAAGATTCTGCTGTGTTGTGATCTTTCTGAGTTTCTGTGATCGGGTGGGTGGCCATGACTGCTTCCACCCAGTGCGGAAGCAGTGGTTGTGTGCTGTGGACTTGGGCAGATGCCCCAATCTTTACTCGGAACCTGCTGGGCTTGTCCACAGCTGATGCCACCATCCATTCGGGGCTGCTTCCTCTGCGTTTGGTGGATAGTAGCATAATCTGCAGACCGTAGGCAGCTCATGGGGGGCAGGAGGGCACAAGCATATGTCTCCCCAGATTTTTGGGCTGATGTTGGGGCAACTGGTTACAGCCTGGCTGGACCCGGTTCAGCAGTCATGGAGATGGTGGTGACAGTGATTCCTGCGCCAGTGGTGTGATTCCTGCGCCAATGGTGGGGCATGGGGTGTGGGGCTGCAGCCTGGCCACAGCTAGCACCTAGCAGCAGAGAGGATGGTGGCATCATAATTTCTGTGCTGGTGGCAGGGTGCAGAATGTGGGGCTGGAACCAGGGCTTGGCAGCAGGGGGGTGATGGCACTGCTGTGCTGACAGGATGTGGGGTTGCATCTCAGCCAGATGCAGCTTCCAGCAGCAACAGGGGCAGTGGTGCAGAGTTTCCTCCCCCCCACCCTATCAGCAGTTATATGTTGTCTGTGCTGCGGACAGGGCCTGGTTTGGGGATGGGAATTGGGATGTGCTACAGCTTTGGGGGGAAACAGATGTCTTGTGTGCCTTTTACCTTTTGTTAAAAGGGGGCAGGGAAGATGTGGCTGTCAAGAGGACACCAAAACTCACTAAGTTGCCCACCCCTGGTTTAGGGGGTTCTGTTTTATGTTCCCTTTTAAGTTATATTATTCACTTGTTGTTTTCCTATTTTATAAGTTATTCTGTTCTCTTATTATAAGCAGCTGGGAGTCTTTGCTGGGAAGGGCAGCATTTATATAGAATAAATAAATATATAAAACATAGATAGCATCACTATACTCGCATTTTATATCAGTAGAATGGATTTCTTCCTGAGACTGTAAAAGCCATGGTGCCAATCACTATAGCTACATGACTTCAACAGAATTCCTGGGTTTATACCTACTGTGGGTCTGGACAGAACAACTTTTTTACTAATATGTTAAAAAAAAAATCATACTGAGAACTTGTTTAGAGATTGCATTTAGTTTAATAATTTACCCAGTTTATCATTAGCTGCATTTGTAGAAACAGTGGATCCTAATAGACAGAGTACTGGTCTAGTATTGAAGATTCCTGGGTTCTAGTCAAAGGTCCTTCTACTGGCATGTCAGGTGGCTTTGGGCAAGTCTTGTCAACTTTCTGAGCCTCAGTTTCCTCGTCTGTAAAGTGAGGGTTGTGGCAGAAGGCCACCTCTGTTTCTCCCCAACAACTCTGCTCCGTGACAGTTCGGTTAGTATCTCTTTAGGTACCCTATCGCTTTAGGTAACTTGAGTTGGATACATTCCTGAGGAAACCTGGTCCTATTGCCTACATGACTGGCATCCCATACCTGGGTGAGGGGCTTGGACTCCCTAGTGGGCTAGAGACTGCCAGTCTGCCCAGCAACCAGTGATGCATTTCAATTTGGTTGGCTGGCAGCCAACAGGTGCTGGCCTACATTGGACCAGGTAAATGAGATCATAAGGGCTATATAAGTTAAAAACTGCCCAGGAGGAGGAGGAGGAGGAGTCATGATGAAAACCCAGAGAGAAGAACTGGACCATCTGAAACTTGCTCTCTCTGGACACTCGTGATCAATGAACTGCCTGCCTCCAGAGGGAAGCTTCACCTGCCTCTGGATGATACTTGTAAGCAAGCTACCTGAGATATAACTAGATATATAGCGTCACAGAACAGGGTCCTAGGGGTGGCCGTGATCTCCCCTAGCACCCCCTACCATGCCAATTTTGCTTTAAAGCACCCTCGTTCTCGCCCACCACGTCTTGATCTTATGTAAATTAAAGGGAGGCTGCATCTTGTCCTCTTGGTCACAGTCCTCCTGCTACCTCGAGTCTATAATGGGGTTCCGGGCACCCCAGCTTTATGGGCTATGCGTGGCTCCAACCACCCCTGTACTATGCCCCAAGCCTCACAGATGTACCAGACGTTGTTCAGTCTTAGCCACAGCCCTTGTCTCCCTCTGCACCCCCTGGTGCTTGGGCTTTCTGCAGCCTTGTCTCTCACCATGGCCTCTGGCACTTATCAGTTGGTGTCCCCATCTGCGGCATCTCACGCTGCCCCCTTTACTCTGGGCTGGGGTCAGTGCACCCCATAATGCTGCACCCTCTCTGGTGCCGGGGTCCCCACACTACCGCGGGTCCCCTATGAGGCCTCCTCCAACCCCTAATAGCCTCACCCACACCACCAGTTGTAAACAGAAAAATCAAGCCCCTGGGCTGCAACAAATTCAAGCTGTCGGATTTTTAAAGTTTGCAAATGTCAATGGGGAAGGGAAGCACGCAGGACATGGAGACAGGATAACAATATGATGGAAAATTTTATTTGTGAGAATACAAAGGGGTCATCGGGTCATGGGGTTTGCGGTGATCCCTTGCTTTCAAGCCCGAGGGCTTGGTGTGGCTGACCACCGGTAAGTCCCAGGCCGGGTAGGCGGCATAGGGTAGTGTACCTAACAAACTAAACTAAGCTGTAAAAGTCCTTATAAGGTAAAGCTAACACTAAACTATTTACAGTGCTTAAGGGAAAATGGCACAGCAGCTCACCAGTTCCATCTTTGTTGCTGGAGAGATAAGGATTACTCCGTTCGGCAGGCTTGAAGGTCGCTCAGGGATTTACCCCAAGGGAGGCAGCTCCTGGGTGATCAGTCCAGTCGCTCTTTGTCGCTTGAGGTTCGGTCGTGTGGTTCCTCTGATAAGCGCTTGGAGCGTTGCACCTTTTATAAAAGTTCTGGCGGGAACTTTATCCAATCATTGCAAGTGTGCATGCTTGCTATATTTCGTGTTGCTGTGGGTTTTGGCGGGTTTTTGTTTCTTGCTGCATAACTATAGCTGGTAATTTTCCACCTGGCTGTAGCTGGTAATTTTCCGCCTGCTCAGAGACCTTTTGACCTGGTCGATGGGCCCTGCCAGAGGCTTGCCTGGCCTGGCCATATTCTGAGTAGGGATTTTGACATCCCCCCTCATGGCCATGGCCAGCCTAGATTATGAGGCTGAGGTCATCATCACTAGTGGTAGGAGTTACCTGCGATAGGTGTTCTACGTTACTAATGCATGAGGTGAGTTCAGAAAAGCGGGAGAGGGCATACTTGAACAAGGTGCAAGCGCAACACATTATCACCCCAATGCAACACAATATGACAAGAAAAGACCAAAAAAATTGTTTCCAGTCCCCTAAACCAAAGAGGGAGGGGAGTTTTTTGGCAAGATTGTCCCAAAGATTTTCCACATCATGGGCGGCGATCTTTATGTCTTCCATTTCGGCTATGATGTCAGAGATGTTGTGGGAAATGGACTCGATATAGAAGCAGCACCGACCTTCGAACTATGGGTAATCCTTGGTGAGCCAGGAGCACATTCTGTTTTCTTTAGCTGACAAAAAGTCTACCGCAAGGCGATTTTGCATAACATAGTCTATGAGCTGGTCTTGTTGATATGAAAGCAAGGAAATGGCTTTTTGCGTCTGATTTCCTAAGCATTTGATTTGGAGACCGAGGAGTCTGAGCTGTTCTTGCATGATGCCTAGGCCTATGCGGTTAAATGAAGCTAGGGGTACAAGACCGCATTGGAGCCAGGTAGCAGTATTCTTTGCCGCCTCGCACGTGATGTGATGAGGAGTGGTGACTGGTGCAGATGACAGGCTGTAAATGGTGCCGCCGGCAGCGTAGACGCGTCTGATGGTACAGGTGCCAGTGATGGGGTTGGGAGGTAGGTGACTCCAGGCAGTGTTGCCGCAAACCCAAAAAAATCCAGGAGGCAATGTTGGGAGCATATTATGTTTGGGGAATTGTTGTTCAAAATGTTGTCCATCCTCGTACCATTGAGGGCTGAGCAGTGTCAATGTATGTTGCGGAAAAGGTGAAGAGGAGCTATGGATGGCGGTGTGAAATAACCATCATAGGTAAAGAACCTGGGGGTGATGAAGAGAATAAGTAGCGTTCGTGGTTTTATTAAATTGGTTGGAGATGTTGAACAAAAGGCGTGATTGGGTGGTGGAGCAGGATTGATCCTATGCTGTTGAATTCCACCAGAGGGTAATACCCTTAATGTTTTGTGGCTTTAAAGAAGAGCAACGGGAAAGGGGTGAGAGTTGAAGTTGGAAGGTTGCGTTGCAATGTTGGTGGTAGCTGAGGTGAGTGGGGTTATGCATGGGTTGGTAAAAATTAAATTGGAAACACCAGATTTCCGCATTGGGGTCATGGTAGAAATGGTGAAGAGAGAGACGGGAGAGGGTGATGGCTCTCTTGGGATTATGAGAAATGGGGATCATTTGTGGAGATGTTGGTGATGAATGCATTGAGAGTAAAAAGGGGTTCCGCTGTGGCCGTTGCCGGGTTTGTACAGATGACACATTCGGTGGTATTCTCAGTGAGAGCGACAGCTGTGGCTCATTGGGCGAGGGTGTTGTTTTGATTGTACAGAGGGGTGGCATGCATAGAGATGATGGTGATGATGATGGAAAAGAGCTGAAAAGGAAGGGAGACAGTTAGGCTTGTTTGCTTATCCAATTGCTGTGTGCTAGAAGGTTTTCTGGGAGAGGTGGTACTGGATTGGGGATGTGGAGCCAGTAGGTACTGGGGTGCTGGGCAGGGTTTAGGATGGTTTCAGCCATGGGTTTTTGGGGTCCGTTAGTGTTGGGAACTTGGACCCAGATCTTGTCGTCCTTTAGGTATCGTGGGTTCCAGGCTGGTCGCTTGATAGGTTGGATTTCTGGCCAGTGGCTGGTACCGTGGTTGACCTTGATAAGCATGGTGTAAAGGTAGTTGTGCCAGCCCTTGAAATCTGGGTTGTGTTAGAAGTGCGGAGGATTGATTTGAGGGTGCCGATTTTTCGTTCTACAACTCCGTTACTCTGGGTGGTATTGGAGGTGGATATGGTGGCTCACGTTGTGAAGGTCGAAAAAGTGGCGTAGGGATTTGGAGGTGAACAGTGGTCTGCTGTCAGATTTAATCTCATGTGGTGGTCCCCAGGCTGCGAATAATTTTTGGACGGTTGCAATGGTAGTGGTTGTGGTAGTTTTTCTCATAGGGTGGGCCCAAAGCTGGCGGGTTCCGAGGTCAATGGCGACTAGCGCTTTGGGAAACTTTTGCCCCTGGGTGGGGTCCCAGAAAGTCTATTTGCCAGGTATATCCTGGGGTGAAGTGTATTTTGTTGTAAGTGCATGTAGCATGCACAACTTGGTTGGTGCTCTTATATTGCTGGCATGCGAGGCAGCATTGAACGGCCTTACACCACTTACGGGACAAAATGTCCAGTTTTTTGGAGGGTCTTGTGCCAGGTAGGTCAATGAGGGCGAATCGGTTGTAGTTTTCTTCCTTTCGAGGTGTCCCCATTCTTGGTGAGCCATTGGCTTAAGGGGTCCATGGGGTTGCTAGTTGTGAGTGTCAGCGGGGCTGCTTGTTGCAGTATGTGGATGTCGGTGTGGTCTTGAACCTGATTATCAAGGAATTCGTGGGCCCAGTGGGTTTGTGGGCAGTGTGAGGGTATATGTGTGATAAAGACTTGGAGAAAAGTGGTGGTTAACTGACTTTGAATTGTCTTCCAGGTATCAAGGTATTTGCTGGGGTCCCCACAACCAGAGGTGACTTTGTAAATGAACATAGAGTCTACTCCAAAGATAGGGGGGTCTAAGTGGTGCACTTTAGTGGCATGTGTGACTCCGAGCTGGAAGCTGAGGAGTTCAGTGAATTGTGCAGATGTGGCGGGGTTCGCCTTGACGATGGAGAGTTGCTCACATTTAAGGCAGCACATGCCCGCTTTTGGTTGTAGATTTTTTTGTACTTCCATCCGAGACGAGCCATGGTTCTGCCTTGACTGCTAGGATGTTGGGTGCTGTTCGAATTTTGTTGATGGTGTTTGAGTTTTTGTGGGTCCATTGATGCCACTGATATTGCGCCTGTTGTAGCAGGGAAATCCAGGTGGCCCTTGTGCCTTGGAACTCGGGAGGCGGCTCTGAATCCAAGTTGGGAAGGCAGGAGATAAATGGTGCCTCAACAGTGCCATTGTGTCTATGCCATGAAAGTGCTAGTTCGAGGCCTAGGAGGCGTTTTTCTAGATCTCCATAACGGTTTTCAGGTCCGTTAAGCTTTCTGTTGGAGAATTGGACGAACTGTTCTTCTTGTTCAATGGTATAAAAGACGTGGGTGGATGTCCAGTTGATTCGTACCACGATTGGTTTTAGTGGGTTGTAGCGATGTTGAGGTAAGGGTTGTGTTAGCGTTTGGATGAGAGTCTCAAGGGCTGCTTGGTGGTAAGTGTTCCACTCAAAGGATTTTTTCTTTTTTAAGAGGCGTGGGAGAGTCTGGAGGGCTGGGAGGCTCTCTTCCATGATCCAGTGTCGATAGTAGGTGACTTCTCCCAAGATTTTTTGGACGTCTTTGAGTGAGTGAGGTTGTGCATTTTTCCAAGGGAGGAGAGGTTGGGGTCTTTGCGGGTCAGGTTTAATGTGAGCGGGGGAGACAGATAATCCGAGGAAGCTAAAGCTTTCTTGTGCAGTAGCTGAGCTTTTCTTTTTGTTGATTTTCCATCCATCACTCTCTAAGACAGTTGTGACTTTTGCAAGTGCGTCATTCACTGATTTTTCATTGTGCCCTAAGATGGCAATGTCGTCCACGTATGAGATGACAAGGGTGCCATCTGGAGGATGTACTTTGTCAAGGGTGGACTGTAGAAGGGTGCTACAAATAGCCGGTGAATTCTTATAGCCTTGGGGGCAAACTTTCCACTTGTAAATGCTCCCGTTGATGGAGAAATTTAATAGTCCGTGTGTGTCCTTGATGGGGACATTAAAGAACATATCTTTGAGGTCAAGGGTTGCTCCCCATCGGTAAGTAGAATTAATTAACTTGCTGTGTAGCTCCATAAGGGAGTGCTTCATAATATATTGAATGCGGTCGATGCAGGCATTTGCTTGACGGAAGTCAATGACTAGGCTGTAGCTGGTTGGGTTATTGCATTTCTGAATTCCCCAGCCAGGTGAAAGGAATTCGCTTTTGAGGATTTTTCCAATTCTTCCGTCACCCAGAAGGTCAGATAGCAAGATGGTGATGCTGTTATATCCAGCTGGTGGAGTAGGGGTTGAGCAGAACTTCCATGGCATGGGGTTTTTTGTATGGGGGACGTGGCGCTGGTGAGGATCTAAGGTGATTGGCAATAATGAAAGTAATGTGGCCTGAAGTTTGAGTCTCCGGATTCCTGTTACTCCTGTGATGTTTTGCTTGCCTAGAACTGCAGTGAGGTGATATTGACCATCTCGGCCGGTAATTGTGAACTTAACAATTTGAGCCTCTTGGGTGGAATTTACCCCTTGGATCCAAATTTTTCTTTGAGTGTTCTCATGGGGTACAGTGGGCTGGATGACATTAGTTTGTGCTCCCACATCCAAGAGAAATTTTACGGGCGTGTGTGGGGCAAATAGCGTGACAAAGGGTCAAGAGTCAGAGTCCGGTTTTAGGGCCATCGCCGGTGCGGCCCTTAATCGTTTTTTGCATGTTGGTTGCGGTAGTCGTCTTGTCTTTTGAAGCCTTTTGCTCGTGCTAAGCTTAGCTGTGTGGCTGGGTTGAGGTTGCGGATTTCTGATTTCGTAAGTCCGCTGTTATGGAGCAGGAACCCGAAAACTCTGCGTTCGAAGGGCGAGCATTCTGGGTATGTATGAGCTGGCTCGTGCACTTGGGATTCGGATCTTAGTTTTGTGGTGAGGGGTGCCACATGGATGGTGTTGCCTCTCCCAAGAATTTCTGGGAGGTCTGTCATGGTATCCAGGAGGACGCGGAGAGGTCTGCCTTCAGTGGTTTTGAGCCATAAGGCTACACTCGGCTCTCGTTGAAGGAGGCTTAGTGTTGCTCCGGTGACGGTGAGTGGCTGGACTGGGATTTCGGTCGGGTTGTTCACGAACCTTTGGGGAAAATGTTGTTGTTGGTTGGTTAGGTTTAGTGTTACTCTGCCCTGGGGGGACCAGGTGCAGTGCGAAATGCCCGCGACGGTGGTGACCAGGTCATATGATGTTTTGATGGCTCCTGGGGGAAAACCGTACGCGCTGAGGTTACTGCTGGTCAGCAACAGACACACACACGGGACGGGGACAGGCCAGTGTCTGTTGTCAGTGACATGCATGGCCGTTCCAGCGTTTCAATACCAGTTAACAGTTGTACAGAGGTAAATAGATTCTTTGAAGTCAACCACGTCTGTGGAATTTTCTAACAACAAGTGTCCAATCCATCCCATTGTGGCTTCTTCAGGTCGGCAACTGATTGACGTGACCAAGTCTTTTAGTTCTGATGTTGTGCGGGACCGGTGAATGGTGTGTTGCATGGCATTCCCCTGCTGGTCGGTTGTGAACTTAGTTACCGTGATGGGATATGCTTCGGCAGTCGGGGTCTCTGGAAGGAGTGATGGATAAAGGTCAGACTGTGGGGGTTTCTCGGTGGGCAGTGCTTTTGGTGCAATAGGGTACGGTGGTGGCAGTTCAGACTTTTCCCGGTACGCTTTGTCTTTGGTTTGACAGGCCGTCTCGGTGGTGTGTGGTTTTGATGGTGTGGCAAAGAAGTTTGTATGGAGGGTGGCTTCGAGGCTTTCAACGTGGCGAAGTGCGTCCAGGAGTGCCTTTGTGCATTTGCTTAACATACCCCTTGCACTATATGTGTCGACAAGTCGCCCTTTATGGTGGTTGTCATGTAAGTGGCCCGTGAGGGTGCTGATTAACTGGTGGCTATAATCACCAGTCATGAGGCTAGGAATGGACCAGGTAATGTCGGGGTTAACACCGCCTCGTTTGAGGAGGTCGAGAAATTGCTTTTGGGCATGACAGGCATTATGGCTAGTGTCCAATGGTTTCCTCAGGCCGTGAAGGGAGGCCGTGAGGTTTTGAGAAGCAGGTTTGAAAATTGCTGAGAGCGACTGTCTCAGGAGACAGGACCAATCAGGGGCTACTAACTTTGCTGCCCACTTCTTAACTCCAACACGGAGATAAATCTGGCCTTCAATGAGTCTGGTCTGGCTGTCCGCGGACGCCATATTAAGATGGAAAGTGACATGGTGGAATAAATCCTCGTCCGCCTCTGTCGTGCGTGATTCCCAGGGACACTGGCATCCTGTTCGTGACACCATGTTGGATTTTTAAAGTTCGCGAATGCCAATGGGGAAGGGAAGCACGCAGGACATGGAGACAGGATAACAATATGATGGAAAATTTTATTTGTGAGAATACAAAGGGGTCATCGGGTCACAGGGTTTGCGGTGATCCCTTGCTTTCAAGCCCAAGGGCTTGGTGTGGCTGATCACCGGTAAGTCCCAGGCCGGGTAGGCGGCATAGGGTAGTGTACCTAACAAACTAAACTAAGCTGTAAAAGTCCTTATAAGGTAAAGCTAACACTAAACTATTTACAGTGCTTAAGCGAAAATGGCACGGCAGCTCACCAGTTCCATCTTTGTTGCTGGAGAGATAAGGATTACTCGGTTCGGCAGGCCTGAAGGTCGCTCAGGGATTCACCCTGAGGGAGGCAGCTCCTGGGTGATCAGTCCAGTCGCTCTTTGTCGCTTGAGGTTCGGTCGTGCGGTTTCTCCGACGAGTGCTTGGAGCGTTGCACCTTTTATAAAAGTTCTGGAGGATTCTTTATCCAATCATTGCAAGTGTGCATGCATGCTATATTTCATGTTGCTGTGGGTTTTGGCGGGCTTTTGTTTCTTGCTGCGTAAATATAGCTGGTAATTTTCCACCTGGCTGTAGCTGGTAATTTTCCGCCTGCTCAGAGACCTTTTGACCTGGTCGACGGGCCCTGTTGGAGGCTTGCCTGGCCTGGCCATATTCTGAGTAGGGTTTCTGACACAAGCCACTTGGCTATAACATGAGTCCCGCCACATCAGGGGTGCTCTATCCTCCCCCAGTCTAAGAGCTGTATCTGCAGTCTGGCCTCTCCTCTCTGCTTGCTCTGGGAGAGCTCCTTCCGCCATGGCTGCTGGCAGGGAACTGCCTGCCTGCCTGGCCTCAACCTGGGTGTTCTATAGGAGCCAGGCCCTGCCCCTTCTGGTTAGCTGACTCCCACTGGTTACCCTGGCAACCCGCAGCTGGGCTTCTTACTTGCTGCTCCAACAAGTAGCAGGCACCTCAGTGCCCTGCTACACACAGATGCGTGATCAAAAGCTACCCCAGCCACCCTGTTTGCTCTATGGGATTTCTCTGATACTACTCAACTCTGTACCCTATTCTAACCGTACTCCTTATAACCAATAAAGTTCTCCTTTGTACCTAGCATGGAAGACTTATTGGGAGTAGATCTAGATTATGCCTTGGGTCCCCTTGGTTCGGCTGACTAAGGAAGACCACTACTTGTGCTTCTGACTGAGGAAAGCATCTCAAGTTCTTGAAGTGAGTCAAGTACCCTTGAGGGCTACTAGGCCTGTATTTCCCAGGGGGCACTGTGCCAAGATCTATTCCGTCCCTGGGTGGTGGCAGAATAGAGGGTGTAGAGGAAGGGGGTTGGCCAGATGTAAGGCACCCCCAGGGAGGCACTTGAAGCCTGGAAGGTGGTTGGGCACAGTGAACTGGGTGGCTCAGCGCAGGAGCACCCCCTGCTGGTCCACCACAAGGGTAATGATCTTACCTGTTTTGTAAAGCACTTTGAGATCTATCAGTGAAAAACACCATGGCAGACCTAGGTGGTATTATCATCATTATAATCTGTTATGGCTTATTTCCAAATTGAAATTTTATATAAGGCTTTGGAAATGAAAGACAGTTTTTTAGTCAAAATAATCTATATAAATCAAAATGAAACCCAAACTTCTGGGGGAAAAATGGTGATTGCTCTTTAAAAGGCTTTATTAATTTTAAGTGTCACAATTTTAAGCTGTTCATCTTTACAAGAAATCTTGGAATTGTCAAGCAGAATATAGGATCATACAGGCTTAAAGGAGCCTTTACATATAGGAGATGCCTCATAAGACCATTTTTTTCTCTTCTATAGACAGATTTCTATAGTAAAGTTTGAATTCTTGCATATCTTATGAAATTTACCCAGCCCAATTTTGAATTATATTTAGACTTGGGAGAATTCAGCTTTTTTTTCTATAATCTTGATGGCTAAAATCAGTTTTATTTTTTTAATTATTGTTTATTGATTTAAATTTTCAGGATTGCATTCCCAGCCTGGGGCTGGAAGCAGTTCTTCAGCCCCCATGGCCCCTTAGGGGGTGAGCCCTGCCTGGCCTGGGGGAACCCCTGTGTACCCTGCCCCTATGACACTGTCTCTTCCTAGGTTCCTAGAGTTCCTGCTTGGCCTGGCCTTGCCTGGCCCTTGCGTACTCAGGCCAGGGTGTGCAGGGGGGTACCCCCAAGGCCCAGGTAGTGCCCCCATACTGTCCAGAAGGGCAGAAAGCCATGGCTGTCAAGGGGCTGGGCTGCTGCTCCACTGGTGCTTACCAGCTAGTGCTTGCCCCCTAAGGGTTTGCGGAGAGCAGGTACCTGCTTTCCACCCTGGGCTGGTGACAGGTGAAAAAGATGTTTATCAGTAAAAATTGAATCCTGCCAAGTCTAGTTATATTGTAATAAGGAAGCTGGTCCTCTGACACTGAATGCAATCAATCGCTTCCACAAATGTTCAAACATTTAGAGACATAGCAAAATTTAGATCTTACCTTCCAGCATCCATCCAGATTTTCATAATGGTGCCTATCACTGTAATGTGCGAGAGCCTAGATGGGGTGCACAAGGCATCCTAGATGGGGTGCACAAGGACATTGCTATCCATAGCCGGCATTTGGTTTTATGGGCTAATGAATTATTGCAATATTAACTAATGTGTGCCAGCTTATTATGAACACCTGGGTATTTAATTGGGTACTGTGTCATAAGATTCAATGGAAACAGTGGCCTATGAGCACATGGTATTGGAACATTTTTTGTCATCAAGGAAAATGTTGACTTTGGTTGTTAACTGATTAGTTTATTGGTCACTTATTGCAGGAAAATGGAATGATCTTGTTTCACTTTATTTATTTATGTCAAACTGAAATAGGAATATTATAATAAAAACATGTGTATCCAAAAGAAAATATAGCTAGGTAAATATGAACAGATGTCTCGTATGCCTTTTAACTTTTGTTTTGTAGAGAAACATTAATTTTAATCAGAGCAACGGTAGCATTAGCTCAGCCTCGTTGAGTAAATACACTTTTAAAAGAGTGCTAGTAACTGATTATAATATGTTATATAAACAAGACAAACTTCTGGAAGTGTTGCCAGCTACTGGAGACTATTCATAGTTGAATTATACTGTGATGGAGCATGAACAGGACGGATAGGCAAGGAAAGGAATTTCCATAGTTCTGTAACCTCAAAATATTCTCTGGGTGTGGATACATGTAATAATTGTACTGTTCCAAGAATATCAGTAATTGGGACCCAGACTTTCTGGCAGTTGACTAGGGCTCAGTGCATCCCAAGCTAATCTGGGGGCGGAGGGCTGGCCAGCTAACCAGCCAGATAGATGGTTTGGGTGGTTGCTGCTGGGCCCCTTGCTTCTGCATTCCCAGGGGGTACCTAAGATCTCCACATCTTCCTACAGGTTTAAAAGGACTTTCTTTACAGAGCCACTCAATTACTGCTATTGCCTGCAATCAACCCACTAGTGGTTAGGGTTCAGGGAGGTGTCTGAAAGCCACTCAATTAACTTGCACTGCTGGAAATTGCACAGATGTGTGTGTAGGGCAAGGCAGGGGCAGGGCTGCAGTAGGAAAGCTTTGGAACAATTAATGGCCCAATTCACATTGACCAACCATGGTACTAATTACCCATTTTGAGGTGTCTCAGTTTTCCCGCACCCAGCAATTGATGGATGTTTACATTTAAAGGTGCACCCACCCACCAACCTCACAGTCCTTCCCCCGTCCCCGCACCTCAGGAACCCAGAAGTGAGCTTCAGCCAGCCCACTCGCCTGGCCAGTCCTCCATCTCCATCCTTTACTCCAGATCACTCAGGGCAAGGTCCATTGCCAGCAACGGAAAGGCTTTCAGGAAATGTGCTTATTTTTATAGCTGCAGCATGAGACCGAGTACATGGGGAGCCCCAGAGCATCCAACTCCTAGAGATGCAGAAGCAGGGGTCCAGGCAGCTCCCCACCCCCTCCTCAAATCAGCTTGGCACTCTGTGGACTGCAGTGAAGTGCAGGCAATAGAAGACATGGCTATAGAATTCTGGCTGCATGCCAGAGCAGCTAGTTGCTATGCATGGGGAGTTTAGTGTGGAATGAATGCCTGGAGGACTGACGAGACGATCTTGGAAAGCTTGGTGTCTACACATAACACTGAACCAATTCATGGAGAACCTGTTCAAAGTAATATCTGATTCTCCAGGAGTTCTTCTGAAACATTCCAGGAAATTTAAACCACTCAAAACTGACTTGTATCTCTGGGCACTTGTGATTTAGGCTAGGAACAGACATTACACAAAAAAAAGTTTAAGTGATCAGAAACTGGTTTAAACCTATAACAGAACAGATGTTCAGTGCACATAAACCAGTTTGAAAATGGCTGAAACCGGTTTGATAAAAACGTGGTTGAATGTAATATTAGACTTAACTGATTTGGGTCAAACTGGTTTATGCAATGTCTGTCCCAGACCCCTTGCTGGCTTAAGCTAAATCAGACTCCCCTAGCATCCTGGCATGCTCTCTGGGCTGGGTGGGGCTCTCTGCTTCACATCAGGGTTGGCCCCTCCCCTCTACTTCCTGGCTGAAACTATGGCAAGACTGCAGGCTGCTCCCCCTCCTCCCCCTCACCACTCCCTGATAAGCAGGACTTCCCTTCTCCCCCTTGCCTTGCAGAGAGGTGTCTGTGTATTAGCTAGAAGACCATGTGCTGGCTACTGTCTGTGCTGAGTCAACAGGCAGAATCAACAGGAAGCTGGTAATGTCCCTCTGTTGTTTTCTAAAGGGGTTGATAAACACTGTTATAAATTCCCTATTGGGCTAATTTGAGCATCCTGCTGGGGCCTGACCATCTCCCCCCCGCCCCAGCTCAGTACTGTGGAAGAAGGGAGGGCTGCTGTAGCACCTCTGGCTTCTAGCCTAAGCCACTGCAGGCATGTGCCTGCATTTTTGGGATGTCTGTCTGGTTACAAAGATTGAATCAATTCAGACTCAGGTTTTTTGAACGTCTGTCCCTAGCCTTAAAGTGATATGTGTGTACTCACCTAACACCTTGTATGCTCAACCCAGAACAAGGCATGGAGCATAAGAGCCCAACCCAAGGAAAGAAGCTTTAGAAGGGATTGTGAATCAAATACATCCCAGAGTGGCAAAACTTCCCAGGCTTTCTTATTGCTAGGGCACTGGGGAGTAGTCATTTGCTGCTAGTCTCATGCTTACTCATCCATGCTGGTCAGTGAGTAAGGTGTGCTCTCTTACTTTTCTGCATGAAGGCTGGAGTTCTGGGTAGCTCACCCTCCTACATGAACTAATCCAAACCTCAATCTACTCCCACAATCTTTTATTATTGTCACTGTTGCTCTTGATTATAGGAACAGCCCCAGTGCTTTTTTAGCACCTTCATTTGGACAGTCAAAACTTTCAGATTATGATAATAGAAATATGGGCAAAGCGATCTCACTGGTCCGTATTCTCTTTTTCTGTGATGATCTGTATTGGTTGACAACTGATTAATACAAAAACTCTGTAACCTCTTCTAATACTCTAGACCTGCAGGTGCACTGAATATGCAAAGCAGAGCAGCAGGCCCTGAATAGGTAGCTGTGGACTGTGGATCTGGGCCCTGAATTCTTTGGATCCTGTCTAAAGTAAATCAAGATGCTTCCCCTTGGTTCAGCTCTCTGATTATCCTTCAGGAAGGAATGATTGTTTAGAAAGATTGCAGAACTAGCAGTGGGAATTGTGGTAAGGTCTCAAGATAGCATTTAATTCTGTAATTCTTATCCAATTGACTGAATGGGTTCTCAGAGCAAGGTTTCTTCCTATTTCTTTGCTTCATTCCCATTGACCATTCAGGTTCAGGGGTGTGGGAAAACCTGTTTTGCCATCTTCATTCTTTGCGTGGACATACTGCATAGAAGGGCACACCAAGCATAAGGGTTGCTAGGATCACTTGCATGTATTTTCTTTCTGATCACTAGAGTGGTAATGGAAATAATTAGGCAAACTATATATGATTCTAAGAAATGGATCATGCCCTACAGAGGACAGCAACCTCCGTCCCCACTTTGCCACATGCTCAACCTCTTCTCGTTCTTTTGGGAGGACAGCATTTCCCCCCACCCCCCCACCCCCCAAAAAAGAGAAGAAAAAAGAAAAACAATAGTAATCCTAGCAAATATGGCTGGGGAGTAGAGAGTGGAAATTCCTTCTGACCCCCAAACAGGCAACCAAGGCAACCCTGAACAAAACCTATGAGCCTGGCATCTAAAAGGTGTTTTTCATTATCACTAGGAGGACTGGTATACCCTGCTAAATTTCATATCTCTGGTTCTGATTGTTCTCTGATGCTTTAGAGAAGGATTAAGAAAAAACAAACCCAGAAACAAATTGATGCATTCTAAAGGGAAAGGCCAATACATACATGTAACCAGCAGAATTCCTAAAGCTCAGGTTACCTACCGATGTATGACCCATGGGCCAGATCTGGCCTGCTAAGTGGTGTAATATCTGGGAAGCCCAGATATCAGCATCAGGGGGACTTTTAAAGCAGGTTGCATGTGCATCATCAGCAATGGTAAGGAGAAGCTGGAGCAGCTGTGTTAGAAGCACTGGTCTGCCTTGGACCTAGCTGCATTATTTCAACCTGCCCTTTGAAAAGATCATTGACCCTTTCCTTGATGTATGGGATTCATTGATTGCGGTGCAATAAAAGGAGTTCTGTAAGCATATTAAACACTGGAAGGAAACTTTATCCAGAAACAGCCATCACAGCTATGCAGCCTGACATTTCTTACTTGCTCATGCAAGCTGTAGTATTGTCTGTAAGTGAAACTGAAGTCCCCAAGAAGACCTCAGACTCGTCTCAAGAAGGCTGATTTGTGGTAACATTGCCCTGTTTAGTGGATTTTGTAGTTTGTGCAATGCATGTGTGATACTATTATTATGTTGGAGTTGAAGCTTGAAGGTTTGGCCCTACCTCTCATCATTGCAGCTGAACCTAGTCGGAAGGTAAGACTGACTTCGTTTAAAGGCCTTTAATGGAACAAGCAAACAGGGTATTTTGTTGTGGGGTATCTTTTATAGGGGTGGGGGACTAGCCCCTTAACCAAAATATAGAAGAATACAACTATGCCATCAAAATAAGGCTACAGGTGTGGCAGGATGACAGGATGTGTCAAACTGTAGGAACCCACCTATCCTCAGGTTGGTTTTTAGAGCAAGTTCATAGTTAGTAGGGTTGGAAGGGACCTGAGCAGATCAAGTCTGACCCCCTTCCATGGCAGGAAAGAGTACTGAGGTCAAACAACTCCAGCAAGGTGTTTATCTAGCCTCCTCTTAAACACCCCCAGGGTAGGAGCCAGCACCACTTCTCTTGGAAGTTGGTTCCAGATCCTAGCCGCC
>NW_017728931.1:90047428-90059201 GCF_001723895.1 Crocodylus porosus | reverse complement strand
CCCCAGTGCCTGCTGGTCCCCTCTGACTAGTTTGTAACAGGTCACTAGATCCCCCCTCAGCCTTCTCTTGTGGAAGCTGAATAGGTTCAGGTCCCGTAGCCTCTCCTCATAGGGCCTGCCCTGCTGCCCCCTGATCATGTGAAATTATATGTGCATAAAGTGACCCTGGATGGAGTTCATAGGGGAGATGATCAAGAGGTTGGAAAACAGCTGAGAACAATGAAGGAATTTAAATAGGATTTTGAGCTTGTAATGGAGGAAAAGAGATGAAACTTGGTAGGTAACTGAGAAGCTTCAGACACCTTCTGAAATGGGCTTCTGAGTAGCTTGTCCAGGAAACTCTTCCAGCACTCCACTCCTCAAATAGTTAGAAATCTTCTAATTTCCCATTTAACTCTATTCACGACAAATTTATACCAAATATTATTTATTAACAGTATTATCCTTTAATGTGAACATGTCTTTACCCTCCTGGTATTTATCTCCAAAGGTATTCCCAATCAACTTCTGTTTTCCTGAGCTAAACAGTCAAGAAATTTAAAATTTTTGCCATAGGGTAAATTGTTGATTTCCTTAACAGCTCTTCTCTGCTTCCGTACCAGTTTAATCTTATTTTGAGCATTGGCCTGAGCTGTGCACAACACTCTAAATGAGGTTTAATTTTCTTTGAAATATCCAGCTCAACTAGGCTTTTGACCAGTCTTATTTTACTCTCTGACCTCTAAAAGATGGCTCTCTTTGCTAAACTTTTTTGAATGGCCTAATACTGATAAATCATTTTGACATGAAAAACAACAAGGAAAAACAACAAAATAAGCATGATCTAGATAAACACAGATACTGCTTTTACTTAATAAAAATTGAAACATATAGTGAAATGACTTTGGTTCTGAAATAACATTGAATTATTTTTATATCAGGGCATATTAAAACCATGGAAATGAAGCATTGCCTTATTGTACAAATATAAGAATATTATTATCCACTAGTTTCTTAGGAAATAATATGCTTACCGATACAGGTGCTTTAATAATTAACAAATTATTGTGTAAGAGCTGGCATGTTACCAGGTGCATGGATATTAAATATAAATTCAAATGTAACATGTTGAGAGAATATGTAGTGGACAGCACTTAACATCAAGTGCAGTCACTGAGCATTTACTTTCATAATATGGCTATGATAGTGCAAAGCATATTTTTAGTTTAGCTGCTGAGTTTTGATCATGTTCTTTGAGCTCATACTTAATTAATATTGGCATTATCAAAGAGCCTGAATTTTGGTGGGCTGCAAGTGCCAAACTCCTTTGAGAATCTGACCCAGAGGTCCCAGTTTAGCAAATATCTTCCTATTGATACTCAAGTACTTTGCTGTAGCAGTTTAGATTTAAATATTTTCTTAAGTGCTTTTTTGATTTATAATGCACTCTCTTTGGCTGTATCTATACATATTTTTTGAGGGGGCTGGATCTCCTATGTGTGCCGCTTGCTACTAAAGCTCTAACAGCATCCTGGAGTAGGAGCATCAATGGAACATTAGTGCAATTATGATTTAAAAAAAAATTTAGAGACCATTGCCCATGCAAATGTGCTTGGAGTACCAAAGAACAGTATCTCACTAGTTAATCTCCTTGAAGTTGCAAACAGTTTGGTACAGGTGGATAACAAGGTATGGGCATTTTTACTGTTGTAGGACTTCAGTCCTTGTAAGGCATCAACCTAGTACTAGCTCTCTGCCTAGATGTAAATTTAGCCCACAGTGAATAAGCTAATAATTTTGCCTCAAACATATTGAATGTTATGGGAACTGTTATTTCCATAACAATTATATGAATGACAGGTATTTAAATTAGCAGTATTGGGAAGCCAAAAAGGGTGAATTTTGAGTGAACTTGGCTAGCAAGTCTTACTTGCCAGAGAGCTCATACTAATTCTGCGTATCCAAAAGATTTTTGCAAGCATGCTGAAAACAAAAAACTTAAATGTGTATGATAGTGTGAAAGTAAGTGGCTTGTAAGAGGCATGTTGGCAGAATTAAATTTAATTCAACATTCTCTGGGGCATGGTGATATCCCTTACTTTCCGTGACTGACAGCAATGGCAGCCATACTTAGCAGGGCATTTGAGAGTTTTAAGTCTTAAGTGGAATTTCTTGCTTGCTAGCATAAAAATGATTGGATCTAAGCAACTGCTAATACTGCAGATTATTTCAGTGAGTTTATAAATGGTAAATATCGTGCTTACATTGCCAGAGTTTAATTGGTAATTCACTCTGTAAATTAATACTGCCATCATCATTACGTGATAAGGAATGAAAGCAACAGCAAAAACGATCAGAGCAGCTGAAACCAACATTAGAGGTTTAGCATTTTTATTCCTTCTCTTTTGACGCTTCTTCAGTTGTCGTAATTCTTTAAGAGTCAACATATAGCATATACATATCACTGTGACAGGAATTAAGAATCCAAATACAATTCTGGAGATTGTGAATGGTACTACAATATGTAAAGGTTCTCCAATGTTCTCCAAGCAAGCTGCAGTGACATCTTGTCTTCTAACAGAAAATGTGTAATAAAAATCAGGAATTGATTCAATAAAAATAAAGATCCATATTGCAATTGTACAAAATGTGGCCTTGCCTTTGTCCCACCACTTTAGGGAGCTGATAGGATGGACAGCACCAACATACCGGTCAAAGCTGATGAGTGTCAGAAAATAAATACTTCCATAGATATTAATATCAAAGAATATTCTTCTGAACTGGCAAAATATCTGACTGGAGTACATGGCTAGCTTCTGAAGATTATAGTAGACTGAAAAAGGAACCATGAGAATCCATGTAATGTCACACAGTGCCAGATTGAATAAAAATATAGTGCTAGTTGTCCATGACTTTCTGCTGCATGCATAATAGAGTAGTGTAAGGATATTTCCCAGAAATCCCAACAATAAAGTAAAAAGACAAATGATAATCAGAAAGTAACAATACCACTCCAGTTTACTATTGGTATTGCAGAAGAAAGTGATACACGTAGCATTCTGCATTTTTCCATCAACTCTGCCTAAAGGGAAAAGAGAGACCAAAAGCCTTTTAAATAAAAGCATGAATTAAATTTGTAATTCAGAATTCCTGAGATTAATCCAATTTGTTAATATCAACAAAAGCCATTCAAAATATAGTATGATGTAATAGTTCAACAATATGTATAATATTTTTTTTTTAAAAAGATGCATCTCAAGCTTGCTTTATGGCAGTGATTTTCAACCAAGGTGTAGCAATATCTGGGGGTGCCTTGATATCTTTTAAATGATGCCATAGGGTACCATGCAATATTGGTACTGTTAGGTGTGCAAACATGATAAACAAAGTAAACCCAGAGATTTAAAATATGAATGTGTAGTGTTAAAAACATTC
The DNA here is from genome assembly GCF_001723895.1 of Crocodylus porosus. NCBI lineage: Eukaryota > Metazoa > Chordata > Crocodylia > Crocodylidae > Crocodylus > Crocodylus porosus. The sequence continues at coordinate 90,055,787 of NW_017728931.1, read as the reverse complement.
TGATCTGTTGCTGTTTTTCTGAGTTCTTTGGAACAGAAAAGCTGTTATTATTTTTCCATAGTCAAAAAATGAGTGAAAACTGAGAGAGAGCCTTTTTTGAAGAGTGACTTGAAGCTAAAAAGTGGTGTCTCAAGTGTAAAAAAGTTGAGAATTACTGCTTTATGGCAACATCAGCATTGCCTGTCATCATGACTCTAAAGCATGGCATTTGTTTTCCTACTCTTTTACTTTATATTTGTAAATAAATTAATCACTGGTGAGAGACACCAAGTTTATTATACAAGGGACACATTTATTCACAGAGGAAACCTAGACACAGCTTGATTAGTGGCATGCAGCTTCACTTCTACCACTAACTGATGTGCTTGCACCCTGTTTCAAAGAAACAACTCTAAGGGCATTCTTGATCTCTATGCCTTCAGTGTCCGTATGAGTGCTTATGATAGTGACACTTAAGATATGCCCACCTGCTCAGGGGCTAGTGGATTGAGACTTGGGGCTCTGAATCAAGACAATTTGACATGAAATCTTGGTCCCTGAAGTCAATGGCATATTCCTCACCTAGAGTACTGCATGGGCTCCTTTTTATTTTTTTATACATGTCTAACAATAATATTCCAGTTTCAACACACTGCAGTTGCTAAACCTAGAAGGAATTAATTTTGTTCTATTCACCATAGAGTTCCTTGCGCAAACCTAGTTATTTTAATTTCACATATGGTATGTGTTGGGAAAGTATGTGTTGGGAAAGTTGGGCTATGCGACGCTTCGGTCCTTGATTCGATTTGGCAGAGATTCAGCCTGATTCAGTGGCCGAATCTCTGAATCTGAATTGAATCAGGAGACCTTCTAATCTCTCCGAATTGGGTTGGAACCCTCCTAATCGATTTAGAGAGATTCAGAAAGATTTGGAGATTTGGATATAGATACAGCTTTAACTGTTTTTTCAACAGACTTCTAGGAGGCAGGCAGCTTGTGTATCCTGCGATGCTGGGGCTCATGGAGCATCCCACAGGAGTGTAGGGGGCTTCCCAGTGTGCTCAGCAGCAGACCTGGAAGTGGACCAGAAGCACTTCTGGTCCACTTTCAGGTCCCCTGGGGAGTACGCAGGGGGATGCTAATGGCACAGTAGACTAATTAGAATGAATTCTAATTCTAATTCTACACATAATTAATTCTAATTCTAATAAATCTACTGTGCCATTAGCGTCTTGTGTAGGTGCACCCACTGAGTAGCGTAATGGGTAGCATTCCATATTTTTCATAGTTAAAATCTTGCTGTAAAAGGGAGAAATTAAGGATGCAGAAAATAAAGGGAGAAAATATTTCATAAGTCTAGTAAACTAGTTGTTCTTACATTTATTTGAATAATAGGGTTCTTCTGGTACAGTGAGATTTGGTTTCAAATGTTTGATTTGAGTTTTGATTAGTGGTCATCTTTAGATGTTATGCCTTGTACTTATTTAAAGTTCTAGAACAAATTAAAGCTTGCCTTCACTTACGGTATATTTTCATGTGTAGTTATTCCTATCAGTCTTGATTAACTATATCCAATTATGTCCTTGTGTGGGTGCTTCATTCCCATAGCTTTCCAACATCTTGCATGAACGACCAGCACCAGTATTGTTTCTGCACTGTTGGGCCTGGAGGCTCAGGCCAGAGCCCGGGACCTCCTTCTTTCCAAGGGAAGTGTCCCTCTTATTGAACCACACTCTTTCCAGGCCTTTCTCCTAGCCCTATTTATTTTCCCCTTTTGGCTGTCAAATGAGGTTATGGAGAAGACCTTAAGAGAGCTCTGGGTAGTGCCTTACCCATGGTTTTTTTGTTAGATTTCAAAGCATTTTCTGGGAAGCAGAAGATAGAGGTTCATACCCCCTCTGGATGAGGTGGGCCCTGGCTAACTGCATGAGCCATTAAGCTATTTGGTAGGTTTTTCCCCAAATCATACTTCTGGGAACTTGCATACAATTATGTGCCTACACAGGCAATTCCCTTCTGCCTCAGAGCACATGTGGTCATAGTCAAGTTTTCCTAAGCATGCCTGGATTGGAATCACAGGACAAGGATAGTTATGCAGGTGGAAACAATTTAAAATCTGCATCAGCTTCCAGAAATGGCACTTACATGGTTACATTTTGATGTGTAAAGGTGGCATAGGATTTATACCAAAATTGCCAACTGCCAAAGAAGACATATCAAGTGAAGATTCCACTGCTATTTTTGTAAATCTATGACTGTGCAACAAAGCACACTTACACATTTCAGGGGATATCAATGGGCTAAGACTACTGGATGAAATTAAAAAGAAGAGTTTTTTCATTAGAAGCTTAGGATCCAAAGCAGACATGTGACTTCTGAAATGGGAAGACATTGTCTAATTCCAGTATATTTAACTAATGGGGAATGTTTGCTCCCTCCTATTTTATCTGCTACAGAAAAGTACTTTAATTTGGGGTAAACATATTTTTAAATAGTTTTTTTTCACTGTACTGTATGGGTTTACTTTTCTCCAGTAGATGATTATTAGTTTTTCTCATAAACCCTTAAACATGGAACAGATCTAAAGGATAGTATATAGTTTAATAAAATGCTGGTTTTATTAAAGCTTCATATTCTCCCCCTACTTAAATACTTCTAAGAAATCACTTGTGGCATGGCGCCAATCCCAATACGGCTTTGCTGGGAGCTGTCCTAGGTTTGGGGCAGCTGCTAGCAAGCTTCCTGCCAGGGCAGGGTAGGGAGCATGGGGCTCACCAGGAGCTTACTTGCTTGGGTTCCCAGCCTACCCATCTGCCAGAGCAACGCTGTGTGGGAGTGAGTGGAAAGTGAGCAGGGTCTGGGTTCCCAGCTCCAAGCTGTGCAGAGCTGTTCTGGGGAGAGATGGGGGCTGGGAACCCAGTCCTGATGCTGATCAGCTACTGGCTTCTGGGGGGAGCTGGGAGTAGAGGAACACCAAGACTGGGGACAGAGTTCCCTGTCCCCTGTGGCCCCTGTTGCCTAGGTTGACTGGGAACAAATTTAGTCCCAGTCAGCTGAGGCAGCAGGGGACAGGGAACTCTCTGTCCCCAGTCCTGGTGCTGCTCTGCTTCCGGCTCCCCCCAGGAGCAAATTTGCTTCCAGTCAGTGTCTACACAACTGCTACTGTGCAATAATTACTGCGCAGTTAATTTAGTACCTGTATTTACAGGTACTAGCTAACTGCAGTAACCTAATTTACTGCACAGTAAATGCCCCACACACATAGATGGTGACAGTTTAGACTAATAGATTAGTCTACTGTTCAGTAAAACACCTCATGTAAACACCCCCACTAGCATTGGGAGCCAACCTTTTTGGCAAGTTTGCCACAAATTAGCTCTGCACCCTCCCCAAGTGCCACTTCAACCCCTTTTCTGCTGCTTATCTTTCTGCTTCCTTCCTTTTGCTCCCTGATCAAGGTGCTGCACTGCTTTCTGCTTCTTCCCCTGTGCTGTCTATCCAATACCCTGCTTTCTGCTTCCTGTCCTGTCTACGCTTGTGCTGCTTGTCCCATAATTTGCCACATGCAGAGGCTGCCTGTGGCACCTGTACCACAGATTGACCACTCTTGGTCTACAGTACAGGAACCTTAGTGTTCAGTATTTGTTTTGGGATCTGTGTGAGAGGAGGGGGGATGAAATATTTTACTACTATTGTTTATTATTCTTAAATAATAAACGAACACAGAAGTGCATGGAGGCCACAGTTGAGGTCAGCTGCCAACAGTAATAGTCATCATATAGTTCGGCCTTTTAGGGCTTACAGGCTACAGAACAATATAAACAAAGCATGGGAAAGAAAACAAGCAAAGAATGTCAAGGTGGCTTTCCTGAGATAACACAACAGGTTGGTGGTGGAATGAAACTTGGGTCTCTCAAGTTCCCTGAGAAGACTTCATGGCTTCCCATATGAAACTCAAGGGAATTTGATAGTGGTTGCATCATCAAAACTTCAGCATCTTTCAAATTTTTACTGCCTTACTATGCCATGGAATAATAATTTACACTAGTTTACATTTGGCAGTTTACAGCAATTTCTGTGCAAGAATGTCAAAGTTCTTTATGCTAGTGAATTTTGCTCTATAGCAGATTTGCAAGGTAAGTAACTGTTAGTATCTGCATTTAATTAGATGGAGAAACTGTAGCTTAGGGAAATTAAGAACTTGATATTACAAGGTGCTGAAAGTTTTTAACTTTTTCTGTGGATGCCAAACTTAACTTGCCTTCAGTGGGATTTGAGGGCACTTAAATATTAATGTAGAGACAACTCAACAACCAGAGGCCTGGGAGCAAAATTGCAGATGAAGCTTGGAGCATGGTTGGGGGAGTGCTTGGGTTTGCTGACTCCCCAGTGCTCGTATGTTTCAGCAAGAGCATTTTGAATATGACTGCCTTATATCTGGATGTAAGAAGTTTTGCCTAGTAAATATACATTTGCTCTTAATTAATGGTTAGGTCATGGTACCCACCTTGAAAGCAGCTATGATGGCTGTGTAAAGATTGTCTTTAATTATTCGTCATATTAAAATAGTCCTAAGAACACCATTGGAGTTAGGGCTGTATTTTATAAGTTACTTTACAAAGAGAAATTAAAAACTTTCCAATGATATTGGAAATCTTGAAATTCCTAGAATGCACAGTTTCATAATTTAAAATAGTCTGTGTCCTCTTATGCTCTACAGTGGAGTCTGAGATTTGTTAATTGTACCATATACTCCTGCTCTACAGTTTTGTCAGTAACCCACAAACCTTTCTTCTCTGATCCTGTCTGCACCTCTTTCCCTTCCCCAAACCACTGCTAATGTCTTTCCTTTTCCCTTCCCCACCAGCATCCAACTTTTGCCCATTGAAGTGGTTTTGCTCTTATTGTTCTCCCACCTACCACTGACACTGTAATGGGGTTTGGTGGTTATGATGAGATCAGTTTTAGAATCTGAAGCCCTGACAGTCTCTGTGACTTATGCTGAGTCCATGCATTATCATTCAAAAAATAACACTTAGCAGTGACATAAGAAAGGAAATTGTTAGTGCAGTGACTAGAACAATGAGCAACAGAACCATGAAATTACTTTGACTAGTGAGCTGTTGCATATGCTGTTGGTACCCGATCCTTTCTCATTGAAGCCAGGTTATTTTTTGCTCTTGACTTCAATGGGAGCAGAATTGGGTCTGCAGGGCTAAGAAATATTGTGGGTTTACCGAGTGTATGTAATCTTTCAGTTGAACAGTCAGATTCTGTAGAGGTGGCCCAAAGTATTCAGTAAATGGAAACATCAAACAAAAGGATGGGAGCATCCCAAAATACAGCAGACTTTTGAACTGAAGACTGGATGTGAGAATATCTTGTCAGTAACCAGAAGAAAACAGTCAGCAGCCCATACCTAGGAAGGTTGAAAGCTGGGGTAAAGCTATATGAACCTTTTGTCCTTTAAGCTTTGCATGGCTCCTTCAACATGGAATCTCAGCCTACAATTTTTATTAGCCTTGTACACTTTTACATTAAAATGACATTATAGTTTTAAAATATAACCCACTGGTTATATTTATCAGTTTCCACATCTGTTCACCGAGGTTGCATTTTATTCAGGGTATGAAAGAAATACGGGTTGGAATTGTGACAGCTTCCTTCCCTGAATAATAAATATCTACAATCCTTTACCAAACTCAAGATGGTTGCAGTTTCTTAAAGAAGTCAAGTTGCTTATTCCTTTTGATTATACATACAACACCAGATCCACACCTGATGTTTACTGACTTAGTTTAGTGGCTTGAGATATATTGTTTTGAACAAGTATAAGTTGGTTTCTGACTTGACTTCAGTGCTTTAAATCTTTAATTCTCTAGTTCTGTTATATTCAGCAAATCTCACTGGGGATGCAGAAATCATAAAAGACAGTGAACAAAGCACCAAACCCTCACCAGAACCTTCACATGTGCTTGCCTCCGAATTCGTAGTTTAAGTGAAGGGCTGTATTTCAGAGAAAATTATTTGTTGTGGAAATTTCTGTTTTTAGTTTTTGCATTTATTATAGATTGAAAAATAAATAATACAATATTTTTAGAATGTTAAATGAACATATGCTATTGTTAATCTTGTATCCCTTGTTAGTTTTGCTTTATGTCTTTCTTCATGTTTTGGTTAATCATGTTATTACTCTTACCAAAGAATGAAGTTAATACATCTATTTGAGAGTTTGAGTAAACAAATATTATATGCTAGAAATAAGCACAACTAGTTCCATATTATGCAATTTAAGAACTTGACTTGCTGAAGCCAAGACTGTGAAAACTACTAAAACAGTATCAACTGTAACCCAAAATTTACATTATTTGAAAAATTGTGCTTATGTCTGTATATGAAGGTATCAATCAGTCCATGAAACTATGATACATATTTTTAAATAGGAAAATAGGAGTACTTTAAAAAAAAGAAAAGAGTACTTAAATCTTTTACTTACCTAGTTTTAAAATGCTGGAGTTGTCTGGGACACAGAAGTCTGTGTTCCAAAGTATGTTTTTATTTTCCATTAACCTTGATCTTGTAAAAGTACAAAACTGTTTTGCAAATATTGTTAATAACCTGTGGATTTGTAATATTTCATATACTGCTGCTGCACTTCAGACAGCAATTGACAAACTGGATAAGAGAGATGTCTTTTAACATTAGACTCCTCCTCCCAGTAAGGGAACAAAACAGCTGTTGTCATATTTTTCTAGACTTGCCCAGTTTTTCAGTGGAAGAAACTCTTCTTTGGACAAATCTGAATTTCAGGGAGTGTGAGATGTTTTCAGGAGGAGGAAAATCAGGAGCGAATGGAGTCATGAGGTATATTTACCCCATGGCAGCACTGTCTCTCAGCTGGGATGCTCCTGTATACATTCTCCTCTCCACCCACCTGCTCCATCTATCATGCCACAAACCCAAAAATGCTTTGAGGCCATTCCAAAGTATCCCTTTGCAGCTACTATTGAGACCATGGCTTCCAGTGGGCTGGAATGTATTTGGCATATTTCCAGGTTTGAAGCAAGCATGCAGAATGGAATGAGCAGTGTATGCTTGGGGGTGTCTTAGCCAGGGAGCCCCGGTAGCAGTCTCATAAGCTACCTGGTTGCATAAGCAATCTGAATGCATGGGTGGTGATGCAAGTGTGGCATTAGCTTCCCTCAAAGAGGTAGTGATGGAGTAGACGATGAGAAGATTGCCACATTCTACCCTAAATCAAGCAAGCAATAGGAAGCTATTGAATCCACTTTGACATAAAGAATGAACACCCTTTCTGACTACTTCCATAAATGGTGTCTCCATCTCAGCTGAGCTAAAATGGTGGCAACAGCCTTCCATCTAAACAACAACCCCTGAGATGTCTAGGGGGGATAGCCCAAGACAGCTGGAGCCCTTAAAGTGTCTGATGAGAGGAGAGGACTGCCCCTCCCTCCATCCTTTGGGCATAAGTTGGGGTAAACAGTTATTAGTTGTCAGTAATAAGGGCAGGGGTTTTCAACCTTTTTTAATCAAAGTACCCTTGGTGGATGGATGTGGAGCAGGCAGCGGGGGGGGGTGCGCGGCTGGACATGGGGGGGTGTGGTGCAGCCAGACATGGAACGGGGAGGCAGGGATGGCGTGCAGGATGGGGGGTGGTGCGCAGGCAGATGCAGGGTGAGGTTTGTGTGTGGGTGGGTGGAGATGGCGCACCACGGCCTCCCAGGAGCAGGGCCAGGGCAGGGCAGGGAAGCTCGCCAGGGTGGGGTGAGGGCAGTGGCACCCCTCTGTGGGGCGGAGAAGCTCACCAGGCTGGTGGGTGGCTGCAGTGGCCATTGCGTACAAGCTTTTCTGACCTGCAGAGAGGTGCTGCTGCCCTGGCCCCACCCCAGCCCTGTTTCTAGGAGGCGGTGGCACTCCATCCCTAGCAGGGAGGGAAAGACTGCAACAAGACCTGGATAGGTTACAGGAGTGGGCTGACATAAACAGGATGCGTTTCAATACTGACAAGTGCAGGGTGCTGCACTTAGGCAGTAGTAACCAGCAGCACACTTATAGAATGGGAAACTCCCTTCTTGAGAGCACGGAGGCAGAAAGGGATCTTGGAGTCATTATTGACTCCAAAATGAACATGGGCCGACAATGCGAGGTCACGGTTGGCAGGGCTAACCAGCCCTTGTTGTGCATCCACAGGTGCATGTCAAGTAGAGCCAGGGAGGTGATCCTCCTCCTCTATGCGATGCTGGTCAGGCCACAGCTGGAGTACTGCGTCCAGTTCTGTGCACCCCATTTCAGGAGGGATGTGGACAACATGGAGAGGGTCCAGAGGAGGGCCACCTGCATGATCCGGGGACTACAGGAC
>NW_017728931.1:90045570-90047328 GCF_001723895.1 Crocodylus porosus | reverse complement strand
GGACCTAGTGACTGTCTATAAACTCACTAGGGAGGACCAGAAGGGTTTGGGGGAGACACTGTTTCCCCTAGCGCCCCCTGGCATGACAAGGAACAATGGACACAAGTTATTAGAGAGTAGATTTAGATTAGATGTCCGCAAGAACTACTTCACAGTTAGGTCAGCTAGGAGCTGGAACCAACTTCCAAGGGAAGTCGTGCTGGCTCCTATCCTGGGGATCTTTAAGAAGAGGCTTGATGACTACTGGCTGGACTCATTTGAGTCCAGTCTTTTTTCCCACCCAGGCGGGGGGTCAGACTTGAAGATCTACAAGGTCCCTTCCGACCCTACTTCTATGATTCTTTGATTCTATGATCCCCACCCACCAGCACATATCGCCTAGCACTGTTCCTGGTTGACAACTCCTGAATTAGGGGATTAATATAATCAGCATTTAGCATAGCATGTAAGTTATTATCTTTGTATCTGTTAACTTAATAATCTCTTAAGTGTAAATAGCTATTAACTGCTATTTTTGTATAAACTCACCCTTGTTGTATTGTAAAAAGAGTATTTCAAACTTTTGATATAATTTAATATTTGTTTGCATATTATAATTATTCCTTTATGTAATTACATTCTGTAAATAGTTACTTCTGACTCTGCAAGGTCTCAACACTGTAAAAGGAAGCCCCTCCTGTTGGGGAACCTCTGGCCACTCCCAGGTGAGCTGAGCACGGGTAAAGCCAGCTGGTACCCCGGGTCTCGAACATCTGGACACAGCTGTGGGTAGTGCCGTTCACCAAGGGATACACACCATTACTTATTTAGGAACCAGACCCTTCCCTACTGTAATCATGTGGAAGGGGTGCAGGGTAAGGTTAACAGCAGAGGAGCTTTTATCTGTTGCCTTGCTGACACCACTTGGGGTACAAGTTTCCAAACACTTCACACCTCCATTTTGGCACTTGAGTATACTCATGCTGAGTACTGTGCACCAGTATGGGGCTGAAGCATGCACACTAAGTGAATTCCAGCCTTAACAGCATCATGAGGACCATTATCAGATACCTTATGCCAGCCCCAGTTGACTGCTTACCAGTCCTCTCAGGCATGCCTGCACCAACATCTGGAGACAAGCTGCTATCCTGGCCCTAGGCCCCAAAGCCCAAGATCCGGATCATTCTTTGCACACCAGTCTAGTAGCAACAAGCCAGAAAACCAACTACCACCTGTAATCTCAGAACCCATTTTCCACTCAGGCCAATAAGGTCATTGAACCTGTAGGTGGCATGTCAGCTACAGCATGGACCTCCCATCAGTGGAACAGGAAATACTCTGCGCAAGAACTGCAGCTAAAAAAACTTCATCCCCAACACCAGGTTTCACCCCTCAGGATGGCAGCTGCCCTGCAGGGCCTTGACTGTCCTTATCCATCTTAAAACAGGCGTTGGACGGTTTAAGGCAAGCATGCACTCTTGGGGCCTCTCCAACAATGGTGGCTGTAGTTGTGGTGCTCAAGCTCAGCCAGACAGCTACATAATCTATGAGTGCCCTTATGGTCTTCATATGGGTACCCAAGGTCTTATTGACATTGACCATTCTACCTGTTGCTGGTTATCTGGCCCTCATGTTTCCAACATATGAGTGTGGCGATACTCACTTCATCATCATCAACATGCCACAAAAATCCCTCAAGGCTCTGTCCTTGGACCCATACTGTTCAACATCTTCATTAATGATGTGGACATTGGAGTCAGGAGTGGACTGGCCAAGTTC
>NW_017728931.1:90032211-90044795 GCF_001723895.1 Crocodylus porosus | reverse complement strand
CAGCTGACTTCCTGCCCTTCGGGCAGGGGACTGGACTCGATGATCTCCCGAGGTCCCTTCCAGCCCTAATGTCTATGAAATCTATGAAAATCCTAGGGAGAACAAGATTTCAAGAAGAGCATGGTCAACTGTGTCAAAGGTGGCTGACAAGTTAAGGAGGATGAGGCTAGACAACTAGTTCTGAGATTTGGTTAAGAGGTTTGCCATTAGTGATATTGGCAAGAGCACTTTCAGGTGGATGCAAATGATAGAAGCCAGACTGAAGAGGACTGAGGATGGAGCTGGAAGAGAGGAGCTCTATACAGGGAATGTAGGCTGTGTTCAATTAATTTAGCATAAAAGGAAAAGTGAGAAACAGTTGAAGAGGCAAATGTGTTCAGGGTGGTTCACGTTTTAAGATGGGAGAAACTAAAGCATGAATGTTTTGTGAGGAGAAAGAGCCAGAGGACCGTGAGAGGTTAAGAGAAGTGTGTGTGGACATGTTGACACAAGATGCTAAATGCGCAGTGGGATTAGTCTGCTGTGCATTAATATCACTAGAAAGGCGTGTGCAGCGCTACTACACAGTAATACCCATTACTGCACATTGAGTTGGTACCTATTATTACAGGTACTAAACTTAAAGCACAGTAACTATGGTGCATTAATGTACATGTAGCTGTGCCTTGTGTGTGTGAGGGGGGAGAGGAATAAAAGTGGACTTGAAGGAAATGAGAACAGGGAATGGAATAAGGTCACTAGGGGAAATGGAGTGTTTAGAGGCAAACAGCTGAGAAGCTTCTCATTTATGATATGGGAGAGGAAGGGAAGAGGTGACTCAGTCTCAGAGGACATACATATTCTGAGAAATATGTTATGGCAATTAGTTCAACTTCCACCATAGAGGGGACAGAGTTGACTATTTGTCAGGGAAAAAGGTATACAGGTGTGCTTTGGAAAAAGATGATGATTTTCTGCAAGATATATAGAGAGAAAAATGTCAAGTAATCAATTTAAAGGAACGAAAAAATGCTTAGTGCCATGTTCTGCCTAAGCCTATCCCAGTGAAATCAGTTTTGAAAGCACAGCTGGTGTAAGGGCAGAATCTGGCTATTAGTATAACAAATGTTTAATAGGAATAGACTCTTTCTACTAAAATGTCTAATAAAAAAGATTCAGTTTCAACAAATGGGAGTAAACATAATGAATCAATGTGCTTTTTCCAAGAGTGAACTGAACTATAGTGCTCTGTAATCCTTTCAGACTCCTCCTCAACAAAGTTGGTTTTAAAATTTGTTGTTGCTTTGCTGTTTCCAAATCTAAATTTTATTTTTAGCTTGTAACATTTGAAATTATTATATTGGAAATATATGCAGAAGGAGATGTGTTTTTTTTCAGTGTGAACAAACAGTGAAAAAACATTAACTTTAGCTAATGACCCTTTAGCATTGTTACTTACAGCAATGTGGTGTAATCACCACCTGTCAAATTTCAGCATACCATCTCTTTGGCTGGCATTTAGCAGTATGTCTTTTGCTTTCCATATGTTGCCTCATCAGTAAAAATTTCCATTGTTGTCCATTTATAACTGGGGCATCAAACATAATTTGCTGAACTAAACCACTTTTAATACCAGGTCTGTGATTCTTTGATTGATTCTTTTTTCTGCTGGGCTTCAGGCCCTGACTGCTAAATCATTTTCTACCTTTCTGCCTTCATCCATCCGCTCTTTCTTCAATCATGAATTAGTGCAAAAGAATAATAATCCCAATAGTAGAAGTCATTGTAGTTAAAGGGAAATTGTAAAAGAATCAATAGTGGGCACAGTGATATCATAGTGCAAAAAGAATGTTGGGCATATGGCAGAAAAATTAATCCTGCTCCAGATGAACTTGTAATATAACATTTATAAAATGGCAAGAACATTAACATGAAAAATAATTATAGCTGTAACACTTTAGAGAACATTTAGTCCTCTGTCATGTAGTGGAGGTACAAATTTCAAGATGTCTTGGCATTGATGATATACATTTTGGCCAAGAAATGAAAATAATTACTTTGTTAGTGGTTTCAGGCTTTAGTCTGCTTTGTAATGTGATTTTTTTGTTAAAACATGGAAGCCTTAACTGAGATTGGGACTTCATTGTGATAAGGACAGTAAAAGATGCTTGTCTGCAAGAGCCTGTTATCTAAATGGACAAAAAAGACAAAGCAGATGAGAAAGGAAGTACTGTTATCCCCACTTTGCAGGTGGAGAACTTGTGGGGGACACGCACAGGCTAAATACAGATAGTCAAAAAGTCTGAGGCTGAATCGATTCTTTCCAGGTTAGTTTAAGATGTGTAGATTGAACCGATAAGCAAGTGAACAGACATTCACTTCTGATTCCACAAATGCAGCCACATGCCTGCGGTTGCTCAGGCCAGAAGTTGGGTACTAGAGCATGCCTCCTAGGTACTTTCAATGGGAAGGGAGGCGAGAAACCCTACAAGGCTTTTCCCCCATCCCTGCTTAAGCAGAGTGGAGCATGGCCAGGGCCAGCATGTTGAGGCCAGGGGAAGAGGGGCTATAAACCCCGCTTCTTTGCCTGCATGGGACCTGAGCCCTGGTATGTCTTGCGGGGAGAAGCCCCTGCCAGGCTTCTGTTCCCTACTTCTCACTCAAGGGGAGGGGGCAGTCCCTGTCATGTTTTTTGTGCCTATGAGCAGAGAAGTGGGGCATGGCCACACCCTGGCCAGGTGCTCACAGCCTGAGATGGGGAGCCCTTCTGTGGCTGCATAGGACGCAGCCCAACTACAACCTGGGTCTGCCTTGGGGGAAGGGGGTAGTCCCTGCTAGGCCCCCTCCCCCTGCTCAAGCGGAGATTGGGGCTTTACCCAAGCTGGGGGCTCACAGACTGAGGTAGGGAGCTGGATCCAGCCCCCAGCCAGAGTTTGCCAGGGGGAAGCATCCCCTGCCTGGTTTCTCCCCTGCTCCCCACTCAAGTGAAGGGGTGGAGGTTATGGCCCAATGCCAGCAGGCTGAGGCAAAGGGGTGGGGGGAGAGGGGTTTGAGCAGGGGAAAAGACTGAGGGGCTGCTCCACCCCTGCCAGGTAGACCCTGGCTGGGGTTTAGAGCCAGATTCCCCACCTCCACTCCCTTCTCAGGCAAGCTGAGCAGTGATAGTGCTCTGGCTAGGGAGCAGAAGGGTGGAACAGAAAGCACAGCTCAGGGCTGCAAAGCATCCTGGGGTGCTGGGGGACTGTGAGTTAACTTGGACCAGGAGGGGGTTTGGGATAGAAGTTCCATAAACTGGTTTGACCTAAATCAGTTGAGTGTGATACGACATCCAATCAGGTTTATCTTAAACTGGTTTCAGCCATTTTGTAAGTGGTTTAAGTGCATGGAACTTCTCTTCTGTTACAGGTTTAAACCAGTTTCTGCTCACTTAAGCTGGTTTATGTGTAAATTCTGTCTCTAACCAGAGTGATCTGCTAGGAGTCTCGCAGGAAATCCGTGGGAGAACTGAACTCTGAACCCAAGTTTAAGATCTAATACAGGATCTTAACCAATAGACTTTTTTGTGATGGCATTGCATCAAGAAGCTAAGCGGGCCTGAATCTGCACAATGCTGGAATAGCAGTGCTCCAATATATTGTAAGCAGCTGTTGTGTAGTTCTAATCGTCACAGTTTCCTGTATTGACATTATGCAAATATTGTACAAAATACATGACATCTATGCCTACTGCCTAAGTAAGGGAGTCCTAGGGCAGGTGAGAATTGCCCAGCTCTTGCTGTGAGCAGAGAACAGGACAATGACAACAAAGCAATCTTTCCTACCTTGGCATAATGTTTACAAAACACTTGCCATAAGCAAAGCTCCCATGGTGTATCTAATCAGACGGTCATATAATTGAAATTTAAAAAAATGTAAGGGTGGGATATCATAATTTTTGTGTGTGTTTGTTTTATGTACTAGCTCTTGGCATGGCTAAGTTCTAATTTAGGAGTTTCAGTTTGTCTCATTTCTGCAAGTTGATGAACACTTCAGCCCTGATCAGCAGAACACAAGCATGTGCTTAGCTTGGAATCATGTACATAACTAAATATGCTTAAGAGTTTTGCTGATTGAAAAGACAGTGCTCAGCATCTTTCAGGATAAAAACCTAACCTAGGGCCAACCCATTCATTTCCATGCTTCTCTGTCTTAATGAATACCTTTCCATTCCTTAAACAATGGTGCTGCTTTTTCAGTCTCAGAATGACAGCTATGTTTCCTTCTCAGGTCGCTTTTCAATGGGGGGAGGGAAAGGATTTTATTCATGTGCAAAGTAGCTGTAAGGCATTTGAAGGAGACCATTATCATAAAAGTGGCGTAGACATTATATTATTCATTTGTCATACACTCTAATAGAGATAGTTTTGAGTAGATTGCAGCACTGTCTCTTTCCTTAGCTTCTAGTACACTGAGGCCAGGGATAGACATTCAAAAATGTCTGAACTGAGCCTGAATTTATTAAATCTTTGCAGGTTAGTCTAACCTGCAGAGATTGAATTGATTTGCAAGTAGATAAATATTCACTTTTGATTCAGGAAACGCAGGCACATGCCTACAGTGGCTCAGACTCAAAGCCAGGAGGCACTAGACGAACCCTCCCTTCCTTCCATAGTGCTGAGCTGGGGTTGGGGAGCGGGGACATGGCCAGGCCTTAGCAGGATACTCTGATTAGGGAGGGGTTTAACCCTGCACAGTCCCCAGCTGGGGTGTGTTTGGAGGGGGAGGGGGAAGCAGCCCTCACCAAGCTTTCCCCCAGCTCCTTGGTCAAGGGGCAGGTGTGTTGTCAGACACTGACCCCTGGCTACCACTCTGAGACAAAGGGCAGGGGAGGGGGAAGCAGGGGGAGGAGAGGAAGAACTGATTGTGTGGACTGCATGGTACTGAGCTTTTCCGTTTCCTTCTCCCTGCTTCTCATACTGTCTGTAGCAAACTGACAGCCACTGCATTCATTTCAAACCAGGTCATTTCCACACCTCTTTTGTGAACTCGAGTTCTCTTCATCAGATGCTGTGAAAGGACAGCATAGAATAGCGTATGAAGTGGAGTAAGTGATTTCAGTACAAAAGCTGGGAAGAAGAGAGAGAGGAAGTGGGAAGAAGGACAGTGCTGGGAGAAGCAAACAAGCAATAAACCCATAGGAACAAAGAGGTCACAAAAGCTAAAAGTTGTCTGTTATCCTCTCACAGGAAAGGCAAACAGGTACTGAGAAAGATAGAATAAGCACTAGGAAGGCATGTAATGATAATTTATTTTTTCCTTTTGCAAAAAAGCAAACTTACTGTGTTTTAATATGTTTATAAATAATTTATTTTGAAGAGAAGTTGTTAGTATGATCTCTATTACAGAGCAAAACCTCTCGATTCAATTTGTTATTCAGTTTTCAAAAGGTTGGGGTTTTTTTTGCTTTTCCATTATATAAGCCTAATGGTTTCTTATCTTCTTGCATGCGTTGCCATTTATTCTCTTATCTTGAAAAATGGCTCCTTATATATTTGTTTAATTTATTTCAGGTCTGCTTGTAATGGAAATATTTTGGATTTAAATTATTTTGGCTTTCTGGCTTTTAGCACACCTGTCAGATCAGGACATATGATTATATCACTCAGAAAGCCATATGCAGAATATGGATACATTGTCCAAGGCAATGCTGGAAATTGAAGCAATATGAACACAGAGCTATAAAGCACATCCTTTGCAAAATATATCTTAGTAAAATAATATTAATTTGTTACTCAGTCCTGGTACAGCTCCTGCTGCCTGGGCATTCACCAGACTGGTACATTTGGCCCTGGGATGCAAGATCCTGTTTGCTTTTATGATTCTGTTGATCTAGATGGGTGCAACGCTGCCTTTTCCTTGGCCTCTCCAGGGCAAAATCTATTAAACCTTTATGGAAACTGGACTCTGCGGCCCAGCTGCCTTAGGTCCCCAGAACCAGAGCTGGCTCCCAGACTCTCCAGAATCTTAAGAACACTCTTTCTTAGAGTACTAACCTATTGGACACGCTCAGTTTATAGCTCACTTCTTCAGGAAAGGAGAGAGTTGAAAGCAAACAGACACAGTTTTTAAGGGTTCGTAGCTGTTTTATCTAATAGAGGTAGGCAAAATAACAAACATGCTCTCTGCATTGCCTTGAATAAATTTTTCTTACCACTGAGGTGTTCTTTGAGCTTAGGGAGTCTAGCAACCCTTCCTCCTCTTCTCCAACGTGAGGTCTCGCTCTCCGGTGCAGCCAGTTTTTCTGTTTTCCTTTCTTCCGTGGTTGGTCTTACAGTTGAACTGAGCATTCTGCTACAAAAGTATGTTTCCATTCTCCTGCCCAAATGTGCTGTATCTGTGAACTGCCCCAACCTCCCTAACTTTTCAGCCTTGGTATTTGTCTTAATTGAATTAATGTGTTAGTCTCATTTAAAATAGGGCTGGAGTTCTCTGTTGTGATTGTCTAGCACAGAGCTATGGAGTGTACATGTGCAGGGGTCTGGCTGTAAGATCGGGTACTAAGTTAGACAGACAAAGGTTAATGGGAAGCAAACCCAAATATAGTGTGATGTTGCAGGAATATTCTGTATTTGTGGTGGCTGCAAGAAATGCAACTAGAAAAGCAAATAGAATTTAGAAACTGGCTTTCCTTTTGCTGTAAAGTAGATGCACATTTGCAGGCCAAATTAAAGACAACTGATTTCTCATCATATTTATACCACAGGTCAATTACTCCGGCTAAAAATGTTTAGAGAAGATCATGGATCTTGGATGACAATGTTCTTCAGCATCATTCTCTTCCTCTTCATTTTTTCTCACATTTACAATCTGTGCCTCCTTATGGCAGGGAATATGAGGTAGGCTTGTTTTTTTCCTTTCTCACTATCTTCTTATAGACTAAGTTCTGTCTAGAAATCTTTTTACTGCATGCTACCACTTAATTAACAACAGGTTATTGTAGTGTAAACAAGTTAGCATTTGAAATATATTTGTTAACACCTCAATATTTCTAAATTTGGTGATAGCGGTATTTTTATAATTTAATTAAGAGTTTTAGAGTTTCAGTCTTGAATAATGTTAAACTGATTAGTATATAGTTAGGCATCCCCTGCACTTTAACACCCTCATGCCTCAGCCAGCTTTTCACTACTCTGCCACCCTTTCGCTGATGGGGGCAGCCCTCATCTCCCCCTCCCAGCGGCACAGCCACTGCCACAGGAGAGAGGAGGAAGGCATTCCCAAGGCCCAGGGGTTGGGGGGTCTTGCAGTGGCTGAGACTTGCAATGGCTAAGTTCAGCAGCTGTGGGGTTTGGAAGAAGTGGGGTTTGGGAGAGGAAAAATTCCCCTCAGCTCCCTGGGGCTGTTGTGGGCTGGGGAATCCTGGGCTGGGGTTGGATGAAGCCCCCCAAGTCAGTGGCTCCCCAGTGACCCTATGCTGGGCTGCAAAAAGCACCCAGCCCAAAGGGCTCCTCCCTCTATCCTGTGGCAGTGGCTGAAGCAATCAGTAGCTGGAAAGGGAAGGGGAGGGGAGAGAAATTTCCCTCTGCTCCCCAGGGCTGCCTGGGCTGGAGAAAACCCCCTGAGGGTGAGGCTCTCTGAAAGTGGGCCCACACCTGGACTGGGGGCTCTTCTACCCCTGTGGAGGGACAGTATGGGGCTGGGAGCATGTATTGGGGAGCCAATTGGGGATGGCCCCACTTGGCTCGGCTGGCAATTACCAGCAGTTTGGGAGACCTGTTTTAGTGCCCCCTGCCTACTGGTCTGGGTCAGTGCAGGCCTCCCTCTGCCTTTCCCAGTTGAAAACTGAACACCAGTTCAGTTGGTTATCAGTTCAATCCATGCAGCTTAGAGGAAGCTGATTAGATTGAATCAATTCTGCCTTGGGCTTCGTGACTGTCTGTACTTAGCCTTAATGACTCTGCCATAGGATAGTACTACCCCCAACAGTACTATCTTATGGCAGAGTTAGTTAATTTACTGTGCCCCAATATTGGTGCACATGTAGGTGGTGATACTTTACTGCAGAACTAATTAGTGTACTCAGCAGTAAAGCGCATGTGTAGATACACCCAGTAGGAGGCAAAAATTGTTCTTTTAGAATTTTATGAGATGCTGTTTAATAGATTCAGATTCATTATGGAAATAACAATGTAATGTGTTATACATCCCAGAGTGCCACCACAAATATATGGTGTACAAAAGTCCCAGTAGCAGTGTAAGAAAAATAAAAAGTGAAATTGATAAAGTGATAAATTAGGTGTTGTTGACACCAACCAACCACATTAGTAATGTAAACACCATAGTAAAACCAAACAAATTATGGATTTGTATAAACCCAGAAAAGTATGAATAAGGGCAGCAAACCTGACTGATATCCCAGGAGAACCCTGTGGTCATTAAGGCTCTGAGATGATAGTTATTGATAGATACCTAAGAAGCAGTACAATAACCCTTTCATCTCTGGGCTGATTGAATTCTGAATCCAATAATTTATATCTATTATTAATTAAATGCATCTATTTGTGTTTATTGTTTATTATTGTGATGTAATTATGATGTAATTGTAATACCATATTTACTTGAATCCCAGATGAGGATTTTTCAGCCACTGCTCCCCCTCTGACACCTGCCCCCCTCTGCTCTGTTCCTTTCCCCTCCACATCTGCTCTTTGTTACCAAGTTCCTGTTGATTCTACCCCAGCTGCCCTGGCCACTGCTGCTTACCTTGCTGTTGCCACTCTGGCTCCAGCTGGGGTCTGTCTCCAGCTCAGCTTGGGGAGCATGGAGGACATTCTGCCTCCCACCTGACCCAGCTGTGTAGCAGTTGCAGTGGCAGCAGTTCTGGTTCTGGCAGGCAGGCAGTAGGGAGGTTAAAGTGAAAGGCAGGCACAAGGGGAACAGGAGTGGTGGGAGCCATGAAATGGTACAGGTACCACTGTGAGGGGCAGTTGTGGGGTGTCTAGACACTCAGGGGTGGGGGGCAGTAGGGGGGACAAGTGGTAAGGGGCAGTGGTCAGGCCACCATATTCCCCCCCGCCCCCCACCTGCTGCTGCTTGCCCTACTGCAGTGGTGGGAGAACAGATTTAAGATAACCCTCCAAAATTAGATTATATACATGGAAAATTTTAACAAATTTATACATTTTCCAAGTTTAGAAACTGATGATTGGGGTGCGGTCTTAAATTCGGAGTCATCTTGTATTCAGGTAAATATGGTTTATTTTCCCCAAATTAGAAAATATTGAAATCAATGGATACTGGCCTCTCATGCCAAAAAAGTTAATTTACCCCCTGCCAACATTCCTCTGTCTCGCCTTTATTGTTCTCTTTCTTGGTTCATTTGCATTCTATTAACTGCACTTAATGATCCTAATGAAAGTCAATGTCCATGTGCATACAGACAGGCATTATCTATTTATAAAGCTGTTTGTGTCAGTCACTCTGTCCTCTGGCATAAAGTGGAATGAAATCTTTCCCCCTGATGTTTTGGCCAGTCATTGGACTGGCAAATTATTGTTATGAGAAACAATCTGTGTCCAGCTGCATGACTTTTACATACAACAGTTGTTACTTATTCTCCATGCTGTGTCAGTGTGTTGTAATGATATGTAGTAAAATTCATTCAGGCACAAGGTTTTGATCCTAATAGTATATTCCTACCCCAAAGAAGCTAGGGTTAGCTCTCTCAAAGTATAGATAGAAAAACAATGCATTGAGAGATTCTTCAGCAAAGGGAACACTCTCAAAGTCCATTATTTATTCTCTTTTAAAATAGCATATTTTTAGAGTGGATTACCTCTGATTTTACTGCATACAGTCTTTATGAGAGCTACATTTGACATCTCTGCAAACAAAAAAAGTCACAGTATGGACAGAACACTTATTTGTGTGATCCAGTTATACACTGGAAGAAAATTGAGGCTCAGGGGGGCAGGTCATTATCTGTATTCATGCAGCCTGTAGTCTGAGGACCGTTGACTTACTGTCATCTGGGCTTCTGCACATAGGGAACTTTAAAATAAAAGCATTTACAGTAATAAATCACTTTCCAAAGAAAAGGGGGCTCTGAAAGCTTTAAGGGGGCTCTGAAAGCTTTTCCCCCCCTAGTCCCAAGGCTGAGGGGGAAAAAAAGCCACTCTTTTTGTGCCTATGCACGCATCACTCTGTCCCTCTGCCAGCTAGCTTTGTATGGTGGCTGGAGAATGGAATTGGCAAGTTTCTTCATGTCTGAGCACTTGATCTTGTCAATGAAAATTCCCCAGTGGCTCATAGAATGGAAACAGTGGGGACAGCGATGCATCTGGCTAAATCTGTCAGTAGTGATGAATACAGCTGAAAATGTCCTGATGAAAAATAGGGACACTTTGCACAGGAGCTAGCTTTAACGTTGTCTCAAGACCTCATCTCTTAGCATGTGATAAATTTATATTATTGCTAAGATGTGTTTGAAAAGTGCTATTTCATGCATATCTTAACTTTGACAAACCTAAAAACATCTGGCTGGTGTCGCTTTAAAGAGTCAAATGAAGAATTTATACTTTTCCCGAAGCAGACAGAAGGTGAGTAATATGCAGACGTAGGCTGCATGGTGGATACAACTGAAAGGCTTTTCTGACTGTGACAGATAGGCCCATGTCTGTTTTGAATCTCCTTTTGTGAAATCCATTTATTTCTTGGGTTTCAACTTTGTATTGTAACTTCTACTAGGGATTAAACCATTCATTTTGTTGTAAGGGCCACCTGAGTGACTGTATCTGAGAAGCTGGGACCAGAACAACTGGTGCCATCAATTTTGATTGCATTTCAATTACTGGCCCATCCACAAGAATAATGGATTTTCTAAAAAAGAAGCTTGGATGGGGTTAGAAAGTAGACTTCCCAGCCTGGGTATTTGGCCCAAAGGGATTGAAGATTATATTTAATTGAAAATGCACTCTCTGAATAGGGACCAGGAGGGTTGCAGCTCCCAGCAGTGTGCAGAAAACTACGGGAAAGCAGCAAACAAACAGGAAATGTTGCCTGTCTTGTGGAATTTGACTTATACCCAGGACTTGAAGAAGGTGAAATCAGATGGTGGGAAATACATTCAGAGCATTTCCCCCTACCAGAGGGGTATTTGTCTAGTGGTGTTAAAACTACTGGTTAAAAAAATCCTTTGATAAATCCTGTATTCCTTGCTTAATTGTTCCGTGTTGTCCCCAAAAGTGTCACCCAAGATGCTCAGATTGCCCACAGCAAGGTGGAGTGCTGAGGTGTTATATAAGCAGTTGGATGGGAGGTTCTTAGGAGACCTGGGACACTTGTTTCAAGGACTTAGGTGGCTGAACTGTAAGACTCTACTGTCCAAAAAAGATCCCAGACTTGGGATCTACACCTGGGACTGCACCTGATTGACCCAAAGCTTGCAGTAGTCACTAGTCGCTACTAGTCTAACCCATTTAGAGCAGGTTCTTTCCATCCATAGAGGAGGAAGGTGCTCATTTATAACATCAGGGTGGTTATGTAAGTAAGGGTGACTGTGAGGAGTGGCTTAAGCACAGATTAAGACAGAGGTTTTATTTCAGGATATTTTTAAACATTTAAGAGAATCTAAACCTGACCAGAGAGAAATGGGAAGATAGATAACTTGCATGGAAATAAGGAAATAAATAAATTTTGCAAGGGGGCTTAGGGAACTATGTTACCAACTTCCACAGAAATCTAGTGGGGTGTGGACTCCTAAATCTTTGAAAATCCCAGCACGAGGTCTTTGAGTAGGATTGATTTGCCTGTTCAAGAGTCTGCCTTGCTGCCTCTCTGTAATGCTGAAGCAGAAGCAGCAGTGAAAAGTGGGTTGTCAGTCCTGGGTTCTCAGTTTTTATCATTTTAGCAATTTCTATTGCATAATTACAAAGCACTTTACAAGGGAGGATAGGTATCATCATCCTCACTTTGAGTGGGGAAGTGGAGGCATAGAGATAAGTGACTTGGACAAGGTCCCACAATAACTTGTACGTAATGTCCATGTCTCTTAACTACCAAGCCGGGGCATTATTCTTAAGTCAGAGGTATCTGAATTTTAGGCTCAAATTCTCAGCCACCTACAATTTGTGTTAAGTCTGCTTCGGCTGCCCAAAATCTAAATACTGTACTGAATCCACTGAAGCTGGCAATCATGTCAGAAGCCAGGCAAGATGCTAGCAACTCTCCAGAAGACCTTTGATTCCAGGATGTCACAATACAGACAGGACTTGCAGAAGCTACCTGGCTGGGTGGGTAGGTATGACAGACCAACTTATTGCAAATTGTTCCTTCTATTTCAGTGTTGCTGAGCATTTTTTTTAATAATAGCTGGTCTTTTGTCTTGTGTATCCCTAACTGACTAGAAGCATTCAGTTTCATTAGTAATTCTGATATGTCAGGAGTCCCTAAAATAAGAATTGGCCTTGTTAATTTTAAGCTTTAGTTGCAAGATATGTGGGGAGGTCCTTCTTAGTGAAATGGAAAAGACCAAATTTCATAGATTTCATAGACATTAGGACTGGAAGGGACCTTGGGAGATCATCGAGTCCAGCCCCCTGCCCAAAGGGCAGGAAGTCAGCTGGGGTC
>NW_017728931.1:90017009-90031741 GCF_001723895.1 Crocodylus porosus | reverse complement strand
AGGCTCATGTTCATCTTGTGGTCAATGATGACCCCCAAGTCCTTTTCTTCTGTAGTGCTAACCAACGTAGCACTGCCAAGCCTATACGAGTGCTGCAGGTTTTTCCTCCCAAGGTGGAGAACCTTGCAAATTGATAGGGAGAAAGAAAAAAAGATATAAAAAGCCTGTGTAGTAATTGCCTGGGATTCGACATCTGTAAATGTGTTCTGGAAAAAGCCACTTGATGGCAGCAAAAGCGTGTTTTAAAAATAGAAAACTAAATTTAGTAGATGGATGTAAGATAAGGATAACAGTATTTTTTTTACACTATTTTTGGTTGAATTTCTAGGCTTCTGTATCATTTCATTTCAATTAAGAAATTCTGTTTCCTGAACTCTCTATTCTATGTTGTATTATCTTATTTGACATCAGACCCCTGATTCTACCATTGTATTATGAGGCTATATATATTTGTAATGAGAGTAACTGAAGTTTTTCACCTGGGACACTTTAAAATGAAATATTGGTCTTCCCTAGGGGGAAAAAAAAACAACTTGTTCTTCTGAATCTTGTTGACATCTAATAATGCCATAGTATTCAATCTTACAACAAATGATCTGAGTTTTGTCAGATAACACTGTCTGCCTTTGTTATTTTAACTGTCCAATATTAGATATATCATATCTGAATTGATTTTCTAAGGATGCATTCAGATAAATCATTATTCAGTATTATAAAGTGAGCTTATAAATGTAGACACAACCCATTTTTTTATCTGGCTGTAGTTTTGATATTGCTATGGTAATAATACAGTTGTTAGAATTGTATCCTTTGAGTGCTTGGATCTGTCAGTAACAGTTTTCTTTACTTGGACTGCCACCATGGTTCAGCTGTTCTTATAGGTCTACTAGCAGACTCTTACTGGTATTCTGGTGTAAGTCTGTGCAAAGCGGCAAATATTTGACTTGGATTTAGATATGGCTGTGTCGCAGGACACTGAAGTGCCCTGCTCCTAGAAAGAGTTACAGGTGCCAGTTGCCAGGGCAACCACAGTTGGTCAGCTGACCAGAAGGGGGCAGGGCCTGGCCTATATAAAAAAGCCAGGCTGGGGCCAGAGGCAGTTCCCATCTGGTAGCCGAAGAAGTCGGAGCTCTGTGGAAGCAGGCAGGGTAGAGAAGCCCGATGGCCTGAACAGCTTCCGTGGAAGGAGACCAGGTGGAGAAAGCCCTGGTAGGGATTTGGGAGTATAAATGGCCTGATGGTTTAGAGTTTACGTTTTAGCCAGGAGGCTTGCTTTTGCGTTGTAGCCAATTGGCTCATGTTATTACATTCTGTTGTTTGTTGTTACACCAGAGGACCGGGTGAGGCTAATAGGGGTTGGGAGGAGGCCTCAAGGGGGCTCCACGGTAGCGTGGAGACCCAGCACCAGAGAGGGCGCAGCGTTTTGGAGTGTATCGACCCCAGCCCCAGCATGGCTATGGCCACCTGAGCCTCGATTGTGGGAAGCCCCAGTGGGGCGTAAGACCCGAGAAGGGGATCTGGGGGCCAGGCATGGCTACGGCCACCTGAGCCTCGATTGTGGGATTGTGAGAAGCCCAAGTGCCAGCAGGGATCGTGAGGCTAGGTCCCAGTGTGGGCGTGGGCACAGAGGAGGGCCCCGGTGTGGGCCACGAGTATAAGACAAGCACGGAGGTTGTCCGTGAGGGCGCAGGCAACAGTAATTGACTAGACAACATCCGGAACATCCGCGAGGCTTGGGGCATGCTATTGGCAGTGGTAGGAGCCACGCATAGCCCTCAAGGTGTGAGGGCACCGAGTCACCCTGGATGAGGCACAGACTGGAGTACGTCGGGGTACTGTGTCAACGAGGACTAAAGGCAGCCTCCCTTAATACTCTTAACATGAAAGACATGGCAGGAAAGAATGAGGGTGAATTGACACTGACTTGGCACGGTAGGGGGCGCCAGGAGAGATCACGGCCGCTCTTAGGATCCCACCCTGTGCCAATTACTGTTGCCTGCACCCTCGCAGATGATCTCCGGGCTTATACTCATGGCCCACACCGGGGCCCTTCTCTGCACCCATGCCCACACTGGGGCCTAGCCTCACGATCCCTGCCCACAGTGGGGCTTCTCACAATCCCACAATCAAGGCTCAGGTGCCATGCCTGGCCCCCAGAGCCCCACTGGGGCTTCCCACAATCAAGGCTCAGGTGGCTGTAGCCATGCCTGGCACCCCAGACTCCTTCCTCTGTGCTCTTGCCTGCACTGGGGCCTGGGTCAATACACCCCAAAACGCTCTGGCGCTACTATGGAGCCCCCATGAGGCCTCCTCCAACCCCCATTAGCCTTACCCGGTCCTCTGGTGTAACAACAAACAACAGAATGTAATAACATGAGCCAATCAGCTACAATACAAAACTAAGCTTCCTGACTAAAACGTAAACTCTAAACCATCAGGCCATTTATCCTCCCAAATCCCTACCAGGGCTTCTTCCACCTGGTCTCCTTCCACGGAAGCTGTTCAGGCCATCAGACTTCTCTACCCTGCCTGCTTCCACAGAGCTCCGACTTCCTCGGCTGCCAGAGGGGAACTGCCTCTGGCCTCAGCCTGGCTTGTTTATATAGGCCAGGCCCTGCCTCCTTCTGGTCAGCTGACCAACTGTGGTTGCCCCAGCAACTGGCACCTGTAACTCTTTCTAGGAGCAGGGCACTTCAGTGTCCTGCGACAGGCTGATTCAGAGGGGCTGTGATTCAATTTAGGGATTTGAGTCACTGTCCCAATTCATAGATTTCATAGATATCATAGACATTAGGGCTAGAAGGGACCTCGGAAGATCAAGTCCAGCGCCCTGCCCGAAGGGTAGGAAGTCAGCTGGAGTCATAGGATCCTAGCAAGATAAGCATCCAATTTACTTTTGAAGGTATTCAAGGTAGGTGCTTAAACCACCTCTGATGGCAGGCTATTCCAGACTGTCCCGGGGAGCTAGGACGAGACTTACTGGCACCAACAGAGAAGCCCGCGCGGCGCGTCTGCTGCTTGTTTGTACCGACGTGGCTGGAAGATGAAGTCATCGCGAGCAGGCGGCCGGCGGGGATAAAAACGGCCGCTGGAGAAAAGAAGGGGGGCACGGAGGAAATGGGACATGGGCCCACAGTAGGAGGGGTGGAGAGACCCCAAATGGGACAGGTGGCAAACTCCTCAGTAAGAGCGGCAGAAAGCCCCAGAGCAGGACAGGCAGTTTTCCCAATAAGGGGAGCAGAGAGCTCCAGAGCGGAGCAGGCAGCGGCTTTCCCAGTAAGGGGGACAGAGGGCTCCAGAGCGGAGCTGACAGCAGCTTCCCCAGTAAGAGGGGCAGAGAGCCCTAGAGAAGAGCAGCAACCCGCTCAACCAGAGGGAAGAGCAGTAACAACAGCCGGCTGCAGGGCATTGGGTGAGCAGAACCAGACAAGCAGACCGGAGACAGAACACAAGGAGAGGGAAGCCAGCAGAACGTTCGACGAGGGAACCCCAGGTCCTGGACTGGAAGCTTGTGAGACCCACAGGTCGAGTGCTGGGGTGGAGGTGCGGGGACACAACCCTGCCAGAGGGGACCAGGACCCGGAAGAGCCCTGAGGGGGCATAGTTGGGCAGAGGTCATCGCCAACCGGCCGTGGCCAGAAACCTAGAGGGGTATTAGGGTGATTGAGCGGCAGGTATTGCCCAAGAGGACCCGGGGAGGTCCGAACAAGGACCCAGCCAGTAAGGGGCTGTGGGGTTGCGCTTTTGAGTTGTTTATTGGTTTTGTTTTTCCAGTCGAGGATACCCCAGCAGGAACCGTAGGGGTGGCACAGTCAGGGAGATAAGGTTAGGGAAACTTTGGCAGGGCCCAGCCTGAGCTGCAACCCTGTAGCGGGTCAAACAGGACATAGCAGGAGAGGACGGGGCCAGCAGGCCCATGAGTAATCCTATGAGGGCAGGACAGGCCAAGGGAAGCAACCAGCCCAGCAAGAAGAGGTCAGACCCACAAAAGCGGGGGAGAACACTAGAGGTGGCGTGAGGCCGGGGTGCAGGGGTGGCGGAGCCCCGCAACGTGACAACTGAGGGATCCCGGGCCGTGGAGCACCCATGAACTGACCTTGACTGAACTTAACACCAAGTCGTGGCAGGTGAGAACCAAGGTGGGGACTGGATGTTAAGAAAGCTACTCGATCCCGTAGTAATCCAGGGAGATCGGCGGCATCCTCTTTGCTGAAGGTGAGCCATCTACGGGGAGGGTCCTTGTTTGGCGGTCACACAGACCTTGGGGGCTCAGACAGTAAAGAAATTCTTCCTTATGTCCAGCCTGAAATGGTCTTGCAGTAGTTTATGACTGACCTTATCATCCCTTGGGGTGCTCTGGTGAACAAATTCGATTTGGCCAAATCAGATTTGGAGATTTGGCTATAGACTATAATGGGGAATCACTAAAATACCTATAACTTTGTCATTTTTTTGCAGATTCAGATGAAACCAGCAGGGATGGTAGCCCTTTCTGAGGACATGAGGCCTGCCACATTTCAAGGAGACAGGTGTAGGGGTTTCTGTGAAACTGCATCTCAAACTGTTGAAAGCAAAACGTGTATCACTTGCGTGTGCTAAGATGTGTAGGTTGTAGCCGTGTTGGTCTAAGAACATAGGCAGACAAGGTTCTTTGGGTCAATCTGATATCTTCTATTAGACCAACTGAATAGTTGGAGAAATATCTTAGCAAGCTTTCAGGTTTAAAAACCCTTCATCAGGCTGAGGAAGCATCTGCATTTGGTGTGTGTGCTCTTCCTGGATGGAATGAATAGTAAAGAAGCCAGAGGCTGGTATGCATTCAGGAAAGTGAATCAGTGAAAATGGCCTCCCTACCCTACCCAGGCCTCCCTACCCTGACAGGGTGAAGTTTTATGTCATGCTCAGGACCTGGGGTCTCCTCCTTCCCCATGGCCCCAGCTCATACCTTCAAGTTCTTCCTGGTATGGAAGCTTAGCAGGTAGATGTTCTTTCCCTGCTGGCTGGTGATAAACTAAACTACTGCTTCCAGCTCTGAGAGTGGGGCATTAAATGGTTCTGAAAGCAAATAAAAAAAAGCAAATAGGTGCAGAGTGAGAAGGGTGGCACTCACGCCATCTGCACATGGAGCTTGGGGAACCCCAGCAGCAGGAGGTTCACCTTCAGAAACACCGGCAAACCAGGATCCAAAGAGTTGTGGTGGAGTGTGTCAAGTATTTCAGTCACTTGCAGACCTGTAGGACACTGCCTGCCAGCCAACTTTGGTGAGACCGTTTCTAATTGGAGACCTACATACCCACTTTTCGCTTGCCACAACTTGGTGTTAAAGGAGTTGGTTCAGTACCTGGATGTCTAGTCCCATTAGTGTCCCACAGTCATCCCACGAGGTCCTATGTTCCTGAGGGCTCTGCCACCCCTACACACTCGCCTGTTCCACCGCGTTCTGTTCAGCCAGTTAGTCTTTCGATGTGACCTCAATTCCAAGCAAAACAGGAAAAACAAGAAAACAAAACCAGGCACTCCTGGCCTGGGTTACTATTCCAGCTGCTTTTAGCTGAGAGCAAAAAAACCAAAATTGACTTTTGTGAAGACCGTCCCTCTTTTCTGCCCATTTCCTCTCTTTGGTGGCTCTCTCTGAGCCTCTTGTTGAGGTTGCCATGATTCCTTTTGTCACATTAGGTCCATCGGTGACACCATTTTGGCGTGTGCCACTTTTACGTGCTTTACTGTACCGCCAATCTTTAGTGCCCCTCTATTAGGGACATTACGGTACAAAACTCTGCCGGGCTCTGCCAGCTTCCGGTGTGATAACAAACAGTTCTGAGCCCTGCCGGGTCAGCGGTCTTGGCTCTAAGTTTGCTCTGTGGGGCTTATTCTCTGCAAGAGCCTCCTACCGGCTCTCCACATCGCTCTCAGAGTTCCCTGCAGCGTGTGTCGGCTTGCTCCTCCTCCTCCTTCTGGTTCTACACTCCCTCTTTTTGCCTGTTCTGGGCTCTTCTTTATACCGGTGTTGGAGGTCCCTGCCCCTCCCCTTCAGAAACACTTGGGTAAGGGAGATTTCTGCCAGGCTCTTTGGAGCTGTGAACCTGGGGCCGCTGAGCCTTTGTTTAGCCCTTGTGATTTTGGAGCCCTGTGACTCTTTCTCTTTCTCACAGGGTGTCACAACATCCCCAGAAATGCTGAACACCCTCTCACTTGGAACACTGGTTGGTGGACAGGACAGGTATTCCTGAGCAACCATGGCCAGAGCCTGCCACACTTGGCTGCAGGTTGTCCAATAGGCCAAGGGGTCGCAGTGCAGTGGCAAGATAGGTAGCCACCGAGGCTTCTGTGCTACCTGCCAGATGGTGGGGTCTGCTGCCTCTGGACCCCAACATTGAAGCTATGCCCTTGGCCCACATTGGCAGTGGGTGTGGTGGAGGAAATTGGCTGGTAGTTGGAGTGCTGGCACAGGAAAGTGGGATCCCCCTTTTCCACGTCCCCCTGTCTCTGCCCTTCTGCCTTCCTGACTCTGTTCACCAGCACATCCATCCAGTGATTGAGGGTTTTGCTGCTGCAGACGCTCCCCTTCACCCTTGGGTTGCACATGCCCACCAGCACATGGACCACACTGGTCCACAACAGATCCAGCCGTTTTTTGATGTTCTCCTTCAGCCACTTCTGGTGAAAGTGGCCTGCCCCAGCCAGGAATATTGATCCCCTGGAACTTCTCCATTTGATTCCCAAGCTCCTTCACTATGGGGATCACCTGGCTAAGGAGGGCATGGCCAGCACTGAAGCTCTTAGTGGCCTCAAGGAATGGCTTGAGGACCACCAAGATCCAGGAGATGGTATCCCACTCAGTTTCTTAAAAGGTGCCACTGATCCCAATCTCCCTTCTGAGACTTTTTAATGGGTCTCCTGATTTGATTTCAATTTGGAGATTCGGCTGCTGAATCAGGCCAAATCGCTGAATCAAATCTCCTACTAAAGCTTACCACAGCCCTATTCTGGTGTCTTTCCTTTTAATGTTGCTTGTTTTAAACATGCTTATTCCCACTTAAGTCAAAAGGTGAATTTTTATGTTTGTGGCAAAACTCACCATGAGTTTCATTGTACAAAATTTCATGCAGGTTTTGTTCTGAATAGGGATGTGTTTAAGCACATGCTTAAATACTTTACTGAACTGGGTCCTTATTATAAATAAATCTTTAGTTGATGAAATCATGCGTGCACAAATACGCAAGTTATATTTTTTAACCATAAAGAAACAGGGTACAACTATAACCATCCCTAAAATATTTTCATTGTATTCCATGGTTACAGAACTTTTAAATACAGTATATATTTTTAATGCAGATACATGTAGACCCTGGTGCCCCTGGAAAAATATACTTCCCAGTACTTGTTTTTTAATTTTACCTTTTTCCCAACGTGTCAAGCAGGGCCAAGGCAGTGATCCTCCCCCTCTATGCAACACTGGTCAGGCTGCAGCTGGAGTACTCCGTTCAGTTCTGGGTGCTGCACTTCAGGAGGGACGTGGACAGCATTGAGAGGGTCCAGAGGAGGGCCACCCACATGATCTGGGGACCGCAAGGCAGACCCTACATAGAGACCATAACCTGTTCAGCCTTCACAAGAGAAGGCTAAGGGGGGACCTTGTGGCCATCTATAAACACACTAGGGGGGACTAGCAGGGTTTGGGAGAGACCGTGTTCCCCCTAGCGCCCCCCAGGGTAACAAGGAATAACGGCCACAAGTTGTTAGAGGGTAGGTTTAGACTAGACATCTGAAGGCACTACTTCACAGTCGGGGCGGCTAGGATATGGAACCAACTTCCAAGGGATGTGGTGATGGCTCCTACCCTGGGGGTCTTTAAGAGGAGGCTTGGCATCTACCTGGCTGGGGTCAATTGAGCCCAGTTTTATCTCCTGCCCAGGGCAGGGGGTCGGACCTGATGATCTGCAAGGTCCCTTCCAACCCTACTTCTATTAATTCTATGAATTTTAGACAAATTATGGGATATGTATGCCATTTGTTTCATAGAACAAGGTTCTGAGAGAGGCAGTTTTTTTTCCTCAGTATAGTTAATGGCCAACTGGACTTCAAGGGCCACCAGAGAGCTGTACTTGTTTACACTAGATGAGGATAATTTTAAAGACATTTAATTAGGCCTCTATCCCTACACATTCCATAGTATCCCACGTAGACATAGGTATTATCCTAAATACATATGTATTACCCAAGAACCTTGTCCACTTAGGCATATGTATTATCCTCCGGTTAGGCTTTTGTGTTCAGTGCCAACAGATGTTGTGTTGTTATAATTCATTGGACTTCCCAAACAGAGAGCACCAACAGCCCTTGCATCTTAAAGTGCCCCAGGTAGACATAAACAACATATTAATGATGATTCTTACTTAAGCAGATTCTTCATGGAACAAAATATTTGGTTTGTGCTCTGATGTTCAGCAAGTTCTAGATCTTGCATAGTGTCAGAGGGAATCATTTTCAGAACAGTGAATCTTTCACCCAAGCTCAGCTACTAAAACTCACTTAAGTATTCCAGTAGTTTTAACCTTGTTTTGACTGAAGATAGACATGTTTTCCATCAACTGGTGAATCAGTCATAGTTCTTAGTTCCTTGTATTAAATCTGCTAAGAGTACCTGCATTTTTCCAGAATCAGACTTGAGTAATTTCTTCTGCCTTTAGATCCATGCTCAGGAGAAACGTCAGTAATATCTCATGGTCCACAAGGATTGTTGCCACGAGGTTGTGAAAAAAGTGGAGCTGTCTTGTCATAATTTATTAATACAGCATGTTACAGGGATGTTTAGTATGTGAATATATTATTTTAATGCAATACAGGACTGTAAGGGAAAGCAAGCAGGAAGTAAAAAAGGATTCCTTATAAGCTACATTTTTGCAAACATTTTAGGGTAGTTAAGTGACAAGTCCAGGGTTGGAAAAGGCCCAACAACAAACAATCAAACAGACTGCATTAGTTTTAAAAACAAACTCTCTCAAAAGGAAAGGGGTTCATTCAGAAAAACCCAGCTGAGACACAGACACCTGCTGGGGTGTCAGAAGAAGCTGCATTTGCGTTGGTTCCCCTCAGGGTGAAGTATGTCATTAGGAAAGAGGGACCTGTGTAGGCTGTTTTAAAATCCCCTTTCTCTATAAGTTTTCTTCCTACATATAAAATAAGCAACAATGGCTTTTGAACAGGTTTTTTTCTCACTATATATGTGACTGGTCATGCACACATGAAGCTGAGAATCACAGATGCTGAACCCAATTGGACCTGCTGGGTATGCACAATTAACATATGGGCTAATTACAGATAGTCAAAAACTTAGCTGAATCAATTCAATCTTTGCAGGTTAGTCTAAGTTGCGTAGATTGAACCAATAAGCAAGTGAACAGATATTTACTTTTGAATCTGGAAATGCAGCCATATGCCTGCAGTCCAGCCCAGAAGCCAGGGGGTCCTAGAGCATGCCTCCCTGCTCAGGGTGCTAGAGTATGGCTCGCATGGCTAGGGACAGAAATTACACATAAACTAGTATAAGTGACTGGAAACCAATTCGAATCTATAACACAACAGAAATTCAGTGCACATAAGTCACTATCAAAATGGCTGAAACCAGCCTAAGATAAACCTGGATAGATGTAGTATCAGACTTGACTGATTTAGGTTAAATTGGTTTACTGAACTTCTGTCCCAGATCCCTCCAGATTCAAATTAACTCGGACCTCCAGGATGCTTTGCATCTCCCCCGCAAAACCCTCCTTACAGGTTGGGCAGGCTAGCCTTGTCTCAAGCTGTCTGCTCCAGCCAAGCAGGGTGGCATGCCCTAGCGCCCCCTGGCTTCTGGCCTGGGCCACCGCAGGTATGTGACTGCATTCCCCGAATCAGAAGTCAATGTCTGTTCACTTGTTTATCAGTTCAGTCTAAGCAGCTTAGACTGACAAGCCAAGATTGAATAGTTTCAGCCTTGGGTTTTTTGACTGAACTTAGCCATAGTGTGTCATAGCCTAGGGCCCTGCCCAGGAGTGGTAGAATTATGTGATTTTGTTCTAGGGGAGATCAGACATGGCCCTCACTTAAAGGGGTGCACTGAAAGGGACTGGAGAGGGGACAGACAAGTAGCTAGTGCTGTACCATGACATAGACATTCTGTGGCGTCTCCATGGTGACACTGATGCAACTTCTGGAATATCTTGTGACTGAAGAGACCAACTACATAATAGTGATTTCCTGTCCCTCCATTAAAATAAATATCCTTTTAAATATGAGGAACAGCTTAACCAATATGAGGAATAATATGGCCAAATAAATTAAGGTGAAAAAATGTATTTCATTTCAAGCATAAGTTTTCATATAATTCAATATCTTCTAGCTCTTTTTATTTCTTGTGAAATAATGTATTTCTATTTAAAGAAAACAGAAACCATTTAAAATGTTGACAATTTCAGCTAATACATTTTTTATTACTTTTAAGTAAATATAAAAATAATTCGGACATTAAAGAGAAACTATTTCTTTTCCTTTATTTTTTACATTTATACATTTTTCATTTTTAAAATATTGCTGTTCACAAAATGAATATAATAGTTAAAAGAATGAAATAGCTATTTTTTACCCATCCTATGGACACCGTGTGACATTTCTAACCCTTTTAGAAACCTGATGTGATAACTGTGACACATTGTTCTTTTATTACATTTTGATGTCTAATTGTATGGATGTCACTTTCTCATTTCAGAATACTGCAGTGTTATAGTCACTGATAATGCTTTAATCACTTGGTAGCATTGTAACTGCAGCCTGGAGTGCGGATTGCATACAAAGATCATGTGGGCATATGCCACCTAATCAGATCCATGCCATAGAAGTGGTCTGACATTGCCTTGCAGGCTTGTTTTCTCCCTATGTCACCTGACTGAAATGTCTTTCCTGACTGAAATGTTTTTGTCTAACCAAAATTTTTTGACTCAACACAGGGGAAATTAAATATCCTGTAAAATTAAGGAGGCCAGAGGCAGATCCAGAGGGGATGCTATGACAGGTTTGCCACCTCCCTTTCAGACTGCCCCACAGGTGCAGCAGGTGGGACTTTAAGTCCCTGATGCAGGTAAGAAATTTCCCCCTTCCACTCTTGGCAACCCCTCTCTTCTCCTTTGTGTTCAGTGACATGTCCCCACCCCTTCCCTTACCTCCTTTCCCATTGCCCCCATCCCCCCCATCTGGTCTTTCCACTGCCACTGTCCAAAGCTGAAACCAACTCCTTGCACTTCTGCTCCTTGCAATGCTAGATGGAGTGGGCTAGGAGGGGCTGGGACAGTGCCAATGGAAGGCAGATATCCCAAACCCCTTTCTGCACCCAGAGACATAAGTAAAGAGGGCAAGTGGGGGAATGGGAAGAAAGGAGAAGGGAGGTGCCACTGAGCATGGAAGGGAGGGGCACGGCTGCCAAGAGCCAAGATGGGATGACAGATTCTTACCTGAATCGGGGGCTTTAAAAAAGTCCCTGCAGCATGGTCTGCTCTCCTGGCAGGGAGGTGTAAGAGGAGGGGAGCCTGGAAGTGGGGGTGCAGCTACCCCTGTGGCATCAGTTGCTTCTCACACACCCCACTTTTCAAAATCCTGGATTCACCTATGAAGGAGGCCAAACTACTTGGCATAATGGCCTATTTTAGTTTTAAACTATGAAATGTACAATGCTATAACAGAGGCATAGGCAAGCAGTTTTTCACCCTGGGCAGCAGTGATGAACGGGCCAGTGGCTGGGTTACAGGCAGCAGTGGCTCTTGTTTTTGCACCTTCCCCAAGTTGATTCTTGGGGCTGGTGCTCTATTTGCACCTCTTTAGTTATGCTACTGTGCTATAGTCTTGCACCCTGTCCCTGGCTAAGGAATAAATTGCAATGGGTGAGATCTGCTGCTGTTGTGGTTTGAGTAGCAGTATTGCAACTAGTGAGCTATGTAGATATTTGCCATTTGAGGATATAGCACACTATTTTCATTTTCTTTCAACTCTTCAGTGTTCGGCAATTCAAGTTGCTAAACTCAAAAGCACTTTTAAGGGATGTTCAGCTAATAGCGGCAAGTAATTTTATAAAAAGCAGTTTCTCAAGAGGAAGTGATTTGAGGTTCCAAAAAATTGTATTTAAAAGTGCAGCATATCTGCAGAATTAGTTACCTCTCTTCCAGACTTACACACACATTTGAATATTTCCATTCATTGGAGTGAATCTACTTACATATATAGAATTAGGCTCTTGAGTAAGTCTTGGTAAGACCAGGACCGTAACATTTGTAAATATATCATCTTTGCTAGAGAATATAGCTTACCAGTTTTAAAATATCTGAAAACTTATTGTGCATCTATTCTTTCAATAAAGTACAAAGAAAAATTGAGTAAGGTCAAAGACTCAGAGAAAGCTTGAAAGTGCTGTTTTAACTTAATGGAGTATTTATGATCGGTTGCAACCCCCAAAATATTTATGCACTTGTAAACCATGGTGTTTTGTGACTATACAAAATCAGAGCATAAAAATTGTTCCTATTAGTGTCTAGCAGAAGCTAATATATGGTGTCAGACTTTCTTGTTGCTTTATTCTTTGCTATACACTTCAGTCAAAAAACCCACATATCTAACTGTAAAATTTAAAATGAGCTTCTCAATTAAATACTAGCCTGATTTGTTTCAACTATTGTATAATTCATCTAAAAGGGAAAATATTTGTGCGTATCTAAGGCAAAGAGTTCTCTTGTACACTACAATGTTGTATTTAGCTTTGTTAAGAAGTTGGCTCCAACTAAATAATGAAGATATTTAAAAATCCTCCTGAAGTTCTTCCTATTGTTAAAAATTTAAGAGGATAAAAACTTTCTAGGCAGTGAAGCAGATTGAAAAATATTATCATTTTCCATCTATAGGAAATTCTTACTTTTGTCGAAGTAACTGAAGATTTTTCAGTTGGAGATGAAAAGCTTGTGGTTTTTAAGCTAAAATCTGGAAGTTTTTCAATGGAATAGTCTGGATTTCCATAGAAAATAGACATTTACTGCTAAAAATTTAGGTTAGCTTAGATAGAATTTTTTCAACATGTCTGGCTCCGAGTACACTGTAATCAAGAGATGAAAATCCCTGCCCCCATTTTAACTCAGAGTTCAGTTTGCCAGGCAATAGAGCACAGTTTCTCACCCTTTTAGATGCAAAACACACTTCGTTAAACTAAGGCATCCCTGGTTAGACTGAAGGCAGTCCTTGGAAAGTGCCAGCTCTTATCTTTCACTCATTTTTGACTATGGAAAACAAATAAAGCATTCTTTCTGTTGCAGAGAACTCAGAAAGTCCATAACAGGTTAGAATGTATTGAATACTATGGATTCCTATTTGGAAATTTCTGCGTGTATCTTGTGACTCCTGTTTACCAACCTAACAGTACTCATATTATGCCTCACCCTTAAAAGGACCTAATGGCACCCTGTTTGAGAATCACAGCAGTAGGGGGTACAAAGGGAGACTGACATATAACAACAAAGCCCCCTCGTACCTACACAATATTAAGAGTGTGGACAGGCTACAAATTTCCAGGACCATGAAACCGGAGAAAAGCGGGTACAGTTATTCAAGCCTCCAGATCATCATAGAGCATGGCAAGACCATAGATGCTGTTAGCACTCAGCAGCCAGGTGCTGGTGTGGAGTGATTTCAGTATGATTTATGGGGGTCCCCTCTCCAGAGGTTCCTGAGGACACCTGAGTACAGAGGAAAGTGCTAATCGGCTGGCTGCCTAGGGAACCACACCCACTGGGGGTCTCTCCCCCCAACCTCAAAATGGATTATAGAGCCACAAGACACTTAAGCAACATATTTCTCTACAAATGTTAATAGTCTAAATGTTTCCTGTTAGGGTCCATCCTTTATCTGTAGCAGTATGATTTTGCCCTGGACTTAGATTGGGTCTTTGATTTTGTCAGCATAGTCTAAAAGTTAAAATGAGAAACTACCAAAAGGACTCTACAACATTTTGAAAAGAGAAACAAAATGACAAGATTTGTTATAGAAAATACCAGCTTGAAAGTGTTACTTACTGTAGAGACTTAAGGTTTATTTTAATTTCATTTATCTTTCCTGTCCCCTATATTCAGTAAGGACAAATGCAAAGTCCTGCACTTGGATGGAAAAATTGCATGCCCAAATATAGACTGGGGAATGACTGGCTAGGCAGAGAAGGACCTAGGGCTCACACTTAACCATAAACTGGATATAAGCCAACAGTATATTCCAGTTGCTAAAAAAAGCCAACAGAATACTGGGTTGTATTAACAGAGCATCACATGCAAATGAAGGGAAGTGATTCTTTCATTTTTTTCAGCACTAAGGCCTCACATAGAATATTGTGTTCACTTTTGGGCCTCACACGTCAAGAAAAACTTGCTTGGAAAAAGTCCAGTGGAAAGCAATAGAAATGATTAGGAGCCTGGCATTGGCAATGCAAAAGGGGTGCACCTGGGTGCACGTGCACCCCCTGGAAGTGCCAGCTGCAAAACCAGAAGTGCTCGGCAATCAACCAAGTTGTGCAAGTCCCCTGGCACAACTTTACAAGCACTCGTGGTGCTCTGGTGAGGTACTTGAGGCCTGGAAGAGGGCCAATGTGGTCCCCATCTTCAAAAAAGGCAGGAAGGAGGACCCGGGAAACTATAGGCCGGTTAGTCTTACCTCGATCCTAGGCAAGCTGT
>NW_017728931.1:89997439-90015444 GCF_001723895.1 Crocodylus porosus | reverse complement strand
TAGATGGTCTGCTCAGGTCCCTTCTGACCCTAGAAACTATGAAACTATGAAACCACTGGAGGATTTCCCCCAGATGGGCTGCTGGTGGACCCCTCCTCCCCCCTGTCAGTGATCTGGTGTCCCCCCAGACTTGGGAGGCACCAGTCACCCATGGGGCCTTGGATGTACAAATTATGAGGAAAAGTCGAAAGAGCTAAAATAATTTAATCTGTAGGAGAGAAAACTCAGGGGGGATTTGATAACAGTTTTCAAAAGCCTGAAGGGCGATTACAGAGAGAATGCAGATGGGCTTTTTTCCTGGACAGGACTAGAAGCAATGGTCTCATGCTGCAGCAGAGGAAATGTATTTTGGAGATTAGGAGGAACTTTCTCATTATGAGGATGGTAAGGCATTGGTACAGGCTACCTACATAAGTTGTGGAATCTCCATGTTTGGAAGGTTTCAAGATTAGGTTAGACAGACATTTGGCTTGGGTGCTTTAGTAAGGGGATGATCCTTCCTTGAGCAGGGGACTGGACTAGATGACCTCCTAAGGTCCCTTCTTGCCCTACTTTCCTGCGATCCTGTGATCACATGTTCCTATGGTAGCTATTTTATTTCCATTGATTCTTGAAGTTAAATCCTATGTCTCAAAATGCTCACTGACTGTTCTTGTTGCTTCTCCAGATGGATGCTGCTTTTATTTGGATTAGTAGTTCTCAACCTTTTTAGACTCCAGGCACCCCTTAGTAGGCTTGAGGCACCTCTCGAAAAATATCATCTCTTAGTTTTCATTCTGTTTTTGGCCACAAAAAAATAATAGAGTAATTCTGTTGCAGAGAACTCAGAAAGACCACAGCAGGTCAGAATCTTTTTAACATTATGGATTCCTATTTGAAATATCTGAGTTTATCTTCCGAATCTTGTCTGTACACCTAATAGTGCTAACACTGTGCCACAGCACCCTGATTGAAAATCACTGATTTGGATCGTTAAGTTTTCTTATAATTTATGAACCTCTGAAGAACATACCCAGATAGCTGGATAGGTAAACCGCCAGTTATTACCAAACAACATAAGTACAATTTTAAACTGAATGTTGTATATTTACCATGGTTATTTTATTATCAATCCAATAAGGTTCACTGTGAATTCAAAGTATAAATTTGAGGAATGTACAAATTTGAAATAATTAATTTACTCCTGAGTTTTCCAGGTGGCAGAAAATTTGGCTAACTTCATCAAATGAACTTCTTATGATAAATACTGACTCACCTCTCCCTGCATTATCATTGTTTTGTTAAGTTAAAAACTTAACTAATAATTACCATTATTAGAAGCCATCCAGTACTATTCAGGCTAAATTGAGAATTAAAACATTATAATTCACATGAAATGTTCAGTATTATTCAAACTAAATCCAGCTGCAGGGTGTGAAGATTCTTTTCCTTTTCTGCTAAATAGAAATATTTCACAAAGGGGAGGAACGAGAGGAGGGAAAAGAGAAAGTGTGGCATGTGTTAAGGATGGGTAAAAAGGAATATTAACAATACATGACTATAAAGGATTGAAAGAGATCTTATTCTGAAATATGTAACTGAATGAAGGCATTAATGGAAGTCTCTTTTTTCAAGATCTTTCTTTAGATCTGTTCAAAAAATAAAATTCTTGATGCAACTTATTAATCTAGGAATTCATGTGCTGGAAAATAACTAAGGGAAAAATATCCTAAGTACTGCTATAAATCTCTACTTGCAAAAATTTCGTGCAGTTACTTGAAATTCTTGAGTGCTCTGTAGATTGATTAGGGATTTTTTAGCTGTCATCGTCTGTACTCACCTAGTAAAGTGTAGGTTGGAAAGTTATTTTTAAAGGCATTTTTACTGTAAGGGAAGCAGCAGGACTGTGATGGAGAGCATAACTGCTAGTAAAATTAAAATGAAACATTGAAAATTACAAGGTTAGAGCCTTTTAAATAAAAGCAACCTGTGAGAAAGAATGGTGATAACATTATTTTCAAATGGAACTTGTTCTGAAAGAAGAGCAGAGTTAAAGAATAAGCTTACCTGATTTCACATCACCTATTGTGATACTGCCATTCTACATAATAAGTAATAACTGAGAACATACATTGATAGCAGTTAGTAGTAGCATTTGACACCTGGAATTAGTATTGTATTGATTAATACATAGTAATAGCGTCAAAAGAACCTTCTAGAAATAAAAATTCTGGTACTTAAGGTTCTGAAGATACAGGACCATTGCTGGCCTACTGTACAATGGACAGAGCAGGATTTCAGTATCTTGCCCAGTGTTTTTGCAGCCTCTTGGAACAAAGGATACCAGATGCATGTAAGTTCCCCATGCTCCTGCAGCCAGGAGATCCATTGGTAAACAGGGGGTGCTGGGGAATAGGAGGTAGGGGAGCACAGAAGAGGCAGAAGCTGCCTTTGAGAGCAGCCTTGAAAAGATTTTGTGGTAAAATTCCTTACCTCTGCGGAAGGAATCTATAAATGTAGAGCCTTATTTCAGGGTTTTTTATAGTGGGGTAATGAGTGTTGGCTCTGGGAGAATGAATAAAACAGGAAATCTCATGAAGTGTACAGCTGTAAAACAGAAGTCATGGGATTGAAGTTGCTTACCCAGTCCTTTCCTTCTGCCTCAAATTCTATTGTTAAGCAAGATTAACAGCTCCCAGTACTATGATCCCCAAAGAAGCCTTTTAGGATATTACAGAGCCCTACTTCCCCTTTCACCTGTGCATGTGTGCCCTTCCCTATCCCTGCTGCAGCTGCCAGAAGCCCGTGGCCTGTGGCCAGGCTGGCTTGGCCCTACCACTATCCTGCGTTTGGAGGGGACTAAATCCACTGCCTATGTTGTGCCCCCTGCCACCAGGTGAGTGGGGCCCCGGGTGGGCTGGGGGAAGATAGGAACCTGGGTGGCTCATCCAGGCACATGGGAGGATCCTGCCACTGCATGCACCTTGGCGGGGGCCTGGAGGACACATGCTCCCCCAGTCTGTGCGGGGTTCGGGGCACAAAGCCCAGTGTGCAGTGGCAGCCACCTCTGCCCCGTGCAAAGACAAGGGGGAGTCATGTGCTCCCCAGGCGTCTGCCAGGGTGCATGTAGTGGTAGGAGCCCCGCCCATGCACCTGGACAATCTGCCCAGGCTCCAACCCTCCTCCGGCCTGGCTGGAGCTGCACTCACCCCTCCTCTGCCCCACTACCTCCCTCACCACAGGGTGGCAGCGCGTGGAGGAGACTTGCCCCACCCACCCGGCCTGGCCCTGGTGGCAAGAGGCATGGCTCAGCCCAGCCACATGTGTCCCGCCGCCGTCCCACCACTCCCAGACTGCATCCCATCTTCTCTGCACATGTGTCTGGCTGCTCCCAATTGTGGTGCCTCTGACAGTTGAACTCAGTTGTGGGGGCCTGAGCATGCTTGCGATCACTCGCCCCCAGACTAAGATCAACTGTCAGAGGCTCCATGATTAACCAGTCAATCGGGATCCACTGGTTGGTGACCACTGTGTTAATCATAATTCAGACCTTAACCACAAAAGGTATTCAGTGCTTTGCAGTTATATAAATCTGCATACAAGAAAGAAGAACATGAATTAAGATAAAGACAATTAACCCTGAAGGAGTGCTTTCTTGTAAATCTAAACCAGAATCAGTCAAGCCAGGGTATAACATCAGCATAGTCAGTCATTCCATGTACAGTTCCTGTGACTCAGGAATAGCTACCTTCTTAGCTATCTGAGATTTTTCCAGTTACAATGATCTGTTTGTTCCAGAAAATGGAAAATGAATGCTCAAGTTCTTGGTTTGGCAGGGTCAAATGAGAAAAAAAGTTGTTTTCAACTTCCACAGTTGGTTGTAGAAAGATTCCAGTGCCCAAGAGACCAGTTGTAGTATGGAATATTTAAACCTCCTGACTATTAAAATACAGCCTCTCCCTCCCACTAGAATGCAGCAACCTCATAATGCCATAATCCAAATCTATAAAGTCTTGTAGAGCTAAATATGTAGCTTTGTGGTTGAAGAAATTGTAACATTTTTGCCCATATAATACACAGTGAACCTTGATTTTCACCTTTTCTTACATTTATGAATCTTCAAATGTGTGCCTGTATTTTAATGTAATACTTTGTGTATATATTCTGGGCATGTCTACATGTGAATTTAAGTGTGCTTAAATTTAATGCACATTAAGTTACAGTGCATTGTTTTTTGGCAGATGTCTACATGTGGTGGGATTTGGGTATAACTTTAGTTCCAAGTCACTCCAGCCCTGCCATGTACCTCTGTGGCCACTGGCGGGAGTTCCAGCCTCTGAACACGTGGCTGCCAGCACTTGACGGTCATGTTGAAGGCAGAGCCAGTTGCCAGCAATTGGCAGCCGTCTTGAAAGCACACCCTCTGCACTGTGACCTCTGGGGTATGTTTCCTGTGTCAGAGGAGCAGCAGCATGGCAGATACCCGGCAGCATGTGCTTGCTCTGCTCCTGCTGCAGTTGCCCTTCCTAGCCTTGGCTGTCCCAGATCCTGGCCCTGGCACCCAAGGACAGGGTCCGCCACTTCTCAGGGCTGCTGCTGCTGTAGTGCTTGCTTGCTGCCATTCTGCATGCCTGCTACTCAGCTACTGAGTGCTGCCCGATTCTCCTGGCCACCTGCTGGATGACTGGTACATGGCCTTCCAGGGCCCTGCCTCTGTACAGCTGCTTCTGCCAGCCCTGGCAACCATAGACTCCAGGACACCATGACCGGGTCTGCTGTCACTCTCCTGTCCCACCAGCCCTGCCTCTTCTGGGCCCACTGTGCCAGTCAGGACTGGTGGCAGCGCATTGTGCTGCAGGAATGGGATGATGAACAGTGGGTCAACACATTCTCGATGACCCAAGCCATCTTTGAAGACCTGCTGTGCCAACTCCAGCCCCACCTGGAATGCCAGGACACGGAGAAGCATCCGGCCACCCCACCGACACCCGCTGTTGGCACTGGATTTGTGACCCAGGTGCCTTTTTCTGGGGGTCTCAAAACCCTCAGACTGACCACGACTTTTCCATTTGATAATAGGCAAATTTATTGATACACAGTGATAACAAAAAAGAGTAATACAAGTAATTCTATAGCTACCGTTTCTAGGGCTGGCATCAGAGTCAAGATGCATCTGGCCAGAAACTGAGCTTCACTCTAAGGTTCTCCCTTGAAGGTCAGATGTCAGCAGCCCTGAGGTCGGAGGCCAAGGCTCCCCTCCCCCACTGTGGGATAGATGAAATGGGCTGCTGGTTTGCCCTCTGTCAATGTGCCTCAGGTTCCCCTCTTGCGGGGACCCCTTGGGGTGGGGGGAAGGAGCTTTTGGGGACACTTCAGAGATGCAGACCCTTTGTTGCTTGAAAGTCTCTGATTTTGTATTCTTTTTCCCTCCTGATGACTCTTCATCCATGAGCATCACTGATTGGTCTTTCTGTGATCATCATACCATCCATGTTCTGTCCTGTCACCATATTCCTTTATTTTACAAACCCATCACATGCAAATATCTGAATTTGGGCTTTACTTGTTTCTTCTAATTTGGTCAGTCTACCAAAACTGGAAATCCTAAGGGCTCTGCACTTGGGCACTGTGACTTAGCACCAATGCTGCAGAGTCCCTTATCTCTGTAATGGAACACTGTGGTTCATGTCTTCAGTTTCTCAATGTCTGCTTGCTGCTTGCCTGTCAGATGTAATGGGCCTTGAAGGTAGTTTTTGTCACAATCAGGCTTTTCGAAATCAATTAAGCCTTGCTTTTCCCCTGGACCATTGTTCTAATGCAATATCTATTTTACCTACAAGGCAATTCCTAAAAGCAAACCTCTAAATACCATTTTCTAGCCATCAGGAGGGTCCAGTCTGTGGTGTGCCACTGGTGCAGCAGGCACATCTAGGTGGCTCCAGCAGTAGATGGTGGTGACCCTGATCTAGCACTCCCACAGGGCCTTGCAGCCTCTCCCCCAGGTCCAGATATTGGTTCTGGAGAGGGAAGAGACAAAAGCCTTTTGTGTGAGTTTGCAACATTGCTGAGATAAGATGCTCTGTACCTGGGGTCCTGCACTGTCCAGCCTGAAATTGGAACCCGGCCATGTGCGGGTGCCCAGGGTCCATGATAAGCTGTCTGGGCAAGGCTGGGCCCAGGCAGCTGCCAACCAAGCCCCCCAGCCCTACTTGTTCCCCTAGGGCCAGTGGACTCTTAGGTCAGCCTGCTTCCTCTGACCTGTTTCTGGGTAAGCCAGGTTGCTGGCAGCACCTGCTGCTGCAGCTCCAGACTCTGCTCTCCACCTCTGTCCCTGTAGGCCACCCATTGTACCATGCTGCCACCCAGCCCATAGCACCTGGGTTCAGGGCACACGGGGCTCCCAGACAACTGGGCGAGGGACTGGCCATGCCTCTATCCTCTCTGCTGGGGGCCTCTTTGGGAAGGAACCCCAGGGTTGCCCCCCCTCACCCCGTGCCACTGCTGTGCCCTGGGCGTGCCTCTGCTGCATGTGCCCTAGGAGTGCAATGAGCTCTTTATGGAAGTGGAGGGCTGCCCAAGCCACTACACCTGGGTGTACTGCTGATCCTGCTGGTGCCCCAGGCACACTTGTGTACTTGGTTTGGGACCCTGAGCTATGATGGCAAGGGGGACAAGCCTAGTCTGTCTTGCAACTTCTGCCACCACCTGGAGGCCTACCCATTGCAGTGCTACACATCCCTGCCCCTTGCTGATGAGGAGAACATCACTGCCAGCACCAATGACTTCCTTACCATGCGAGAGGCCTGTGCCCACATTGGGCTGCTCAGTAAAGTTTTGAATTGTGTCCTGCCTCTCTGCATATGGGGGGGGGGGGCAGGGGGGAACCTGGGACCAGGGGAGTGCAAGTGGGCTGGTCAGGGAGTGGTGGCAGGTGCCAGTGGATGGGGCAGGGACTGGGAGGGCCTTCCCCCCGTGCAGGACTTACCATGCATCTGAGGGTGGCTTAGAGTGGGGTCTCTGTCAGCGATGACATCCAGCTGCACCTGATGTCCATGGCCTGCAGTGTGCTGGAGGTTGGCAAATGCCCCCCACATGGAACAGCTGATAGCTGGCAGTGGCATTGCTGGCTGCTCCTCATGGCAGGGTGTGGGGCTGGGCCAAGGGCAAAGCAGCTGCTGGGCAGGGCTGTCTGAGTTGCCAATGGATGCAGCAGCTGGGGAGGTAGGTGGGGTGGGCTCTGAAATCCCTTTCACTGGTGATGTGTCACTAAAGGCATCAGGTCGGGGTGCAGGTGAGGGTAGGCTGCCCTGGTGATGGAACTTGCAGGAGTATGGCCTATCTTCTGTGGCACCAGAATGGAGGTCAGCTCCCCCATGAAGGGCTGGTTTTCTGGGTATGTCTGGGCCAACAATTGAAATCACTTATGGCTA
This sequence comes from Crocodylus porosus, assembly GCF_001723895.1. Taxonomy (NCBI): domain Eukaryota; kingdom Metazoa; phylum Chordata; order Crocodylia; family Crocodylidae; genus Crocodylus; species Crocodylus porosus. The sequence continues at coordinate 90,008,035 of NW_017728931.1, read as the reverse complement.
CCCACTGACCCTGCAAGAACTTGACTTTCACATGGCACTGCTATGCTGTCCAGGAGTGGCCTAGTGTATGCATCCCACCTGTAATGGCCTCATAAATATGTGTGTTTGAGTGAAACTGCCTCTGGACATTGGCCCTGCCCCAGAGTACGAGGAGGTCACACACCTCCTTGTGGGTCCAGTTAGGGGTGCAGATGCTCAGGATGGGCATGGGCACATGGGCAGAGCTGGGGTTCAGTGGGGACAACGTGCTGAACATGCTCCCTGTGCTGGCTGTCTCTGCTCTCGCATGGCTCTCCTTGTGATGCCAGCCCTGGACAGCTGCCAGCAGCATCCTGGACAGAGGCATGGCCAGGGATAGGGCATCCCGTGGTAGAGGCACTTCACCACAGTGCCTGCAAAGAGACAGAGGTTGAGTAGGAGCAGGAAGCAGGTGTTGACCCTGCTGCCATAGAAAGCAGGGCCAGTGGCCCTGGGGGGAATCTCAGGGCTGGGCAAGAGACACAGCAGGCTGCAGCTCTTTGCAACACTAACCTGTGGCCAAGCTGCAGCTCCAGCTAGGGGACAGGATAGGGAGGCTGCCTGGGTCCTGCCTAGGGGGATACATGGGACCAGTGCAGACAGCACTGGCTCCTTCATGCTCCCTGTGCTATGTGCCTCAAGGCACAAAAAATGGCTGGAGGCTTTTATATCCTGCATCTAGGGGCTGCCAGAGGACATGCATGTGTAGACATGCCCCCTTAATGCACCTTAAATCAGGCTAATGTGCATTAAATGTGCATGTGTAGACATGCCCATTGTGTATGTGCGTACAAGTACATTTCTCCAAATAACCATATTTCATTTTCAACCTAATTTCACTTTTCTTGTACAAGACAGCCGTTTCTTACCTTCATCTACTAAATATTTCTTTGATACATGTATAGAAAACGATTATACCCCCTCCCAGTGAAAGTTCAAAAAATAGTGAAAAGAAACAAAATATCCTGTAAGCTTCTATGAGGAGGGCTTGTCTTCTTAATATTTGTAAAACTCCAACTATTATTTAAGGCACTCTAGAATACTTATTGTTTAAGTACTACCAGGGCTTAATTCTGAGGAGATACCACACAGGATCAGATCCATAATTAAAAAAATGAATTACACATATGTGAAAAGCATTCTGAAGAAAAGCACAAAATGTGCAAAAAGCACAGAATGGCAAAATTGTGGTGCTGGGGTTTGGATACCATTATGCAAACATTTTCAGGAACATTTGATCTCCTTCAGGCTTTCAAACAGGTTAGGAAGCTTATGCAGATTAGCTAACTAATGGGAACTCCTGGATAGAATAAGCTTTGCATCAAATTGTGAACTCCATCCTTTTTGGTTTTCATAGAATCATAGATTCATAGAGGTTTTAGAACCTCTATTTTATTTTGTAACCTTCCATTTGTGCAACCTTCATGTTGTAGCTCAACATCCATTGTAGAATGGAACATCCTTTCTCTAGTAGTGGCTTGATTCTTAGTTGAATGACTGTATCTAAGGAGCTGGCACAAAGCAATGTCATATGATCAACTCTTGCTTTCTCTTATCAGTTGGTCCATACCAGGGAACAATGAACTATCTAAACTAACCACTTTCAGCTAGGGTTCTGCAGCATGCTGGGATGCCTTGAGATGCTTTCAAGCATGCTGTGGGATGCCACCACACAAGGTTAGCGCTGTTAGGTGTACAAATATGATTTACAAGATAAACACAGAGATTTCAGATAGGACTTCATAATGTTAAAAATTCTGATCTGCTGTGGTCTTTCTGAAGTCTTTGGAACAGCAGAATTGCTTTATTATGTTTCTGCAGTCAAAACATGAGTGAAATCTAGGAGCTGGTATTTTCCAAGGGGTACCTTGAATCTCTCAAGGGTGTCTCATGGGGACCCCTTACTCAGGGGTTTCTCAAGTCTAAACAGGTTGAGTACCACTGGTCTACACAGAAGCCTATTTGGGGAAAGGGGCTGCTGGTTTTTTAGCTTTCATACATAGCCAAGAGCTCCAGAGGCTGTATTTAAGTGGGGATGCTCCCAGTGAGTGGGGGGTCATTTTATTTTTGTCCAAGGGCATTCTGAAATAAAATGATCCAAACCACAAGTATGGGAAAGCATGCTGCCATGATGGCAAACATGAACTATGTATTGAGAAAATAAAGTAAAGCTATGCATTCATTGCTTTTAACAAAAAGTAACTTTAGATGCTCATGTACATAGTCAGCACATTCACATATCTCACAGGCTGTCCATCTCAAGATAAAGATTTGGCTGTGAAAAGCTGTGCATTGGGGAGGGGGATGGGGGCAGAAAGACAGAGCAAGAAGGAAGGAGGGACTGTGCCTTGCTTGAGATACTGGTCAGACCTCAGATGCAGAGAATAAGGAGGAATACTTGGCTAAGTCAGGTTGGTTGTGTTGCTTCCAGATCTGTATCGAAGATCTCTACCAGATTCAAGAAGTGCACGGGCCAGCCAGAGGTAATGCTCTCCTAGACTTGGTCTTGGCCAAAAGAGTTGATCTGGTGAGCGACTTGAATATAGAGGGTAGCCCAGGCGACATCAGCCATGAAACCATTACATTCTCTGTCCGTCACAAGGCAGGCAAATCAGCTAGCAGGGTTGAAGTTTTGGATTTCAAAAAAGTGAATTTCAACAGGCTCAGGGTAATAGTAGGGGAAGTGCCGCAGGACCAGTGACCAAAGGTAAAAGGAGTACATGAACAGTGGTCGTTCCTCAAGGACACAATTCTCAAAGTCCAAAAGAAGTCCATTCCCGTATGGGGGTAAGGTAGCAGAAGGGCTGGTAAGTTCTCTTGGCTTAATAGGGATATCATGGTCCTCTTGAAAAAAAGAGACATACAAACAATGGGATATTGGGACAGTCCCTAAGGAAGACTATATGACAGCAGCCTGCATTTGTACGAGCAGATTAGAAAGGCTAAGGTGGTGACTGAATTTAAACTAGCATCAGAAATCAAGGACAATAAGGTGTCCTTCTTTAGGTATGTAGGGAACAGGAGGAAAACAAATGGAAGCATGAGGCCATTCCTTAACAACTCAGGACAGCTAGTTACTGACACTCAGGAAAAACAATTAACTCCTGAATGACTACTTTGCTTTGGGATTTCACCAGACTAAGGGGAAAATCATACTAGATAAGGTTCAGAATGGGCACGGTGGATCTCAAGAATGCGACCATCGTGACCATCTACAAGAAGGGGTAAATCTGACTCTGGGATCTTACCGGGGGATTTCCCTGCTGTCCATTGCAGGTAAGATCCTGGCCTGCATCCTCCTGAACTGCCTTGGTCCCATCACCGAGGAGCTCCTTCTGGAAACCAGTATGGCTTCTGGCCATCCCGAGGCACTGCAGACATGGTTTTCGTTGCTAGGCAGATCCAAGAATAATGTTGGGAGCAGAAGCATGCCAGCTGAACATCCCTTGTGCTGTCTACATAAATAGGGAGGCTCTGGAGTATGCGGAGTACTTTCCATATCTCAGCAGCCACCTCTCTCTCAACAGGCTACCATCAATTAAGAAGTCCACTGATCAACTGCACCAACAGTAGGAATGATCACTTTCCTACTGTTCACGTTGAGCTGGTACATGATCATTTAGAAAAGTTAGACATTTATAAGTAAGCAGGACCAGATGAACTACATCCAAGAGTGCTGAAGGAGCTGGTCAAAGTCACTGCAGGACCTCTGGAGAAACTCTTCCAAAACTTGTGGTGCTCGGGGAAGGTCCCTGAAGACTCAAAGAGGGCCAATGTAGTGCTCATCTTCAAGAAGGAGAGGAGAGAGGACCCAGGAAATTATAAGTCAGCTAGACTAACTTCTATCCCAGGGAAAATCCTGGAAAAAGTCACCAAGGATTCTGTGCAATATGCATACAGAAGGTAGGATTCTGAATGACAGCCAGCATGGCTTCATTGCAGGCAGGTCTTGTCTTACCAATCTCATCTCCTTCTATGACCAGGTAACTCACCACCTGGAGAAGAGACAGGCGGTCAACATTGTATACCTAGACTTCCAAAAGACCTTTGATTTGGTATCCCATGATGTTCTCATGAGAAAATTGGAGGATTGTGGGCTTAACTGCACAACAGTTAGGTGGGTAGGAAGCTGTCTGAGGGGCAGGACCTAGAGAGTTCTAATGAACAGATCTGTGTTGTCCTGGTGAGAAGTGGCCAGTGGTGTCTCTCAGGGTCCATACTTGCTCCAGTGCTTTTCAACACCTTTATCAATGATTTGGATGTGGGGATGAATAGCTCATTTGCCAAGTTTGTGGAATACCAAGTTACGGAGGAGTGTGGTCACGCTTGAAAATCGGCTGCAGATACAGGCGGATCTAGACAGGCTGGCATGTTGGGCGAATCAGAACCAGATGAAGTTCAACTTTGAGCAGTGTAAAGTGCTCCATCTGGGGAAGAACAATCTCCAACATACTTGCAGGCTTAGTGGCACCAAACTGACTAGAACCATGACTGAAAGGGACCTAGGGGTAATAATAGACCCCAATATGAACATGAGCCTTCAATGCAATGCTGTAGCCAGCAGGGCAAACAATACTGTGGCATGCATCAACCAATGCATCTGAAGCAAAATCAAGGAAGTGATTCTTCCACCTTACTCATCATTGGTGAGACCACAGCTGGAGTACTGCATCTAGTTTTGGGCACCGCACTTCAACAAGGATGTGAAAAAGCTTCAGAGAGTCCAGGGAAGAGCCACCTGTATGATCAGAGACTTGCAAAGCAAACCATACAAGGAAAGGGTGATGGACTTGGGGCTTTTCAGCCTGAAAAAGAGAAGACTGAAAGGAGACTTAGTAGCAGCTTACCGCTATATCAGGGGAATACATCAAGGGCTCAGCAAACAACTGTTCATCAGGTCACTCTTGGGAAAAACCAGGAGTAATGGCCACAAACTCCTGGAAGACCATTTCAGACTTCACACTAGGAAAAACTTCTTCACAGTTAGGGTGTCCAGACTGTGGGATAAATTCCCTCCAAAGGTGGTGCAATCAGCTACCCTGGAAATCTTCAAGAGGAGACTAGGTGGTCACCTCACTGGGGTCACCTGACCCCAGTTATCTTCCTGCCTAGTGTAGAGGGGCTGGACCCAGTGATTTTCCAAGGTCCCTTCCAGCCCCTTACAATCTGTGAGGGGCTTGACCACAAAAGGTGAGGTCAAGCAATGCTGACAATATTATAAAGGCTTGTAAATATATTTAGTTTTCTTAAAAGTGACTGTGTTTATAAGAAATTCCTTACATTTCTGGTATGTTATCTCTAAAACAGATAAAACTGAGCTGTTCAGAGCTCCCATAGCAAGGTAAAATCCTGCAGAGGTGCATATAAGCAACTGAAGTCTTGATAGCTCTGAGGTGCTGGTTTTGGGGGACCAAGCTGGACAGGCTACAAAACCCTATATAATAAGGGGGTGGGGGCAGGCGTAAGACTGCACTGGGGTGTGTGCCTTGTAGCTCAGAACTGGGGTAAAAGACCTGGCTCTGCTTAGACCCACTGGTTTAAGAACACGTTGGATACAGCAGCTGGATCCACTCACAACAGACTGGTGTCTGTCCAAATAGGATGATTGGACATGCATGTGACATTTTCCATTTCTAGTGAGCCTGGGACCATCACAAGTATAGCTTTTTTGTGGTGCTTTTTGTTTGCATTTCTTTTTTGGTTTTTCTTCTTTTCTTTCCTTTTCCTTTCTTTTCTTAGGTGGTAGTTCTTTTTGGCCAGAAACAGGAAGTGTAAATAGTATATAAATAGAAAAGTCCATTAAATAAAAAGTGAACATACTTCTTTCACTTTTCAGTAAAGGTTGTGTGTGATGCTAAACCAATCTACTACACTCTGTCTCCAGAGCTAGGAAGTTCTTTGTGAAAGAAATACCTTTTGAGCATTCTATCTTGAAGATATGCTATTTTTAAATGTCATGATAAGAGAAAATATGTTGATGGATTCTGACTGCTTTTTGTACTGTGATCTCCCAGAGTCTCTCCAGCATAGAAACATATCCTTTGTGTTATAAAACTACTAGCTTATTTCAGCACTGTACATGCATATGGAAAACTGCACTGAAATTATGAACTCAGAATTAAGGCAGCTAGAGGGCACTATAGCTAAATATTTGTAATCCATTATTTAACAAGACATAACTTACTTGTCAGAATATAGCTATAATTCAGAATCAACAGTAGCTTTAAACTAACACATCACATCTTCTATCACTTTTATAATGCATCAGATGGCTCAAAATTATCATGAAAAAGTAAGCAGCTGAAAGTTATTTACTGTGCGTGTTCTGAATGAAGAACTGAAAAGCACATAAAGCAAAGTATTGACCACCAGCAGAATATGTTCGTTGTAAAGAACATGGTTATTTACCACTGCCATCTGCACTTTTTCAGTTTTTGAAAGCTGCTATTAATTAATCATATTTTCCACATGTAATAAATAATTTGTAAGAAAAGATGGCATCCATATTTTACATCAGGACCTTTCAAAGTGTAAATAGGTGATGGGATTTTTCTGTGTATGCCAAAATTTTAAATCAGCTACCTCAGAGCATTCAGGGGAGTTGTCTAATAAATAGAACTCATAAAGTACTTTTTGTGTTTGAGTCATAACATACATGTTTGTAAAAGTAAATTAAATATAAATTATTTTGCTGTATCCTGGTCAGTCACTTCAAACAATAACAGGTTCTATTTTATGTATGGAATGAAGTAGATAAGATTTTTACCACAAGAAGGACCTTGGGATCAGACTTGCTAACTATGACAGCTTCTGAACACGCAAGGAAAGATTATAGGCCAGATTCTGCCAGCCACCTGTACTTTCCCTGAAGAGTGACTTATTTCTCATGTAATCATGAGATTACTTCTATAGTAAATTGCAATTCTGTGGGCAAGTCTACACGAGATGTTTACTGTAGAGTTGACTAATTAGCTCTGCAGTACACATCTCAACATGTACATATACAGGGCTGTTGGGATGGAGTAAACTAATAAACTCCACAGCAGGGTAATACAGGTGACCCCCACCATTTGCAGTGGGTACATTCTTGTATCCCCTGCAAATGGCAAGATCTGCAAATAAGGCACTGCGTTCATGAATGCAGTCTGTATTCAGGAACGCAGTGCTCCCGGCAGCTGGGGTGGGGGCATGGCGGCGATGGCAGGAGCACAGCAGCAGCAGTGGGAGCCTGGTGGCAGGAGCCCAGCAGCAGCAAGCACAGAGCTCCCAAGGAGCTCTGGTAAGGGTTTTGCATTCGGGAATATTTGAAACCGAAATACAAAGGTTTCCTGTATTTTACTCCAAAGCAGTGCACATGTAGACACTGACAAGGCTGGCCGGGGAATGAAGGTGCTTCAGTGTGGGGGATGCCTACTGGCTAGCCCTGCACTGGAGCACCCTCATGCCCCAGTCAGCCACTCTACAGCAAGTTCAGCTGTGTTGGAGCAGCCCTGGCTTGGCAGACTGACTCCCTCGGCCCCTGCCAAGTGGCCGTGCTCTGACCCGGCTCAACATGCTGTAGTCCCGGGCACACATACGAACATGGTACCGGAGAGCAATAAAGTCCAGCGTGATGTGTGTTGGAGTTTACTCATTTGTATCAATATGCATGCGTAGGCATGCTTCATGTAAGCAAGGCTGACTGAATGTGGGCCTAAGTAAACAATTAAGAATTAATAGAACAGGGGCTAGAAAAATTCACTTTAAATCCGCCAAAAAACCTATAGTGGATATGGAATGTGTGCGTAGCTGATTGATAAAGTATATAGATCGATTATGCTCAAAATCCATCTGAAAAAATATATAGAATCCTATGGTGAAAGATTCATGGCATGCAGCATTTCAAAGCATGTATTTCACAATACTACCCTTCATTTCCTGCAAAGTAACCATACCAATTAAATTAAGAATGACATTATTTTTACAGTCCCATATATATCTGGCTTAATGCATCATAACAGAAGAATTTTCAAACTGATCATGATTATACATATACTTGTTTTATGTACATCTGACTTGTCTAAATGCTTTTATCTATATAAATCACATGATAAATAGTAATTAGCCACTGTTATTTAATTAGAGCATCTATTTGGTGAATCATTCATTAATCACACCCCATTTGGTGTGTGCTGGTACTGGTAGAGACTGTACAGCTCTGGTGGGATGTTTCAAGCTGCGTGTTGCAGCTGCACCAAGACTCAATTCTTCTCTGCCTTTGTCTTTATTTTATACAAGAAGGTAACAATATAGGTAATAGCTGACCCTGGTGCTTAGTTTAGAGTTTAATGGTAGATTGTGTGTGTTCTAGGCAAACATAAAATAATCTCTGTCTTTAGGCAGTGGGATTTTTCCTTCGCATTCTGTTCATAATCCAGCCTATTGTGCCTGAATTTTGGTCTTGTTATTTTCCAATCTCAATGAAAAACATATGTGTATGCCTTTGCAGACGCTCTATATATATCCTCCAGAACAACTGAATCTGCAGGATTTGCAAGAGTCAGGCAGACAATAAATATCAATAATGAATTCCTGTTACCTGAACAATAGCTAGCCTCTTTCAGTTACTATTGTGCAAACCATACGTGAGAGAATATTAATTGGAAATTGCCATGCTGGTTTAAAACAAATGGTTGCTTTAAATGTGTTAACTTCATAATTTTTAAGATTTGTTACTATCTCAACCTCCAGCACTTTTAATTAAAAAGCAACAGATTTTTATCAGTTAAATTGTTCTTTGCTTTCTGGGAGACATACTGCAAAAATAAACCTCCGAAAAGAAATGAAATTTTTGTAGGCTAGGCATGAAAGGAACCATGTTGACCCAGCTGAATCTTTAATTTACAGAGAAACCACTCAAGATAATTGATTCCACTCATAATAACTCTGAGCCTTAATATGAGAGTAAACTCGTTTACATTAATGCCCTATCAATTCTAGGTCATGTTTGAGGCAGCCTAGCATACAATGAAGTATTATCATCTCTCTTTTCCCTCTCTCTGTTTCATAGGAGACTTGTTTCAGTTCCTTCTGCCTTGTGATATTAAAGGTCAAATTTATAGTATGTCAAGAACTGAACAGAGCATTCAGTACATTATTTGTACTGAGGGGATTCAGGCCCTCATCTCTAACTTACCAAGAGGCTATAAAATAATCTGGGTGTGGGGGGGTGGTAGCTTGCATCCCTCCTGTTAAAGCTTCACCACTGCTCAACCATGACTGCAAGAGTTCGGCAAGAAGGAGAGTAATCAAGAGGGAGTCTAACTGAGCAGTTTAATGGTCAGGGTAGTCAGCATTCAGGGAAGACATGGCCTGGTTGTTGGTTCCTACTCCCAGAATTATTTCCGATTTTCATTCAGTGACAGTCTGATGTGAAATGCATAAACAATTCTGGAAGTAGGGACCAGAAAGCAGAGTAGGCTTTTAGCCAGTGCTATTTTCTTTTTTGATTATAGAATTATTGGTTTTTGACCATCTTAACTCCAAACTTTTGTTCACATTTTTCTATCTAAAATGTTCCTCTCTGTCAATTTCACTTGTGTTTTTTTCCCTTTTGTAAAATTAGCCCTCTTTAAGCACCAAGTATTTACATTATTGGTTGAGATTGTCCTCTGCTAGCCCATGTTGACTGTAATCACATCATAGTCATTGAACCATAGGCAGCCACAACATTCAATCTAGTGATTAATTCATCATTACCCATCATAACGAGGTCAAAAATAGATTAGCCTTAGTTGGGCATAATGCCTTTTGCATTAGAGTATCATTTTGTATAATTTTTAGAAATACTAGTCATGTATTATGCTGATTGTATAAGACTTGCAGCGTATGAAACCTCCAGCATATGAAAATGAAAATCCTTATGGCAACAACATTTTTCTTTCCACACCTAGGATGTAGTCACTGCTGCTTCTCCCTGCAACCTTGTCACAGTGTGGGCTGGATCCAGTAATCTCTGCAGGTCAGATCCAGCTGACCCCTACTCAAAAAAGTATCAGGTTCTGGGTTCTATTTTGGACCTTTCCTCCCACTGGCGCAGAAATTTCCCCTCTGCTCGCCATCCATTTTATCCGATGAACAGTAACTCTAAGGTGCAATTGCTCAGTTTCAATAGGAGAGCTGGAGTTGGGGTTTTTGTAACAGGGAGCTTATTGCTTGTTACTTTAAGAGTAGAAAGGCTGCAGACAGAGCTCAGGTGGTATTCAAGGAGACCTCACCAGAAGAGGACTGGGCTCAGAGAATCATAGAATCATAGAAGTAGGGTCGGAAGGGACCTTATAGATCTTCAAGTCTGACCCCCTGCCAGGGCAGGAGAAAAAAATGGGCTCAAATGATCCCAGCTAGGTAGGCATCAAGCCTCTCCTTAAAGACACTCAGGGTAGGAGCCAGCACCACTTCCCTTGGAAGTTGGTTCTAGCTCCTAGCCGCCCTAACTGTGAAGTAGTTCTTACGGATGTCTAATCTAAACCTACTCTCCAACAACTTGTGGCCGTTATGCCAGGGGGCGCTAGGGGATACAAGGTCTCTCCCAAACCCTTC
>NW_017728931.1:89993857-89997294 GCF_001723895.1 Crocodylus porosus | reverse complement strand
TGTTGTCCACACCCCTCCTGAAGTGGGGTGCACAAAACTGGACACAGTACTCCAGCTGTGGCCTGACCAGTGTTGCATAGAGGGGGAGGATCACTTCCTTGGCCCTACTTGAGATGCACCTGTGGATGCACAACAAGGTCCGGTTAGCCCTGCCAGCCGTGACCTTGCATTGTCGGCCCATGTTCATCTTGGAGTCAATAATGACTATATAAATATATATGACTTTATATGAATATATAAGCCCAGGGCCTGAGACCATGGAGGAAAGAGCTCCTTGTAGCTACAGAGAAACTACTGAGGGACACACAGAAGGCCTGTGGGTAATACAGCCTTAGGGCTGAAGAACACCAGCAATTTAAGGTGGGACTAAGGAGAGGTGGGGGTCCCAGCAGTTGGTGGTTAGGGGAGTCTATGGGGAAGAGGAGGTCCCAATAGACTCAGGAGAAGGGCTAGAGGCCTGGGAGTAAGGCCAGAGCCCAGGAGCAGGACAGAGGAGTGACTAAGGAGCCTAGGGAGAGGCCAAGATGGATGGGGCTAGATAGCCAGCGCCCAGAGATGGTGAGGTGAATGGGGGCTGAGGGCTCAGTAAACTGATTGAGACTAGGGCTGAGGTCTATGGAACTGATTGGTGATAATAGATTGATTGATTTATTTTGTATGTTATTGATTCATATTCCTTCTCCAAGTTCAGATACATTACATGACTCCAAAAGTATCCTTTCTTCAGTAAATTATTTTTATACATACATAGAGGCAATATTGACCTGGTCCTCCTTTATGTGAGACAGTGCAAGTGTGAGATCATAGGATCCCTGCTTTTAAATTTATCAAGCTAAACTGAGCTATACCAGTTACAACAGCTGATGATGTAACCTGTTATATTTAGAATATAACTCTCTTGAGAGTTTTCTGCTGATAACCATTTTTGCAAGGCAAAGCATTTCAAAGTATCTTATTTAAAAGCAATTGCTTTAAAGGTGATATATTTGTAAAACGAGTGTGAAACAAGTACCGTGTTTACCTGAATATAGGACAATCCTGAATATAAGATAACCCCCAATAATTAGGTTTTATATATGGAAAATTTATAAATTTGTTATAATTTTCCAGATATAGAATCTATTATTGGAGTTTTGCCTTAAATTTGTCCCCCTCTCACTGCTACAATAGGGGAAAATAAATTTAGGGGTCAGGTGGCCCACTTGCCTTCTCCCCCCCCGAACTACTTCCCCCCCTCTTTAGTGTCAGATTTTGCTCTTCCAGAGCACGAGAGAGAGGGTTAGAATTTGCATATACAAGTATTCATAGATTTAGTTCATCCAGAATTTTTTGGATGAATTTTGCCCTTTTTTTTAAATGGTTGCAAGTTTTAGTGCAGGAACTCCATAAAACACACTTTGAAGCAGAGTTTTTATATAGACATAAAGACATACATATATAATATATTTATATGTAGTACAAACTATACTTGGTCCAAAGCCAAAAAGCTCATGATTTACTATAAAGATCACTGGGCTTGACTGGACTCAACAGTGTTTTAAGCCATGGTGACCCAACAGCTCAGCACTGCTTAGTATGTTTGTGTATTCCAGATACCTCCCACAGAAGATCCGTATGCTTATTAGTCCCCTACTCATAACTGGAAACAGGTGTTTTTGTCATGAGTCCTGGGATCCTCCAAAAATGTATATGCAGATGAGGTTCACGGCAACTTTGGAGGGCAGGGGGGGACAAACACTAATCATCAGGGGTCCTGATTTTCTCAGTTTAAAATAGCAATTTCTCTGATAAAAATGTGAATTCTCTGATTATTCCCCCCCCGCATCTGTGTTTTTCCATGATTAAAATGAAGTGCAATTATATGTATAGGTATCAGTTGAATGCAATGATTTACTGATATATTTACAGTGTTAAAGCAGTTTAAAAGCCTTACCAGTGCTTTGATTTTATTTATCATCATAATAAAATAAATTCTAAATATCTATATATTTTGGCGTTTGATTTGGTTTTCTGTATCATAGCAAATCAGAGCTCCCCCTGCCCCTTCACTTCCCAGGAGGCAGATCCAGCTATGGCCTTGTCCCCTGCTTCTTTGTGGTGCTGAGCAGCTCAGTTATGCTGGTGCCCTGCCCCTGCTGTTGCCCCTCACCCTCAAGCCACAGCCCCCCCACACTTGCTGGTATCCCTCATTTCTGACCCATAGCCCCCTGGCCCTGCTGGTACCCCTCACTCCCCACCCACAGCCCCTGTAACTCTGCCATTTCACCTCACTTCCCACCTAGCTCTGCTGTTGCCCTTCAGTTCCCACCCACAGTCCCCTGGGCCTCACCAGAGTCCCTCACTCCCCTCCTACAGCCTGCCATCTCCTGAGCACTGCTGATACCCCTCAGTTGCAACCTGCAACCCCCTGATCACCTGCTGAAGGGGGACCCAAAATGCCAGGGCTACGGGGCCAGGGCCCACAGCCCCTGCCCCTTCCAGCAGCACCTGAGCCCTGGCTGCCACCCTCTAATTATCTTCTTTTAAGCATACTTCTCTCATTATATTAATCAGTACTCTTGATCAGCTGTCTAGGTCCCCCGCCCCTCTCTTGTCCTTTCAATAATGCAATTGAACTCCCTCCACCAGAATTTGCTGCCTACCTCTGCCTACATACACATCTAATTTCTTAAGCAGGGAGATCCTTCCTTCTCTTTCAGCTGGTGTTTATATATTAAAAATCTCTAACACTCCATTTTCAAACTCTACCACCATTCACCACAGTCTCCCTTCCATGATCACTTGTACTTGCTGCCCTTCTACTCCCTCATTCTTAAGCAAAATCACTACTCCAGCCCTTTGTTTACATCCAACTCTACCTACCACAATGGACCCCATCCCAGTCTCTTTACAAAATGCTTGCAATCCCTCTCCCATGGGATTCCACACTTTTGTAAACATATTATGTCTGCTTTTACCTCACTCAATATTGGTGTGATCTTATCTCACCCTTTCCTCAAAAGCACACTTTTGACACATATAGATCCAATACATAAAGTCATGCTTGTCTATTTAAATTATACATTTCTACCACTTTGAGTCTTCTATACTGCTGCTTGAAGAGGATGCTAATCTGCCTCCTCTTCACATCCCCGTAGTCTTTGCCAGTTCTTGGTTGCTTTAATATTTAATAATGCTTTGCCTTTCCCCTCTCCCCTACCTTTCCACTTCTCCTGCTTTCCTCTCTCTGTTAGTCCCAGACCACATTAGCTCCAATGACTTTTTCATCAACCATATACCATATTTCATAGTTTCATAGTAGCTAGGGTCAGGAGGGACCTGAACAGATCATCTAGCCTGACCCCCTGGCACAGGAAGGAATGAGTGCTGGGTTCACAAGACCCCAGACAGGTGATCATCTAACCTCTTTTTAAATTTGCCCAAGGTAGGGGCGAGGA
>NW_017728931.1:89992080-89993757 GCF_001723895.1 Crocodylus porosus | reverse complement strand
GATCTCTAACCTAAACCTATTCTCTATCAGCTTATTACCATTGTTCCTCGTCACCCCAGGTGATGCTGGGGAGAATAGGGCTCTTCCTATTTGCTGATGATCTCCCCTGATGAGTTTGTAGGCAGCCACCAGGTCCCCCCTCAGCCTCCTCTTGCCAAGGCTGAATAGGTTCTGGTCCCTCAGCCTTTCCTCATAGGGCCTGTTCTGCTGCCCTCTCACCAAACAGGTGGTCCTCCTCTGAACTCTCTCTAGGCTAACCACATCTTTTTTAAAGTGCGGCGCCCAGTACTCCAACTGCGGCCTGACCAAAGTTGCATAGAGGGGGAGTATCACTTCTCTGGACTGGCTTGAGATGCATCTTTGGATACATGACAAGGTATGGCTGGCCTTGCTGGCTGCGGTCTGACATTGGTGGCTCATGTTCATCTTGGGAGTCAATAATGACGCCAAGATCCTGTTCTACCTTTATGCTTTCAAGAGAGGAACTCCCCAGCCTGTATGCATGCTGTAGGTTCCTTCTTCCAAGGTGCAGCACCCTGCACTTTTCTATGTTGAACCCCATCCTAGTCTCATCTGCCCACTTTTGTAGTCTGTCTAAATCTAGTTGCAGCCTCTCTTTCCCTTCAAATGTGTCCACCTCGCCCCACATCTTAGTGTCATCAGCAGACTTGGACAACGTGCTTTCCACCTTGTCGTCCAATTAGCTGATGAAGATGTTAAAAAGTGTGGACCCAAGCACTGAGTTCTGGGGGACCCCACTGCTCACATCTCTCCAGGTTGAGTACAACTCATACAACACTACTCACTAGGTGTGCCCCATCAACCAATTTTTTACCCGTCCAAAGGCCTTGTTAAAGTCTAGAAAGACTACGTCCACGGTAACACCATCATCCAAGGTTTTAGTTACTTGGTCATAAAAAGCATAAGGTTGGTCAGGCAGGACCTGCCTTTAGTGAATCCATACTGATTACCCCTGAGCATGATCTCCTGCAGGCCCCCCACACGTGCTCCTTGATGATTCTCTCCAAGATCTTCTCGAGCACCAAGGTGAGGCTTAGGGGCCTATAGTCATTTGGGTCCTCCATCCTCCCTTTCTTAAAAATTGGGACCACATTAGCTAGTTTCCAATCCTTCGGCACCTGGCCAGATGACCATGAATGCTCATACAGCTGCGCCAAGGGCTCCGTGATGACCCTCTGCAATGACCCCTGCCAGATACATTGAGAAGATTTGTGATGTATCTTCTCAACACACATCACTTTTTATGCATAATTCTCCAACCATTGCTCTATCTCCTCCCTGTCAAGCATGTCTGCAGAGCAGTCAAATAATTATTGCCCTTTCTGTTGTCTTTTCTCCCGCAATAAATCTTATTCCCTTAAGTTCTTTTCTTTGACCTACTGCTGCATACATCTTCCAAAAATCATCATAACCTCCTCAGTTCCAATACAATAATTCCCAAGACTTCTACTTCAGAAAGGTGACAAAACTATTAAAATGTTCCACTTTAACATAAAAATTCAAAAAAAATTTTCTCTATGCGTTCATATCTACTCATCATCCTACTACTCTGTTCTCTGTTAATTTCATTTCATAGACATTAGGGCTGGAAGGGACCTCGGGAGATCATCAAGTCCAGCCCCCTGCCCAAAGGGCAGGAAGTCAGCTGGGGTCATA
>NW_017728931.1:89936976-89992069 GCF_001723895.1 Crocodylus porosus | reverse complement strand
CCCTCCTGTACAGGGTATAGCCCTCTATACCCGTGGTCCAGTAATGGGTGGAGTCCCTCCAGGTCTCCATTATCCCAATGACATCATAATTCTTTGCACTGAGCAGGAGGACGAGCTCGTCCTGCTTGTTGCCCAGGCTCCTGGCATTAGTGTACAGGCAGGCAAGTGTCTGCCCTTATTTCCAAGTGTAGATCACCTGCCACTCCATTTCTCACTTCTTCCCATCTTTTTTCTCTTTGTGGGCCTGGCTTATTGCTCCCACTAGTTTTCTTCCCTTCAATCATGGTTTCCTTCCTCATATCTCTCTTGACCTCCTCTCATCCTCTTCTTCATGATCATTGGACCCCTCTCTTGTTGTTTTCCTCAGTAAAGCCTCCTCCAAAACTGCTGATTCTACCACACCTTTCTTTCCTATCCTCTTTCATCCTCACCTTTTTCCATCTTCCATTAGATCCTCAATCTTCGCTTCTGCTCTCCAATTCACATTTCATCTATTGGTCTGTCTTCCTTTCCATAACTGTCACTCTCCTCTCCAAAACAATTAATGCTGTTCCAGGTTCCGAAAGGTCCTCCTCCTCTTCCATCCTGGTGCTCCATCACTATCCCCCCCAGTGCTCCTGGCAACCTTAGCTAAGGAGCCGCCAAAATGCTATGCCACCGATGGGAACCTACTACATTTGGGGGATGCAGTGGGTGGGTTTGAGGTCCAAATCACTTTCGAAGCCCAATAGTCATGTTGCAAGTTTCAACTGAATAGAGCTCAATCATACAAGTCAATGTAGCTCTACCACTGGTCAAGTCTCCTCCTTCCCAGACCCATCAGTCTGGGTCTTCAGATATTCCCCAAATCTGTGGCAGATATCCTACATGCAAACCCAGGGCCCAGAGACCTTGAAGTTTGTATGTCCCCTAATCTTGCTTGCTCTTAGCCAAAAGGCCAGGGAGCAAGCCAGGGGAAAAGCAAGAAAGTAATCCCCTACCAAAATGGTAGGTTGTTCCAGCCCATCTGAATAAAATATATGCTAGTGCCCATTGCACACAGTCCCCCTTGGTGCCAACTCTTTTTCACAACATGGTAAGCTACTACACTGAATACATTTCAACTTCCTCTTCACTCCCATAACTCAGCTGTACTTCTTTCCCATTTCAATTGATTCCTGTTTCTTCAGCAGCCTTAAATGGCAGGCAAACATCACCAAACAGGGTCTCAAACAGTTCACCCAAAATCTCTGGCACCCCTTCTCTCAGCTGTCATGTATGATTAGCAGGGATCTGGTTTTCCATTTAGGGGGAGCAGGATGGAGCCATGGGTGGTTCATCAGCAGGTGGCTGGGGGGGCTGGCTCCCCACACTGCATGCACTCCTGGGAAGGGAGGCATGGGGTGGCATGCGCCCACCACATTTGTGCGTGGGGTGGGGGCAGATGAGGACTGCTGGCTTTGGGCTCAGGGCTCGTTGCCCTGTTCACCTCCCTCTGGGTCCCTCCATGGCACAGTGGGCAGGACCCAGCGCAGGAGAGCAGAGAGGAGGAGGCAGGTTTGGTGTTGGCATCAGGAGCCCTATGCTAGCCATGTTGCCATGGCAAGGCACCCCCTGCCCACCCAGCAGAGGGCACAGCTCCACACCATCACTGTTTCTGCCATGTAGGTGGGGATTGTTTCATTATGGCAGTGTGGCCAGTGTGGGGTTCCCAGTGGTGGCACCAAGCTTGTCCACCCCTCTCTGCTCTCCTCCACTGGGTCTCGCCCGCTGGGCCTCATAGGCCTCCAGGGGGAGGGCAGCAGGGCAGAGAGCCCTGAGCTCACAGTGGGCAGCCCACATTCTCCTCCTTGCCCACTCTGGTTCTTGCTTCACTCTGGCTATGCTGCCTACTGAGGCGGGGGCAGGGCGGGGGGGAGGGGAAGGGGAGCTAGGATCTGCACTCCACTCTAGCTGCAGCAGTGAGAAGGTGATTATCGGTATAGAACTGAGTGGGAGACAGGTGTCAAGGATTGATTTTTTATTAATGTCAAATGGCCTAGGGATTGGAAAGAAGGAGATCATAGATATGACCTTCAGCAATCACTGGGTGTTGAGAATTAAGGTGAGTTTAGATAAAAGTGATAGTAGGGGGAAAGGGATGTGGAAGTTAAATGTTCAGTTATTACAAGATGAGAAAGCCTGTCAGGAATATGTGGAACTATATAAAAGATGGAGGATACTAAAGAGAAACTACAAAAGTGTCTGGGAGTGGTGGGCAATGATCAAAAGAAGAACAAGAGAATTTTTCAGAAATACTAGCTGAAGAGAAGTGAAGAAGAGTGGAAGAGTTACAAGAACTACAGGCAAGGAAGCAGGAATTACTAAAGGAAACCTCAAGAGTACAAGTGAAAGAAGAAGTGGAAGACATAAAACAACAGACTGAAGAATAGTTTAAAAGGAAAATGAATGAGAAAAGATTTTTAACCAGAGCACTTAGCTGGAGCATGGGGAAGGATGATGCAAGTATTTTTGACAAATTGAGGAAAAGAAGGAAGGAGTGAAAGCAGTGAGAATTGAAGAAGGAATCTGAGTAGAAGACAATGTAAAGATATTGGATGTGGAAGTGGAATTTTATAACGAGTTCTAGAAAAGAAGAGGAGTGGATGGAAGAAAAATGAAGGTGTTCCCTGAGGGGATAAAGGAAGGAATAGACGATGGAAAGAAACAGACATTGGAGGAGAAGTTCAGGATGAGAGAAGTGGACGATAGCTTAAAAGCTTGCAAGAGAGGGAAGGTGCAGGGCAGAGACAGACTTGCAGAAGAATTCTGTGCAGAATTTTGGCAATTGCTGCGGTCAGATATAATTAGGGACCTACTGAATTTGCGGTGGAATTGGGCTGTGTGGCAGCTCCTTTAATCTTGCAGGTTTGTTCATGCATTCCTCCCTCCCCCCACCCCATTGCTGATTGGCTGAGGGGCCCTGGTGGCCCTGCTGCTTGTTGGTGACTGCACCAAGAGGCAAAAACAGCGCCATATTTAAAACTGCTGTTTTTGCCTCCCTGGCAATGAGGAACAAGCAGTGGGTCCCCTCCACCAATCAGTAGGAGAGTGAGCTTGGATAACCTGCAAGATTAAAAGCTGCGCAGCCTGCTTCTGCTGTGAATTTGGTTGGTCTCTAGATATAATAGGGTCTTACAAGGAAATAATGGAGGGTGGGGAGATAGGTGAGGATTTTGAAGAAGTTGTGGTAACTTTGATATTCAAGAAGGGAAAGGAAGATGTGTTAGCCAGCTAGAGGACCATAACCCTTTTAAACATAGATTACAAATTGATGGCAAAAGTACTGACCAAAAGAATGCATGATTGTTTAACAAATATGATACAAAAAGAACATATGTGTGGTTCTTTATATGAGGATATCCCAGTCTCTGTGATTAATGAGAGATGTCATATTGGATGTGCAAGAGAGGAAAAGAAACAGAGTAATAATTAATTTAGACTTGGAAAAATCTTTTGATGGGGTTGAATGTGTTTTCATGTTTGAACTATTGAGGAGAATGGGGTTTCTTGTGAAGATGATTGGATGGGTAAAGTGTGAAGCCAAGTATTGGTTAATTGTTACTTGAGCAAAGCTTTTCCATACAAACAGGTGTAAGACAGGGATGCTTACTGCCCCCCTATCCTTTTGTTTGTGTAATGGAGCCATTGGCACAGAGAAATTGTGATGTTCATATTGCTTATCAGCTTATCATACCAGGAGAAGGAGAAGTTAAATGTACATTATATATGGATAATGTGAACATAGTGGCTCAGGACAACATATCAATTAAGAGGGTATTGAGGCATACTTAGGATAATGGTGAAGTGTCAGGGCAAAATTAAATAAAATGAAAAGTACGTTGATAGATGTGGGGAATTGGGAGAATTTACAGAATTTTGGGCTGCAGATGGATCTCGAGAATCCCAATGGACACCAAAGAGAATGGAAAAAGGTGTGGGAAAAGATAGAGATAAGAGCAAGTTGGATCTTGAGATTGTGCAGTGGTGAAAAGTTATCTTTTAAGGGTAAAAGTGGCTGTAGTGAAAACAGTACTCTTGCCGATCATCCCTTACATGGGAATGGGATATCCACTATCATGGCTGCAGATGAGGAAGGTATAGAGGCAGAAATGCAGTTTTTTTGGGGGGAAGTAAAAGAGAAAGTGTAGCCAGAAAGGACCTATACAAAGTCAGTGAGTTAGGAGGCAGGGAAATACCAGATTTGGAAAGCTTTGTGTATACTTACTTTATAAGTATGTTCTGTAAAGATACAATGGAGGAGGTGGGAAAGACAGCATATTTCTGCCCTTACCTGTCCAGAAGAACGTTAAGAAGATAGGGCATGTATGGGGGAGATTGGAAAAAGCTCTAGGTGTCACAGCCCCTGGACCACTATGTCAAGATGGAGAGCTTTGTAAACAAGAGGGAGTGGGATTAGAATGTTTGAAAGACTGTAAGAAGATGAGTAATATGATAAGGTACCAATAGTTTGGGATCTGATAGAAAGACAGATGAGAAAAGTGTGGGAAAAAGTGACAGATAATAAATTGAAAGGCGAACATGCGGATATCACATGGATGATAATACAGAACATTCTTTCTTTGAAGGGCATTAACTATAAATGGGGTTTGGTAAGGTTGGCAGTGTGCCCAAGAGAGGGATGTGGGGCTGAAGAATCTGTAATGCATTTACTTTGGGACTGTGCTTTTGTGCAGGGGTATAGGAGGATGGAGTGTGTCATTTTTTTAGGAGTGATTGATATGAACTGTGACTTAACATATAAAATCATGTTGTATGGGTTGATGCCCAAAGTCCTGGTAGACACAGGTAGAGAACCAAACTACTATGTGCAACAGTAGCTATATGGAAGGTGAAAAACCTACTGTTGGTTAAGGGACTGGCTTTCACTAGATAAGAATGTTTGTTTGGAGCTGGCAATATATGAAATGAAATGCTATATAGATAAAGATGTGGATGAGATGGGGAAGGAGAAGGCAGAGAAGAAATGAAGGAATGAAGTGTGGTGGTTTTTCTTCCAAAAGGACAAAGGGACAGAGTGAAAGTTGTTGCTTCCTCTTGGGTTGGGGGTGGTTTGTGAGAGGTTAGTGTGTTAATGGTAAAAAGGGGTTGTGAACGTGTCCGATTATGGCACTGTCTTTTCTCATCCCGTCCCCACCTCCAGCCGGAAGTGTGCTGTTCCCGGAGCGGCATACTCCAGAACCGCCTGCCACGACTTGGATGGTTAGTATGTTCAGTGAATTCTTTCTAGCGTGCGCAGGCCAGAAATGAGATTTCCCGTCACCTCAGAGGGGTGGTCCTTGAGGGCTCCTTCCTCCCCTACACCCTCGCCTGGGCCTCCGTGTCAATTTGTAATCAGTCTCTCAACACCCCCCCACTTCCCTTAGGGTGGGAGTGCAGGCCAACGCCTGAGATAGCGAGTCCCAAAAATCACCCTGTCTAGGGTTACACTCAGTTCACTCGCGGGCACCAAATCCCGGCTTCCTATGGTCCGCCGGCCCGCGTAGGATTCCTCAAAAGTCTGTATCACCGGGAACTCCTTTCGTTCCCCTAAGAGTCCTCTCCTCTCTGGAGGAACCCTTCCCTTGCACAGGTGTGCTGGGGTGCTACTAGCCACCCTGAAGGTTAAGCTGCCTGCCGTGCTAAATCCGCCGTGGTCGGGTGCTCCTGACCACCCCAGTCTCAACCACCAACTTCAGGGTCTACAGCCCTCGTCGTCTCGCCCCTTCCGGGGCCTTACCCTTGCCCCAGAACGTACGGGACGGCCGCGTTTCGGAGCGTCTTCCCCGCGCTGCACTTCTGCTGGCAGTCTGCTCCCACACCGGCACTTCCGGTCCGCCGCTCCTTGGTCCCGGGCTTGCCTTTAAGCCCGCTGGCTTCTCTTCACACCTGCAACAGGTGAGTAAGTGCCCTGCCTTCCGAGGCTGCTGGTAGGCGGTGGCCACGGCGCCTTCTGCCCCGCGGGTCTTGGTGGCTCGCCTGCCGCGCCTCCTGGGGTTGTGGGCGGACAGTAGCTGCGGAGCCTTCCGCCCCGCAGGTCTCGGGGCTCGCCCACCACGCCTCCCAGGGTTGTGGGCAGACGGTAGCTGTGGAGCCTTCCGCTCCATGGGTCTCGGGGCTTGAATGCCCCGCCACACTCGCACGGGGTGTAAGAAGAACAAGGTATTGTAGGGAAGGTTGTCATGGTTTGTGTTAATATAGTTTCTTTTCCTTGTTTTGTATAATTAAAAAACGGTTTGAATCAGGATTTCAGCCTTTTGTCTAAGATCAAATATAGTATTTTTAGCACCAAGGGGAAGGTGTCAGGGCTAGCTCTGGCCCTCTCAGTGGTATTGCAGTACTTCCAGGTTCAGTGCTAGTTCCCTGTTAAGGGAACACCTGCCCTGTTTTTTTTAAGCTGCTTTTTTTAAGCTGCCCTTCCCCACCCCTCCACAAAAGGTTGCCTTCAGTATGTTTGCCTCATGGATCATCTGTTGTGTTGTCATGCTTAGTATTGGTTCCATTTAATCAACTTCATAATTGGTTTCCATTACTGAGAACATACTGCTTTTGGCAGAGGTTTAATGATAGATAATGCCTTTAATGAGTTTTTCTTGTATGCAATTATAAGGCAAGGGGCTTTTTTCCCCATGTTGATTGGGGGGAAAATCCCCATGCTGATTAGGGGCAAATCTTGTCTTGTATTTGTGTAAATTCAGCATATCATGTTTGTAATAGTCAACCATAAAAAAGACTTGCATTCAGTTGGAGAAGGATCATATATAGGTGGAAAGTGATTAATTAATCTTCTTAAAAAGATCAGGGACATTCAAGATGCTGTTTCCTACCTTAGCTTTTCTGTGACACCTAGAAGTAAAAGTGGTAATACAGCAGACCAGGGATTGTCAAGGGGGTATGAGTACCCCTGGGGGTAGTTTGAAGGTCCCAGGGGGTACGTGGGGTGGACTGGGATGGAGCAGCACAACCCCATGCCACTGCCTCACAGGAGCAGGGCCAGGGTGGGGCGAGAGTAGGGTCGTACAGATGCTGTGCTGCTGCCCCTTTGCTTCTCACAATGCCCCTGCTCCGTGTCTGGCCACTCACTACCCCTCCAGCTCTACGTCCGGTTGCTTGCCATCCCTCCCCCCTGAGAGTACACTTATTAAAAAGGGGGCTGCCAGAGTACACTTATTAAAAAGGTTGAAAACCCATGCAGTAGACAATATTCAGATTGCTGGGTTTTTTCAAATATTAAGTCTTTATTTAGTTTTGCAATCCACTGCCTAATGTCCTTGGACACTCAGATAACTAAAAAGACTAATATATTTTTTATGAACTATCTATCTATATAGTACTACTAATATGGAGTAAAATGGCCATAATGACATGATTTAGTGTGAAGAAAACAATACCTCCTGATTGTGAGAGGTACTCTTTTAGTTCTAACTATAGTCTAGTTCAGGAAGAATTTTGCTATTGACTTTCACTGGAGCGAGATTGGGTCCACCTATTTATCATAACATATCCTAAAGAGCCTCAAAATCAGTGAATACACTGAATACACATTGTCTTTTTAAGCAACTGTGAAAAAAACAGTACATACAAGATTGTGACAACTGATTAATAGTAGAGTATGCCAGGGGTGACACATAGGGGGTGCATACAGGTGAATGTGCACCCCCTGAGCATGGCGATGCACCCCCTGTGGACGGTTGCTGCATGCCACCCTGCCAGCAGCATCTGCAGGTGGTCCACAATTACCGCTGCTGCCGGAAGTGCCTATGGGTGGTCATCGACCCCTGGTTGGTGCTCATCCCCACCGCCGTTGCTGATAGTGTCGACAGCGTCTGTGGGAGCTCCCAGCTTACTGCTGCCGCGCTCCCACCACCACTGCCACACTACTGCCGCCACCAGCGCAATCATGCCCCCCCAGCCACCCGGGGGCATGCGCTGTTCATGGAGTATGCAGAAGTATACTGAGTAAGTGCAATCTTGTGTCATATAGACACTTGCAGTCATAGGCACCTTAATTCACCTACAATGCCACATTTAGACAACTACACTGCTTTTTGTGCATGACTTCAAGATGTGAGAAGCATTATAATGCATCTCAGAGCTTTGATCCTTTTCCAAAGAAAATGTCTAAATCACCCATCTCTAGTAGCAGATATAAAAAACAAAAACTTACATATGCCTCTTTAGTAATAATTTTATTTTCAGACTTAACTCTTGTTTGATTTTACTTCAAGCACACATACACAGCTTATCATAGTATATAGAACCTCTGCCAATGGATTCCATAATTGCATCTATTTCTGATTCTGTGCATTTATATTAAATTATCCAGGCCATCAGATTTAAGACTACTCTTGAGACTTAAGAGATGTTCTTTGGGTGGTATACATTCTACTCAGCTATGCTTATTTATATGAACTGAGGAATTGTCCCTCCAATTATGGGAAGCTCAAGTTCAGTTTTTCCTGATATTAAAAATCTATCTTGAATATTCTGTTTTTCAGGATGACACATTTAAGCAGATCTGCCAGAACTAAATATACACAGCAAGTCTGTCTTTCTGAGATACATGTACAGAATGCACAAAAAAATGTCCCCAACAGCATGTTTTGGGACATACAGTGCACTCTTGAACTTGAATGAAACCAAAATTACAAAGAGAAAGTAGAACATCTCTGGTCTCCTTTCCCACGTTTACATGATGAGATGAATGTACAAAATTATAGAAGGTTTTTGTTTTTGGAACTTGTTCAAAGAAAACTAATGTAAAGAGAAAGAGGCCTTTCATTTTATTCTGTAGTTGGTACAGTCTATGATTATTCTGATATCTCTTGAGAGAAAATTCTTCATCTGGGCCTATTGCTCAGAGGGTCCAATCCCTGAATTTTAGGGTACTGTTCAAGGTCCAGTTAGATCCTGTATTCTTGAGGAACACTAATATAAGTTATGGTCAAAGAGCAGTGATTCCTGTGTTATTCAAGGCTCAAGCCATTTAGAGCCTTGAATATCAGTACCAGGGCTTTAACTGTAATGTTCATTTGACTGGCAGTTACTGCGGTGTATTGGAGATCAAGGTGATGCATTTTTGGTATCTTGAATGGGTTACAAGACTGGCTTTCACATGTACTATCTGCAGTTTGTTTGTAAGGTTTTCTGTCCATCTCGAGTAATGCACTGCAGGAACCGAATGTGAATGTCATTGTGCATGTATATAACAGTGCCAGCCTGGTACCGAGGAGAACCAGGTTCAGTTCCTTGTTCATTTACAGAATTCCTTTGTGACTTTGGACAAGTCAATTAGCCTTTCAAGGTTACATTTTTTGAGAATTTTAATTGCCTAAAGCTGTAATGGAAACCTAGTGAGATATTCTGAAGCCTCTAGGCACTTAATTCCAGGGAGTTTGACATCTAGATACTTCTCTCTAGGTGCCTTTCTGCATCCTTAGAAACTGAAATACTTAACAATCTGTCTCTCTATTCCTCATTTCCCTATCAATGAAAGATAATAACATTTTCTTGCCTTACTGTGGTCTTATGAGGATAAAATAAGATTGTGAGACACTAAATGCTATTATGATGATGAAAACCTTTTTTATTACCCCAAATACATAGGATTATTATGTCCAGGTATGCATCTGATTAACAATAATAAAACGTCTAGGCATTTAAATATATATTTAGTCATGTAGGAGAAGTAGAGGGTCCTCTGTATTCAGGGAGCATATGACCCTGAGTGATGTTAACATTTGGAGCTAAGCATCAAATTGTTTCCAGTTAACCACTGAAATGATCTCCAAGTTAAGCTTCGTTCTGACTAGCTCCCCTGGCTCTTGTATTTTAAGACTTGGTGAATTACAGTTTTCTGTTTACTTTATCCACACCCTTCTTGATTTAATAGACCACCATCATATCCCTCTCAGCCTTCTCCTTTCTAAGCTGACGGGCCCCGGATTTTACGCCACTCCTGGCATGGCTGCTGCTCATCTTTACTGGCTTTCTCTATAACTTTTCTAATTCCACTGAATCCTTTCTGAGATGTGGAGACCAGAACTGCACACACTGTATTCAGGATATGGGCGCACCATAAATTTATATAATGGCATGATTATATTTTCCATTTTGTGTTTAATTCTCTTCTTAATGATGCCTAACATTTTATTGGCTTTTTTGTTAATGTTGCACATTGACCTGATGTTTTTAGAGAACTTATCCACAATGATTCCAAAGTTTCTTTCCTGAATTGTAATGGCTAGTTCAGAGCCCAGAATTGTATAGATACAGTTGGAGTTACTTTTTTCCCCATGTGCATTTCCTTGCATTTGTCAGTACTGAAGTTCATATGTCAATTTTTTTACTACTCAGTCTAGTGAGATCTTTCTGCATTGCTTTACCATCAGTTTGGGATTTGACTACCTGGAACAATTTCTTATCATCTGCAACCTATGAGATTTCCCTATGCACTCCCTTTCCAGGTCATTTATAAAAATGTTGAACAAAACCAGTCCCTGCCCAGACGTGTGTGTGTGTGTGCGCGTGTGTGCGTGCGTGCTTGCGGGGGGGAGGGCAGAAAGGAGGGGCAGGGAGCTGTGCCTTGGAGGCAGAGGAACAGCTGTTCTCCTTCATGAGTCACTTCAATACACAGAGGAAGAATGACTGAAACCAGCGTATTGCCAATCCATCCACCCCAGTACCTCAGTGCTGGCTGTGCTTTCAGAGTACTACCTGATGAATGGGGTGAAATAACAGTAGGATATGTTCATGTATAGAGGGGATGGGCCAGAGCACAGGCCAATCCAATAGTGCAAGCAGGAAGCTCAAGAGGCATGCATAGATGTTTTGACCTGGCCAGATACATGGCAAGGTGGGACTTCTGGGATTTTAAACACTTTATTAAAGTATTGTTATTACGGTATTTTAGCTCCTACATAACTGTCATTGGTGTCCAGGATTTCTGTCCATCACTTATAAGCTTTTACTTAAGGTTCTTCAAAGTTGATTACAATTATATGTGAAATTACCTTGTTCCTCCCTTGTGGAGAGGAAGCATTGTTAAATATTTGAGGTTTTTTTCTGGCCTTCAGTACACAGTAGTGTCTCTTGTTATTCCTTTAGTTAGTAAATAAAAGTGTCTTTAATTAAAGTAATTGAGACTTAAGCAATAAAACATGCTTTTGAATAAAATCAAATAGTTTTTGCATCAGAATGGGCACATTGACATGTTCATTAATGCAGTGTAATTATGGCATATTAAGTTTAGTACCTGTAATGACTTAATGGGCTATAATTGGTGCTACTGTGCATTAGCACAGCTGAACAGTATTTTTGTGACGCTACTGCTCATTAGACCAAATCTACTGTGCATTAGCAGAGGCTTTACCCATTGCGCTAATGTGCAGTAGAATTAGTCTTCTGTGCACTGTTTCATGGGCTAGGGACATTCAAAATACCAGACATTCAAAAAGCCTGAGCCTGAATTGATTCAAACTTTGCAGGTTAGTCTAACCTGGCTGGGCTGAACCTGTTTCTAACCAGACAGACATTCTCTCTGGACTGAGGAAATTCAGGCACATGCCTGCAGTGGCTCAGGCCAGAAGCCCAGGGGACACTAGAGCAGCCCTCCCTTCCCTTCCGCAGAGCTGAGCTGAGGGGTCATGGCCCAGCCCCTGCCTGCAGGGTCCCAGGCTTTCCGTGCTGGCTGCTCAAGAGGTGGGAGTGTTGTGAGCCCTCAGCCCCAGGCTATCATTCTGAAATGCGGAGGGGGGGGAGTGTGCAGTGCATGCATTTCTTGGTGATATGGAGCATTTCAGTCTCCTTCCCTGCTTTTGTATACTTTTTGCAGCAAACTGACAGGCAAGCAAGTGGTGGTGGGGGGAGGGGACAGGACTGATAACAGTGTTTATCACCCCTATCTCAGTGTTTATTCCCCATTAACAAAACAGAGAGACATTACCAGCTACCTGTTGATTCAGCACAGATGCAGCTTCATAGTTAGCTTCACGGTAGCTAGGGTCAGGAGGGACCTGAACAGATCATCTAGCCTGACTCCTTGCCACAGGAAGGAATGAATGCTGGGTTCACAAGACCCCAGACAGGTGATCATCTAACCTCTTTTTGAATTTGCCCAAAGTAGGGGCAAGGGCCACTTCCCTGGATAGTTGGTTCCAGATTCTGGCCACCCTAACTGTAAAATATTGCCTCCTGATCTCTAACCTAAGCCTATTCTCCGTCAGCTTATTACCATTGTTTCTCATCATCCCAGGTGGTGCTGGGGAGAATAGGGCTCTTCCTATTTGCTGATGATCTCCCCTGATGAGTTTGTAGGCAGTCACCAGGTCCATCCTCAACCTCCTCTTGCCAGGGCTGAACAGGTTCAGGTCCCTCAGCCTCTTCTCATAGGGCCTGTCTTGCTGTCCTCTCACCAAACGGGTGGCCCTCCTCTGAACTCTCTCCAGGCTGGCCACATCTTTTTTAAAGTGAGGCGCCCAGTACTGGACGCAGTACTCCAATTGCGGCCTGACCAATGTCACATAGAGGGGGAGCATCACCTCTCTGGACCAGCTTGAGTTGCATCTTTGGATGCATGACAAGGTATGTGGCTGGTCTTGCTGGCTGTGGTCTGGCATTGGCGGCTCATGTTCATCTTGGGAGTCAATAATGACTCCAA
Organism: Crocodylus porosus; assembly: GCF_001723895.1. NCBI lineage: Eukaryota > Metazoa > Chordata > Crocodylia > Crocodylidae > Crocodylus > Crocodylus porosus. The sequence continues at coordinate 89,979,393 of NW_017728931.1, read as the reverse complement.
GATCCCTTTCCGCCTCTCTGCTTTCAAGAGGGGAACTCCCCTGCTGTGGATTCCTTCTCCCAAGGTGCAGCACCCTGCATTTGTCTACATTGAACCCCATCCTATTCTCATCTGCCTACTTTCGTAGTCTGTCTAAATCTTGTTGCAGGCGCTACTCTCTGAGTGCACCCCATCAGCCAATTTTTTTACCCATCCAACTGTGTAGGCATCAATACCACAGTTGCTATATTTATTAATGAGAATGGGGTGAGAGACAGTGTCAAAGGCCTTCTTAAAGTCTAGAAAGACTACATCCACGACGTGGTCTGCTGGCTAATACACAAATACCTCAGGAAAGCAGAAGGGAGGGGGGAATTTGTGCTAAGCAAGGGTGGGGGAGGAAACAGCTCTTCTCAGACAGCATTTCCAAGGAAGGACATTAGCTCCAAAAAGCTTGTCTGCCTTGATAGTCTCCCACATCACAGACCGTAGCCAGCCTGTAGTCCACTAGTTAATGCAGAAGTGTCTGTTTAAGGCAGAGGGGACAGGGGAATAATCCCTGCTTAGCAGGGAAAAGCCAGGTAGACACAGAAGGGAGGAGCCAGTCCTGCTGTGGAGTGGAGAGCCCCACCCAGCCCAGAGAGCATGCTGGCATGGTGCGGGTGTCTGGTTTATCTTAAATCAGCAAGGGATCTGGGACAGACATTGCACGAAGTTGTTGGAGCCAAATCAATTAAGTCTGATACTACATTCAACCAGGGTTATCTCAAACCAGTTGCCGCCATTTTCAAACTGGTTTATGTGCACTAAACTTCTGTTCTGTTACAGGTTTAAACCAGTTTCTGATTACTTAAATTGGTTTATGTGTAATGTCTGTCCCTAGCCATGTAGACATGCCCAGGTTTTCCTAAATATCTTTAGAAGAAGTGATATAGCCTCATGCTTTCAGACAAGAGTCTCACAGAACAGTGTTGGCATTGTGATACACAGCAGCCAATTCTGCATCTAACGAATCATGAAGATATCTAGAATGCTGCCATTAGGAAGGTCAGACACTGGCAAACAAATATAAAAGCTAGATTACTGCTTTCTTGGTGAGTAAGTGGAGGTGACAAAAAGTTTCTTTTTTGAAAGAAATGTGATATTTAAAGTTCCATTTCCATTGCTAACAAAGCAAGAGGTAGGTAAACAAGTTTGTAGATAGAGTATAATTTAAAAGATTACTAAATTTTGAAACCTATGAAAGAGGCTTTTGGTGAATAATAGTGTCTTCATTTTGGTCTGTTTCATGTAGTATGTTTTGGAGGACTATTTTCCTTTGCTTTGAGGCTACATTATCTAGAAATCAAAATAAAGCCTTATTAAAAATACAAAGTGCTTTCACACCTATTACAGTAATCTGCATTTAGTCTTCATCAAATAGAAAGGTGTTACATAACACTCTATGCTGATGCCATATTCAAAGGGGGGCATCTGAAACACCCAGCGTACTAGAGTGTACTATATGTTGAACTGCCCACTTAAGGAAAAGTCTAAGATGTGTGGACAAATCCCCTTTCTGTCAAATCATCATGTTAAAGGGTAGACATTTTTTTTCCATGTGTAGTCAGTCGGGAGACAGCAAGGTATCTCTCTAAATCTAGGAGTACCTGTGATTTGAAGAGAAACTAAGAAGATTTGGGACTTTAATACAAGACCAGTGAATTCACATTGAGGCAGGGTGCTTTCCAGATGTTCCTGCCTCTGCAAAATATCCACTGTAACAGGAAGCCAGAAAGCTCCTGTTAGCTCCTGCCTATAGCAGGCTAAGCTGGACCAGAGGGGGCTGGCAGCCAGAAAGCAGACCGACTACCCGTGGTCAGAGGCACAGGGGGCAGGCATTTAGGATTTTCTGGAGCTAAAAGCTGTAGACTGCTCAGCTAAGCTGCAACAAGAAAAAGCAGGTTGGTCATCAGGCCCAAAATGGAAATTCATGTGTATGGCAGAAAGGTCACCTGACTGGAGCTGTGGGCTTAGGCTTAGGAGATCCATAAAGCTAGTGCCTGAGACAAGGCAGGTAGTCTGGCCCTGCAAACCACAGGGAGAAGGTTCTGATCCTGATCAGGAAAGCTGCAGGAGAGTGCCTGGGTGCATCCTGAGCTGGCCAAAGAATGCAAGTAAGGTGCTGAAGGCTTGAAAGGAAATATGACCCAAGGTAGGAAGGAAGTTTGATTATACAGCCAGTAGAATAAAGCTTTAGTTATAGCCAGTGTGCTTATGTTTTCATTTGAGTTTATCCTGGTGGTCCAGATTGTGGCTGTTAAGGGGAGGACGAGGTCACATAGTGCCAGAGGGCAAAAGAGGGTTTGAGTTTGTTAAGGGCAGGGCCCAAGCTACTGAGGAGGGGCACATGCAGTGTTGAGCCTGGCCAGGGGTCAGGGCTCAAGATCCAGACAAGTAAAGGCCAAGACAGCCAAAGCTGAGAGAGAGAGAGAGATGGGAGAAGTGGTCTAAGGCCAAGAAGACTAGAGGCAAAACCCAAGAGGGGCAGAGACGAGGGCCATGGACCCTGAGGGAGTCAAAGACAAGAGCCCGAGAGGGTGAGATGGCTTGGAGCCCAGAAGCCAGGTCCAACACAGTGGGCCTGGGCTAAAGGGCCCAGTTAGAGGAAAGGGGCAGAGGCAGGAAGACCAAGGCCCAATCAGGGTGAGGTGCTCTAACCTTGGACTGGGGCAAATGCCTGCCCCTAATTAATTGGTAACACCTGCGAGGCATGGACATAGCTGTAGCAGAGTTGGAGGCCACAAATAACCTTAAGGCAATAGGTACCCTGAAGACACAAATGGGTCCAGGGGGCCCACTTAGAAGAGGAACAGGATTGGGACCAACAGGGTCTGAGAGAGACCTGCTGGTTGAGAGGCAGAACAGGAGCTTGATCTGGGGCCCAATGGCAGCTCCCCTTATAACCCATAAACTAATTACATCAAGGTGTAGAAAGTGGGAGAAAAGGGGAGAGTAGCTAGGAAGCCAGAGTAGAGCAGGGGCCACATGGTTACCAGGGGGTGTTACAGCTCTAGGTTTTCTTGTGCATTTGCTGATAAGAGTGATGCTTCATACCCAAACAATGATATCTCTGGACATACAAAAGGAAGGTTGGGAGAAATTATGGTTTGTGTTGATTTATATCAGCTAAAGATCTCTTCCTTTGGTCACTAGCTCTAACTTCCATCATGAAAGAACCTGCATATGGCAGCCTATGGCCATGTATAGTATTAGGGAATAAGTTAGTTGAAAAGGCATAGTTGCTTCATTTCTAAGTTGTTAATTGAATATTCATTAGAATAGGGAATGCTTCATGTTCTCATGATGCTGCTAAAAATATGAGGATGTATATAATGCAAAATATGACAGAATGTTGTAAAGGAGCTGGGAGTCTGATTAAAATATGTAATTGAGACTTAAAAGTGAACTATGGGTAATGAATAAATGAAGATCTGGAAATGCCATAGGAGTATTCTTACAGTTTCTATGACATGCTTTATAATTTGGCCTCACTTAACAAAATTTATCACTATGCTGTTACGAATGCTTTCCTTTGGTAGAGAATAAAGATCAATGAAAGCTGAAGAGTACAGACATGAGAATGAGGGAGTGTAGAAGGAGGTTTGAAGTATTTTGCAGTATGGGCAGAGATAAGGTAATGAATCCAAAGGTATTTTCAGTGTGGTATATCAGAGGTGGCTTTTATTAACAGTACTATGCTAAAGAAGAAAGACCTATTTATATCAAAAGTCCATTCATTGATTTACATAGTTTTCGACACAAATCTGACTAGGTGCTTTCCATCCACTATTTTGAGTTTATGTCCTAGTCTTCTAAAGCATTAACCTAATAAAACTTTACTAACCACCCCCTGAAGAGTGGTAGCTTGTCATCAACATCCAAACATAAAAGGAATTGAATGTTCACTCAAGAGTCTAACAAAATAAACTTGTCTCTTTCTCCCCCTCCACCATGCATTTGTGCATGCACAAGTAAGAACAAGATATTAGATATTTAAAAAACAAACACATCTAAATTACTTATACATCTAGCCTTGTATCCCCTCCCATTTACATGCTGTTTGGCATCATGGGTGTACTTTTGTTATGGCTTCATTTTTAATAATTCATGTATGGAACCCCATTTTTATTGCATATCGCTGTATAACTACATAGTGTGATTTTCATTTTTGTCAGCAGAGTGCTAAATGACTGTCAGGCCCCTGTAATGTGTATAATATAATATTGTCTAATGGACTACAGGTCCCAAGTGAGAACTTGCATTGCATTCATTAAATTTACAGTAGCAGAATAGCTTGAATAAATTGTCACCACCCATTTGAGTGTGACATTTATGTGTGTTTCTCTTTGACATGCCTGTATCTATATCTCTGTAAATTGTCCACAAAGATCACACTGACGGCCTTATGGACCTTAGTGGTCCAACCTGTTTCTTAGCTCAGTAGTTACAGTCCAGATTAGAGGGTATTGAGTGAGAATAATGTAAGAATGGTTATATTGTTGTGATATAACAGACTTTAGCTACATGCACTACTAAGAACCTCAGGCATTTCCAATGGAAAAATATAGGGCCATGCATCCAGTATAATTAAAATAGGTGAGTTCAACCCAAAAATCATTATAGAAAAAAACAAACAGGGTGGATTTCAACTGTTGGAGGCTCAAACTAGTATCTTTTGAAACTACTTACTTGTTTAAAGTTAAACATACCAGTAAGTTCAAGTGTATTGTAGGATTGGAGTCAAAGCACCTGGCACTTTGCAGGATTGAGCCTTTAATGACACTTCTTAAATTTAAATCCCTTTGCTAGATATGTTGAAACAGAAATCACAGTTTTTCTGATTAAAATACTTTATTGAGCTATTTAAGTCTAGAGCCTGGGCACTACAAACAGGGGGTCCCTCACCCCCTCCAGCACTTGGCAATCCCTCCACTTGTATTATCACCCCAAATGAGCCTGGGACCCAGCAGAGGATCCATAACAGGGAGGTGAAATTGACAAATACATTCTAGGATAGGCAAAAAAACATATTTCCTGAAGCACATGGGATCCCAGGCACCACAAACAGTAGGTCACACAGCCCTTCCCCACCTCAGTACTTCGCTACTCCCTCCCCTCCCCCAGGGGGGGATCCTGCGATGCTGCAGCAGGAAGGAGAAAATGACAAAATGGCTTCCAGGGCAGAGGTTGAACAGCTCCAGAGTTCTTGCAGGGGGTGGGGAGGGAGGCTTTGAGCACCAACCCCCCTGGGAACTACAACCAGAGGGTCACACAGCCCCTCAGTTCTTGGCTACCCCTCCATTGTATGCCTTCCCCTAAACAAGCTAGGAGAGTCAGCACAGGGTGGGTTCAGGGAAGTAAAATTGACAAAATGTTTTCTACTACAGTTCTTGTAAAATCAAAAAGTTTTACAAGAGTTTTTGGGGAGCTCCGTGAGTACCCAGCCTCCCGGACACCACAAGCATGGTTCTCACATCTCTGCCAACACCTGGTAACTCCTCTGCTCATGGCCTGCTCCACATATGATCCTGGAACCTGGCGGCATGGGGCCTATGTAGGGAAGTGAAATTGACAAAATGCTTTCCAGTGTAGGTTTGGCCAAATCAAAAAAGTGGAGTCCTTGGGAGAGCCCTGGGAGCATCCAGCCCCCCAGACACCACAAGCAGGGGGCAGCCCCCAGAAACCTTCCACCCTCCACCATGCTTCCTCCCCAAATGAACCTGGGACCCTGCTGAATAAGGTCCATTTTCTGTGATGGGGTCCAGGCTGTTCCTGTGATGGGGTCCATGCTAAGTGTCCCATGTGACCATACGGTTAGTCTCTTTTCCTATATGGAATCTCTCTTTCTACCCTTCAGGTGCATCTACATGTGACACTATGGTGGACTACGGTGATGTAGCATCCACTGGCAAAACCCATGGTGCTGCAGCTATGTTGCAGTTATGTCACCGTAGTGATGCACTTCCCCCTCCCCCATTATAGTGCTTACTAAGGCAGCTTTGTGCCTAAAAATAACTGTGCACGGTGCTCATGGCACAGTGCTGATTGTTATGGTGCTGTCTTTTAGTATGTCCAAAAGAAGTACTAAATGATGGTGCAGTAACAATGGTGCCATAGCAGCACATGTAGACACACCTTCCCTCTCCTTAATTCATAATTCTTTTCTCTTTTCAAATTCAGAGACACTAAGAACTACACAGTCTGTGTCCCACTCTGACCAGCTATTACACTTGTTTTCAAACTTGTATTTCAATTACTTGGGGATAGACACACAGTTTATCCCTTCTTAACAATCCACTTTGTAGGAAGTTGGTAGAAACTCACAGAAACAGTTAAATAAATGGGACACTATTCACGCTATGGTAAAAAAAACTGTTTTGGAAAGTGCTGCTTTCATCTCTTTTGAACACATGGTCACTGATGGAAACTACTGGTATAAATATTTTTCTTCTTGGTACCATCTGCAAGAACTTGAAGCTTGAAAATGAAACATTTGTGATGAAAATGTTAATACTGTCTCGTGTTTATGTGTGGGAGGTGCTATCCTTGAGTTTTATAAATTAGCTTTACCCTTGTTTACAACATATCAGAATTGACTATAATTTGGACATTATACATCTTTTATTGAAATTACTTAGTGTACTTACTGTATAATGGACTTTGATTACATTTATTCTTAATTTCTCCTTCACAGTGAACTGTAATTATAATTTAATTTGTAATCTTTTGGTAATACCAAATGGAGCTGCTGTCAATTAATTGAAAGCAATTAATTCATTAGATAAAAGTGATAGTGTTGCAAAACAGATTAATATAGATAGGCTAATAGAGAAGTTTACGGGAGACTTAAACCAGTACATCTCCAATCTTAGTTTATCAGGTAGTACCCATATTTAAACATGAGTTTGGACATCTAGCTGCAATAGAGGGAAGTCTATATTAATTTGTGACTTCTATTTCTATTGTGTTGTATTGTGACTTCAGTTTTGTGTGTCTGCTGTCATTTTGTGTTTAGCTTTAAAACCTGTTCTGACTTTGACAAAGCCATTCTATCTGAGATGCTGCCTTGCCAGAAAAGGGATTGGATACTCATTCATTGAAAAGGACTTTCAATGAATGAGCTGTTAGGAGCTACCAACTCTAAGGGCATTTATAGACATGATCTGGGATTGGGTTGGGGGAGGGGCATTAATTAGAGTGACTCCAAGAGCTGCTGTAATTAAAGCATCCAGAGCATCATGTGTATCAGTGTCTCCGCACTGAAAAATGGCAGCAGGGGTGCTTTAACTAAAGCTCATCAAACAAGCTTTAGTTAAAGCACCCCAGACACCATTTTTCAGTGTGGGGATGCTGATAAACATGATGCCGGAGTCTAGTGGAGTGTGGTAATTACAATGCTCTAGCGTACTCAGTTAATCAAATCTGCTCAGATGCGCTGTGATTACAGTGCATCAGAGCAGCCTCACTGCACATCTGTAGGCATCCTAAATGACTTTCAGTAACTGGCTCACCTCAGGAAACAACAATTTTCTTCACATAGGGCTCTTATGGCTAGGAGCTGCATATTCTAGCCTACAACATGGAACAGTAGGGTCAGAACTGATATTTATGGGGAGATTGATATTTATGGGGAGATCACTTCTGAGAAGCAGGCCCATCCACTACCACATGCCAGAAGAATGGGTTGGAGAGAAAGTAAAGGCAGGAAGGACATAGCTAAGTCTGAATTACTGAGGGTTCAGATAGAAGTGCAGCTTCCCACCGTAACTGAGAACACTTTGCAGGAACAGTTGTGAGTTATAATGATCTCCTGGAACAAGTAGAAGTTCACTGTTGGTTTCAGGAAGGAGAGGAATCTAGCTGCTGGCTGCAAGCTTGCAGCTGGTTTCTCCTAGCAACAACCTCTGCTCCTTGGGAGACTGCAAAGTTTTCAGAATGGGAAGGTGGAAAGGGAGGAGAGGGAGCTCGTTCTAGGGGTTCTCCAGCTGATACTGGTGGGTGGGGTGGGTGAATTGGAGACCTTCAGGAGGGGCTGAAAATCCCCTAGACTGAACTCCCTCTGCACCCTTTCCCTACATCCATTCTGAAAACAGCTCAAGACTGGTAGGCAGCACAGACACAAGTCACAGAAGATGCTTTCTTTTGAAAATCCTTCATCTGACCCCTCATGCAATGAGGGTTCAGATTTTCACCCGAGCGGTCATTTTTGAAACTCTCTGCAGCCATGCATTTGTGTTTGGTTATGGCTATAAACTGCTTTCTGTGGCCAGATCGGGCAAAAATTGTCACTTCTGCCTGTGCCCTGAATTACCAGATTTCAGACTCATAGGGCTCATCTACATGTTGCTGTATGGTGATGTTGCTATGGTGCCATGCCTTAGTACTTCCTTTTGGAAGTACTAAAGCAGGCGCAGTACAGACACTGTGCCATGCAGGCAGTGCACGGTTAGATTTGTCTGCTATGTTGCCATAGTGGTGCACGATAAGCGCAGAGCATGTGGCAGCGGTGACATAGCAGGTGATCATGTGTAGACCCGCATGATTGCTACATTGCCATAGTGTTCCATATAGCGACCTGTAGACATGCCCACACAAAGGGTGAAATCAGACTAAAAGAAAGGGGTGCTTATGCTTGTGTTATTTTGCAAAGATCTCAAAACTCTGTAGTACTGCTTAAGAGAGAAAGTGACCGTGGTTAGAAATTCCTTTGCTAAGCCTATATTCCTTGTCTGATTTTCATAAAAGCTTATATCAAAACTCTCACAGTAAGCTATAAATAGTAGGGGTTATGTGAGGGCTGGAGAAGGGCCTAAAGTGGCCAGGTTGCAAAACCCCAGATCCCAAAACAGAAGCCAGGCATGATATCTTCATTTGGAATGCACTTTAGATACCTGAGCTTTGATCAGTAATCTGGTTCTGAGACAACGCAGTTAACTGTGTAGCATGTGACATCTAAAATTTGGATCCACATACAACTTGGTTTATGTCCTCAGTATGATATTGGATCAAGTTGTCACACCAATTCTGTGCGCTAGAAGCAAGTACCTTTATGGACCACTTCATAGCTATTAACCCCGCAAACTAATGGTATCTTGCTAGGATTAACCCAGTGAACAAGATTCTTTTCTCTGTTATTCTTGACACAGATGTCAAGATAGAGTTTAATCCACTGTATTGAGCTGTTGCTATCCAACAACAGTTGTGAGTAGTGAAACTATTTTAGAGTAATGTAGCATTTCAGTTAATAATGAAATGGGTAATTGTGGGTGCTTTGAATTCCTTTCTTTATGTAATAAAAAATAAGGATCAAAATTAGGAGTGATACCTTACACTTGGAAGTTTAGTAGTTTGTTTAAACTTTTTAGAGTGACCAGTTTTATAAATAATTCTGCACATAGGGCATATCTACATGCTTCTCTTTGCTATTAGTGAAACTCCCTGGGCAAAATCCTTGTGCAGCACTGAAGCAATCACTTCACTGATCCAGCCTTTTCATTGACTTAAGTTTCCCCTCTCAGATCAATCATCAGCCTCCAGTACTTTTAGGCTGCTGATGTACATTAACACTCAAGCTGGGCATGTCTACACATGCATTAATATGCTATTGTTACTGCACAATAAGTTTAGTACCTGTAATAACAGGTACTAACTGAATGCACAGTAACCAGTGCTACTGCACAGCAGTGCCTGTGCATGGTCTTTTAGTGACACTAATGCACAATAGACTAATTCTACTGTACATTAGTACATTAACATGACTTTTGCCATGACTTGCTAATGTGCAGTAGAATTAGTCTTCTGTACATTTAGTGTCTTGTGTAAACATACCTGCTAAGACACAGAGGTATATCCCATCCAAAGTCCAAAATACAAACCTAATATGCTGACCCACCGTTTTGCCAGGCACAGCCTTTTTTCACAAATTCTTCTTTCTCCCAGGATTCTTTTTAGCTCTTGTCTTAGACTCAGGTTCCATCTCTCCTGGACTAAAGTTAGTCCTTTCTTCTACTTGTTTACTGTGTACCACTATAGCTGTAATTCACACCAATCATTGTCCATGGTTTTCCAGCCCTGGAATCATAAACAAGTGGGCTATCAACCCAGGTAATACAAACTGTCCTGTGTTTCCTTCCATAGGCCTCTTGGTATGTGGTCAGACTAATCTTATCATTGCTGATTCTCTGGCTGGTCTCTCATTCCTGTAGCATAACTAAGGTGGGATGCCCAGAGCAACATTCCAGGTGCCAACTTGAGGAAGGAGTGGAAAAATTACAGCTGCTACTGCAACCACAGGGCAGCCAGAAATTGCTACTGTTTTGGCTTGTCATTACTGTCCTGGGTGCCTGGTGGCCCTGTTACACCTCTGTCTCATTCTGTAATAGAGAACTCAGTCTGAGATCTGTTTTCCTGCCTTGCTGCTCTTAAAATTCTCAGAAAACCTATTGTTTGCCTCATACCATATCACATGGCCTTTCTACTCACTTACTTCAGATGCTGAGGTGACCTAAACCTAAGATGGGTGAGGCTATTCCCTAATTCTCTTAAAGGGACAGTTTTTACCATGACAATTGCATTGAAATTTACCCTTAGGTTTTTGTGCACATTTTTAATATGTTTACAGGATTGGAGCTTCAAGACTGTATTTATCCATATCCACCATATCCATGCTGAGGGCATATGTGGATATTTGTTAGGTTATGTCTTGCTTACACATGGCCCAGGAGACAGTATAAAGAGCACTCTGTATCTGACATGCTTGAACAAGGTCCAGCACAATCAGACTGATGAACACAAACTGTGTGCTAAGTTAATACCATTGCTAGCCTCCCCAGAGAGGAGAGAGAGGGAAGGCTTATTCTTCCCCTTCACTTAAATCAGCCATCCAAGCTGAGCCAGCGCAGGGTGAAGTGCATGTTGCACTTTTAAGGATGACGTGGCTTCCACTATAAGACATGCTCCCCCATTCCCTGGAGGAATTCTGTCTCTTAGCTCAACCTCTTCTTCCCAACCTCTCTCAAGCCAAGTCTGGCATATCAGGATTTAATGTGACAAGACACTTTTGAAACCGGTGGTGATAAAAATTCCACATGTGATTATAGGTGCTATTTGTTAAAAGATTTTTTTCAAAAGAATGTGTACAGTAACAATATGACTTAGTGATAGCTCTGTTTCAATCAAAACTATGCCTCTTAGGTTTTGTGGGGTGAAAAATTCCATATATTGAAGAAGACTGTGTTTCTTTGTCTGCCGAGTTACAGTATGCTAAAAGGGAACATACTCTTCCATAACTAATGGCAGTACAAAGGAGTTTCAGTGGGGCTTCCAGTTCTTCTTATATCATATTTGTTCTTTTCTGTCTTCACTACTGCCCTACACATTTTCAATCTCTTGCCCCTTTTCTGCCACTTATACTTATTTCCACTGGGAGGAAAAGGCAGCTTATCGTTAGGATCATAGCCATACAATTCTATATCATCAGCCTAAAGGCCTTCTCCCTGAAGAATATCATCTTAGCTGTTGTTTTCAATAGAGATATAGAGTAGTGTTCAACAACTTAGAACAAGAGTTCCAATTCTGTTTGGGTATCAGCTTCCAGAATTTTAGGTTGACTGCAATTATTTATTTGAGATTTTGGTTAACAATAAAATGAGCTTTTGAGAAAATAATGATTTCCAAAAAGGAAATTAGTATAGGTTGGACATACATACAAACTGACTTACTAGTTTTTAATTCCTCTACATTTGCAGTATATAACTTTAACTCAAAATATTAACTAGACTTAAGATGGTTCAAGATCAGTAATCGATCTTTGTTGTCATAGGCTGACGTACCTTTGTGGGTACTGTATTGCATCTCTGTATTTTGTGAAGGACATATAACTATTTTCAGAAGAGGAAATGTCAGTGAAGTTTGTTGGTTTTAAAATTACCAGACTGACACCACAGAATTGATAATGAGGCTCTGGAGTTGTCAATAGGCCGAGCAGCCTCTGTTAAATTACCCTTTATGATTTTACAAACTTCCTTTGAATTAACTTTACTTTGCACAGGGGGACACTAAGGAATAAGTAATGAAATAATTTTTTCAGTCTTTTGTACTACTGCCACCAAATGGATAGAAGGATATAAAAACCAAATTCCCTTTCCACCCAAATTGCATAAGTGGCATTTTTGTATTTACAGTTTATGATTCTCTCACCAAACTGTGTTCACAGAGGTAGTTAGCCATGTTAGTCCAAAGTCAGGCAGAAGGTAGAGCAGGTAAAACAGAGGTGGGTAAAGTCTGACCTGCAGGTCGGATTGGGCTCTGAAGCTGTGCCAGTATTTCTGGCCTGTTGCCAAGACCAAAAGAGGTGAGAGATAGACACTGGATGGGAACAGGGAGGCTGGAGTATTGGGACGCTGGAGCAGGTACTCCAGCAGACGGGAAAAGCAACCTGTGCAGTAGCAGCGCTGGGGACCAATGCCAAGGTGTCTGTGGCAGATATGAACACCCACGACTATAGGCAAGATTGGCCAGGAATTCTCCTATGTTTCTTTTATCCATTAGGGTTGGGCTTTGGGGAAATGGCCCGCCACCCTCAGGACTGATTTATGCTGATGCTGGAGATCACAGCCAGTGGTCACAATGGCCCTAGGGGCCAAAAAACTTACCTGAATTTCAGTTTCCTTACTTTGTGGTAGTCTTTATTTCTCTTCCATTTACCAAATGTGAAGAAGAGGAAAGAAGAGAAATACGTACCAAGAGCCAGAGGGAGCTGGCAAAAAGAGAAACAAGTGCCCCAGGAGCCGTGGTTCCAGAGCAGCTGCTCCATGTGACTAGAGCAGCCCTGGAGAGCCAGAAGAGAGTGATGTGGAGAGCACAGAGAGCTGGGGAATGGGGATCAGTGTCCTGAGATCTGAAAGGCCAGGTGGGAAATCCTCAGCAGTGGAGACTCAGCAGACAGCTGTCTGCAAAGCTCTGAGGAGCTTAATTAGGCTGGGAGATGCTGGCCAGAGAGATGCTGTGGAGCAGAGCAGTGTTTGCAATGCAGGAGCTGTACTGTGAAAGGGTCAGCTGGGAGAAAAATGGCTGAGCCCTGCTGAGCCCTGGTACTAGCGTACTGACTTTTATATTACTTTATTCTTTCTTTTGTTTTTACTGCAACCTGTCATGCCCTTGCTTCAGCAGGCTAGCAGCATGTTGAACTAGGTTGGCAGGACCTCAGCCTGACCAACAGAAAGGTGCTGGTGGTGGCAGGCAGGGGGAGGGAATCCCCAGAAAAATCAATATACTCTGGGATGGGAGGTAACAGCCGGGATGGGCTTTGTTTTTTTGTTCTGCTTTGTTTACATAGTTTTGTGGGTGTTACTAGAGGGCATAACCAACAGCGTGACTCACCTGAGACTGGGGAAGAAGTCCTGTAGTCCGTGTTGATTTAATTGTGTCAAGGCAACTGTTGAAATGCATATGAGCTTGAAAGAGAAAGGAAAAGTTGCCAGTTAAGACTGAGGAAAACAAATCTGGGTGGCACTAGGCCAGCATGTAGTGGAGGTTCGAGCCCCAGAAGAGACCTACATTGAGTAATTGTCATCCTGTGATGGTGAGAATTACCTCCTCCTTATTGTTATCATCCTAAAACATCAAGTTGTGGCAGGTGAGAGTCAGCACCACCGCTACACCAAGCCTTGACAGTACCACCTTTGGGGTCAGTTTGGCCACCATTTCCTTGAGTCAGGCTCAAGATGACCGCAGGCCTAAAGGATCCAAGAAAAGAAGACGAACCCTGTCCCAGGGGCACAGGACCAGAAAAGGGCGAAGTCTCGTTCAGAGGCAGACCCCAGACCAAAGTAAAAAGAAAAGAAATTAACATACCTGTTGCAGGGACTGGGAGGAGCAAGGAAACATGTGGCGGGAAACTGCCCGCACAGTTTGTCAGCCGCACCCATATCCAGCTGGGGCCGGATGATGTTATGACAAGACACCACCCAACGGAGATGAAAGGCAACCGCTGTCTGCAGCAGCGGCAGCAACGGTGACAGCAGCGGTGGCAGCTGGAGCCGTGGAGGATCCCCGAGCCGGGGAAGCCCGGCAGGGATCAGAAGAGCCAGCAAAGAGACTGGCAGTGGTTGCGGCAGCCGGAGCCATGGAGGATCCCCGAGCCAGGGAACATTGGCAGGGGTCAGAAGTGTCAGCAGAGAGTCCGGCAGAGGCAGCAAGAGCTGAAACAAAAGAGGGATCCACGTGCTGGAAAAGACCGACGGAGGATCAGCAGAGCCACCGAAGAAGCCAGCAGCAGCTGCAGCGAGAGCCGGTGTAGGAGCCCTTTTAGAGGCAACAGGTGCTGCAGCTCCAGGATGGAGGCGGGAGAGACCCTGGCTGGGGTGAAAGCACAGACCCCGACCCAGAAGGCATGCTAGCCTAGGGGCATTAGGGGTTAGGAGGGTATAGGACTCTCCCTGTGGGCACTCCTTCTCCTTTGTTCTCCCTGTTGTTGTGCTCCCTTGGTAGTCATATGGCTAGTTTCATTAATTTGTTTCGTGTTGGGAAACTACAGGGAAAGGAGCTATGGTGAAGATATTGTTTGTGTTCCCCTTTTGGGTTTGTCTATTTTAGTTCCTTGGTGAGAATAGAGTGGTGGGGCTCTTAGCACCAGGCGAGGGTAGCAGGGACGTCACCCATGGGTGAAGCAACCATGGGAGAATGCAGTAAGGGCCAACAGCAACAGATATAGGCGACCCAGGGTGCCGAAGAAGACAAGCCCAAAGGCTGAGAAGCACCAAGCCCTCCAGGTCCAGTCAGGGTCCAGGGCGCTCGTCTGCAAGAGGAGACGCGGGGACCGGGGAGAATAGCAGGAGATTGCCATGAAAGATTTGGAGGCCTGGCTCAAAGGTTGGTGCCTGGTTGGTGCGTGGCCGGGTTGTAGGGAAGGTTGGAACCCTGTGAACGTCCGCCGTGACACGTGACAGCTCTGGAGGCATCTTCAAAGGGGACTCCCTCCACCGAAGGATCAATCAAAGTCGTGGCAAGCAAGTTTGGGGGTCACCCTGAGGATAACCTAGGAGCCCTCTGGGGTTTGCACGAAGGTCCCTGGCGAGCATGGTCAACAGCTCAGGCAAAGGCGGCACGAGAGCAAACCATCACAAGGAGGCAGGCACAAGCTCCCATTAAGAACTGGCACATACTGGGCACTTTAACAGCTTGGTAGTGCTTGGACAGGGTGTAGGGAAGGTAGGAGCTCCAAAGAAGAATCGGAATCAGTGCATCCGGGTCAACACACAGCAGATTAGACCACCTCCCGACAAATAAACCTTTACCTCCCACATCTTGGTGTTGAGAATTGGGTTACCATTGCTGAGTGATTTAAGTAGGAAAGTCCGTGTCCTCATAGCCCAGTGTTACCAGGCACGGGACCACCGGGGCCCACTGCCCTATCCCATACTACACCGACAGTGGGTAGTTACATTAGTTCAGCTAATGATTTCTTGTTACTTAAATTTTTTGAATCTATGTAAATGGCAATATGGAATTTGGAAGAAGAAGAAAGACTTCATATGGAGAAGAGCAAAGGATAAGATTACTTCTGGGACAGTTTTGATTTGGAGACTATCCTGTTTACCTGTAGGACAAAGATTGAGACAGGACATGGTAAAAGTGAAGGTGGAAAAACAGTGACGAAAATGTGATAGGTTAAAGGGGAGTGCCTAATGGACAGAACTCATGAAGACCAGGAAAGAAAACAGAATGCTGAAAATAATAAGAATGTAGGGAAAATCCATCCTGTCAGAACAGTTCCTTGTGTTGTTTATGTTTGAGAGATCACGTCCAAAATGCCATTTTAGAAACTGAGAACTAGGAGGAAAGATGGATAAGCTAGATTTAAGGTAGGAAAAGTGAAGTGAAAGACAAAATAGAAGGAGCAAAAGAAGGCTGTCATTTCATTTTGTGTAAATGTTGGTGAAAATTGTACTTGTCATCGTTTGTTTTTGGGTTTTTTTCTGGGGGAGGATCTCATATCTCAATTTCTAAACACATTTGGATTCAATGCCTAAAACAGCTTCTTTCTATGATGTTTCCACTTGTTTGACTTCACTGCTGCAGAATGAAGCCAGTTTCTACCTATGGCTGATTGCCAGGGTTTTGCCAGTGAAACCTTTTAGTAGGCTAAATACTTGTGTAACTTTTTTTATAATGACAGGTGTTGTTAAAGGAGAATCAAACTGCAGTAGCAGGGAGAGTTGTGCCAGGTAATTTTTTAAAATATGATTGATTTAGGTTTTATTTTCCAGAAATAACTATTACATGGTGATGAAATAAAGTTGGGCTGATAGACCCTCAGTCCTCACCAAGAAGGTTTGAACACAAGTGCCCATGTACCCTAGGGTATTTACCTTGCCTTAAAAGCAATGCTCAGACTTATTCTGGAAAAGTCACCTTTACTGTAGAATCTCTTAAGTTTGCTGTTAAAACGCCTTTTTTTAATCTTCAAGGTGCTTTTCAAGTATTAAGTAATTAAACTTTACATCACCCCTTGGATGCAGATAATGAAGTAAAAATGAGGCAGAAAAGTTAAATGGCTTGCCTATGTTCATAGAAATGGTTGATGTCACAGCTGGGAGAGATTCTGGAGCTCTTGATTCCCAGTCTTTTAGGACCTGCTATATTTATGAAAAACTCGTTATTATTTAACCCTGCCTTTCTTTTTGAAGTCCTTCCTCAAATTTTAGTCTGTGTACATTTATGATTCCAGTTCAGTCAATTCGCTTAAGAAAACTGTAGCCAGAAAAAAGCAATAACAGTTGGCTTTTCCAAAGTACTGACTGGTTGACAGTATAGGCAAGGCCAGGAGAAAAAAATACTGGTTACAAGACTGAATATTAGGGCAAGCTAGGAATTTTAAATTTACTTGTTTTAAAAATATATAGAAAACTTAACTTCTGAAAAATTCAACTTTTCCACAGATAAATGTTGACTTCAATGACATTTTGCATTTTTCAGTTAGGGATAAATGACATGAAATATTTCATTCCAGATTAGTTTGTTATTAACCTCAGCATGTGCCTGAGTTACTGTATTGCCTCCTGGGGATTATATGAAAAGCAAGGGGGGTGGTGGTGATATCTCTCAGTAGACCAACTACATAGTCGGGAGAGATCTTAGACCAGCTTTTGGGCACAAAATGCTCTTCTTCAAGTAGGTCTGAAAAAGGGCACCTGGCACCTAAAAGCTGGTCTAAGATCTCTCCCAGTTACACAGTTACTTCAATAAAAGAGATAATCAAAAATCTTGTTTCTCTCTCATTGCCTGGACCACCACCACTGCAACAACAATGTTACAGTGCTACTAAATCATGGAATTATGGGATTTGTCGTGTGGAGGCCCTGTGCCCTGATTCTGTCCTGTGGGCCAGGTATCCTAGCTAGACTACAGTTTTTACAATACTCCATATTATGTATGCTGGAGGGAGAGACTGTAGCGCAACATGGGAGATAGATTCCAGTAATTCAAGATTTCTGAACTGATTTTTTTTTCTGCATGAAGTAGCAATATTTCAACTTGTCATCCCAGTTCAGAAAGAAACAAATAATGAAGTACTAGATATCTGTGTAGAATGGAGATTCTATTTTTTCCAGTCAAGGGCACTTATTTACAAACATTATCTTGTTCATGGAGGATTACTAGTTCAAGAATTAAAAACAAAAAATCACCTCTGTATCCTCATGCAAAACACAATAGAAAAAATATCGTTGGGACACTTGGAACAAACTGCTGAATAGTTTACATATTTGATCTACTGGGCACAGCACAATAACCACCAGTACTGTACAGTCCTGGTGGCATCTGGGTCATTTTCAACCCTCCTGCGCAGTAGCTCGTTGCTATTGTGCAGTAGCATCGACATCACGGTTCATGCCTGCTGTTGTTACATCACCATAGGAACAAGCTATGTCACTCTAGCTCATCACTATGACAACTTAGCATCTCATGTAGGTGTGCCCATAGCTTATCAAATCCCTTTTTGATGTGCTAAAATAGTATAGTCATGTCATGGTATAGTAGTTCTGAACTATTTATACTAGTTGCATTAATGTAAAGCCTGGATTTGCCTAATTTGTGGGAAATTGCTGGTTGCAATGAATTCATATGGAAATGAATTATTACCATGGAAGAAAGTGAGGGAGAATAAAAAATCTTAGCCACTGTCATGTCATATATCTCAATTACTTGAGGTGAAGGATACTCATTTATAAATGACATGCTGTGATATGATGTGATGCTGAGGTTGTTGATGCTGAACCCATATTCATAATGCAGTTAAAAATACTAGAGGTAATACTAATTTAACATATAATGCTAGAAAATAACTGCAATTATTCATTGTTGTTATGCCACAGAATGCCTATGGCCATATGTTAAATATTGATGATGATAGTATGAAAATAAGCCTTTACTTAATAGGTGTACGTGGGGTATAATGAGTATAGGAAGCAATAACAGTGAGAAAAATGGAGCCAAGGCAGCTGTAGTAAGATGCAGAAACTCATATTTTGGTCCATTTGAGTGAGACTGCTTTAATTAAGCACACAACCAGGACAGCAAGGGTCATGCTTAGTCCTTCAAACTGCTCATCTGAAGCACTATTCTTTGTTAAAATATAAACCAGGTCTAGAGTCAGACTTTTATAAGGCTGTCAAGCCTGCCATGGAGATGAAATATGAAATCTATCAGGAATCCAATCCACTTGTTTTTCTCCTACCAACTGGCAACTACAGAATGTAAGTATCCTCTTATCCTCACCAGGGGACATTATGACAAGTTCCAAGGGAGATAACAAATAGCAAAGATCTAGCCATGCTCAGCAGGAACGAGAACTTAATATTCCTAACCTGCTGGAAGCAGTACAAACAGTTCATTAAAACAGTTGCTTGAATGAGCCACATCTGTATTGTTTTCTTGAACTGAGTATACTGTCTGCAGCTCTGAAGCAAGACATTTATGCACATAAAAAAGCTGCGAAGATCCCTAGAGTTCCTTCCCTCAAACAATCCCACATACACAGCCGCACTTCAGTTTTGGAATTTTTCTTTGGGAGATGTGAAGAGAAGGACAGGGTCTTACTCCTCATTTAAACTACTAATAAAACATTTTTAAAAGGTACATGAATTCTCTCAATTATCATGGGTACCGTTGGAATTGACGGAAATGTAAGCAAACAACAGAACTTTCTCTAGAAGTGTGGCTGGATAAAAATATGTCACATTTTACAATTGTGTTTGATTAGAGCACTGAACCTTTATGCTGATCTGAAGGGACCCATACTTTTTAGTAGCCTTAGGATCATTTGAAATACCATCTGTTAAATGGTTAAATTATGTCCAGTGATTACTTTTTTTATTATGGCTTTTCTTTTGTCTACTAAGAGCTAAAATTATACCCATTAAGCTAATTCTACTTACGATTGTAACCTTGAGATGTATGTGGGAATGTCAGCCCTTCTGATTTTGGCATTCTTTCAAGTGAAGCTGGCGATTTCAGCAGTATAATTTTATTTATTCTGCTGCCTGTTCCAGGTGACTTCCTTTCTCTATCTGAGGTACTTTTTTTTTTTAACACAATGATTTTCTTCTTCAACTAGGCAAATATGCAGGGTCAGCATGTAGTAGTTTGCTTTCTGCTATTGTAGTCCACAATTTAAAGAGGAAAAAAACCTAACAGACAACACAAAGACTTAGTTGGTAGAAGTAGGCAAAGAAATGATGGGAGTACAAAGAGAATCAAAAACCAGAGAGGCAGAGACAGGCAAAGAGAACTCTAGAGGACCCTTCACATAGCTAAAAGTGGAGAAATAATGTGTACTTGTTTCACCAGGAAGTACAAAAGAGAAAATAAAACAATTTCAGCAATATGCGTTCTTATTTTAGACCTTCCTTAATTCAGCCGAGCTCTGAAGTAGATGATTAACTATGACTTGTCAATGGGACTGCTCAAAGTTATACATGTACTTAAGTGCTTCATTAAATAAAGCTCATCATGTGTAGCAAATCCATAAATTTCTTTTTGTCAATAATTTTTCAAAACAAGATGTAGAGATGCGAGACCTGTTCAACAATGACATACAATTACGTTTTGTATAAGTCTTTAGTAGCAGTGCTGATGGGTTAATGTTAGAATATGACAGAATAAATTTAAAAAGGAACAACCTCAATTGAAAACAGATAATAACTTTTAACAGTACAAAGTGTGATGTGATAGTTAAGTATGATTCTTCCCTCTGGGATAATCACTGTAATGATCTTTAATATAGCTGTGTGTAAAACAAGATTAATTTAAAATGAAGGGCCAGGTCATCAGTTCATTTAATGAATCTATTCCCATTTTCACAAGACCACTTTCATCAGTACTTCTTGTTCTGTTTGGCTTGAATCACTCTTAAAACCATATATATTAATTAGTAAATGCACAATGCGTATATAACACTGAAGGAAGTCGAGTGTTATTTTATAAATTACATTTCTGAAGGGAAATGCAGTTCTATATAATTATTTATTTAATAATTTGTTTTGGCATATTAGTTTTAGGAAATAAGAAAGGCACAATTTATATTATATATTGGCCTCTTATTTAATTGTTACAGTCACTCATTTTAAAGCATTATAACAAACTTCTGTGAAAAACTCAAAATGGTATACCCTGAATTCTGCATGTACTTTATATGAAATAGTCATTGGATAAATTATCCTATGCTTTCTGACCTATGAATATTGAATTTTTTCTTGAATGAGAAAATATTATAGGCTATTCTGGAGTGGAGACACTCATCCAGCCCTTCAGGCCTGGTGTGGGTCATTGGGCAGGTTTGTGGGCCAGAGCAAGACCATCCTTCTGTGCAATGCCTGTGGTGTCAAGTCCAGCCTGTGCACAGCATATACCAGCCCCAGGTCTCACTGTACACATGGCATTCAGGGCTAGCAAAGGATGCACTATCTGCGATACGCAGGCTGGAACCAATACTCCAGGCATCACGTAGGTTCAGTCCAGGGTATATGCTGCCTGTGCCCTGGATTCCCTGTGTCTTATGTAGTACTGGATCCTATCTGCACATTGTGGGCAGCATTTGCCCCATGCCAGCTTTGCATGCTACATGCACAATGAGCCCTGTAGCTGGCACATGCTCTATGCAGTACATGGGGCTGAACTGGCAGTGTATACTGCACACAGCACAGGAGGTCAGTCCAAGATACCCACTGCATGTAGTACCTTTTCAGACTGGCCCTTTGCACTGGTTCCAGCATACCCAGAGCCTTTGCACTGGTTCCAAAGCCAGTACACATGCCCAGTCTGGCAGGGTGCCACATGTAGTGTGTTGCTGGGGCTGGTACATTGTCCGGTCTACCCATGGACCAGGTCATTCAACTCCATGGGCAGGATCTGGCTCATGGGCTATATATTTGATATCCCTGGCCTATAGCCACATGGTTAAGATAGTCTCTTGGGAGATGGGGCTCTGCATTTGAGCTTTCTTATGCAGAGGATGGAATTTCCAATATACAGGGCTTGTATTCTAATCATTATTGCATTAAATGGGAATAGAAGCTAAAAACAGATGATCAGCAGAAACAGATGTCCCCACTGTGCTGCAGCTTGCACCCTTACCACTCCTGGTATTTCATGGGTCTGATTCCATGGATGAATTAGGATATAGCAGCTTGAAAGCATACCTGGGAATCTCATGCAGGGGATTCCTGGGGTTTGCATGTCACATTGCATGTCACATTGCCACATTCTAACCTGGAGCATGCGTCTGCAAGGATGGAAGAGGGAACTCCCATGGGGGAATCAACCCAGGGCATGAAAGTGAAATCCATGCCTTGGGAATTCCCTTAAAGGGGGCATTCCCAGAGTACATGTTGGCAAACACAGAGGGGAGAACTCCTAAGGAGGTTCTCCACCCTGTGCTTGCAGACTGTGCCCCAACTCGGTGCTTGGCAGCTAAATACACGCTCTGTGAGAATCCCCTTACAGAATGATTCCTGGGGCATGCAGGATAAGGGCCCTGATGCCCTGGGAGCTGCCTGGGACAGCAGGAGAGTGCAGGCAGCTGTAAGCTGTCCATGATCTCCCACCATAAAGCAAACAGACATCTGCTGCAAAAAAAAGTAGGACAAATGTTTATACCACCCATATGGCAGCACAAAGACACTATCTGTTTCCAGCCAGTTGCCATCACCAGCTCTTCCTTTCTGAATGAAATTGTCTTCTAATGCTAGAACTCAATTCAGTTTGCATGTTTCTGGACTAGGGCCCTCCAGATATAGAAAAGGGATCTTCTCGTTTGAGGACCATCATGTGGATTTGGCTTGGGTTCTGTGGTGAATTGGTCATACCTGGAAAGATGCGTATAGTTTTGGGTATGCACAGAAGCAGACATTTAGGCATCTGGGAAGATCTACTCATGGAAACTTGGCAGAGATTTTGAGAATTACACTCCTGGACTTATGTTCCTAATTCCATCTAAGTTCTGTTTTGAATCTGCTGCTTGGTGAATATTTTGCACCTGTATGAACTTCGATATTGTAAGAGTTGACTGGAAAAGTATTAACTGAATCAGATCCTCCCCTAGTTTTATATTGGCATGCCTCCTTTGGCCCCAAAGAACCCTGATGGTTTATATTAACCTAGTGCTTGTACAACTAGTTGTTTGCTATATATTTCTTCAAGTTATTTTCTTACTGTATTCAAAACTAGAAACTAATTATCTTTTGGTGTTAGACCATAGTTTGCTAGCACAATCTGCACTTTATTCAAATGCCTTTTTTCCTGATATTTTGTGGCTTTATTATGGCTTTTGTGACTGCATCAGATTGTATTTTAATTAATTTGTAGTTGCCCGCCAAATCAGATTGATGCTGCTTTCCTAGAGGTAGATGATTTTCCAGCCAGAAATGCCTGACAGAATATTTGTTTTAAAATCTTTCCAGTGCTGCTTTAGAATCTGTCTGCGTGTTCACAAAGGCAAGGATTGTTTAGGGTAATATCTCTTACTGGACCAACTATATAGTGGAGATGACAAGCTTTTGAATGCAAGACATTCTTCCTTGGGTCTGATCTCTTAATTTTTAGGGGAAACACCAAGGAAATATTGAAAATATTATGCAAACATTATCTAAGATACTTGAAAAGCACCTGTTGCACAGGGATTGGCATTTTTTAAATGTCTATACTTACTCAAGGTTGTCACATATTGCTATGGGAGAAATTGCAAGAAGTTTACCATTCTGGCTCAGTTCAATAAAGCATGTAATTTAAGAGCATATAGATAATCTGAGAATGGGATTGCCCATTCTGTTGAAGTCTACCATATACCTAAAGTCTTTGCTGGATCAGGGAAATGAATTTAACAGCCTGTAGAATGTAGGCCCAACTCTAAAGATATATAGGTGTCTGACTTCCATAGAAGTATTTATATCACTGGTGTCCAAACTTTTTGAATGTGTGGCCAGATCATGAATTTTTTATCACCCAGTGGGCCGGTGAGCCATATTCAAAGACCTCACAGGAAGCGGTATCACATCACCCCCCGCTTCCCGAAACGAAAGTACAGTGTTTACTTTTGCTTCCCATTGCAGCACCTCGGGCCTCAGAAAACAGCTTGGAGGGCTGCATGGCAGACAAGCCTGATCTATTATTCCTTCTTCTGTCCTATTATCTCACATCAGGATAGGCCAATTACTTGTTATACTCTTTAACTTTCCATCAGGATATATCTTGTGCTTTGCATCTCTTTAGATTCCTTCCATGTTGTTCTGCCTGATACCTAAAGATACTTGTGAATCTTACCCTGAGTCCTTATGGCTAGAAAAATAAAGGAATTTTGAGACACAGTGGATGAATCTACATGTTGCTGTACACCAACACTGCTATGGTGCCATGCTTTAGTACCTCGTTTTGGAAGTACTAAAACATGGCATAGTAACCACCCATACTGTGCCATGCATGCAGTGCACAGTTAGATTTCACCGCTATGTCATCATAGCAGAGCACTAAAGTGGGGGAACACTCTACTCCAGCAATATAGCTGCCGATCACGTGTAGACCCATGTGATCACTGCAGCATCATATGTAGTATGGCGATGTGTAGACGCACACACTTGTGTGCTTTGTGTGGATGCATGTTAGCTGTGTAAATGTAAATATTGAAAGTTTATAAAATATAAAGAATGAAATAGAAATCAAAGAATAAAGGCAGTTGAGGCTTTCAGAGCAATACTGCAGTTTATACAAACTTTCATGATTATTCTTAGAAATTTAGGTTTATGTGAAACAGTAAATCTTAATCATTTAAAGGTAAGTTTTATTGTAGGGTGAATAAAAAAATTAGATTTTAAACTTTATCTGAACAATACAACACAGCATTTTGCGTTTAAACCATTTTTCTGAAACTTTGGACTCATTTGTTTGGTTAAGTTGGTTTGAAGCTGTTAAACTGCATTCCTAGAATTATTGATTATAATTACTTTCTAAGTAAATGACTCCCAGTGGGACCTCTTCAGAGGCTGGAGTGGTTGCAACATATAAGCCCTCTGACTGAGTTAGTGTACATATAAATCCCTAATCTCATCAAGTAGGTTATTTTAAGGAAGCCTAGTAGATTAGTAACATGATGCCTCACAATTCCATTAATGAAACCCTGTCAGAATAAATTAATGAATCACATTCTGACATCTTATGATGTAGCACTCAATGCAATGTACTACTTCAGTAACTTCATTATGAAAATCCTTTTCACTATTTTTTATGTTACATGAAAGTACATTTACTTACCTTGCTATGCCACCTTTCATTTTAAAGATTATATAATCCATTTGCTGAATAGACAGAAATAACATGAAAACCTTTTCAGAAAAAGTAGCCTATAAATGAGTAAGAACAAGTCCCACAAACCTTCAATTGCTTCTGTGGAAATTCTGCATGTGGACAGCTTGCAGGAACTATGATTGCTGCTTTGAAAGATGTTCATTTTAATTCATAATAGCCTTTGCTTATCCAAGAACATCACAATAAAAGCCTACTTGCAATTGTACTAGCAATGAACAAACTTAACTGCCTTCATGTAGAAAAAAACGTAATAGGTCCTTTTAAATAAAATGCCTTCTCCACCTCTTTTTGCTTTTACAGTTCTGAAATGTAAAATTTGCCCCAGCAGGTAGAATGATACCGCCAATATTGTTAGAGGTAAATCAAATTGCAGGAGTGGGGAGAGTTATCATGCCAGGCAATTTTAAATACGATTGACTTATGGTTTATTTTCCAGAAAATAACTATTACACAGTGGTGAAATAAAGTTGGGCTCAGTCCCTCTGTCCTCACCAAGAAAGTTGGAGCACAAGAGCACGTGTGCCTGAAGAGCAGTGCTCAGATTATTTTGGAAAACTATCTTTATTGTAGAATCTCTTCAGTCTGCTGTTAACATATCCTTCTTTTTGCTTCATCAGGCTTAGTGAAATATATCAGAGACAAAAATAATTAGTCATTATGGGGTGCCTATAATTACAGTTCATTGGAGCAGACTCAATTAATCGAGTCTGCTGGAGCATGGCAATTACTGCGCTTCAGCAGCCTCCTGTGTCTCATGTATCAGCATCCCTGCACTTTAAAATGGCAGCTCATTTGATGAGCTTTAGTTCAAGTGCCCCCGCCACCTTCTTGAAGCACAGGGACCTTCTTGAAGCTGATACCAAGATGTTACAATTCTTGAATTAGAGCAGTTCTCAGAGCTGCTCTAACTTAAAGCGCCGCCCCCGCCCCCTCCCCCCCACATGCCCAGAGCACACGTAAAAATGCTAAAGAGTAGAGAAGAACAGGGAACCATAGCATACATCTTGCCAATATGTGTGAGGAGAGGAGACTGCCCACTGAATGCAAACCAGGGCAAACAGTCCCAACACTTCAGCTTTTTCCATGGAAATACTTCTGGTTTTAGCATTCTTCAAAGATACAGTGATGAGTGTTTTAACAATAAGGCATAGAGAACAATAGAGTTCCATTCCTGGGAAGCTGCAACTGCAAATCCTTTTCTCTCTTCCAGAAGTGTGTGTTTTTCTTCTTAATTTGAAGTGCTGTTTCTAACCTCCCCCACTCAGTTTGCATTGCCATGTCATTGCAGTAATTGTTTAACTCTTGATCTATTTTCCCAACTCTGTCTTTTAAGCAGCAATCTCAACTTTTGGGGAAAACAAATTTCAGCCTTCTACCCCCCGCCTGTTTCTAGTGGACAGACTAGTAACTGAAAGATCCACCATTTCTATATCATGACTTAAGCGGGTCTTATTACAGGAAAATCAAAACAAAAGTTAGGCCCATCTCACTGCCTACCTCTACCTTTCTGATTTTGTCTTTGGGGTGTCATATTTGTTAGGGTCAAAAGGGACCTCAATAGATCATTGAGTCTGCCCCCCTGCCATGGGCAGGAAGAGCACTGGGGTCATATGACCCCAGCCAGGTGCTTGTACGGTCTCCTTTTAAATACCCCCAAGGCAGAAGAGAGCACCACCTCCCTTGGAAGCCCATTCCAGATTCTGGCAATGCTTACCATAACAAAATTCTTCCTGATGTCTAACCTAAATCTGCTCTCTGTCAGTTTGTGGCTGTTGTTCCTGGTTATTCCAAGGGGTGTTCTGGTAAACAGAACATCTCCTATTTTTTGTTTCCTCCTCCATGATGAATTTGTAAACAGCCACAAGATTCCCTCCCAGCCTCCCCTTGCAGAAGCTGAAGAGATCCAGGTCCCTCACTCTCTCCTCGTAAGACCTTACCTACATGCCCCTAACTATACGAGTGGCCCTCCTCTGGATCCTCTCAAGGTTATCCACATCCTTCTTGAAGTGCGGTGCACAGAACTGGAAGGAGTACTCCAACTGTGGCCTGACCAGTGTGGCATAGAGCAGAAGTATCGCCTACCTGGACCTGTTTGTGATGCACTTATTAATGCATGATAGAGTGCGGTTAGCTTTACTAATTACTTCATCAGATTGACAGCTCATATTCCTCTTGGAGTCAACTAAAACTCCGAGATCCCTTTCTGTTGCCATGCTGCTGAGAAGGTCATTTGCTAGCCTATAGGTGTGTTGGTGATTCCTTCTCCTTAGTTGCAGCACTTTGCATTTGTCTTTGTTGAACTGCATCCTATTCTTTTCTGCTCACTTTTCCAAACTGTCCAGGTCTGCCTGGATTCAATCCCTACCCACTAGTGTGTTAATTGTAACCCATAATTTTGTGTCATCTGTGAATTTGGACAGGGTGCTCTCCATGCTCTCATCCAAGCCTTTGGGGACCCCACTGTCCACATCTTTCCAGGTCAATACTGACCCATCCACCACCACTCTCTGGGTGTGATCCTTAAGTCAATTTGCCACCCACCTGAATGTATAAACATCTTTGCCACAATCACTCAATTTGTTTATGAGAATAGGATGAGATATCGTATCAAAGACCTTCTTAAAATCCAAGTAGATGACATCTACCTCAACTCCTGCATCTAAGCATTTTGTGACGTGGTCATAAAAAGAAACAAGATAAGTCAGGTGGGATCTACCTGCTGTGAACCCGTGCTGGTTGCCTTTCAGCACTGTTTTTCCTGCTGGGCTCCCACAGATGTGATCCTGGATAATTTTTTCAAAGGTTTTCCCAAGGATAGAGGTGAGACTAACCAGCCTATAATTACGCAGATCCTCCTTCCTCCCCTTCTTGAAAATAGGGACCACATTGGCCCTTTTTCCAGTCCTCCAGGACCTGACATGAGCATCAAGGGTGCTCAAACAGCCATGCCAGTGGCTCTGCTGTGACACTGGCCAATTCCTTTAGCACTCTTGGATGAAGATCATTCATGCCTGCTGAATTAAACACATTCAGCCCCTCCAAGTGACCCTTTACTAGGTCAGTACTGACCATTGGGGGCTGCTGTTCCTCCTGTGCCTATCTATAATGTAATTGGGAGATTTGTCTTGATCCGTGTTCAGGAATACAAAGGCAGATAACTCATTGAAGAGTTCAGCCTTGTCCCTCCTATCTGTCACCATTTGCCCTAGCCTGTCCTGTAGGGGTCCTATGTTACCCTGTGCTTTCTTTTTGCTCCCTACATATCTGAAGAAGGACTTTTTCTTGTCTTTAATTTTTGTCGCCAGTCTGAGTTCCATGGCTGCTTTGGCCTTCCTAACTGATTCCCTGGAAGTGCGAGCCAAGCAGGTATACTCCTCCTTGGTAGCTACTTCCTAGTTCCACAACCTGTACGCCTCTTAAGGTTGTGCCCCTAGGCTTTTCTGGATTTCCCTGTTTAGCCAGGAGGGTTTCTTGGCCCCTTTGGCCCCTTTTGTGTGCAATGGGATTGTCTCCTTCTGCACCCAAAGGATTGCTTCCTTGGAGAATGACCACCCTTCCCAGACTCCCATCTTGCCAGTGCTCTTGATCTTCAATGCCTCACTAACTAACCTCCTAAGTACATTGAAGTTAGCCTTTCTGAAGTCTAGCACTTCTGCCCTGCTGGTTACTTGTCCTACCCTATGCTGGATAGTGAATTAAGTCAATTGATGGTCACTGTCGCCTAGGTTACCTGGTACCTACAGATCTGCCATGAGGTCATCCCCTGTAGCTAGCACCAAATCCAGCAAGGCATCCCCTAGTGGGACTGTACACCTGCTGCATTAGCTGGAGGTCCTGTATGAAGGTTAAGAACCTATGTGAGCAGTTAGAGCTGCCTGACTGCACCTCCCAGCAGATGTCAGGGTAGTTTAGGTCACCCGTGACAACCAAGTCCTTTGATGGTAAGGCCTCTGAGAGCTGCCTTGAGAATTCCAGGTGTAGCTCATCATCCTGGTGTGGTGGTCTGTAGTAGATCTGCGCTACCAAGTCCCTTTTCCCCCCCCACTCCCCTTTTCCCCCCCATTATCATGTCTGTACAATCTGTAGCCCTCAATGCTTACTGCCCAATTATGAGTAGGGTCCCACCAGGTTGAAGTTATTGCTTCCAAGCAGGATTGTGAGTTCCTCCTGCTTGTTCCCCATGCTCCTAGCATTAGTGTAGAGACACTTAAGGCCCCCAGTGGGTGCCCTTAGTACCCCCCTGTCCTGATGCCTGTCAGGCCCCTTAGTACTTACCTGGGCTGATCCAGTGCATGGCTTGTGGATCACTGATCCTAGCTTCTTTTTGTCCTGTGCATCCCTGTCCCCCAACAAATCTAGTTTAAAACCCTATGTAGGAGATAAGCCAACCTGTAAGAGAACAGATTCTTACATTTCAAAGAGAGATTAAGACTGTCCCAGCTGCCTACAGTGGGTCAGCTTGGAATTGAGAGAGTAGTCGGGGTGAAAAGGTAAGAAAAGGTTTATTGATCTAACAAACATGTAATTACGCAAAGCTTAACAACACAACAAAGATAGACAGTAAATCTCCGAGTTGGCAACTTATCGGCAGTCCCCCTTTATTCCTTGTATATGACAAGCCTCTCAAAATCCAGCGAAGTCAGGTGTTCCCAATCTATGCTGTCCAAAGGGGTACTGGGAAGGACCCTGGTATTCAGTCTTTGGGCTTCTCAGGACCCACTGCCCTGTTGAATTCCAGGTCTGTGGCTTCTCTTTCACAATGATAACTTTCTTTACCACGCCGCTTTCCTTCAGCCAATTTCTGGATTCGCTGGCAAATTTATAGATTTTTTTTGAGCTACCTGTTGGCTTGCAGCCAATTATAGTTCTGTACTACAAACTTTCCTTATATACTTAACCAATAGCAGTGCAAGCCTTTGCATTTTCCTTATATGATTAATTTTAGCTGCGCCATCGCTAATGAAGCTGGCTTTAAGCTGTGGCAAAATGCATTAACAAAATACAGGAAATGCTTAACCACAATGGCTTTCTTTTACACTCTTTCATCTAGCTGTAAGCATTTTGCAATACATAGATAAGCAGCAGAAAACCAGGTTTAACTCTTAGAAAGCTGGTTTAGTTGTCGCAGGATGCCTCAGCAAGTACTCCTTTAAGCAGACACTATTTTGCTGTCAAGAGACATGACCAAGTCACTGCCACAGAAGACCATCGTGTCCCAGGATTCACCTTTCATGGAAGTGTGGATCATGGTTGAAGAAGCCAAAATCCACATGATGGCACCAACTCTGGAGCCACAGGTTGACTTCTCTGATGCAGGTGACGTGATGCTGATGTTGACTGCTGACTGGAAGGATCAACAAGAAGACCATCTGCACCCCTTACTTCCTAAGCCTGACCCCCAGAGCCCCAGAGCCCCAGACTCATAATACAGTCCGGACTACTGCTGGCCACATCATTTGTGCCCACATGGATGAGGACCATGGGATAGTAGATGACATTGTTACTTTCATGTAACATAGCAAACAGGGTTTCATTCATCTCTTTGAGTGGATCTTTAGGGATTAGGATACCTGATCATTGAATTACTTTAGGTCCAGAACCAGCCATAATAAAGCCACACGTAATCCTGCCATATGTCAGACTCAAAAGCATCGGAGGAAATCATCCATAGAAAATTAATGACTTTAAATGTTTTCTGGTCTTTCCTTTGACCTATAATGTTCCTTTTTTGGATGATGTTGATAAAGACATTGCTTGCTCCTTTATATAGTAGTTAAGAAAGTGAAGCTCTCTCCTCTTATTTTCCTTGTTGTCTTTCTTGTTCCAGGATAGAAAGGACAAATAATTTATTTTTGTTTGCTTAAAGCTAAGAATGTTCCCTCTTTAAATCTGCTTCAAGGGAGAGAAAGGTGCTAATAGAGTTTGGGTCAAGGGTAATGAACAGACATATACCTAAAGGATAGATCCATGCACCACCTGAGGATGCTATGCCTGTTGCAAATGTAGCTTCAAGACAATACATATGGGTCCTGAAAAGAAACACTTGAAGTTGTCTCTTCTTTGTCTAGATGGATATTTTGTTTTTGTTTTTTTATTGCTTACATGCACACAGGTATTCTTTCCCCAGATATGTAGCTCTGCATACTTTGGATGCTTACACACATGCAGGGGGGTGAGGGGGAAGGGCACATATTAGTTAGATCAGGTTCTAGTGAGCTGCTGTAATTAAAACACATCAGCATCACATATATTAAGGCCCTGCGCATAAGGTTGGCCATGGAACATTTTAACTAAAGCTCATTTAAGCTTTAATTAAAGCATCTCAGCAGCCACTTAAACCCATGAGGGCTTATACACATGATGCTGTGGCAATGGTAGAGTATTCTAATGCATCAGAGTATGTATATAGGCACCCTTTGACTCTGAATGCAGTAGTAGCCCAGGCATATAGACATACCCCTGTGGACAACCCTGTCTTAGGCACTCAAAACTCATGACTTAGAAACAGACAGTAAGACTTATGGTCACTTTTCCCAGTAGCAGAGTGTCCCAGCTAGGACACTTATCTGGGAAGCCAGCTAGGCTCCAGGTTCTTCTCAGCCAGAGCAGATATGATCCTGGGTTCCTCTGACTTCAGAGTACAGTATGCTAGTCACCACACCACAGGTTGTTAACACTGGATTTGGACCCAGCATCCATACCTTTGTTCCGGGCAGGCACAACCCTCAGACCGACCACAACACCTGCCAGTTGATAATAAGCAAATTTATTGATACAGAGCAATAACAAAAAACAACAATAAAAACAATAAAGCAATTCTATATCTACCAATCCTAGGGCTGTCATCAGTGTCAAAGTACATCTGGCCAGGATGCAGGCTCCTCTCTGAGGCTCTCTCTCTTAGGTGTCAGCAGTTTGGAGGTAAGATGCTGAGGCCCATGGCCCCCCTCCAGCAGGGTGCAGGAGAGGGGCTGCTAGTATGCCCTTGGTCCATGGGGCCTCAGGGACCCTTCCCAGGGGACAGGGATTGGAATGGGAACCCCTCTCAGGGAGAAGATGGAGGAGGGACAGCAAGGAGGGACAAAAAGGAACAGAGAGGGACAGGAGGGACGGATGAGACCAAGGGAGGGTCCCTTTGTTAATCTCAAGTCTCTGCTTCTGTACTCTCCTTCCCCCTTGATGACTCCTGCTGATGACTCATGCCTATATCTGGTTGTCTGTCTCTCTGTGCACACATGTCCACGTAGCCTTCTGGGCCTTCTCCAAATTTGGTCTCTTCCCCCAAAACCAGGTCTTAGGCCCCCTGCATTCTGGGACTTTATAGCTGGTGTCACTTCTCTTGTGTTATGGGACAGTATGGTACATACTTCTTTGATTCCCATGTGGTGTGTCCTTGTTGTGTTAGATAACCTGTCTGCCTAGAAGGCTATGATCTTGTATTTTGGCCTGCCCCCCTCAATTCTCAGGCTGTGTTCATTCGTTGGCCTTGTTGTGCTAGACAGCTCATCTGTTTTCAGGGCCATGAGAAACTGTTTGTGTGTCTCCCAAGCGCTTTAGAAATCCATTTAAGCCCTGCTGCCCATCTCAAACCCTTATAATGCATGTATCTATACCTATAAGCCAGTTCCCCAAAAAGCAGGTCTTTAAATGCCATTTTTAAGTCAACGTAGGTCAGTCACTTTTCAGTTGCTTCTCCAGCATTATTTTTGAAACTGGCTCTGTGGGCAGCTATTAGAGGGGAGGTGTGCGTGAGAGACATGGAGCAATGCAGGAAGTGTTTGGCTCACTAAGCTGGTTGTTGGCCTGGAAAGAGAAGGGGCGCTGGATTCTTGCCTGGTTCCTTGGTCCCAGTGATACAGAAGCTTCCCCCCAATTTCCTCTTCATCCATTTATTTCAGTGACTAGATTGATGGCTTAGCTTCCAAAGGAATGCCAGAGAAGAGACAGTATAACAGGCTGAATGTGACATAGCGGTTAGTGTTGTGCAGGGAAGTCAGACACCAAGGTTCAAATCTCCCCCTGGGCAGGCAGAGGGTCTTACCCCTAAATCCTCTGGCTTCCCAGATGTGAGTCCTAGCCGTATAGCTATTGGGGAAAATACGGGAAGTTGCTTATTTGTCAGCACACATGTACACTGTGTGCACCTGCCTAGTTATCCATGCAAACAGGGTTACAGTTTCAGAGAGAACTTTTCTGGGCACATAAGTGCCAAAACTGCCATGCAGGTGAACAAATTTAAACACTTAGACAACCAGGAAGGGCATAGAATGTAATTTCTTGTGAGTATATAATCTCTCAATTTAATATGCAATCAAACCAGGGGGTTGTAGTGGAGCATAAGATGAATATGAGCCAACAGTGTGCTATTGTTGCAAAACAAGCCAAATGCATAGTGGGCTGTATTAACAGGAATATTACTTTCAAGTGATTCTTTCACTATATTCAGATAATGGTAGAGCCCCATGTAGAACACTGTGTCCAATTTTGGACACCACAATCAAGAACGACATAAACCATTTTAAGAGCTCAGTGGTGAAAAACAAAATGATTAAAGGTCTAAGAAACATGGCTTACAAGAAAAAAATGAGTTTAGTCTGGACTTGATAGAAGCTTTTAAACACCTAAAGGATGGTTATAATCATTATGGGACTCCATGACCAGTGGTGTCCCTCAAGGCTGTGTCCTTGGACCAGTTCTTTTCAACATCTTTATCAACAATGTGGACATTGGTGTCAGAAGCGCACTGGCCAAGTTCACCAATGACACTAAACTTTGGGGCATAGCATCCACACCTAAGAATAGGCTAGTGATCCAGGCTGACTTGGATAAGCTTAGTAAGTGAGGGGATATAAACCTGGTGACGTTCAGTACTGAAAAATGCAAGGTACTCCACCTTGGGGGCAAAAAACCCACAGCATGCTTATAGGCTCAGCAGTACTATGCTCACTAGCACCACGGCTGAAAGAGACTTAGGAGTCATGATTGACCACAAGAAGAACATGAGTCACCAGTGCAATGTCACAGCTGGTAAAGCAAACAAAACTTGGGCTTGCATGCATAGATTCTTCTCAAGTAAATCTCAAGGTGTCATCCTCTTGCTGTACTCAGCTTTGGTGAGGCCACTGCTGGAGTACTGCATCCAATTCTGGGCTCCATGATTCAAGAAGGATGTCAAGAAGCTTGAGAGAGTCCAGAGGAGAGTCACACACATGATCAGAGGGCAAGAGAATAGGCCTTATGGTGAGAGGCTGAGAACCATGGAACTCTTCAGCTTGGAAAAGCGCAGGCTCCGGGGGGATCTGGTGGCTGCCTACAACTATGTACAAGTTGTGCATCAGGATCTGGGGAAATGCTTGTTTACCAGAGCGCCCCAAGGGATAACAAGGACCAATGGTTATAAACTCCTCTGTCTTCAAGGTCCCTTCCAGCCCTAATGTCTATGAAATATATGAAATAAAGAGGTAAGTAATAGACTATTATCTGTAGTTGAAAGGGACAGGACAAGAAGAAATGTTCTTAAATTGCAGCAATGCAAATTTAGGTTGGATATGTCAGGAAGAACTTTCCAGCTATAAAGAACATTAAACATTGGAAAGATTGCCTATAGAGGCTGTGGAATCTCCATCTCTGGAAATTTTCAAGAGCAGGATAGACAAACACTTGTCTGGAATGGCTTAGACAGGGATGATCCTACTTTGAGCAGGGAATTAGGCATGATGACATCTTGAGGTTCCTTCCAGAAAGTGCTACCACACTCTACCTTCTCCTAGTGACACTTCAGCCAGTTCAGAAGACTGAGCGGATCTTCATTTCCTTCAGAAGTTAGAAGAAAAGTGATCACTTGAGCCATATCCAATAAAAAAAATACTGCTTTGTAACCCAGGTACACCCATGGGTGTGCCCTCCAGCCCCAATCAGAAGGGAGTAGTGGCAAGCAGAGTGCTTTGAGAGGGATGACCATACTGGCAAGCAGATCCCTCTCTTCTCTATAGAGATGGGATTAGGCACATATTACTTAACTACGTACAGTTTAGTGTCTTACATCATGCATAATGATTAATAAAGGATAAATACAATATCACTTATGACTAAACAAGAAAGGTAAGTAAAACAGTCAAACAATATTCCATGCCCATGGGAGATGATCCTTCCTCTTCAGGTTATTTCCCAACCAAATACCCAGCCATGACACCCCCCTGGATACAGAGTCAGTAAGTCCCCCTGGTAGTTCAGGGCTCTGGGTAACAGGCAGCTATAGGTAAGTACCGGGTGGATGGAACAGCCCTTGCCTTGTGGGGCAATCTCTCAAGTAGGGTGCCCTAGCAAAGGTGGAGCTATGGCTCAAGTTACCACTCATATGTACAACTTGCTATCAATTACAAAATACAAAGCACAATATAACATACCCTACAAAATATAAGGTGCACCTTCAGGGTGTTATACCAAATTATCCCCTATAGGGTCAATTTCCCAGCAGGGGAGTCAGGGTCCCTTTCCCCAACCCTTAAGGGCCCAGTGACCTGCCCAAAACAATAACAGGGACTCTTCCCCCTTCTAGTCATCTGTGCAGGAGTAACTTCCACCTTTGACCCGTGCATGGGGCTCTCCCCCTGCAGCATCCCCCTTAGGGGCCCACAGCCACAACAACTCACAGTTCCTTCCACGGGTCATCCGGCCTGTCTCAAAGTGAGGCTCTCTGTGCTTTCCTTCCTTGTCACCTCTGGATGCAGCTCCCCAGCCTGGTGCCCTGACCCAATTACCCAGGCCCTGCAGCACCCCTTGCTCTGACCTTCTGGCCTTCTACTGGGCTCTCCTGCTGCCCTGTGCCCCACTCCGGGCACAGAGGGCTCACTGCTCCATCAAGCTGTGGCATTGCGGGCTCCAGCCATCTGGCCTTATGCCAGGCCAGCATCCCTGAGCAGCCCTCAGCTGCAATCTGGCCTTGCCCCATGTGCCAGTCCATGCACTGTGATGCCCAGTAGCCTGCCAAGGCTGCAGGCTTGATCCACCTCAAGCAACTCCCAGAGCCTGAGCTCCATGTGCCAGTCCATGCACTGTCATGCCTGCCAGCCTGTCAGGGGTGTAGGCTCAAGGTGCCTCACTGTAGCTCCCAAAGCCCAGCTCCGTGCACTGAACCATGCACTGCGAGGGGCCCAAGGGCCAGCTCCTCTCCCTTGATTCCCTCACCGAATATGCTCCCAGTGTGCTAAGCATGCTCTCCTTTTATACACCTCAGGACCTCTGCCCCTGAAATTTGGCAGACCTGCCATGCTTCAGTCCACAATTGGGTTGGGGACCTCCTTTCTCCCTCCCTTTGTCCCCAGCTTCTTCCTGACTGGTGGATTGGTTCCACCAATCAGAACTGAGGAGACTTGAACCCCTGGACATGTTGGAGCTCGATCAGGTAAGTCTGTCACAGCTACATCTTCCTTTTATCAAAAAACCTGGTTGCTTTTGTTTAATTTAGAGACCTTTGTCAATTCAATTGTCATAAGGGAAAGATTTTTTTTTTGACAAAAAACATGCATCTCCTAATCCAGGAGGTTAACTCAAAGATGATTAGTTTCTACATTTTCCAAAAGATCAAACTAGTTTGAATTTCTCTATTTCCACAGTGAATGTGGTCCACATTGCATTCCAATCCACTGGGTTGCAGGAACAAGATGGGTGCTTGTTGTTTTAATTATCTTTGTTAATGTCAGGCCTTAGATGGCTATTAGTGAACCATTACAAAGAGGCTTAAAGCCAGATCGAAAGTCCTGTAAGCACTTCTGCTTAGGTGTTGCAGTGTCTAAAAACTAGGTGACTAGCTCCAAGAGGGTAATCCAAAGATGTAGTTAGGCCTCTGGCAGACATTACATTTTATGGCATAACTGAGGTGTTAATTGTACCACAAATTGTAACATGCCACAACAATGGCAACTGTCTTGTTAGCCACCTGGCCTTCTTAGTTTTTGGTCCAGTTTTGCAATTGTCAGCCAATTTATGGCACTAGAAAATGGCAAACAAGCCACAAAGTAGTTTCTCATCAGCTGTTTTGTCAGTATTTGGACTGGAACAGTACAAGGTCCCAAGAATACCCCCAGCCTGGTCCTTGACGATGGGGTAGAGGGCAGACCTAGGTTTCAGACTAGGCCCAGGGCTGCCATGGTGATGCTGACAATCAACTGTTCATTGCCATTGACCACTCAGCAACCTCTAAGTCCTGGGATAAGGCTATGGCACCCCCAGGACCCAGTTTGGCCCCAGGAGTTGCACAGTTTGGATCTAATGAATTTTATGTCCCATCTAAGAAATTGTGTGTCCTGCTATGCATGTCTGACGTAGTGGGATACATGATTTTTGGGGTGGGTTATAAAAGTCCTCAGATTCCAATACAACTATTATATTAATGCCTGCCAGGGGCCATCTGTATGCAGTCAGAGGAGAAACTCAGTTGACTTCACAGAAATAGAATTAGGCATTCAAGCTTTCTATGTAGGGAATGGTGTGGTACCTTTTGGAGGGCACTGCCTGCCCAGTACCTGGTCCATCCCCCTCTCCCTCCATGGTCTGACCTACCTGTCAGCTCTTTCCTGGCCCCACCTTACCTCTGGTCTCTTGCTTGCTACAACTTTATTCTGCCTGTTGTTGGGGGAGACAATCCCTGCTACCTGCCTATCTGTCTATCTCCAGAAGCCCCTCTCTCCCAGGAGTTCATCTCCTGCTGCATACAGGGCCTGCTTCTTGCATGGTCAGAAACTGGACTTATCCTCAAGCCTAGCACATCCTCTGCAAACAGCAATACACATCCTCTGCAAACAGCACTGGGTATGAGGTAGGGCAAATGGAGGTGCTCTGGGTCAGAATACGAGGTGGTCGGGGGGAAATAGACCTAATGGTGGGGGTCTACTATAAGCCACCTATCCAGGGAGAAGAGCTGGACCAGGAATTCTCAGGTCAGCTCGCAGAGGCACTTAAGGGACGTGGTCATCATGTGTGACCTAAACTACCTGGACATCTGCTGGGAAGAGCAGTCAGCCAGGTCTGACCGCTCACGTAGGTTCCTAGCCAAGTTACAGAACCTCCATCTAACCCAGGAGATGCATAGTCCTACCAGGGGAAATGCCTTGTTGGACCTAGTCCTGGCTACAGGTGATGACCTGGTGAGGGGACTGCGGATGCTTGACCACCTGGGCGATAGTGACCATCGCCTACTGGAATTTACCATTCAGCACAGGGTGTCAAAGGTCTGCAGCAAGGCAGCAGCCATGTACTTCAAGAGGGTGGATTTCAATGAGGAAAGGAGGCACTGAGGAATTGGAGGGGAAGGGAGTTGGGAGTCCAAAAAGAATGGTCGTTCCTTAAGGAGATGATCCTCCAAGCCAGAAGCGTGACAATCCCCATGCAGATCAAAGGGGGCAAGAGTGCTTGAAAGCCTCCATGGCTCACCAAAAGCATCCACGAATGCCTCAAAGCCAAAAAGGAGGCGTATACCCAGTGGAAGGGAGGGGCCATCATCAAGGAGGATTATACCTCCTTGATTGTAGTGGGGGCTATTAGGAAGGCTAAGGCAGAGATGGAAGTGGGACTAGCAACCCGGATCAAAAATAACAAGAAGTCCTTTTTTAAATACATAGGTGGTAAAAAGAAGGTGCCAAATAACATGGTGCCTCTGCAAGACATGCTTGGTAATCTGGTGGTAACACCAGATGATGAAGCTAATCTCTTTAACAGATTCTTTTCTTCCATTTTTCTGAGCAGGGACAGGGACATTCCCCCCACTGGGATTCTGGATGTACCCAGGGGTCGCACAGCCAGGCCCAGGGTCAGTGAGGACCTAGTCAGGGAACTTCTGGAGGGACTAGATGTGTTCAAATCAGCAAGTCCTGATGACCGCCACCCCAGAGTTCTTCAGGAAGTGGTCATTGCAGGACCCCTGGCACAGCTTTATGAGCACTCATGGTGCTTTGGTGAGGTGCCTGAGGACTGGAAAAGGGTCAATGTGTTCCCCATTTTCAAAAAAGGGAAGAAAGAGGACGCAGAAAACTATAGGCCCATTAGTCTTACCTCGGTCCTGGGGAAGCTCTTTGAGAAAATTATTCAGGAGCACATCTGCGAGGGGCCAGCAGGGGAATTAATGCTTAGGGGCAATCAACACAGGTTCATTAGAGGCAGGTTCTGTCAGACCAACCTGGTGGCCTTCTATGATCAGGTCACAAAAGCCTTGGACACAGGTGTCATGGTGGACATAGTCTTCCTGGACTTCAGGAAGGCCTTCGACACTGCCTCTCACCCCATCCTCATTAAAAAATTAGGCATCTGGACTGTTGACGCCTACACAGATGGGTCGCAAATTGGCTGGAGGGCTACACCCAGAGAGTGATGGTAGATGGGTCATTTTTGATCTGGAGAGATGTAGGTAGTGGGATTCCCCAGGGCTCAGTCCTTGGTCCCGCACTGTTCAATATCTTCATCGGCAACTTGGACAAGGGGGTGAAAAGCACCTTGTTCAAGTTCACAGATGACACTAAGATGTGGGGAGAAGTGAGCACGCTAGAAGAGAGGGACAGGCTACAACTAGATCTCGACAGGTTACAGAGGTGGGTGGATGAGAATAGGATGGGTAGGATAGGATCCTCCCCCTCTATGGGTCATTGGTCAGGCCGCAGTTGGCCTATCTTTCTAACTATATGATAAACTCTCACATCTCCTTCCATCTTTGTAGTTCTGCTTGAATAAGGATAGGGTGTCCATTGCTTCTTAAAAGGGAATGAAGGGGATATAATGCTTTATAAACAGGACGAGCATATTCTTATTAAGTTCAGATTTAAAAGAGGTTACCTTAATTGGGGAAGAGATTACCTTAATTGGGGAAGAACATTATGTCTCATTTGGTTCAAAGTAGACATTTGAAACCAGTCTTCCAGCCTCAATTAATTTCAGATTGCCAAGATGTTGGCAGTTGCTTTTTCCAAACAGAGAAAAAGGTTTAAAATTGGTCTATAGGGCCATCCACCCTTTTATGACTTATGTTCATGATGGAGGAACATCAGCTGAATTAGCATAATTCTTAACATAAAAAATCAATTATTATATTTATTGTAAATTCAGCCTTTACCATTGTTCCCCCTCTTTTACATAAATTCAAAGGAAAACTTTCTGTTTGGTGCAGTCTCTAGCATGAATGAACTACTCAGTAATTTCTAGGCAGTACCATCATGAGGTACCAATATCAGCACATAGGGCATGTCTACAATGTGCCACTATCTGTGCATTTGGTACATAGCTCATCACTACAGCAATATAGCTTCAGTGTCTTGGTTTGTGCCCACTCATGCTATGTTGCCATAGGGACAGGCTGTGTTGCTGTAGCTCATTGCTATGGCAACAGTGTCTCGGCACATGTGCCCATAGAGGAGAATATTTCCTTGAAGTTGTATCTTTCATGATAATATTCCGTTCAACTTTACTAAGCAATCAGATCATTTTTTCTAACATTTTCATCCTGATGTTATTATTATAGATTGTTTGTGTTAACATTAATATTTTAAACCATTTTAAACCCCTTGAGACTGCATTCTTTAACCTTGTGCCTAACTAACACTTTTTTTTTAGATTCTAATTTCTCATAATATATATAGGTTTTTAAATAAATAATAATTTTTACTTATACTCTAGAACCTGTGTGGTCTTTCAAAGACCTGTTGTGACAGGGATGTCACTTGACCTTTATTTTAATAATCAAAGCCAGTGTCATTCTTAATTGTAATCCATACTCTGTTATGTTTTACTGTTTAAGACTTTAATAACAAAAAACTCTCGCACAGTCCAAACACACACTTAAACTTCGATTTAATGAAAGTCTATTGAAGTCAACAAAACTTAAGCATGTGCTTAAAGTTAAGCAAATATTTAAGTGCAATGCTGCATAGAGAAATATTAAGAATGTGGCTCGAGTTCTTTGCTAAATCAAGACTTAGTTTGGGTGGGGTCACCAATTGTGGGGAAATTGATAACTGCTGGGAGTAGAAACAGAAAGGGAAAGTGGTACCTCTTCCCTGAGCAATGAATTTGTTTTATGTAGATGGGAATAATTGGAGAATAATCTTCTCATGTAAACATGTACAAATGACTTTTTCATATCCAGCCCTTAAAAACATTTTACCAGGAAAATTCAAAATCAAACTTTTTAGCATCATTTATAAATATTTGTATGTATATAATTTTTGCTTTTTCAAAACTTGAGAGTCCTTTACCCAGGACAGATTGAGACAATGTTCCATTGAGGAGCAGTTTCACATCCCAGTTTGTTTATTTGTCCTTCCACAACATCTTCTTCATCTTGTTCTAATGATGATGGTGCTTCAGCCTATTCTCTTGAAGTTTATGGACATACATGAGTGTATTTTCATGATCTCATGGAAGTAAAGTAAAAGTACAAGGAATTTTTAGTTTACACCAGGGTAGATGGTATATGATGGAGCTATGCTTATTTACAACACCTGAGGATCTGGTCCATTTTTATTTAAATGATTATCAGATTAGATCTAAAATGGCATATAACAATAAATAAAATAATGGAGCAGGGAGCATGGCAGATACAGTATACAGGCTGATTTCAGCTGTTGTACTAAAGAAGCAATTTCCACAGTGTTAATTTGTACAGTACTTGATGTCTGGTTCTGTTCCATCTGTTTTACAATCTGCTGTTTTTATATTATGAAAAAAGCCAAATGTACCATCTCCCCAGCCTGTGACTTGTCACCCACTTCTTCCTTCCATTTCCTCTAAAAAATACTAGAGAGGGTGGTAACTAATAATTTCTCACCAGATCTAACAGTTTTCACATCTAGTCTGGTTTTCTGAATACAGAAGCTCTGAAACAACACTGACAATAGCTTAACATTGGGTGGGTGAGCAGAACACAGCTACAGGCACCAGAAGGGAGTGGGCACCTCATTCTCTTGTTTCCCGGAGAGAAACAAAGGGAATGGGCACCTCATTTTCTTGGTTTGCACTTCCTGGCTGCACATTGCAGCAATGCAAGGTGTTTTTAGAGTCATAGTTTTATACAGTGGTAGTGGAGTTCACTGCTACTGGTGGGAGAATTGACCACATTTTTTGCTGCCAAAATCAGTGGTTTTTTGCTCTCCTGATATAGGCTTCAGCAGCAAAAACATTCCTGTGAGCACCACTGCCACTCCAGAGAACTCTAGACAGCTACACCTTGCACTTCATAATGCCTATTACTGGCAGTGCTGCTTGCTGCTGCTCCTGAATGCTGCCTCGAGGGGGAAGGATGAAAGAGGACTGCCCTAGGAGCATTTTTCCCCATTTATGCCTCTGAACACTGATAAACCATCTCCAACCAACATCTCCCTGCTCACTTAACTGCATCCTTTTTTGTACTGTTGCCAGCACAAGATGCCCGAGGGAGGCAACAATTGGGTTCATTGCCCGATGTGCGTCACGCCAATAAACACACTGGGGGGAGAAGTAGACAGAGTTTATTTGAGCTCAAGTAAAAGGCACAGGGAGACTGTATGGTCTCAAATCCTG
>NW_017728931.1:89918582-89936876 GCF_001723895.1 Crocodylus porosus | reverse complement strand
CTCCCCCTTCCCTCCTTCCTTCTCTCTCTGAGCGGTGTCCTTGCATTCCACAGATAACAGTTTTAGGGAGTTTCAGCCTGCCTGCTACTCATCCTGTCTTTCCAGTATTACAGGAGGTTACAAAAAGTTCAGGAAAGGGTTACGAAGGTTCAGGAAAAGAGGGGGGGGCCCTGGCTCGCCCAGAGCAGAGGGGCTTCTTTGACACTCGTGGTCTTCCATCTCTCTGAGTTACCTAGGGTTATGCCTAGTGACACCAACAGTACTTTTCTCTTACAAATCATGTTTTATGGATTTACTTTTATTTTTATTTCAAAATTGGCTCAGGGACTATAGAATCACTTTGTTCATCTTTTCTAGACATCACAGAACTTGGATGGCATTTTTTCACTGTCATTTCTGAAAAGTCCTCAGAAACTTGTTGGTCTTTAGGGTTCAGGTTGGCTCCGTTGTATTGCAGTCTGAATGTTCATGATCTGAGTGACTAAATTATAGTTTTTGCAGGGGCAGTTCTCTGCACTTATAAGAAGACTGGTATGTCAGTAATTTCTTTTTTTTTTATTTAATGTTTCAGCATTGCATTGTGATAACCTGAGATGACACGCTTTTTTAATTGCTTGAATTCACTTCTCCATTAATGTCAGAGTAAAGTATAGCAACATAACTTTTGATTGCATTTGATACCCTATGCCAGGCTGAGGAGACAATGTGTCAGATATCTGCATTAGTGGATTTTGTGTAAGATGCTCAGCAGCAATGGTACTGTTATTGGCATTGTGAGAAGGGGTTTTTCTGTCAGAAAACTGGCTTTCTCAGGGGCACTTATTCTACTGCCCATCGTTTGTCTTTCCATAATTCTTTGTCTCTCTCCTCTTTTGCTCCAGTAACTCTAACCTCAAAATTAAGTACTTGAGCTCTAAAGGCCAAAAGCTGCTTCCACTGGATGGCACCATTTGCAACAAGCTAGATAATTTAATTAATATTGCTGCATGCCTTCTACTTCCACAGTTACCATGGCTTTTTATTCCATGACTGGGTTAGAATTAGAATTGCCAGTTTTAATCTTGAGTTAAATGCTGTATTTTCTTCATTTGCTTATTGCATTTATTAATGGATTTTTTTCATTCCACTAAGGAAGTCTTATTGCTAAACTCTCACAAAGTCCAAACTGCCCAATCCTTGCTCTATTAAAGTCTCACAAACTACCACTGTCATTCTGTCATGCTCACTCTTTGGCCCTTTCTACGTTACAAGAAATGGCAAGGGTGCTACCTGTGCACTTGATTTAAGGCACCACAAAATAGTAAATTAGCCATGAAAATGTTCCACATATAATGTTGATTTGTATAACGCCTTAAATTTAACAAGTAGCCAGAACCAACAATCAGCTGATTGTCATCACCAGCCCAAGGCTGCAGAGGGTGGAGCCAAAGGGAAGTCTCTGCTGGGGATTTTAAATCCCACACCTGGCTGGCTGGCCTGCAAGTACAGGGGATCAGAAACTCCCAGCAGAGTTTAAAGTTCTGAGAAGGGAAAGTACTTTAATCCCCCATGCCCAGCAGCTTGGCCAGAGCTGCTGGGTCTGGGTTTTGACAATCAGCTGATTGTCAAGCCTGACCCAGATAGCTCCGAGTCTTGAACTGTTAGCTTCAGCCCCATACCACACTAATGCCGATCCCAGGCCCAGAGCTGACAATTAGATGGCTGTCAGTCCTAGCCCAACTCAGCAGTACAGGATTATGATCCCAGGCTCCCCCTACACTGAATGTAGTAATAGCACAATA
The DNA here is from genome assembly GCF_001723895.1 of Crocodylus porosus. NCBI lineage: Eukaryota > Metazoa > Chordata > Crocodylia > Crocodylidae > Crocodylus > Crocodylus porosus. The sequence goes on along the minus strand of NW_017728931.1, from coordinate 89,935,095 downwards.
GGAATCTGATCCCAGATCCCAAAATCTTGCCTCTGCCTATGAATAGGTGAGATTCCACAAAGTGCAATTGCTTGGATCAGGAATCAGATCCCATTTCTCCATTTAATGAATGTATGCCAGAGGCCTTTATCTAGTAGTATATTTATAGTTTCATAATGCGAAGCACAAACATGTTGCCCCTCCCAGCATTCAGATCACAGCTGGTCTTGCCTATGAATCATTCACTTAAAACATTCGGAGACTTCACAGAGACTAATTCAGATAAATGTTTTATGTTAAAAATGTATTTCCGAGAGTTTATTTTTATTACCTAGTCGAACAGCATTTATAACCTCAACAATTAGTTCATTTGTTTGCAACTATGTACCTTAAAGGTTGTGGGATAAATCCAAAAATTAGATTTAAAATTTCTTTTTAACTATATAGTGTGCAAACTAAACATACTCACAGGAGCTCCCACATGGTCTGCATGCTCTTTCACTCATTTGCCAAAGCCTTGTCATGCTGCCAGAAGAGTTTCTCCAGAATTTAATAACCAGTAAATTGGCAAGAAAATAAAGTGCCCTTTTCACGTTATGTGAAGCTTCAAAAACCAAAATTAAACATCCATTTACCTCAGTTTCCAAACACAATTCAAAATGATGAAATCTTTAGCTAGACTTTTAAATTCCTCTTTCTCAACAATGCCTTTTGCAGGAAGATTATGATACCAGATTGTTTGCTGTACTTCAGAAAGAATCATGTCTGTATGAATAACAAATAGGTATTTAACTTGCATTGCATTGCTGAGCAAAAACCTGTTTTCCTATCTCTCAATACATTTTCTGATTTACAGTTTTTTCCCTTTCTAAACCATCATATAATGTTTGAAAGTCTGAAAATCAACTTCCAGGTAAAAAAAGGAACTAAGTTGAAACATTTAGGTTTGATTCTTACTGTTGTGTTTATTTTTTGAAATAATAATTGACTTAAATTGTGAAACAAAATCATTTTAATCTATAAAATTGATCTTTTTCAGATCAATTTCAAACTTTTTTCAACATTTTTAAATGGGATTTTTTTTTACCAGGTCCTTTTTCTGTAAACAGTTTTCATTTTGATGAGCTGGCATTTTGCTATTTAAAAAATTGCTGAAAAGTGTTTGACCACACCTCTCTTCTAAATTGCTGTAACTTAAAGAAAAGAAAGTGTAATGTAACACTGATACCATATTTTGTTTGGAAAATAAAGGATGTACAGCCTTGAAAAAAATAACTATGGATATATGACCCATGCTGCTGAAAGTTGCTACTAGTCATGGAACCATAGGGTTGGAGGAGCCCACAAGACTATAGTTCAACCCCTTGAACACTTGGAAGCTGTATTATTAACATATTTAATTGAATCCAGGATGACTTCAAATTAAGATGACCCTCCAGTATTTAGATGCTATACATGAAAAATTATAAGTTTGGTAAAATTTTCCTACTATCAAATGTAATTACTGGAGGATTGTCCTAATTTCATTGCTTCCACCACTGTGGCAGGGAAAGTAGTGGTGGGTTGGCAAGCAGGGGCAAAGCAGTGGGGAATAGGCCTTGAGGAAGTGACTGATGGGGGAGGAAGAGTAGCCTGACTTATCCTTCTTGGAGCTTGCACCATTGTCTACGTGCCCTTGATGTAAAAATCATGGTTCGTTTCTTTGGAGGCTCATTGAATAATAATCCTTAGGCACACATTGTTGGTGAGACAAAAGGTATATATTTGCAAATAGGGTCAGAGAGAGAAGACAAAAGATCAAAACCCTCTGCCCCCGGGCACAATCATTAGCAGGCTTTTATCCCCTCTCTTCTGTCACGTGTACAGAAGCAGGAACTCTTACAACTCATTTCCGGTTCATACAAACATGCATGTGAATACGTCAGATCATGCATCCCATGTGTATTATAATTAACTACTTAAGTATGCGGGGCGGATAGGCTTAATATGTATTAGGTTATTGCGCTTGCCCAGAAAGCACTCGAGGTTATGAAGGGTTTAACTTCAAGGCTAAGATGGCAATTACTCTTATCTACCCTAAAAAAATGTGGGAGCCATGAAAGAAAGTGTGATTTAGTGTAACAAAGAGATAGTAAATTTGCAGAACAAAGAGAGAGTGATACCTTAGTACAAAGAGCCTTTGGTAGTTTTCCCTTCAATTTCTAACCCCCCTTCCCTCTCCCATTAAGGAGACAAGGAGGGCTAGCAGCTGTGTTTTTCTAAATCTGCTATTGATAATGTATTTTTAATAATAATTCTAACACCCTCACTGCTGCCTGCCCCCCCACCCCACTCCACACACCTGATCCCCCAGCCACCACCTACACTATGTAGTAGCTATGGCTCTGGCTCCCACCCAGGGTACAGAGCACATGGTGCCCTTGATGGTGGTTTTTTGTCTCAGCCCTGGCCCCAGCCAGGCTGTAGTGGCCCCAGTCATTGCCTGGAGAAGAGAATGACTGTGGCTTCAGTTCTGGCTTCAGGCCTGGGTCAGGGCCTGATCCAGAACTAAAACAGCTGCATGTCCTAATCTGGTACTTGAATTGAAGACAAGGCTTTTTTCTTCCTGTGGTGAATGAAGAATAACGCCTCATTTTAAATTCAAGTACATACAGTAACTGTGGTAGCACAAATGCCTATCCAGTGAAAACCTACAATGAAAAAGATTCTACAACTTTGTGGGCAGTTTGTTTCACTGTCCTATTGTTCTGACAGTAAGGAAAAATGCTCTTATGTTTAATCTGCTTTGCTGAAGTTTAAATTCATTTTGTCCTGCTTTCAGTGGCAAGAGAGAAGAGTTTTCCCTCCTCTTTATGGCAGCCTTTTAAATATTTGAAAATTGCTTTTATGCTTTCCACTAATTTCCTTTTTGGCAAACTAAACATTTTCTTCAACCTATCCTTAATTGCCATTGAGTCCAACCTCTTTATCATCTTTGTCACTCACTGCTGGATCATCTATAGTACTTTTACATCCTTCTCAAATTACAGAGGTGAGAATTGCAAACAATAATTTATCTCAGGCCTAATCAGTGCTGTGTAGAGTAGTATTATCACCTCCTGTGTCTTATATACTATCCTTCTAATAATTCAACCCAACATTCCATTTGCTTTTTTGTTAATATATTACATTGCTGTCTAAAGAATTTCAGGCTTGATCCACTAAAGGATACAGGCATCTACAAGTTAGGTGCCAGAATACTTTTAGCTACCTGGTACCCAGAACTGGAGTCCAGAACCCTGTGTTTAGGCCTAGATGCTAACTCTCTGCATCTACACAGTGCATGAGAAGAGATAGACACTTCCAAAGGGCAATCCAAAAACACATGCACTAATCTTGGAGGCCCTTGGAGCTAACTGGTAGGGAAAAATAACCACTTAGGGGTATAACTGAATTCCAATTCTAAATGACAGCCATTGTGAAATAACAGGATGTCTAAAGCCAACACCAAAGGATGGTCTATATTTACTGGCTGGCATTGCAATACCTGATATCAGAAGAAAGGTAGAAAGCAAAAAAGAAAGATCACAGCAGATGGAAGACCACAGGCACTTACTCTGTGGTCACTCAGAAGTAACCAAAAGGCTTAAAGTGCAGAAGAGTTTTGTGAACAGTGGTGTGCCTTTGGACATGACAGCTGACAAGGTGTGGCTGAGGTTATGGAGGGAAAGATTATGCACAATCAGATGCTCTGAAATGGACCTGGAATCCCAGGAGGACCTTTCTAGTGGGGCTGATACAGACTAGTCAACATGGCAATGCCCAACCCACCTTCACACACAAACTGGAAGGTCAAAAACAAACATGATCAAATGAGGCTATTCTGATGACAAATGCATGTGAGTGCAGTGAAGTGCAGATGAAGGATCTGCTCATTTGTGGACTCCTTGGTGAGACTTGTATGAAGGTGGACCTTGCTGCAGCAATGGAAAGAGCCATTGCTAATGCGTGTTCCTAAATAAACGTCTAGTTTATGACAAGGACGCAAGGAGAAGAAGATGGCTGAACTCCCACCCCTCTCCAGAGTGTGGGCTCTTGGGGTATCACTGTCAGCATGTGCCTAATCCACACAGGATCCAGGGCCTGAAATTTTCTCCTCAGGGTAGGTTCCTACAGTCTTTTTTTTAAAGAACTTGGCAAGGGTCAATAATTTCTTTTAAAACATTTAGTGTGTAGAGGGCAATTGGCAGTGACACTGGTTTTCACCTTCTTTGTGTTACCTAATCATTAGAACACTTACCCAAGAAGTGAGAATTGAGGGTTCTAGCTCCCTCTCAGTCTGAGAAGATTCCAGACCACTTCTCACACCTTTGATGAGACACCAGTCTAGCGGGAAGATGGCTGTACTGGATTGAATGGACCTGATTATTTTCTGATCTTCAAAGATGAACAGCCCCAGCCCTAACTAGTACTTGGACAGGAGATCAACTGGTAGTCATGGGTGCCAGAGGGATCTCTCCTGTTCCTGATGGGGAATGAGTCATCTTTCTAGCAGCCAGTGATTGATTCCTGCATTGGTATGAGGTTCATCCCACCACAAACTCATTCTTAAGCCAGTAGTGCAGGCAATGGAAAGCTATCAACACAACACGTTTTCTAGTGAGCTTTTAGACTTCCTTGATAGCAGCATCTTGCATTGACTCTGGTCTCTGCTTTGTGATCTCTTTGGCTTTCTGACCTTCATTTGTTTCTGGCCACGTGGTCTGACTACCCACAGACCAGTCATCATCTGGATTCCAACTGACTGTGACCCCAGCCTGAGTCCTTATAGTTAGGTCTGACCACCTACATCCTGGAAGTCAGGCCATCTCCAAGGAAAGTAACCACTGAGCTTTATGCAATGCTTGATGGGAATCCTTTCAATTTCTGTTAAAAATCAGCCACTGAGCAGTAGATAATGCAAGATTTATATGGCCAGAAAGAACATTTGTAGAAGAAATTATTTGGAAATAGGGTGGTCCTAAAAATGAATATTCCATTATTATGTTAATATATACATTCCATTTTGAGATTGTGATATATACTCTTAAGGTGTATATATAACTTCAAATCACAACTCTTGTGTTAAAATGAGAATGATTTCTCAACTGACTTGTAGCAGCTAATGCCTTGAGGAACCTGTTCTGCTAGGTTAGATGGCAACTAAGCAATGGACTTGAAGTTACTGAGACTAGTAACCTGAACAAGACAAACTGTCTCTTATGGGCCATTTTTGAGAGAGTAGAAATGTGGAGTGAAGAGGAACAGACCAGGATCAGTACTGAAAGAGGAGCTGCTGAGGAGAGAAGAAAGAATGTGGGGGCTGGACTTGACGAGGGGGCTGGACTCGATCCTCCAGGGTCCCTTCCAGACTAAATGTCTATGAAATCTATGAAACATTGAGCCCAATGAAAAGGTGTTGCTAAAATCCTATAAGGCTCTTGTAATGCGTAAATAACGAAGGAAGCAATTGACATGAAGATTTTATTGTACTCTCACAATCTGTATATATCTTGGCCTTTCTAAGAGTAAAGAGTTAGTATATGAATGTACTTAGAAATTCCTTCGCAGAATCCTTGGGTTACTTACTTCCAATGTCTAGGAGTCCTTTTAGAAGAGAATGGTAAACTAAAGGATCTAGAGCAGTGTATGTCAAATTTTTTAGACTCCAGGCACTTCATGCCTTTTCTTAATTTAGCACTTACCCTTGTTGGAGATAACCAACCCTTCTGCAGTGAGGGAAGAGCAAACATGGTGGAACAGCAGGGAAGTGCTAAGGAGGGAATAGGTGGCATAGCACAAGATTGGACATTTGTGGGTCAGACTGGACCTCATTTCAGGCCAAATTCTGCACATGGGCTGTGGGTTTCTGACCCCTGTTCTAGATTATTGATTCTCAAGAAGGGTATCGTACATGGGGGACTTTAAAGTTCATGTCCAGTACAAAAGCCTGGTAAGAATCTGTTTGGAGCCATACCAGGTGTGTCCCTCCCAACAGAAGTTTATAAAATCAAGCAGCTGCTTGTTCTGACTTTTGTTCACACAGTAGTAAACAACTCATTTTAAGAGCAACTTCAAAGCTGTACATACCCTTGCTCATGTTGTTATATTCAAGAAAGATGTAGCACCTGTTATGATGACAGAAATTAATCCTTTTATTACTAAAAAAGCAGATTAATATGGCAATTATGACAGGATTCTGCTTTCTTTTCACTAAATCAAAAATGTTTTGATATCCCTGTATATCCTGTATGCCAGAAGCAGCAAATCATACAAGACTTATGACTTTAATGCACCTACTAGTTGTAGAATCATATGAATTTAGCTACAGCCTGTTAAACGAGACATTGGGAAGGGAAACAATTTCTTTAAATTGCTTTGTGTTCCAATAAAGCTTTTATAGTATTTAGCAGTAAGTAAACCTCTTAATACCCTCCTGTGCTGCCTAATGTGCTTGTAAATAAAGGTCAGTCTCTAACCCATTTATTTTTTGTCATCAACGAACTTTTACTTTACTTAAGAGTTTAAAAGGAAACTTGGCTCTTTCTGTTCACAAATGACAGGGATTCTTTATAAAGAGGGCATGCTTTGAATATTTATGTAAAGAGGTTCACCTATTAGCACAATAGCATTAGGAAGCTTTTGGGCAGCTTGTCCTTGACCTGGTGATGTAATCCTGTTTGCTTCCGTTAAGGCAAATTAAATCTGCAGCTTCTACATTTTGTCTGACTAAACAAAATACAAATTCAATGAAACACATCATAATAATAGTAGAAAAACTGAAAAGTTTGGATAACATATCCTTTGGAGAGTAACAAAATGGAACAATAAAACAAAAGCAGGACATATTCAAATGCAGTTTCACTGGCATCACTGGATAGGCTTAGAAGTTTTATAAATGGTAAGCTTCCTCTTATTTTTAAAATTCAAGGGTGAAATGCTGCTCCAAGGTATATACTCAGTAGCCCCTCATCTAATGCACAATTATGGTTTCCTAGGAGGCGTGTTTACACAAAATGTTTAACGTGCAGTTAACTAATTAACTGTGGTAAATGTCTCAGCATCTACACATGCACCCTTCTTAGGATGCATGAAACTAATAAGCTCTGAAGCAGGATAGTACTTGTAAAATACAAGTACTACCCTGCTGCAGAAGTTTTTTATGCACAGCAGCACACGTGTAGATTCATAGATTTTTTTCATAGATTCATAGATTGTTAGGGGCTGGAAGGGACCATGCAAATGATCAGCTCCCCCCCACCCCTCCTCGCCCCCTGGCTCCAGGCAGGAAGATAACTGGGGTTTGATGACCCCAGTGAGGTGACTGTCCAGCCTCCTCTTGAAAATGTCCAGGGTAGTTGACTGCACCACCTCTGGAGGGAGTTTATTCCACAGTCTGGACACCCTGACTGTGAAGGAGTTTTTCCTGGTATTAATCCTGAAGCAGCCTTCCAGGAGTTTGAGGCTCAGGTACCTCAGCCTTTCTTTGTATGGCTTGCCTACCAAGTCCCTAATCATCCAGGTGGCTCTTTTCTGGACCCTCTCAAGTTTTTCCACATCCTTATTGAAGTGTGATGCCCAGAACTGGACACAGGACTCCAACTATGGTCTCACCAGTGCTGAGTACAGCACTTTTTTACACAAGATGCATTGGTTGATGCATGCCCGCATGTTATTTGCCCTGCTGGCCACTGTATTTGTTCTTGAAGGTGTTCAATGTAGGTGCTTGAACCACATCTAATGGCAGGCTATTTCAGACCTTGAGGGCTCAGACAGTAAAGAAATTCTTCCTTATGTCCAGCCGGAAACGGTCTTGTAGTAGTTTATGACCATTTGACCTTGTCATCCCTTGGGGTTCTCTGGTGAACAAACGTTCCCCCAGCTCCTGGTGGTCACTCCTGATAAACTTATAGGTGGCCATCAGATCACCCCTGAGCCTGCGCTTTTCCAGGCTAAAGAGCCCCATGGCTCTCAGCCTGTTGTCTTAAGGTCTGTTTTCCTGACCTCTGATCATGTGTGTGGCTCTTCTCTGGACTCTCTCAAGCTTCTCCACTTCCTTTTTGAATTGTGGAGCCCAAAACTGGATGCAGTACTCCAGCTGCAGCCTCACCGAGGCCAAATACAAGGGGAGAATGAAGTCCTAGGATTTGCTTGAGAAGCATCTATGGATGCAAAGCAGCGTTTTGGTTGCTTTACGAGCTGCAGCATCGCATTGGAGGCTCATGTTCATCTTGTGGTCAATGATAACCCCCAAGTCTATTTCTTCCATAGTGCTAGCCAGCATAGCACTGCCGAGCCTATAACGATGCTGCAGGTTTTTCTTTCCAAGGTGGAGAAGCTTGTATTTTTCAGTGTTAAACACCATCAGGTTCTTGTCCACCCATTTGCTGAGCCTGTCCAGGTCAGCCTGGATCGCCCTCCTGTCTTCAGGTGTGGATGCTTTGCCCCAAAGTTTGGTGTCTTCGGTGAACTTGGCCAGTCCACTTCTGACTCCCATGTCCACATCATTAATGAAGATGTTGAATAATATGGGTCCTAGGACAGAGCCTTGTGAGACCCCTCTGGTCACAGGACACCATGATGAGTGACTTCCATCTATTACTGCCCTCTGGGTCTGACCACAGAGCCAATTTCCCAGCTAGCGGATCATGGTGGACCCAGGGCCACAAATGGCCAGTTTCACCAAGAGGTGATCATGGGATACCAGATTGAAGGCCTTTTTGAAGATATATGACATCAGTCTCTTCTCCCTTGTCCAGGTGATAGGTCACCTGGTCGTAGAAGGAAATGAGATTGGTCAAGCAAGAGCTACTCACAACAAACTCATGCTGGCTATCCCTTAGGATGTTGGTGTCGGCCAGTGCATTAAGGATGGCCTCATTAAAAAAGTTTTCTAAGATCTTCCCCGGGATAGAAGTCAGGCTGATGAAATCTATGAAATCTATTAAATAATTTCCCTACAAGTGCTTGCCACTGTTGTATAGTCCTCCTTGAGGAACATCCCTAGCTTCCACTATGCATACACCTCTTTTCTTTTTTAAGAGGACTGCAATGTTCCTATTAAGCCAGGAGGGCTTATCAGCCCTCCTGTTACTTTTCCTCTTTGCAGGAACAGTTTTCTTTTGTGCTTCAAGGATTGTATCTGTTGCAGGGGGACAGCACAATATGGCCCTGAAGGGGAAAAGGGGTGCCCTGGGACCCGAAATAAGGCGGGGGAGAGAGAGAAGGGAAGAAGGAAAACAACGGGTTCCTTGCCGACGACGCGGGAACAGCAGAAGCTGTGGCGGGACCCACGCGGCTGATTAGTTGCGTCTTTTTAAAACTGTGGCTAGCTGCGATGAATAATGATCGGAGCTGGCGCAGGACGATAAAGGACGCCCCGAGGGAAGAAGCAGAGGAGGAGAGCTGGAGACCAGCCGGGAGGGGAGCCAAGCCTGGCTCCTTGGCTGGAGGCTAGGGAGAGACCAGCAGCCATCTGTGAGGCTGGAACACATCCCCCAGCTGCAGGATGGAGAGTGCCGAGGGAAAATTGGCAGATACCCAGGTTTGTGGTAGCAGAGCCGGGCACAAGGGTCCGGGTCCAGAGTCCAGGGCTGAAAGAAGCCCTGAAGAGAGGGGGACAGAGGAAGACCTGGCAGGTCCGGTGGGAGCGGCACGGGTCAGAAGGTCACCCCAGAGCCCATCCCAGCAGGAGATCATTACTCGAGCAGCAGGAGGGACTGCAGACTCTGGGATCCAGCCAGGTGGGACCACTCAGTGAGGGACCGAGTGAAGAGAGGAGCCAGAGTGCCAAGGAGCAGTCCTGAGGGATCGTTAAGAAAACACAGCACCCAGCCAGAGGGGTGCTGCAGGGGAAATTAAGCAAGGAGAGGGTTCTCTCCGGACACGGGGTCCAGACTTTGATTTTGTAAGCCCAAGAGACTTGTGGGCATTGTTTTTCTTTTGTGAGTTTTGGGCGGAGTAGCCTATGGCTGGAGATCCAGGAGGGGAACGTCAGAAAGATTCTTGACCCACAGAGTCTAGAGTCAAGCCAAACCGGTGGAGTCGCCACCATGTATCTCTTGGCACCACAAGGTGAGAAATGGGCCCCGGGAATCGTAAGCAACTCAGCGTGGCTGGGTCTAAGGGCGAGGTGTAGGGGAGGAAGGAGCCTCGCAGAAGATCAGCACCCCTGAGGATCCCAACCCCGGATAAGTTGAAGTAGTCGGCCTGTCCACTGAAGGTTCCAGCAAAGTCATGGCAGGCAAGATGGGGCGGAGACTACCATTAAGATCACATCCAGAATAGACCGTTCCAGGGACAAAGCGGCCAGCAGGCCCATATGCCAGCGGCGGAGCAGCACGAGACCTCATGTTTGAGGCCCACCAGTTGCACTAACCTTGAGCAATGGCCTCTTTTCACGCACCCCATTCACCTTCCCTTCCTGGTCCCACATTGCCCCCCACTAATGCTCTGAGCCTGTCGAAGTAAGCATTTTTGAAGTCCAGGACTTCAGTCCTGCTGGTTGATTTTCAACCTTGTGGTATATGGTGAACTTGATAATTTCATGGTCTTTGTTGCCCAGATTACCCTCAATGTTAAAGCCACACAGTTGGCCAGGGCCAAGGCCAAGTCTAGGAGAGCGTTACCTCTGGTTGACCCTTGCACTTCCTGTGTCAGGAAGAGCTCCTCAAGCGCAGTCAGGAAATTGCATATCCAAATCTGACCTAACCAAGTGTCTCTCCCAATCTGTGTCCAGGTAATTGAAGTCACCCATGATAACCAAGTCCCTTGCATGTGTGGCTTCTGTCAGTTCTTGAGAGAACTCCAGATCCAGCTCCGCTTCTTGGTTCAGTGGCCTGTAGTAGACCTCCTGGGTCCATGGCCTGCAACAGGGATCACAGAAGAAAAAACTACTTGAGCCCCTACTCCATTGAGCCCAGCCCCCAGAGCCTTGTAGTCACTCATGACCCAGTCAGGGTTACCCTGGCCATGTTGTTCATGCCCACATGGATGAGGAGCATGGGGTAATAGTCAGAGGGACGGATGAGCCTGGGGATCCTCTCCGCCATGTCTCGGATGCAAGCCTCAGAGAGACAGCAGACCTCTCAGGCTAAGGGGTCTGCACAGCAGATAAGTCCCTCCATACCCCTCAGGAGACAGTTCCCCCTCACCACCACCACCTGGCATCTCCTGCTGGAGTGGGAATACTTATCTCCTGAATACTTACCTCCTGATGCTGTGCCAGCTGGCTGGGGTACAGTTTTTCTCAGCGTGGGGGCCAGCAGGCAGCCTGTGTGCTCAGGCACCCTGCACCCCATGCAGCTGCTTGACAACACGTGGAGTCGGGTGGGAACAGCTGTGCTGCAAAGTTGGGGTGTGGCTGGGGTACAGTTTTCTCCATGTGCTGGGGGGGGTCTGGCTGGTGTACAGGGTTTTTCAGCATGGGGCTAGCTGGCAGGCAGCCCCCATGATGAGAAACGCTGCACCTCAGCCAGCTTCTTGGTAGCACATAGAGATGGGGGAGCAGCTTCCAGGTGCACAGAGCAGTTCCTGGGCACACGTGCTGCTGAGTGGCTGGCTGGAGTGCAGGATGCCTCAATGTGGGGGCTACCTCCTGGCTAGTCCCAAATTGAAGCACTCTGTGCCCCAGCCAGCTGGGGCAGTACCTATATGTGTGCTGCTACACACACAAAAAATCTGGAACCATAAGTGTAGACATTAATCGCGTGTGTAGAAATGCCTACTGATACCTATGAAAATAGCGTGCTAGTCCAGGAAGGAAGGACAGTGCAATGACTTAGATGCTAGCTTGTGATTTTGGAGATCTGTGTTCAGTGCTCTGCTCTTCCATTTCGACTATTGTTTGGCCTTTGTCTTGTCTTCAGGACCATAAAAAAATGAAAACAACACTTGTGTGTTGCAGTGCCTACATTTTTGGCACCCGACTCCTTAGGCCCAGAGAACTATTTTAAATACCTAGGGTTTTGGAGATTTGCGTTCAGTTCTCTGCTATTCCACTGACTCATTGCGTGATCTTGTCTTTAGAACTAGTTAAAACAAACAAATAAAAGAACCAGAGGCCTGCATTTAAATAACTGGGCTTACAGGTCTCTCTACAACAGTGGTCCCCAACCTTTTTAGACAGCAGACAGGCAAACCACGGACTGGAAGTGACCGCGGACTGGCAAACTGCGGACCAGCATATTGCAGACCAGAAGAACATAGTGTGGAACAGCAACCAGCCCTTTTTTATACGCAGTATAAAAAAAGGATTGGCCGGCGGTCTGTAATATGCTGGTCACTTCCAGACTTCTGGTCTAGCAGCCAGATCTTCACAGCCCAGTACTGGGCCATGGCCCAGGGGTTGGGAACCTCTGCTTTACAGCCCATGGTGGGGATTAGGCACCATAACAGAGGATTCACAGAAGTCAGTACACTGTACAAGGAGTCACCTAGTTCACAACAGGAGAATGCTGAGGACAGAGAGATGTCTTAAATTTTACCCATCTCATAGGGGGTAGCTATTTTGCCAGGGGTGGGGCATGTCTACATGTGTAATTAATTCAAAGCAATAAACTCCAGAGTTGATTGTTGTTTGCATGTGCGCCCAGGATTGCAGTACATTGAGCTGGTTTGGAGCAACCTCAGATGTCGGGGGGGCAGGAGAGGGGTCGGTTGCTAGCCCAGGTCTGTTCTCCCCTCAGCATGCTGCAGAGAAGCTGGCTGTGGCACAAGGGTGATACAGTGTGGGACTAGCAGGCAGGCATCCCCCAAACTGAAGCACCCTCATGGCCCAGCCAGCTGGGGCAGAGTCTATATATGCATTGCTGTGGAGTTTTTTTTACTCTACAGCAAGATCGTACTTGTACATACTATCTTGTAAATTGTAAATACTTGTAAATTAGCTTACTCCAGGCTAACAGAAGTGCACATGTAGATGCCTAGACATTTACTGCACAGCTAATTAGTCTACTGTGCAGTAAAACTCTTATGTAAACATGCTCAGGGTTTCAGGAAACCATCTATCTGTAATTGAGAATCTGAGCACTGGATCTTTTTTTGAACATACATACCTGTATGTTTTCTTTTGCAGATGTAGCAGTAGCTACTGCTTTCTTTTAAAACATGGAAGAAACAGTAATGGTGTCTCCTTGTTAGCCAGTTTCTGAGTGGTTAGTGTAGTTGCCCAAGACATGGAAGACAGGTTCAATGGCTTCCACTCCCTGAAAGGTTTAAACCTTTATCTCCAATCTCTTTTGTAATATATGTGTGCCTAGGGTGACAACCCAATGCTGAAAGGCAAACTCTTGTGATATTAGTGCCATTTGTGACTGTTGCTTCCCATTGTACACATCTGCAGTGTCAGTTTTTTGTGAAAACTGTGGAATCCTGTCTTATCTCTGCATTTATAAGAACCTATGACTGCCATCAGTTTCTAACAGTGTAGGCATTCTCATTTTCAGTGTTCTGCAGAGCACAGCATCGGCACATGACAATCCATTCTTCTATTTTTGTGCCATTTTGTCATGTAAGGATCAGTGACTGAATCTACAGGCTTAATTAGAGGATGTTTTAATCTTTTGAAATACAAAAATCTAGAACTCTTGGTTCAGAGAGTATACCTTTTATGAGACCAACTGGGAAATTGTAAAAAAATATCTTTTTCTGCAAACTTTTGGGCTCACACGCCCTTCATCAGGTTCAGGGAAAGTTAAAGATGGTTAAAGATTTTTTTTTTGTAATTTCTCAGTTGGTCTAATAAAAGATATCATCTCTGAACTAAGAGTTCTAAAGTTTTGCATTTTTGTTTGTCTCAGACCAACACAGCTGCCAAATGCATCCCCAAAACATGAAAGGTACTGATTTTCAGCCAATTTTGGATTATAAACTAAATTGCTGAACAACAAGAAAGATTTCTACACTTCCCTGACTGCCATCTGACACCAACAGGGAAGGAATCCTGCACAACAAAGAGCAACCCCATAAAGACACTTGTGACAGCTGGGAGTTGTGTCTGTGTGGTGAAGGTGCTTGCTGAACTCTCTGTGAAGATTAGACCAGGTGTTTCTTGTTGTTTGTTCATGCATTGTGAGTTGTATGTTGCCGCTAAGAGTTTAATTAAAGTAAAAGATCAGTGAGACCTTGTATATAGTGAGGCATTGTATGTAGTGACGCAGTTAAAAATAATCTTATCAGGAAAATTCAAAGGCTTGTATTGCTATTCATCAGTCATAAGGAAAGTTTGTAGTGTAAGAGAGTGAGTGGCTGTGAGTCAACAGCGTAGCTTAGAAGTTACAAGTTGGCTAGCACATCCAGAAATCAGCAAAGGAAGATGCAGCATTGTGAAAAAAGCAACACTAATTTAAAAATTAGCTGCTAACCTGGGTTCAATGGGCCCGTGGATGTCGAGGAGCCTGAGGACTGAATACCAGGGTCCTTCCTAGTACCCCTCAGACAACGCAGATTGGGGATGCCTGACTTCACTGAGCTTTATAGAAGAACTTGTCATACATCAGGCATCAGAGGGGACTGCCGATAAGTTGCCAACGCGACTTGTTATTGTCTGTCATTGTTGTCTTGTTATAGTATGCGTAGTTGTGTGTTTCTTAAATCAATAAACCTTTCTTACCTTTTTGCTCTCAACCACTCTCTCAATCCTGAACCCTCCTGCTGGGAGATGGGACAGATAGTCTTATGGACCCAGAGGACTGGATCCAGCTTCTGCTTCCTCTGTGCAAAACTGAAGTTTATTTCCTACATATGGGGACTTTTCACCATCTTTAACTTTCCATGAGCCTAAGGAAGGGCATGTGAGCCCGAAAGCTTGCAGAAAAAGATATTTTTTTAACCTTTGGATGCATTTTGCCACCTACATATTATCCTGGGGGTAAAAGGAACTAGCAATTATATATCTAAATCCATATTTTAGTGCAAACGGAATAAACTCATACCTCATTCCTACTAAACTGTAATCCTCTGTTACTTACAACTTTGTCTAGTATACAGTGTCTAGCCTAAATGGATTTCTGTTTGTGATCACTTTAGCAGTACATATCTTCTAGTGAGTTTAACTCAGGGAAATGAAGAGAAGTCTAGAAAAATACACAGCAGGCATATCTACATGAAACACTTCAATGTGCAGCAGATTAATTTGCTGTAGAGTAAAGCATCACTGTCTACATGTGCACAGCAATTAGGGTGCTGTGGACTAACTTACTGTGCTACTAGTTAGTCCAGTCAAATACAAGTGGTTGCTCCTCAAGGGAGCGATCCTCAATGCACAAGCTAACTCTATTCCATCTTGGAGGAAAGGCAGCAGGAGGGCACAGCAGGCCCCCCAGACTCTCCACGGATCTAGCAGACCTCCTGAGGCTAAAAAGAAAGGCCTACAAAGGATGGAAGATGGGATTTACCTCCAAGGAGGAATATTTTGCACTGGTCTGGTCCTTCAGGGAGCAAACCAGGAAAGCCAAGGCTACAACTGAACTCCAACTAGCTTCAAGCATCAAGGACAATAAAAAGTCCTTTTTCAGATATGTGTGGAGCTGGAGGAAAAGCAAGGGCAGCTTTGGACCCCTGCTGAACCAGATGGGACAACTGACAACTGACACCCAGGAAAAAAACAACCTATTAAATGGGTACTTTGCGTCGGTCTTTCATCAGTCCCATGGGACACCCATGCCCACTATGGGACAGGGAGGTCTGGGTGAGGGAGATCCCCTGCCTTCCATCAATGTTGATCTCATAAAGAAACATCTTGAGAGGTTGGATACCTTCAAGTCAACTGGCCCTGACAATCTACACCCCAGGGTACTCAAAGAGCTGGCAAGCATCATAGCCCAGCCTCTGGCATGGAACTTTGAGAACTCCTGGCACTCTGGTGAAGTGCCTGGAGACTGGAAGAAGGCCAATGTAGTGCCTATCTTCAAGAAAGGGAGGAAAGTGGATCAGGCAAACTATAGGCCTATCAGCCTGACTTCTATCCCGGGGAAGATCTTAGAAAAGTTTATTAAAGAGGCCACCCTTAATGGACTGGCCACGCCAACATCCTGAGGGATAGCCAGCACGGGTTTGTTGCGGGTACGTCTTAACACTGAAAAATGCAAGGTTCTCCACCTTGGGAGGAAAAACCTGCAGCATCCTCATAGGCTCAGCGGTGCTACGCTGACTAGTACTATGGAAGAAATAGACTTGGGGGTTATCATTGACCACAAGGTGAACATGAACCTGCAATGCGATGCTGCGGCTAGTAAAGCAACCAAAACGCTGATTGCATCTACAGATGCTTCTCAAACAAATCCCGGGACGTCATTCTCCCCTCGTATTCGGCCTCGGTGAGGCTGCAGCTGGAGTACAGCATCCAGTTTTGGGCTCCACAATTCAAAAAGGAAGTGGAGAAGCTTGAGAGAGTCCAGAGAAGAGCCACACACATGATCAGAGGTCAGGAAAACAGACCTTAAGACAACAGGCTGAGAGCCATGGGGCTCTTTAGCCTGGAAAAGCGCAGGCTCAGGGGTGATCTGATGGCCACCTA
>NW_017728931.1:89872394-89918412 GCF_001723895.1 Crocodylus porosus | reverse complement strand
CAAATTGGATACTTATCTAGCTGGGATCCTATGACCCCAGCTGACTTCCTGCCCTTTGGGCGGGGGGCTGGACTCAATGATCTACTGAGGTCCCTTCCAGCCCTAATATCTATGAAATCTATAAAATCTGGCAGCACAGTCAATTACTGTGCTTAAATACACTTGTAGACAGTGACGTCAGGGTTAATTTACTCCAGCTCAAATTGAGCTTTAGTATGTTCAGTTACATTAATTGCATGTGTAGACCCACTCAGCATCTTTTAGCCAACATGAATAAATCTAGACTACTTTGCTCCAGGAAGCCAATTTTTTTTATCTTATTCATATAGATTTTTTCAGTACTGTTCCATACTCAGAGCTTTCCTATCCCCTGGAAAACATCCCAAAACTCTTCCTTAATTGTTCAGGTGCCCTTCTTCCCCTCTTAAGTACACCCTCTTAATGACTAATAAACCTTAAATGTTTTTAACATTGTGCTGGAGTGCTTTTCTCCCTGCTACAATTACAAAGAGTATATTTTCTAATTTATTATTTTCTTATACCTCTAGTTATTGTGAATAATATCAACACAGTAAGCCCTGAGTTTTAGACATTTAGGATTCAAACAGAAGTGATATTTTTTGCTTGATCTGGCCACAGAAAGCAGCTCATAGCTGTGACCAAACACAAGTGCACAGCTGCAGACAGCTTAAAAATGGCCAGTCATGTGAAAATCTAAGCCCTCATTGCATGAGATATCAGATAAGGACATTTCAAAATGTAGCATCTTTTGTAACTTATGTCTGCAGAGCAACTAGCCTGTCACTGTTTTCAGAATGGGAGGGGGGAAAGAGAGTGGAGGGAGTTCAAGCCTGGGGGGTTTTCAGCTCCCCTCCCATTTCCCCCCTTGGAGGGTGGAGCGGGGGTATTCCCTGAGGTGGGGCGGGGCTTCCAATTCACTCACCCCACCCTTCAGCACTGGCTGGGGAGCCCCAAGAATGAGTTCCCTTTTCTGTCTTTCCCCCCTCCCATTCTAAAAACAGTGAGCACTGGCAGAGAGCCCTGGCCATTGCCATGGGAACTTGGCTGCAGGCTCGCAGCCCCAACCAGATTCCCCTCCCCCCGAGAGCCAACAGTGAACTTCAGTTTGGTCTGGGATAATGTAACTCAGAATGCTTTGCAGAAATCATTCTGAGTTACAGCTGGGAGCTGCATGTCTGTCTGCATCCTTCATTTCTCCTGCTGGTAGTGTTTCAGTGCTAATGTCTGTTTATGAGGTAACAATGGCTTATGCATCCATGTCCAACTTAATATTGATGTGTCCCTTTTACTGTTTCACTCTGACAATTCATTCATCTTCTGCAGTGTTTTCCATAAAGAATTCCTCTGAGCTAATGGTACTGTTGTCCTACTTGCCCTTTGTTCTTAAGGCACACTCTCTTGGCATGTGCAAGTTCTTGCAAAATGATATAATCCATTCTAGTTTTTGCATCTTTCTCCAAGTGCTAGGCATTGTCTTGGTTCATGGTGTTTGTCACAACATGTGCAACTCCATGTGTTGTTTTTGTAAACATTGAGCTCTGCATGCCTTTCTGCCTTTGATCACTCTTCTTGTAGTCTTTTGAATTCTCTAATATGCCCATAGTGTCAAACCACTATCAGTGCTCCATAGGGTTCAGTCTGAGCTGGGTGATTTCTTTAGCTTGGCAAACTGTAATTGCTATGTTAAGGGTGAACTGTCAGTCTTCCAGGAGTGTCTGAGGTTTTTTGGGTTTTTTGTACCAGATCCCACTCACAATCTGGTCTGTTATCTGGGGCATATTTACCCCACACATTGTAAGATTAACTATTCAGCCTTACATCGTTCACATTTTCTTCTGTGTTTTCACTTTATTTTTTATTCTTTTTAAAAACATATCTAACAGTTTTTATTTTTCATGGAATGTATTACTCAAATATCTGCAATAGTTAACTTCAGCTAAAATTAACTAAATAAAAAAATCAAGTGTTTCTGAAGTAGATATGTGAAATATAAAGCTATCTTCTGTCTTCCATCTGAATGACACACATAGCTTCTGAATATAGAGTGAAACATAGTCTAAACCTCTATTTGTCCTCCACATTTCTGGAGAGTTTCAGCTCTTGTTGGGCTTTGAACTCCTCTATTCTGTCATTTAAGAGTATTTTCTTAATTTGTTTTACCCCTGGTATTGCATGCTGTTCAGCAATCATTCAACAGTCAAGGACTATGAGAGAAGCTTGTTTTGATCTGTGTCTGAGTTCCGAGTGATCAGGACTGTGTAACATCAGCCTCTGTATCAGACACCAAATTGGATCTTGTGAGAGTATCTTAAAGGTAGTTCCCTATGGTACCGGAGAAAGATCGTCTGGTTCACAACTGTACCAAGTATAGCCATCTCCTACCATCCATTGGGTGCATCTACACTTACAAATAATGCATATGAATAGGCTCCAGAGTTTGAATGTGTCCTTGGAAGCAAAAAAACTCTGGAGCATATTACATATGGCAGGCTGATTCCCTCCCCTCTGGAGGGGACCCAGGGGTTCAACCTACCAGCCCAGGGCTGCTCCAACTGGGCTACGTGTACATGAGTGGTGGGGGGAGGGGGAGAGTGGCTGAGGTGTGAGGGTGCTGTAGAAGGACTGGCTGGGGCATGAGGGTGCTTCAGTGCAAGGCTAGCCAGCAGGCCATACTGAAGCACCTTCATGCTCCAGCTAGCCCTGTCTCTATTTCCACATGCACTTCCATGCATGAAACAGTACCACTGCAGGGTATCACTGGTCTACCCTGCAGCAGCAATTATTAGTCTACTGTGATCTAATGGGGTTGCATGTGTGACATTTTAGCGTGGAGCTAATTAGCTCTGCAGTAAATGTCTCATGTAAATGTGCCCATTATTATTAGTTCATTAAGTGTTCAGTGATGCTCTTGCTGTAACAATCTAAATAGCTGTCCTGTGATCTGGAGTACCAGTCTCTGAACTTCCACACCAATTAGACAGAAAGCACAAAATGCAGTTCCTGTTGCATTTTGCAGGTCTTCTATGGTGGCCTATACAGGGACACTGTAGAAATGCTTTCCCCAGGACATGATGTGCATCTCTGGCAGTATCTGATAAATTCAGAACTAGCAGACTGCAGTGCATTAAGTATGAAAATACTCCTTTGAGATTAAACCTGATATTAATTATAATTTACATTATTTCATCTTTTAAATTCTATACTTTTTTTTCCCTTGAATATCCAAATTAGTACTGCAGAAGTTATTAAGGCTACGGGATAGATAGTCAAGAAGGAAAAACAGTGTTTTTCTGTACTACAGCCCCAAGTCTAAGCTTACAACCAACTTTCTGGTCAGTTCTCAAACTCTTATTGTCAACATAAACCCATCTTTAGTGACTGTGTGGCCGGAGAGCCCACTTAAAAGTGCTGAGACTCAAAAGGGGTTGCAATCTCTAGTTTGGGAATGGCTGTCTTAGATAGTGGAGCACAGTTCTGATGCAAAGGGTAAATACCGTGGTAAATTTCTGTAGAGGCAGAAATTTAGAATGCTTAGTCTTGCAGTATAATGAGTTTTCAGGTTCTTATATCTTGCTTATAAAATTAGTATCTAAAGGTGCAGCTACACTGTGGACTTCAGCTTTGTATAGACAATAGAGGTAAGTTTAAAGGATTTAGCTCAGGTACTAGTGGTCTAGCTGCAGTAGCAGAGTCCAGTGCCAGTTATATTTATTTTGCCAGCAAAAACAGTAGAGTAACTCATGCTGAGCTCAGTGCTACTGTAGCTTGACTGACTCTGGTACCCAAGCTACACCTTGTAAAGTTAACTTGTGTGACTATATTGAATCTCTAGTGTATACATGCACTGAGCATTAACTATGAGTATTTGGTTATCAGTGGGTGCATCTACATGAGACACTTTACTCAAGATTAGAGTAAATTACTGCACAGTAAGCATCACCATCTACACATGCAGACACTTACTGCAGAGTAATTTGCTCTAATCGTGAGTAAATTTGCTACCTGTAAATACAAGAAGAAAATTTACTTGTGAGTAATTACTGTACAGTATGGCACAAGTAGATGATAGATTGGGAGCAAATTTGCTCCTGGTTAGCTGAACAACAGGGAGCAGGAGATTGCTCCCTGTCTGCAAGAGCTGCCTGCAGGGAAATGTTTGGGAGATTGCTTCTTGCCTGCAAGGAGATGATTGTTCCCAGCTCCAGTTCCACAATTGCGGAATAAGCTCTCAGCTCACAGTCCATGTTTGGAGTGGGGGCTGGGAGCTCTCTGTATAGAAAGAGTTCCCTGCCCAGCCTGGAGCTGGCTGGGACCTGCCCCTGACCAGGACATTTTCCAGCCAGCCCTGGGCTTTGCATAGTAGTCTGCATATGCAGCCTGGACGTGGCTGGGGACTGTCCCATTTTGGGCATGTGCAGACTCCCCTGTGCAGTGTGGGGCTGGCTGGGAACTGTCCTGGTCAGGGACAGATCTGAGTCCCGTGCTCTGATCAGGCAATCCAGGCACAGGGCTTGGAAAGAGTTGTAGGGGAGAGGCAGGTCCCAGGCCTCTGCCCTAATCCACCAGTGGGGCAGCTAGCAGCAAGCTTCTGGCTGGGCAGAGAATGCCCCCTGCCCCCGATCGGGGACCTGGGGCTAGGAGCTCCATGCTGCCGGAACAGGGGGACATTGTCCCCACCCAGGCTCTGGTAGCAGATCCCACCCCAGGAGTGGACAGCTTTCTTCTGGCTCTGTGCTCCCAGTCAACTGCTGGGCTAGCAAGCAGCGGGAGCCTAGAGCTGTAGGGAGCTAGTATAGTGCCAGAGGGTGTGGGAGAAGACTACTGCCAGGAGCAGCAAATCTTCTCCCATATCTCCACACGTGTAGATGCCTGCCTGGGATGTGTTTACTCTAGAGTAATTTCCTCTAAAGTAAACCTACCCTGCAGTATTTGCATATGTAGTCATGCCTGGTTTAGAGGTACCTTTGTCTACACTACCAAAAATGGGACACAGTTCACCAGTGGTACAGTTCTGTCCACACTATGGATAGTAGTAATATGTAGGTTTGGGCTTTTTAACACCACTTCATCTAACTGTTTTCTGAGCTTTGACCAAATAGCACAATGGTAGAAATCTGTGAGATCTAGCTTATGGTATATTGTTTCCACCATAGCTGCCACTCATGGCAATGCATCATAAAGGGCAGATAGGGAATCACAGGTCCCAAATTTTTTTAGTGTGAATGCAGAAAAAGTAGAAGTTCACAGACTTGAAGCTATCTTTTCTTTATTTAAAAACACCATCCTTAATTAGTGATATTTCATGTGAATTCTGCAAGGAGAGCTGGTCTCAACTTATGCATGTAAGAATTCAGTGATATTAAAGCTGGGTAGTGCTATGAAACTTTATTCCTGGGTGGTCAAATAATTGTACAACCTTAAAATAATGTAGTCAGTATTTTAAGTTAACTTTCAAGGTTTAATTAAAAATTAACAGTATCTCAGTTTATTTTTCTTAAATTTAAATAAAGATCATATTCCTAAAAACCCCTTGAAAAGCATCTATTTGTATCCTTAAATCAAAATTATTCAGAAGAACAAAGTCTTATTCTGTTATTATTATGCCAGTAGTCTTTAAAAGGAAATAGAAAGTAGTGCATGTACATTGCAATTTATAATGAGGTATGACTGTGCCAAATATTATTTTCCTTAACGTAGTAATTTGTTATATTTTAAATGAATAAGCACTGTTTACAGATATACAGAATGATGTTGCTAGTAGCTTCTTTATAATAATTTACTCTTTTAATTATAATTTAAAACCTATCACAATTTATATAAAGATAATGATCTCTCTCATTTTAGCCTTAATTTATTTTAAAAATTGACTGCATAATTAACAGCAGATTTTTATACACTTAAATATACCCTAGCATTATATGTGTTTGAAAGTTAATGTCATGAACTACACTGTGAAAATGGTAAACAAGTGTTCTCTTGGGGGATGAGGGGCTGTTACTCAGCCATGCCTCTATAGGACCACTAAAGCAAAATCAACCCAGAGTGAACATGGAATATGCCTCACACCATTCAACTTAAATAAAATCTACTTTATTAATACATTAAATGTATCAATAGTTTCTACATAGAAGACATGTCTACATGAGATGCCTAAATATGCAGTAGCCTAGTTTACTGAGCACTAAGTACACTTGTCAACATGTGCATATACTTACTGCACAGTAAAAACCCTTAATAGTACATAAATTTTCTACTTGCAAATGCAGATAGGAAATTTACATGGTATTAGTTACTGTGCGGTAACGAACATGTAGACCTGACCCGGGAGCAAGTTTGTTCCTGGTTCAGCCCTGCTACTGAGGGCCAGCCTCAGGCTAGTCCCGGAGTTCTGGGCTAGGAACTTTTCTGCCCCAGGGCTGGGCTGCCTCAATGACAAACCCTGACACAGGCTTTAAAAGCCTGCAGGCATTTTGAGCCCTAGGGCACACCACCAGGGAGCCTGAGGGTATTCCAGACTCTGTGTCCCCTTGGGCAGGCCACAGCCTAGCTGTGCCAGCCTAACTGCACCCCAGCACTGCTGCCTGGCACCACACTACTCTGGCTACCGTGCTGTTCAGGCCTACAGGATACTGCAGGCTGCTGCAGCCTCCAGCTAGGCTTGTCAGCTCCCAGGCCCAGCTGCAGGCAGCTTTTGGCCAACAGAACCATCTCCACCTGCCTGCAGCAAACCCCCAGCAGCCTGCCCTGAGCCTATAAGTGCTGTGGGGACATTGCCTTTGTCGTGTAGCTGCCAGTCCCATGCTGTGCCTCTGTGCTGGGTGCTGCAGGCAACTGTCCAGGCCTGGCAGCACTGGGACAGCTGTGTGGGGGCCCAGAGAGCTGGTATGGGATCCTGGATGGCATCCTCCTTGATGACACCAATTCATACACCTGTGCCCATGCCCATGCCCTCCACTTGGGACCCGAGCTGGTCCATGGAGGAGACTGGTGACCTCATGGCACTGTGGGGTGAGGCAGAGGGGCAGGCAGGAAGACGGGAGATGGTGCAGAACTTTATTGAGCAGCCCGTGTCTCTGCAGCTAGATGGGCATGGGCCTGTCACACACCAAGGAATCTGTCAATGCCAGCAGCAGTGGTCTCCTCAGGTGAGCGAGGGCAGAACATGTAGTGCAGTCACAGGTAGCCTCCAGGTGGTTGCAGAGGTTTCTGGGAAGCACAGGCTTGCCCCCCACGCTATCATAGCTCAGGGCTCTGTACCAGATATGCAGGTGTACCAACGACATCATGGCCATCAGTAGCAGCAGGGCGTAACAGGTTGAGCACCCTTCAGTAAACAACTCCTCTTGCATGCCCATGACACATGCAGCAGGGGCATGCTCGAGGCACAGTGCTGGCATGCCAGGGGGCTGGCCCTAGGGTGTCCTCCCTGGAGAGGCCCCTTCAGGGAGGGCAGGGTTAGGGGCAGCTCCTCATTCCAGGCATCTTGGAGCCCCTTGCTCCCTGAGGCAAAGCTCTGTGGGCTGGGCAGCAACACAGGAGAGCAGCTAACCTGTAGTGGGGGTGGGCAGCAGCGGGGTCTGGAGTCACAACAGCAGGTGCTTCCAGCAGCCTGGCCTGTCTCAGCCTGGGAGTGGGGTGGGGGAGGCAGGTTGCCAATGGCCAGCTCCCACTGGGCCAATGACCCCAAGGAAGCAAGTAGGGATGGGGAGCTTAGCTGGTGGCTGCCTAGGCCAGGGCCTGCTTGCCCAACTTACCATGGTCATAGAATCGTAGAATCAAGCAGGTGCAACTAAAGCTAAATGTGACAAGCTATGCTAACAGGGCAGCAAGCTCTATGTTGTAGAGGAGACTTTGTGCAAAGAGATGATTGAAAATTTCATTTTTCCCCTTTTCAAAACAGTAAAAGTTATTCATAGATACTAGCCTCAAAATTTTTACAAAGCCAAACAGATTGCAACAAAAGAAAAGACAAAGCAAGTAGGTTCATTTGACTTCAGCATCCACCAGACTCCTTTGGGATCTTTGTTCAGATTTTAGCCTTGTTGCACACCCTTATAATTTTGTCTCAAAATAAGTTTGGGGATTTTTTTATGCCTGTGTTCATGAAGTCAGGTAGTTACTAAAACAAGTTTTAACTCTCAGGTTGTAGAACAAAGATAAATATGTGAACTTTAAATGATTAAAAAAATAGAATACCAGTAAAATTTGGTTTACTTTAATTTCTAGCCATTGGATTTTTTATGCCTTTGTCATTAAAGTTGAAAATTCATCCTATAGCAGATATTTTCTCCATGTGTAAGTGTCTGTACACAATGATCAAGTCGCTTCTCATTCTTCTTTGATAATCTGCCTTATATGCAGCAGTGTTGCTTGGCAGCTGTTGGCTGGTGTCTTTGACCCCCTAAATATCCCACACTGCACAGTGGGCTGGATAGGGCCACATAACACCCTAGAAAGACATTTCTGACTCTTATGCCACAGAAGCAAAATAAACAGCCTGATTGCCAGACATGTTGAGTACCTGTAACTAGATTCCTTGTGCCTTCTTCAGACATTTACAACACCTGTGAAAAATAAACATGTTTTCAAATCAGAACAGTAGTGTATTACACCCACATTGTACAAATTAAAATAGCAAGTAGTTGGGCCTATTGAATTTTTTTGGTCAACCCTGGGTGTGTCTACATGTGCATTAATGTGTCTTGTTTCTGTGCATTAAGTTTAGTATCTCTAATATGAGGTACTAATTATATGTGCAGTAACCAGTGCAACTGTGCAGTAACACCAGCTATACAGTCTTTTTGTGACAATGCACAATAGACTAATTCTGCTGTGCATTAGAACATTAGCATGGCTTTTGGTATGATGTGCTAATGGACAATAGAATTAGTCTACTATGCATTGTCTTGTATAAACATCCCCCTGCGTACTGCAGAGATCATTGTGCATTTTGTTAACAACACACCCATTTCAAGCATGGAGATTGGATTATTTTTGGTCTTAGAGGAGAGAAATGGCAACAGCTTGGAGGTGTTAAGAATAGACAGTGGAATAGAGAAATTTAACATTTGACAAAAGCATTGGAACAAAACAAGTTTACTTCACAAATATATATGTACCACTTTCAGTTCTTCCCACCCATAAAATTAATTGTCTTCCTGATTCTATGGGATACATTTAAAATTACTTTTAACATTTTTGTTTTGTTTTGTTGGGTTTTTTTACAGTTTAATAGGAAGTTTCAGCCAACATTACATATGATTCAACTGATTAACACAATAGGAGCCATTATGGCATATTTTGTTAATGACATGCTTAAAGGTTTCTAAATGAGGTTTAATCAAAGAAGCCATTCAGGTGTGCCACGCCAGACATCTGCACACTAAAAGTGTTCATAGGAAGTTGTTATCTTAGGCAGTAACCTACAGTTCATCGATAAAGTTATAGGCTTAGGTTCTTCTACTGGATGTATACAGGGAAATACTTTACATTTTGAAAGGGACCTGTTCAATTTGCAAAAATTCTACGCTGGTTCATGTTTGCACCTGCACCAATCCAATTGCAGAATCTGGCCCATAAACTTCTAGAGTGGAATTATATTTCCCTCTGAGCATGCAAGTGTCAGATTTTGAGTAATGTAGGTGACATTTTTGGCACTTATGCACAGGTAGCAGTTCTATTTCCTGGCAGTATATAAGTGTACGTGTGCATATAGACTGAGCATGCCCAGTAGGTTACATACTGAATGGGCAGATACATGGCTATGAGCATATGCTGTTCATGGATGCACACAGGCATCCACATCCCAGGACCCATGAACATCCTCTCTTGTTTTATTCCCAGTAGCAGAGAGTGGGAGTTAGCTGAGTTAGTCTGAAGTCAATCAGAAGGCAGGTAGATATATGCCTTCATATGCTAACTAATATAGTGTGTCTGTGTGTGTGTATGTGTATATGTGTGTGTGTCTTTGTGTATACATACATATGTATATGTGTATATATATGTATGTATAAATATGATGCATCTGACAAAGTGAACTTAGGCTCACAAAAGCTTATGCTTCTATATAACTACATACCCAGACATTCAGGGAGATTAGGGGGTGGTTAGATTGAGTTAAAAATAGCTACCCAATCTCAGGTAAGTTGGGCTGGGAGGCTAGAGGGGAGCTTGGGGTGGGTTGGGGGGGCAAACAGGCTCCAGGGTGGATTGGGGCCAGGTGGGGTCCATGGGGGGAATTGCAGGGGCAGAAGGGGTTTGTGGGGGAGATTCACCAGGAGCAAGCAGGGTCTGTGGGGGGATTGGGAGGGAAAGTGGGGTCCACAGAGGGGATCAGGGGGCAGACAAAGTCCATCAAGGTGGTTAGAGGGCAAGTGGAGTCTATGGGGTGGGAGTCAAGAGATTGGTGGAGCAAAATAGAGTCCACAAGAGGGATTGGGG
This sequence comes from Crocodylus porosus, assembly GCF_001723895.1. Taxonomy (NCBI): domain Eukaryota; kingdom Metazoa; phylum Chordata; order Crocodylia; family Crocodylidae; genus Crocodylus; species Crocodylus porosus. The sequence goes on along the minus strand of NW_017728931.1, from coordinate 89,907,951 downwards.
GGATCAGGGTACAGGGGAGTCAGTGGGGGTGTTGTTGTGGTCCAGGAGGGTTTGGCAGGGTCTGTGGGAAGATTTAGGGAATGGGGGCTCTCTCCCCCACCCCCCAGGATCAGGGGCTATTTTTAGTCCCCTAACCTCCCCCAAATGAAAAACATCACCCCCAGTAAACCATCCCCCCCACCTTGGCTGCCCCTCTGCCACCCCACCTTACTTGCTCAGCACCTGGCACTGGGACTGACTTGCAGGATGGGGGAGTTATGGGCTTGAGTGGGGGAGGGCAGGGGGAACTGGCTGGTCTGCAGGAGGAGCAGGGGGCTCCCCAGTGCTAGGGAGGAGGTAGGAAGAGCTCAGTCCTGGGGCTGGAGCCAGTGGCTGGGGCAACCCTGTGCCTGTGCTAGGAACTATACAGAAGTTCAGGACAATTCAACTGGTCTAAAAATAGCTGACCTGATCTAAGTTAGGTGTACCTCAGACATGAGGTTAACTTAGATCAGGTCAGCCATTTTTAGACCAGTCTAACTGTCCTGAACTTCTGTATAGTTCACACATAGATCTGCCTAACTAATGCAAGGTCCATACCTAGGCAAGCTAAGTTAGACTGGGAGGAATTTTTAATGCAGTCTAACCTCCCTCTAACCTCCACAAATGGTTGTATCTAGCCCAAGTGGTTAGGGCACTGACCCAGGAAGAAAAGACCCCTGTTCTAGACCCCACTTAATGAACCTGTATCTCCAGCTTCCCAGGACAGAATGCTAACCATCATACCACAGGTCAGACAGTATCTAGATCATTCTTCAGCATGCCTTTTGAAGCTGGTCCCCTAGGTAGCCAAGATGGGAAGATATTAGGGGTGTGCAAAGTGGGCCCTATTAGATTCAGATTTCGCCCAATTCAGGGACAGTGATTCAATTCATTGATTCGGATCACTGTCCCTGACTATTTGACTGACTCTACATCTGAAGATTTGATGCTGATGCAGAGAATCAGTGATTCGGACATAGACACAACTTTAAATGTTTTTTCTGCATACCTCAAGATACCAGGTGGCTTGTGAACGCTGTGATGTTGGGGCTGATGGCGTGTCCCACAGGAGCATGGGGGGGGTCCCCACATGCTTCCGGGTTCACCAGGGAGTGCACAGGGGGGCCCCCTCACACCTCCCTGGCTTGGTGACCATCCTCAGGGGCACCCCGGGTACCCCCCCAGACCCAGGAAGCACCAGTTGCTGAGCCAGGGGCAGTGTGGAGGGGCCCCCTGCATGCTCTCCAGCAGACCCGGAAGTGGACTGGAAGTGCTTCTGGTCTACTTCTGGGTCTGCTGCCAAGCAAGCTGGGGACCCCCCTGCATTTCTGTGGGACACTGCATGCGCCCCAGCATTGCAGCATTCATGAGCTGCCTACTACCTACAGGTATGTAGAAAAAACATTTAAAGCTGTGTCTATGTCCAAATTGCTGAATCTTTCCAAATCTCTCCAAGTTGATTTGGAGGGTTTCAATTCAATTTGGAGAGATTAAAGGGTCATCTGATTTGATTCAGAGATTTGGCCACTGAATCAGGCCGAATCTCCACCGAATTGAACCAGGGACCAAAGCTTCATACAGCCCTAGAAGATCTGTGGAGCCAGGAAGAAACATGTAAGCAAGCTAGAGTATGTGTGGTTTGGTGACATAGCTGCTGTTACCCTAGAAGAGAATGAGACCTGTATTCTAGCTTGGGGCCTTGCTGTCAATGGTTGCATCTACATGTGCAGTTAGTAGTGTCTAAATTTACTGTGCATTAAGCTAATGCTCTCCCCATTCCAGCCTGCTTTCCCTAACAACACACACCTCCTACCCCCTCCCCACCCCTAGCACCACTCTGAGGCCAGGCACATGGTTGAAAGAAAAAGCTTTATTCCCCTCACAACACTCATCCTCATTCCTCCCCCCTCTCCCTTCCCTCCCCAAAACACTGAGCACCTTCCTTTCCCCCTCACAACAGAGCCCCTTACACCTCCCCCCCAACACAGAGCTCCTCTACTACCCTCCCCACCCACCAACAAAAAAAAACCCTCTTCCCAAGTGAAAACTATTTACAATAGTCTCAGGCTCTGTCTGAGGCCTGGACTGGGGGGCTGTGGGATGGGGCACCTAAGAGGCAGAGCCCAGGGACAAGGTCCCAGCACCCTGGTCTTGGCCAGTCCCCCTGCGGGGCTGGGAAGGTGCAGTGAACATGGCAGACAGCAGGCTCATCCATGGGTGATTCCAAATAGTGTCCTTAAATATCCATGAGTCTCCCCTTCTGCCTGCCTGAGTCCCTTTGTGGTGCCATGCCTAGCTGGGGACACAGGGCAGGCCTGGGGCTCCAGTGGGCAGGAGGCGCCGGAGGACCTCTTCCCATGGCCAGGCAGAGGCCTGCTGCGGGGTGATGGGCAGGACTCAGGGGCCTTGCTGGGTGATGGACAGGGGCCAGGCAGTGGGGGGCATGGACACAACTGCCAGGCCCAGGAGAGTATCCAGGGTCCAGCGGTCAACATCTGCAGCCTCTATTGCCTGGACCTGGAGAGCCACCTGCCGCCAGAGGCCCTTACATACTCTAGGGCCTTCATCCGTGCCCAGTGCCCCTGCTGCACCTGGTCCTGCACCTCCTCCTGGGTGATCTCCTAAGCAACATCCTCCACCTGCCTGCAAAGACAGGAGACACTGCTGGGAGTGAGCAGCAGCAAGGAGCAAGTGTTGGCCCTGCTGCCAGATACAACCAGGCAGCAGCCCTGGGGAGATCTGGGCTGGGCAGGGGGTGCAGCAGGCTGTAGCCCTCTACAGTACTCACCTGTGGCCAACCAGCAGCTCTGACTAGGGGACAAGACTGGCAGAGGCAGCCTAGGTCCTGTCCAGGGCAGCACACAGAGCCTGCAGCCCCTTTTATAGCCTGCAGCTAGGGGCCGCCAGAGAGCCCTGGGGCTGGGCTCAGGGTGGCCCCCCCTAGTGGCTAAGAAGAACTGGCACTAAGGTTAGTGCTGGGTCGCATCTACACATGCATTGCTGTGCTTTAACTAATTGCATCTAAATCTGATACCTGTTACTTGCAGGTATCAAATGTAGTTGCTATTAGCCCCTTTAACTGCACAGTGAGGGTGCACACATGTAGACATGCACCCATACTGCAGAGTAAATTAGGCTAAGGCGCAGTAAAGCAACTTCTGTAGACATGCCCAATGAAGGCAAAACTTCTCCACTCCACTGCCTTTCATTCAGTTTTTAAATGACTATTAAATACAAAGGGAAGCAACTCAGTTTCCAAAAACATGCAGAGGACTCAGATAATGCTTTACTTCTTACATGGTTGTTAAAGCTTCTTACTGGAAAAAATAGTACACAAATTCAATCCCCCCTCTAACTGGGGTAGGGGGCCACAGGAAGGAGGTGGTGCGCTAGAACCCAGGTCTTAATCTTCCTGCTCGAGTGTTCAGATCAGCTAGCTATTAGGCCTAAAACATGGGCATTGCCTTCCTCCTCCTTTATGGGACTTGCACTCAGATATGCGTGTATGTAATTATGTATGTGTGCACTGTGCAGGGTAACAGGCAACAGAATCGCTACCTGTGCATAAGTACCAAAATGCGACTTGCTAGACTCAAGAACTGCCACTTAGATGTGCAAAGAGAAATAGAATTCCACCCCTGGATACTACAGGACTTTGTACATAATATGTGTTTAGATCCTTAACATTTGCATAACAGATTATTCAATTTCCCAAGAAATTGTTGCAGTCAATTTGGTTAGCCATCCACATCCCCGAACATGAATTACATTTGTATAAGCTACGTCTCAAAAACCCTGTAAGTACATATTTACTTGAAAAGATACAGTGTAATAGTCACTGTGATTTACTGTTGGTGTTTATAGGAATTAATGAGAATAATCTTTTCTTTAAAAATTAACAAAAAACCTATTAATAATGGAAGCGATCAGACAGCATGCTGTGCTCAAGAAAGCACATTGTAATTTAGCATGGGAATATGTGCTTCCTGGCTTTTCCCACTGTATAGAGCTTTACATGAATGGCAGATTGTGATATGATGTCAGAAACTCTGTCTTCTCCACTATTTAAGCAAAATGGCAAGTTATTTTGGTCCAGTATTTGAGCAGAATGAGTAGGGTTGGGTGGTGGAGTTTTTTGCTTGTTTGCATTTTCAGCTCTCAAGTTCTGTCTAAAGATAGTCCAATATGTATAAATATATATTTCCTTTGGCTTTTAAGTAAAGCATGTCCATGAAGATTCTGAAATCTAACAAGAATATGAGGCAGTCTTTGTGCTATTGTATTACAAGAAATGGATAGCATGATTCGTGAAGTCAAAAATCAAGTAGTTCAACTATTTTTGTAGAGTGGCTCAAGGTCTTATTTTATTTGAGAACTCCAATTATTCAAATACTATTTTTTTAGCTTAAGGAGAGATGAAAAGTTTAAAACTTTAGTTATATTATCCAGAAGCTTGTCACTATTTTAGTTACAAAACAAGGAAAAGAGAGAAACAAGAAAGAGAGAGAGAAAGAAAGAACGGAAGGAAAAAAGGAGAAATGGCTATACAGTTAGATTCACTTTTCCATTTCTGATTGGAATTGACCGTTGTAGGTTTAGTGCTCCATCAAGACTTTAAATCTGACAGAACATGTGATTGTACAAAAGCTTGACACTTTCACAGTTAATCCTATCTTTCTCACTAAAGCAAACTGTAAGTCCATTAAATGAAGGTATGTAACCTTCAACCTATGTTTTGTTTTCACAGAGCATATATTATAACAGACTTCATGGGCATCAGGAATGAAAGTTTTATGAAGGTAGCAGCAGTGGGAACTTGGATGGGAGATTTTGTCACAGCATGGATGGTAAGAATTGTAATACTATATTTTAAAAGTAGACCAATATGCTTGTTGTTTTCAAAGGAAAAAATTAAGCTTGAATGCCTTTAGGTAAAATCAGTGTTTCCACTCAAGCAAGTGGAGAGGCAGCAGATGCAATATTGAAAAATGGCAGAATATGGCAACAAGTTAGGAATCCAGATGAATTGCTCTTGTGATGTCAGTAGGAGTTTTTCCATTGCCTTTTGTGGAAGCAGAAATGGCCCCTTTCTTTGCTATGAAACAGCAACATGGCAACATACTTTTATGGAATCAAAAGATAATGAGACAATCTCCATATCTAGAGAAAAGGAGAAAAAAGAAAAAGAATAGACTGAGTGAGCTGATTCTGGAGAAGAAAAAGAAAGAGAGCCAGTCAAACTAGTCAGAACTGGTCAAAAATGTAAGTCATAGTCCCAAGTTGATTTGAGAAAAGCCCTTTCAAAGTGGGACTATCAATTAAAATGGCCTCAAATTTAGGTTTAAAAAAATTAACTGCTAAAACCTAAATCCAAAAGCAAAGCATCTCACTCCAGAAGAACAGTTCTATTCAATCCATGGAAGCAGATAGTTCTCTCATGCTCTGAATGTGCATTGTATTGCCAGAACACGTAAGTACTAAGTAGGGAGTTGCCAACAGGTAATACTAATCACAAAAGTGTGTCTGAGCTCTTGTATCTCAATCAGAGATATGACAAAGTGCTTCTACCATGGGGAAGGGGAACCAGGAGGACCCAGTAAGCTACTGGTTACTTTTTCTAAACTCAGTATCTTTTTCTCAGTAAGCTCTACTCAGTTTAAGGGGGTTGAAACCACATTTACTTCCCAGCAGAGTACCTTCAATTTCATTGAATAAGTGTAGGCCATAAGACAGGCCAAGAGCAGTGAGAGTTAAATTCTGTAAGTCTAAAGTTCTTTGGAAAGCACTAGAGCAGGGGTTTTCAACCTTTAAGGAGTATACCCCTTCTGATGGTAGTGGCTCAGTGCAGAGCGGGGAGAAGGGGTGGTAACCGGACATGAAGTGGGAGGCTTGCATGCAGCGACACATGGTGGTGGATGGCGGTGACAGCTGCTGCATGCTAGCTCCCCCTGCTGCGCATCTGGCCGGCTACTGTGCAGCCTGCAGAGGGGAGCCGCTGCCCCTCTTCCTGCCCCCACCAGCCCCTAGCACCTTTCCAAGTACCCCCGGGGGTACACGTGCCCCCCTGGTTGACAAGCCCTGCACTCGAGTGCATTAGAACATTTGGAATCTCATCAAGCCCCTTGGGATGTAAGGATCTGTACAACCTCCCATAATAGATAAGAAAAGTATGTACAATCAAAGCCTGGTACATATCCGGGAAGAAATGTAACAATGTTATTAAAAAAAATTAATTTATCAGCAAATTGTAAGGTGTATTGAACCAAGTGTGATTGATCATGTGTGAGCAATGATGCAGGCTTTATGTGTACTTTTAAAGTATAAAAAGAGTAAAATAGCAATCCACTTTGGATTTAGATTTAACCCTGAACTATCTCTGCTGTCAGCCAGTCTAATCACCTGGCTGAATAACAGGTACCCTGAATAGCTGTGCTGCATGCTTATCTGAATCATGTTGCTGTAGAGCCTTGGGGACAATAATAATAAGTTACCTTGCATTTACCCCAGGTAAAAGCAAGCACATGAACAGTTATCATGGAGTAGCTGATGTAACTCACACCCTTTCATGCCTTGAGGTAACTTGTTTATGTGCCCATACCTTGACTTTCTCCCTGTTCATCTTCCACCATCCATGTATTTGAAGCATATTCCATAACAGCTGTGAAAAGAAAAACAGCATCAAGGTTCTTCAGCATATTGTTCAACGTCAGTGGTTTGTCCAAGACAAATTGCACTCTACGAAATGGTGGCCATGAAAACCAAGCACACAACAAATCATTCATCTGAACAGACTTAGAATAAGAGCATTGCAGAGCTTATCTGTGGACTGACGTTGACATTTAATGTACCTTTCTAAGAAGCCAGTAACAAAATTCATAGCTGCATCTAAATCTCATTAGCATGGGCCTTCTTTTGAGTGCTTCTATAGCTTTATGGAGCTATACAGTTTTGAACATGCATCATCTGTCTTTGAACTGAGAAGGGTTGTGGCTTAGGATTCAAATGGCAGATTAGATATTGGTCACAGTACATTAGGCAGTGTTCCAATTTTTTAGATCTTTTTTGTCCATTGCCTCCCCAGCAAGTGTCACCAAGAAACATGTAACTGTATGTACTGTCACATAAGTCATTGTGTAAAACAGTTAAATGTCTGGACTGTTACACAAATGACAGGGTTCAGAGAGCATTTGAGTTATAGGTCCCTTTTCTATATACACCTCTCTTTCTCTCTTCCCACCCACACCCCTCATTACCAACCAAATAAAAGCAAGTGAGTTATGCACTTTAAATTGTTCTAATCTTCTTTACCTTCTAAAACAGTGAATTTGAAGCAAGATCAAGGTGGGGGAAATGTAACATGAAAAGGAAAACATTTTGCAACTTCACTTCAGGTTTCTACTGATTTCTGTTAAAAAGGCCATTTGATTTTAGAGGCAGCAAAATATCTGTTTTGTAAAAGAGATATATTATTGCATGGAGCTAATATCTAAACCCTTACAGATTGGTTCTCTCTGGTATTTTAACTGTTTAAACTATGAACAACAATTGTCAGTGCAGAAATTATGAAGTGTCCAATTTTATGAAATGAGCAAATTCTTATGAACCCTTTCAGATATCTGAATTCACATGTGCAAAGCCTCATGTCAAAAGATGTCTGTGAGCTTGCTGCTGTTAGGTCTTATCTCCTGTGAAGCTGCTATTGCAAAGTAGAAGAAACAGTTGACAGTCATGATAGTGCTTTACGAACAGTGGAATCAAAGAAACATCAGCAGCTGTGTCATCAGGTGGCAAACTGAGGCATGGAGTCAGGAGAGAGCAGCAAACGTACTTCTAAGTTCAAAGCTTTCCTTATGCTCTAGTGTTTGTGGGGACAAAAAAGATCCCAGAATTTTAAAAAATTATACCATTGTATTATCTTAGTGACCATCAATGTCTGTGTCCATGTTGGCAGCTATAGTAAATCATTTTACATATGCCCAAATGTTGCATCATGCTGTTAACTCTTTTGGAAGTACTAAATGATGGCACAGTAACAGACCATACTGTGCCGTGCCGGCAGCACATAGTTATTTTTAGCCGCTATGTCGCTGTAGCAACACACTATACTGAGGGAGCGTGTTGCTTTGGCAACATAGCTGCAGCATCACAATTTGTGCCTGCTGCCGCTTTCTCGCCATAGCGTGTAGGTATGGTGATGTAGAATCACATGTAGATGCACCCAGTGTTGAAGATATATTGGAATGACAAAAGTGATTTTTGGGCATGTTTTATTCTGTGAAATATTCCAACCTTGGCAGAACTATGTAAAGAAAAAAAATAAGAAAACTTCCAGTTTTGTTGGTGATTCAAATTTACTGCAACTATTACATTTTACAGTGTAATAGACATTTACAATAACTAACAATGTGTGTGTCTACCTGTGCATTTACACTGCCCCAAATTCACTGTGGTGTAAGTTAAGCCAGAGTAAGTGTTTTTGGGTAGGTGTCTACACATGAGGAGATTGGGGAACAGATTTGCTCCTGGTTCCCTGCAGCCTGGCAACAGGCCCCTGAAGCCACCGAGGTGAACACTAGGCTCCAGCTGCAGCTGCTAACATCTAGCAGACCTCTTTAAAAGCCAGGTCCACTCTCTGCTCTCTGGCCAGCCTCTTCCTTGCTCAGGAGCAACATGCCAAGCACAGGGGCAGCATGCAGCAGCTTTCTCCTCAGCCACTCTGCCTCCCTGTGCTACGGCTGCTCCAGCCCCTGCCCCTGGCAGTGATGACCAGTGCCCCATACTTCTGCTGGCCACCGCGATTGCCCTGCTGGCTCACCATGCCAACTGCTGCCTAGCCTACCACTGTCTTGCCACACCCAGCTCCCCCACATCTAGCAAGCATCTGCCTGGCTGCAGCATGCTGTCCCAGGGCCATCACTGCCACTGCACAGCTGCTGCTGCCAGGGACACTGATGAGGGGCTTCAAGATGCCACTGCTGGGGCTGCTGTCACCCTCCTGAGCCTCCAGCCCCACCACCTCTGGGCCTGCCACACCAGCCAGCACTGGTGGCTGTACCAAGTCCAGCATACCTGGGGTAACGAGAGGCTGGATGGCTTCCACATAACCCGGGCCATCTTCTGGGACCTGCTCCAGAAGCTTCAGCCCCACTTTGAGTGGCAGGACACCGGCATGGACCTGTCCCTCCCCACTGACACCCAGCTGGCCCTTATGCTGCTGGAGCTGGCCATGCCCACCAGCCTCCAGTATGTCAGACACCTGTTTGGTATGGGAAAGTTCACCACTGGGGAGGCCATCCTGGAGGTGTGCAGGGCCCTCCAGACATGCTGGGTCACACTGTGGTCTGTGTCCACAACCCCTTGGTGGTGGTGGCAGGGCTTTGCTGTGTACAAAGTGTATCCTTCATCTCTTGGAATGCTCTTTCTGCCTCTGGTGTCCATCTCACTTTGTTTGGGGCTCCAGCCCTTACCATCTCAGTCAAAAGCACCACTAAGTCTGCAAAGTGAGGTACAAATTTTCTATCATAATTTGCCAGTCCCAAGAAAGCCCTCACTTGTTTGTTTGTTTGTTTGTTCGGTATACTTGTTTTTTCCTCTGCCTGTCTGGCTGATGTACTTTATAATCTACAGGCCCTACTTGGTGTATGATTTCATAAGGTCCCTGCCATCATGCTAGTAACTTACTCTCCTGGTCAGGTAGGAGAACCAATACACAGTCTCCAAACTCAAACTTCCTTTCTCAAGCCCCTCTATCGTAATAGGTTGTTTGTCGCCCTTGAGCCTCCCTAAGATTTCCTAAAGCTTCTCTTCGTGCCAGCTCCAGACATTTTCTCAGTCCCATATTGAACCAGGTTCTGGTCTTTACTTTGTTGTTCTTCCCAACTTTCCTTAATCCAATCAAAGATTCCTCTTGGTTGCTGTCCATATAATAGTTTGAAGGGGAGAACCCTATTCAGGCTTGGCATGCCTCTCTTACTGCGAATAATAAGGTCAGTAACAGCTGATCCCATTTCTGTGGGCTCTCTATCATGAACTTATTCAACATCTGTTTCAAAGTCCGGTTAAAATGCTCCACTAGCCCGTCAGTTTGGGGATGATATACCGTGGTCTTTAAGGGTTTAATTCCCGGGTTTTACTCACTCCCTCAAACATGTGAGATGTAAAGTTCATTCCTAAAGTTCTTAGGGAGCTCCACTCAGGAGAATATTTTAACTCCTCTGCCACCTTTGGGGAGGACACTGTCTGCATAGGCACAACCTCCGGATACCTCACTGCATAGTCCAGGAGGACCAAAATAAATTGGTGCCCAGCACTGCTTCTTGGCAGTGGCCCCACAATATCCATTGCCACACACTCAATGGGAACTTCCACCAAGGGCAGTGGTACTAACAGAGCTCTTGGAGGATGACTAGGGTTTACTTTTGGCACACAGGACAAGATGCACAGTACTTTGCTACTTCTCATATTAACCCCAGCCAAAAAAACCTTTACCGAATGCGAGCTTCTGTCTTGTCTGCCTCCAAATGTCTGCCCATAGGGAGTTCATGAGCTACTTACAGTAGAGCCCTTCAGTATCACCGAGGTACCAGCAATTGTACTACTTCTTCTCTTCCAGGTTTTCCACCCTTGACTCTATACAGGAGATTGTTCCTCACCTCGAATTGTGGAGTTGCCTTCATCTGTTCTGGTCATAGCACCTCCCCATTTTGCTGAGCTAGATGTTCCTGGAATGCATACCGAAACCCTTCCTCTCATCTCTGTTCCAATCGGAAGTGCTCATCCTCCCACCTCCTGTTCTACTTCTTCATCTGATGGAGGTCATTCATCCTTACCAGCGAATACCTCAGTCATAAGATCATCCTCAAATACCGCCTTGGACCTTACTGTCTTACGTCCTCTTTTTCCTGCTTCCAGTGGCCTCCAGCTGGGCCTTCTCCTGTCTCTGACTCTTCTTCAGAGGTTTTCCCCCTAGTCCAAATGGGGTAGTGCTGTGGGGACCCTCTAGTTTTTCTCACCCATCTCAAACTATGTGTCACAGCCTCCTCTTTCTTTTTCTCCTGGGCTATTACCATCAATAGCTCTGGCCAGTCACATCCCAGCATCATTGTTAGGGTAAGGGCTCAGCTACTCCGACTAGTGTGTATTCTTGCCCACTTGCAGACTAACCCACACTCTGTCGTGTCTTTGGGTCTCCCTGCACTAGCAATAATTATCTGATCTGCAACTTACCTTTCTGTTCTGGGTAACACATCTCTCTGCACTATTGTGTGTGATGAGCCCAAATCCAACATAGCACATATCTTCTGTCCTTCAAGCCTGACATCCACTGCTAGTGCAGGCTGTTCCTCTCCTGGCTCAGAATGAACCCTGGCACCATAACCACAAACACCCTCCTGGGGTGCTCATCATGTTTGTATGCCTCTCATCATCCTTTCTAACAACACCTGTTGTCTTTCTGTTCGTTCCTGCAGACCTTGGACTACTTTACACAGGAGTCACAGTACCTGTTGTTGTGCCCCTAAATCCGAAGCTAGGATTTGCCCTGGCTTTCTTGCCTTCTCTTTGGACCCAAGTCTTCTTTCTTTAATTCAGGCAAACCATCGTTTCAGGGTACACACTACCATAGGAAACTTCCCGGCCAATGCAACAATGTAACAGGTTGCCCTCCCCAGCAGCATTTTTTTGGGTTTTTTGTGTATGTTTTCTATCTGCGGCCTATGAGGGGTGCCCTTGAAGTCCCTTAATGCTTCTCATATTCCACTTTTATTCGTCTGCCATGTCTTGATGTCCTCTGAAGTTGTCCTGTGGGGGGGAAGGCAAGTTTATACTGCACCTTTTGAAAGATTGGCACAGCTTCTGCTCTGAGTTGCCTGACCCATAGATTTCTAGAAACAGTCTCAACAAGTCAGAAAATCCCCTGTTGCTGGGGACCCATTTTGATTTCCTCCCAAACAATATGTGGTGTGGCCACCTTGCAGGTTCTCACTCTTGTTCCAATATGACATGGATCCTCATGTATCCCACAAGTGACAATATACTGTCAGAGCTCAGAAGGTGGATGCTTCCACCCAGGGGTGACTGGTGCCTCCTGAGTCTGGGAGGGCACAATTTGTGGACAGGCCTAGAGGTGGGCCAAAAGTTCCATATCCACTCCTATACTTCTGTGCCATGGTTTAGTGCACCCCTCTCCACAATATGCCACCAGCCCACATACCAAAAAAACTGCCCCGCTTTCAGGAGCCAATCTCAGGGGGTGCACGTGCCTCCTTCCCCCTGTCCCCCCATGCCTCCCTTACCAGTCACCTGTGCTCCCACCCATCTAGTCTATGGCAACTCTCCATAAATTGTCTCTTCAAAAGCTGCAAGCCTTCACTCATTTCCTGGCCCACTACCACCCTAACTATTCCTTCACAGGTCTTTCAGTTTAATTGCTTTGTCTCTTTGGAGTATGAAGTTGCAGCAGTCCTTGTCCCTTGGTTTTGCACCATTCATCATTCATTTTCCCAAAATCTCACCTTGCTGCAAGGCAGTCCTGAAATGTCTCTCATGTTGGGTGGGGTTTGGTACAGGGAACCAGGTATACCTCAATCTCCTGGTCCCTGTCTAGGGCTCTACCTGGTTACAAGTTATTGCCTGCTATTCCTCCCTCCTCTCATACAGCATAAATCAGCCCTAGGGTCCTCTTTCTACTGTTCAACATTCGTGATTCTACTCACCAGGCTTACTGTACTTTGTCAATTCAGGCCTTTTTAGCCACTGACCTCCAGATCTGTGGCTTCCTTAGTAATAAGCCTTCTTTGCCTCTAGTGTTTATCATTACAGAAAGCTCTCCATAGTCTTTAGTGCTATACGTAGCCTTCCTCAACCAGGCCTAGGTGTTTCAGGTCTTGTCTTCTGGGCTAGGGAAAGAAATTATGCATAAACCAGTATAAATGATTAGAAACTGGTTCAAATATGTAACACAACAGAATTTCAGTGCATGTAAATCACTTTCAAAATGGCCAAAACTGGTTTAAGGTAAACCTGGATGGATGTACTATCAGACTTAATTGATTTAGGTTAAATCAGTTTATTGAACTTCGGTCCCAGATCCCCTCCAGATTCAAATTAACTCACAGTCCCCCAGCATCCCAGGATGTTTTGCACTTTCCCCACAAGCTGTCCCTTACAGGGGTGGACAGGCTAACCTTGGCCCAAGCTATCTACTTAAGCAAAGCAGGGAGGTGTGCTCTAGCAGCCCCTGCTCCCCCGCAACTTCTGGTCTGGGCCATTGTAGGCATGTGGCTATATTCCCAGAATCAGAAGTGAAAGTCTGTTCACTTGTTTATTGGTTCAATCTACGCAACTTAGACTAACCTGAATCGATTGAGCCTTGAGCTTTTTGACTGTCTGTACTCAGTCCTGCAGCCACAACCAGCACCTCCTGTTGTATGCCCACAGGGAGCTGTCCAGCATCTTCTGCCTAACCAGGGAGCTCTACTTTCTGCACTATGTAGGCTGCAGCTGACTTACTTCTTGGCATGGGCAGAGCTGAAAGTGCTCTTTCCAGTCTTCAAGAATCCTCTGCCATGACTGCCAAAGGTGTATCATTATATGCCAACATAATGAGGATTAAAGGCCTCACTATTCAATCAAATAACAAAATTTTTTGGATATAGGAATTTGATTAGCAGTAACTGCTGAGTATTATGTACTCTTAAGTAATGTGTGTTTTAATAAACCAGTCCCCTGATTTAGCTTTTTGATCTGTCTCCAGTAATTGTAAGACTCCTTTTCTTCTACTTTATCTGTCACAAGAAGAATGTATTACTTAATTTTACAGTGAATTCATTTTTAAAATAATTTGGCATGTTCTGTTGGTAAGCACTTGTTTTGGGTTTTTTTACATTATTTTAAGATACTTACTTGTACTTGCTTTGTTTCCATTGTGATTCTGAAACACTGCATTTATTTCCAGAACATAGGAACACAAATTGTTAAAATGTTTTTCACAGTACTTCCCTTGGGCTTATTAAGACAAATTTTAATCCTTGTTTGTTCTCAGTCAGGTATATCTCTCTCAGCTTCCTAGATGAATGAGTTTCATAGACAACAGGCTAAAATTAGGTTTATTTCTACTTTTGTTTTTATGTTGTTTCACATGTTATGTTTTGTTATGATTTATTAAAACAAATTGAGCAAAGAAAGTTTTCTGCCTGATTCTGGAAAAAACTGTTAGGTTCCTGAATATAGCCTGTAGTAAAACCTAATACAGCTCAAATGGACAGAAATCAAAACAGTGGAGTGAATGAAAGTGAAATCTCTTTTACTACAGGGCTGAATGCCAAAAAAAGATTTTTAATGCATTGCATTTCAGTTGGAATGTAAAATTCCTCACCATGTCTTTGTTACCTAGAAGCAAGATTTGAACAGCTGCAACTGCTCCTTCTAAATTGTGTGTGTGTGTGTGTGTGTGTGTGTGTGTGTGCGCGCGCGCATTAGAGAGAGTAATCTGTGTGTCCACAGTATGGGAAGTAAAGGAAAGGAATCTGTTCTGCATAGTACTATATATTGTTTTATTCACAAACTGTGGAAGAGCCACCATTTTGCTGCACATTCGAAGGCAGTTTGGGGAGTCCTGGACCCTGGAGTGACTGACATCATCTCTAACTCATTATTCTGTCAAGAATTGGGCATGACAATTCAGATTATGATCAATGTCAATCTTTTTGATTGTTTCCCTTCCACTGGCATATCAAATGACAGAATAAAACTGTAATTGAATTTGCAGTGGCATCTGAAATACAGTAACACTGCTGCACTTCAGAGGTGGAAATGAAATTAGACTGTGAAGCATGAAATGGAAAGAATGGAATGGATGAAATATGTTGCTAAACTCACTTAGCAACACTGCTCATGGATATGACTAATGACCTCATTGGAAGCAACAAAATTCTTCCCATTCATAGGAGCAAGAACAGTGTTGAGTGCCCTTTTTGTCCTGCATATTTTTCTTTTCTTTTCTTTTCTTTTACCTTTTTTCAAAGCTAAATCCAGTTTCTGAGGGGTTTCCCAATTACTGTAATTCCTGGTGTTCTCTAGCTATACGTACCTATTTAGAAGCTGCAGTCAGCTATAAAAGATCAGAAACTTAATACACCAACATTTTATTGGGCTGCAAGAGGACTTAATCTCCTCTTAACTATCCAGTAGTACAAGACCAGAAAATGCTAAAAATAAAGAGGGGCCATATAGTTATGTAACTTACCTAGGCAAAATGGAAATGAAGTCAGCTTTTCTTGATTGTTGGAGCAAAAGCTGGTAAGAGACCTGTTTTAATGTCTGTTTTCCTGTTATCCAGATGATCAAAGAGAACATGTACATATTGCCCTTATAGATGCTGCTTTATCCTGATTCTAGGATGTAGCTTGTTGTCATGAAATTTGTTCATCATAGTAAGTTTTTGTATAAGTATTTTTCACAATAACCCAGGAATCACCTTAGCAGAGCAGACTACTATTTTCCCTAGTGTCCTGCCTTCTGCAGTGATCAAATAGATGTTCCCATGGAAGTCTAATCTTCTCCACAGTGCATCTCAACAATATTATAAGCTATTTCTGGAGTTTATAGCAATTTCCTTCTGACCTGAATCTTAATATTTGATTATCTTTATCTTAGACCTATCTGTGCACTTTATTGGTGGTCATAACAGTCGTAGAGTTTCACACCCGTAATATCCTAAAGTCAGCTGGTTCTGAGATTTTCTAAATATGGATCAGGATGGATGAGTCTTAATGAGAAGTGTTGAAACATTCTGTTTGCCAGATAATGTGGGTGTGAAAGATATGGCTGTATCTTTCTCAAGCTCTCTCAGAAGACAAGGTGAGCAGGAGGGCTAGTGACCAGAATTCTTTGTAATGGAGCAGGTATCCAGGTTGTAGCCATACTGATCTAGAGGCAAAAGGAAACAAAACAGCTCTCCTGTGAAATATGAATTTTTATTTCTGTCTAGGAGAACTTTTACAATTTGTGCTCTCTCCTATGCCTGACAAAGGGTGTAGTGCCTGAAAGCTTGCAAATAAATAAAATAAATCAATAAAAATAAATAAAATAATTTGTTTGCAAATATCTAGTTGATCTAATAAAAGATATCACCTCTTCCAAGAATTCTGAATCCTTTGGTATTGGAACATCCACTTCCCCAGAGTCTCAAATCCAATCTAGAATTTGGATTGGATTTGAAAGAATTTTATATACGGTAAGTGTATTAGGGAGGAAATGGATAGCAAAAAATTATGCCTGGATTATGGGGCACCAAAGGAAGTGCATGTTCTGTAGCAGAGGTAGAACTTAAATGTGTATTTGACTGTCACATGATTGTGTACATAATCATCTTATGCCTGAACCTGCACCCACCAAAGTCAGTGGCAAAACTCCTCTTGACACCAGTGAATGTATGATCAGATCTGTTGTATCTGTATGTTAATGATGAGGAAGATCTCTTTCGAGGTTTTTCCCTTCTTCACATGTATGTATGTGCATATGTGAAGAATATCTAGATGGGGTAGGGAAACATAGCAAATAAATCAATGTGTGCTTTCATTCCTAGACTCTATCTTTTCAATATTACTTTTATTTCCCTAATACTGTGAACTGGGGCTTTTGAGCTTTTTACTCTTTCAAACTTTGGGTCATTATGGAAGAATAAATACATGTGCTAGTTTATGGTAGTTGATTATATTCTTTTCAAGCTTTCATTTAATCAACTGTTTGTCCTTATAGCAATACTTTATTTTGGATACTTTATATTGTAATTTGGATACTTTATATTGTAATTTTTAAATTAAATTTTATACCAAAAATATTTACTATGAAAAAGTATGCATAATAATGAAACTACGGTAACTGTCTGGCAGTTCTTACAAGTAGTGTGAATGATTGGGTGTCTTGAGGGGATGCAGAGGTAAACTCTGGAAATAACATGTTCTTACTGAAATGCTTTGGATACAGATAGGTATGTACAAGTTTTAGCGTCCATTAAAATTTCTGACGTGGGCACACCCTATCTAGAGCAGCTGTTTGACTAAAGGCTGATTTGAAGTGAGCACAGACGTTTTGCACTGACTGTCAAAAATAAAGGATCACTTACTTGCTTGAACCAGAGCCGAAGCCATCACCAGCACCCTCAACAAATCTGCCAAGATGCATAATGAGAAAGCATATAACAGACCTGAAGCTGCAAGGCTGATATTATCATAACAGAAGGATTCAACTGACCATGCAAATTGAACCAAAGAACTTCAATGGAATAAATGTATGACAAAATAAGACCTTTTGCATCTTTCAAAGAGAGAGATTATCAGCAGATGGCAGTGGCACACAGCAAAGTTTTTCTTTAATCCCACATTCCTTCAGGGTTTGTAAAATGAACTGTCTGAAACTCTGAGAAGGGAGAAGAGGAAATCAGGATGCTGTAAGTACTGATAAAGCACCATCACATCCCTCTTGACTAACAAGATGGTCTGTTCAAATCAGTGCTCTTATTTGGTGGAAACTATGCATTTAAAACTGATAAATTATCTTTCTCACACTTTATTTTGATCTTAAAATGTACTATAATGAGGCAGGTTGACTCTATACAACTACATAAATTAAGGTTAGAAGAAAATTCTGGAAGTACATTTGTTATTGAAAGTCCTCCTTTCTTCCACCCAACTGCACAAAAGTTTACACCCCCTCTCATTAACCTCTTCATCTTACCTATTGAGGATGAAATCGTCGTTCCAAAATCAACTGCAAAACTCCTATTGAATTCATTAAAGCCATAATTTCTCCCTGGCACTTTGCTCATCTGCAAAGTTAGAAGGATTGCATTCAAGTATCCAGAGTATTATAGAACCCATGGAAATTGTGCTTTTATTCAATAACGTATCCTGTGAAATAAGCCTATGTAGAGTTTTGCAAAGTAGACATAAAATCAAATTGAAATCAGACAAAAAACAGGTCATCAACCAGCAGCTCCAGTACCTTAAGAAGGGCATCTGACATGACAATAAAGCTGCTCTATATTGCCATTGGTCCTGATTTAGGAAAGCACTAAGGTGCATGGTTGAGTCCATCCCAAGTGCGTGTCTAATTTTTCCATTCTATGTTATATGGGTGGGGTGGGCTATAACAGGGTACAAGGGTTCCCCTGTTATCAGAAGTTTAAACCCTACATCAAGCTGATGAAAGTCAGGTGACTTGTGGCAGGTGCAACTTGTTAATTCCACACTGAATATACAGAATAAGAAAATGGGAATCTGGCTCTATGATAGAGAAACCCTGTGAACAGTCAGACTTATGCTTATATTAATTGTTTCAGTTGCCATTGAAGCCAACCCCTCACCAGGGGATAAGATTTTGGGCACTAGTTCAGGGCCTGTGTGCTCTGCTGAACAAATGGTAGAGACTCATGGTGTTCATATGGATGCTTAACTTAAAATAGATAGCTGTTAACTTCTAGATGCCACATTTAATCTTAGCGTAATTCTGTTGACTATGGTAGTAACATCCAAAATGAAATTGGCCTTTGGAACTTAAATACACTATTGTTTTCCTAAAAATGCAGACAGTAAAACAAAAGAATGAATCAATTAATACCAAGCCTCACTGTAGCATTGTATTTAATAACATGTGGATAGAATTAATCTAATCTTGTCTTTGTTCCTTTTATTGTTTTACATCCCTTGAAAAAGGAATTTCAAGTGCTTATTTAAATGGATAGAAAGACTGTCAAGATTCACATTAATTTTTGTAAGTACCTTAAAAAACCTCCATTAAAAAGCTATTTTTGCTGTTTCTTACAGCACTACACCTTTGCAAATCACAAAAGAAATCTCTGCCTCCTACACTGGTTTTGAATTTCACAGGCATCAGAGAAGAATTACGCTTTATAGTAGCTGAGAGATAGTGATATCATTTTTGCCCTTTTTTCAAATAGTGAAACTGAGGCAAAGGGTAACTAAATAGTCTGTCCTTCGTTACACAAGAAGTTTATGGTAGAGCTAAGAACAGAACCCACATCTCCTAATTCCCAGTTCTATATTTGCTACATAATGGTATCTGCCTCACATCTCTGACACACTTGGTTTTCACTGTCTCCATTGATGGGAGCACCCCAATGTGTCCAAATAATGTGCTTTTTCTGTAAAGATACTAAAAAAAATATTTTGGGGAAAAATTTGTAACCAAATGCCATGTCAAAGCACTTGGATAGGGAACAGAGGAAACATAAATGCAGGAAGGTGGAGCTGCACTATAAAGTGTACTTCTGCCAAGGATTGAAACGATGTATATAGTTCCTCACGATCCTTGAAAAATACTGTGAACTAGTACTTTCTCCAGGGATTACACCCACCTTTTCCTTGACCCAGCATGCATGACCTCCTGCCATGCCTATTGCTGTGAATGCCATTCCATGTCTACTGTGCAGAATTCTAGGTTTATGCTTCCACTGCCTTGTGCCAATGTTATGCCTAGGTAGCCCTGCAAAAGTGAGTGAAATCGAAGAAAATCACCGCCAAGTGCAAGTTCCCTTACCTTTCTTTAGACAGATCTCTGTTTAAGCGAGTACCCCCTACCCCAACTAAGGTTTTTAAAAAATATCACCATGGAAACCACCCTTATAGTTCAAAACGAACAAGAGTAGGGTTATCAGATGCCCAAGATTCACTGCACCGTGACTGCTTCACAAACAGCCAGTCAAGTACCACCCTTATGGCGAGGTGCTCTTGGAACTGTTAAGGTCCCCTGGGCAGCATCAATGGTTTCTCTAGATGAGAGAAAATTGCAGAAGTGGAACTACAAATGCCAACCTTTAATACAGAGATACTGCTCTGTTAAAGGAAACAGAACACATTGCAGAAGCTTGGTCTTACACTGAGCAAAGATCACCAGAGCACAGCACATCGTGGCTATACTCACTCCTTTCTGACATGCTTCAGGATATCTGCAAGAATAGGAGGGCCAGGAGCAAGTAACAGACAGCTACAATTGGCATCACATTGCTTAAGGAGCCCACTATGCCAGCACAATCCTTGCTCCTTTATTAGATTAGCTGTACAATTTCTTTGCCCCATAAGAAAAGCACAAAAAGTAGAATAGAGTAGGAGCTGAAGATCAGGCCCAATAAGCTGGTAAACCCATCACTGTGATTAGGATTCCTAGGCACTGTGGTACTAAAAGTATGACTTAATACCAGCATCACAGAATTCCCTTTACCTGACAATATAGCATGAACTGAGACACACTGCATGTGTGGATATTGAGACACACTGTGCATCTTGTGGATATTGTACCTAGCTCTTTACTGCAGTCACTAAGCACTGGAGGTTGACCCCTGAGGTACACTATCCAGGACTGTAGTCCATGCTGTCATAATCTGTTGCTGCAGGTACTGCAACCCATTTATCTGTGGTTTACCCCACCTGTATCCTTTCCTCTCTCATCTAGTTCAAAATACAGCTGCCAGGATATCTATCTTTTGCCAGACCTATCTCTGTATCCCTATCCATGGATTTAAGACTTGGCTGCCATACATTCTACATATTAGGTAAAATCCTCCTCTTTAAACCTGCCTCTGTCTGCATGCCTGTTTACTTTCCTGCACACATCTCCACACATACTGCTCTGTCTTCTGTGTCTGAGACTCTGCCAGATTTCCCCTTACTTTTTTATTTTTGCTCATTCTAGTTCTATTTGCTTCCACAAATCTAAAATAAACCACCACTTAATATATTTCCAGCTTGATTGAGCTGCCCCTTTGAAGGACTAAAAACTTCACCTAGTCCTTGAAAAATTTAAGGTATAATGACTGCCCATCACACTGTATTTATTCTGTTTGGCTTTTATGATTTGTTTCCACTGTAAACACTTGAAGCTTTTTGAACGCTTTTTGTCTCTTTGGCATTGACCTATTTTATTGCTTATATGTATACACAGTAATAATTATATATAGTGGCTGAATTTTTGAGCTTTAATTCACTTATATTTATGCCTGGAGATTCACTGTTGTTGGTGGTAAAGATGATTCAGAAGGCAGACGTACGTGGGGTCTGATTGGGTCTGCAGTTGGTTCTGATCTTGCTGAGGAGATAGCTTTCAACAAAAGGATGAGTCTATCTTGATAGAAGCATCTCTGCTGTCTGCTGGGCTCCTGAGCAGTTTAGTGGCAACAGCTGTGTAAAAAGTGTCAACAAAATGTAAACTATTGAATACATTTTCAGGGGATTTTCATCAGAACAGCCCAAAAGAATGACATGAGCCCAGTAGAGGATGGGAGATTGACAAGTGCACAGCAGGGGCATGACAATGTTTATGCACTCATCAGTTCCAGGGCTGAGGAGTAATTTCACAAAGCTATTAGGACAAATTACAAAGAACAATGGGCCAAAAACATCCTAGGTGTAAGTCTATTGACATTAATGGAGTTACACTATCAAGCAGTTTGACCACTGTGATCTTTTTGTTCACTCTAACTGTATCCCCACTACTTCACATGATGATTCATTAGGTTGTGGGAAAATACATAGAAAATTTCAAGGCAGTGTATAGCTACTAGCTGAAATATATTGATTGTAGTTTTCTTGAATATGATATATATCAGAGAAAATTCAGATTAGCTTCAAATAAATACCATGGCTCAGTATAATATTTTAAATGATAAAATATAATGAAGTTTAGTAAATATATGAAGTAGTTTTAAAGCAAATCAGATGAGCTTTGCTTTTATTTAAATAGTTTCAGAAATATAATGTTAACAGACCAAATGTAATCACTTGTCATCTATCATAGCCTTTATAAAAATAAAGGAGTAACATCACCGTGTAGAAATACAGTGGGGAGCAGTTGCCTCACCCTCCAGTTCCTGCATTGTTCGTCCCTGTCTTGCCCTTTGGGCAGGAGCAGGAATTCTATGCTAGAGAAGGAAAGAGAGCCTGGAGACTCTGGCTGCTGTTGCAGGCAGAGCAATGGGGTGAGTCATGACCCAGCAGGAGCCCAGGGGCTGCAACATAACCCCTCACAGGTTGCCAGTTGGACAGCCCTAAACTAATTCATTCAGAAGAGCATTAGTTTTACATGCTACAGCCTACTCTGTCAAATGCTATGATGAAATAGCATCTGATGAAATAAACTATAGCCTACAAAAGGATCATGCCTCTCTAAATGAAATAGTCTATGAGGTGTCATCCAGGTCTGCCTTCTGCCTGACTTGAGACTAACACAGCTAACTACCTCTCTCTTCCTGGTATATAAAAACAGTTATACCAGTAGAAAAGGGCTCCTATTGTTTAGTATGAGTTATTTTTGTAGGAAGAGGTTGTATCAATATAAGCATTTTTTAACTGGTACAAATGCATCCATACTGGGATTGTGCCAATACAACTATTACAATAGAAAAAAACCCAACACCCCCCCCCCCACACACACACACACTTAACTGAAATAGGTGCAGATGAGGCCAAAGCAGGGTGGAATTAATGGGGCTAAGCTGAAAGCAGAGGAATTCCTTCCTCCTTTTCTTGATGCATATAGTGACAACTCCTCTTTTACCCACTTTAAACATGGACCCCGTATCTGGTACAATTCAATTGTGGTTACTAGAGGTGATGGCTAGAAAATGATATTGAGAAATTTGGTTTTAGGAACTGGCTTTTAGGTAGAGTAACTATTATATTAGAGCAATGGTCCAGGGGGACAGCAAAGGTTAATTGGTTTCTAAAGGTCTGTTTTGAAAAAGTGAAAAAGTGTTATGTTTTCAGCCTTTTAGCAGACCCTAGGTGCATCTATGCATGCATTAGTGTGCTTTAGTTAATCTGCATTACATCTAGTACCTCTGGGCATTCATACATGTGCTCCAGGAGTGGGGGACGGGTGGGCACTTTAATTAAAGTAGCTCCAAGAGCCACTCTAATTATTAAAGTGCCCAGAGCATCTTGTGTATCAGCACTTAAAAATGACAGCGGGTGGCCTCTAAAACTCATTGAACAAGTTTTAGTTAAAGCAACCCCACTGCCATTTTTAAGCATGGGAATGCTGATACATGAGACACTAGAATCAGTCTGCTGGAGCATGAGTCTGCTCCAGTGCTCTGCAGTTAAAGCCTTGCTGCTCATGTATAGGTGCCCTTCATTGTGAGATACTAGAAAAATGTGCATTGGTGTGGCTTATTATGCATTAACTAAAGAGCATGCTTTGTATGTGACACTTAGTGCACATTAGCCTATTTTAATGGGCATTAAGTAAACACAGTTTTTTACACGATGCTTTAATGCCATTAAAAGAGACTAATGCACGTTAAAGTGCATGTTTAGATGTACGTACTGCGTCCAAAAATAGCAGACAAACAGGCTGAGAAACTGAAAACATGCCCTGAAAACCCATAACAAAAATAAGGTTGCATAGAATTGGCATTGGGTCACAGTGACCAGTTGCAAAGCCCCTGAGATTTCTAGTTTTAGTAGTCTGACCAAATTTGGAAGCCGGGGATACCCAAGTTAAGACACCCATGTAACAGACACCTGCCCAGCTTAACTTGGTGCTGCAGCTCAGGTGGCTGGGCCAGAAATGGAGCAGCTAGCACTCCATGGCCAGAGGGCCCACTTCATATTGGTGTGGGGCCCAGAGGCCATGTGTTTAAAACTGGCCCAGAGTTCAGTGGGAAGGCAGGACATCTGGATGCCTCAGCCAGGAGGCAGTCAGGAAAGTAGACCACAAACACCCCAGCCAGGATGCAGCTGAGAAAAACATGAGTGAAGCTCCAACAGCCGAATGGGAACCAGCTACACACACTGAGAGAGAACAACCCAGACCAAGCCAGAGAAGCCCATCAGCCCACAGAAGATTGAGGCCCAGGGAAAACACCAACCCTCTTGACCCCACTCATGGATGGCCTGGCATGCCGACAAGCTTGCTCACCATCATGGTGAAAGGACCTCCTGGAGAATTAAAAGTCAGGTGGGGATGGAAGAGTGCAGCCCAGCAGGACCTGCAGGCATCTGACAAGGGTGAGCCCTGGAGGGATGCCCAATAAATCTCATGCATTCCCACAGTGTGGCCATGCACCTGAAGCGTGCCAGTTGGGGACAGCCATGATATTCAGCCCCAAATAAGCCCAGCAGGGAGCACCCTGGGGTCCTGGTACATTTGGCCTAGTAGCCATCCAGGAACGGCCCATGGAAAAAAAGCAAAATAGCTCTAAAGGGATGAAGGATCAGGAGACAGACACTCAATACCCTGCACGCAAGATTAAGCCACTCATTATGGGGACAATGGTGCCCTGCCCACCACTCCAATCAAGCTCTTTTAGGTTAAGTTCTTCTTGTGTTGGCATTTTTCTTGGAGAGAGGCAGAACCATGGGGAGAACGCTTTGGCACCTTTGCTCTGTCAAATTGTATGAGAAACAACCTGAAACTATATCAAGGCACTGCCTAGATTTACAGTAACACGTGAGCAGAAAGGCATGGGGTGTAGGGGAGGAGGAGCCCCACAGAAGACGCACCAAGGAGGGCATTCCTGAGCCCGTATAGGAACCATTGAGCAACACCCCAGAGATTCCAGGAACAACAAAGTTGTAGCAGGTGAGTAGGCTCAGGTATGGTCCACACTAGGTTGCAGGGTGAGGGCCTGTCACACCAAGTGACCAAATTAAAATGCATGCATATGATGAGTTTGTGGGAATAAAGGGATATGTTGACAGAACAGAACATGGGCAGCATGATGATCACAGGGAAACCAATCAATGGTACTCAGAAATGAAGAGTCAACAGGGGGAGAAAGAATGCAAAAGGAGGGGTTTTCAGAGCAGCAGAGGGGGATCCTGAGACCACCATGGGCAGAAGGTGCACACTGGCCTGTCTAACCCACCTGGTCAGAGGGGGTAGGCATTGGCCCTCAACCTCCAATATTGCTGACATCTGATATTCAAGCAAAGAAGTAGAATGGCACTTGTGTGCTAGATAAATGTACCATCCCTCTGTGGAACTAGTAGATAAGTAGGAAGGGGGGTGTATTTTATTTGATTTGCTTGCATTACTCTTATCTGCTGTCACTGTATATCAATAACATTTGCCTATTAGCAAATGGAAGTAGTTGTGACCATCTGAGGGTTTGAGTCCGTCCAGAACAAGGTATCAGGATTGGGTCATAAGTCCAGTGCCAAAAGAGGAAGAAGTTAAATTATTTATTATGTTTTTAAAAGTTTCCAAACTTTAAGTGTTGAAAAGTTTACAGGCTACTCTATATAAAACATTGGATGAGTTCAGAGAGAATGTACTTCTGATTTTGCTCTTGGGGCTTTGCTGCTGTTTATAAACTATTCAAGCAATGTTCTTGTAGTTTATGATGTCAGTATTACAATCCCTTGAGTGAATTATGTATTTGTAGTCTCTCCAGGTCATCTGTTATCCTATAGTTTATAGTCAGTCATATTGCTTCTACCAAATGATGTCTGTCTTTTGGAAGTCAGGAAGCAATTACCTGATTTAAATATCACAGCCAAGAAGAGTGGCCCAGGTTTAATTGTGATGGTTTGATAGTGTGATGAGGAAAGTGTTAAGGTTTCAACCTATTCAATTAATTTTATCCTAAGAAATGTTTATGACAGGCTGCATCTTTTTACTATCTAATATTCACATTTTTCCAAGAGACTTGTTTATGCAGGTATTATTTGTCTGAGACTGAACCTTCTCCTCTTCAATTAAAAATGTCCAGTAGGGAATATTGGCCATTTGAGCAATAGCTCTTGTGATATTAATGTAGACATATTGCAATGAATTTGATATTACTGGAAGTTAAGTAGCGAGCCATTCATGAATCCTCCTGTTTGTTTTTAGTAAGATATTTTTAGAAGGGCTATGTAAACTTTCATGCTTCCAAGCATAAGCCAACTACTAATTGCTTGGGCTTAGGAAAGATCTTTCCTAATGGACAGTTTATTCCATGCTTGTCCACTGAAGTGTTTCTTAGGCCAGCCTCAGAAACTTCTAGCACATGACAAAATGGGCCGCAGGAGAGATTCTGAATGCCAATTCTTCTTCCTCGGTTATGACAGTTACAATTATATGTGTAACCAATAATGCTGGGTAGATCTGTTTGATGACAGATAGTTATTCAGTCTACACTGTCAACAGCCCAACCCAAAGGCAAAGAATCTTCCCAGCTGTTTGCACTTTAGCACAGGAGGTTAGTGCTCTCTGGTCCTAGCTGGTACTCTCTGGTCTTTGTGCTCTCTGACTGCATCTTCACTGGGATTTTCTAACACGTCCTCCCACTGTTACATAAGCACTGATATTCACCACAAGATTGAAAAAATGCTAGTGAAGAAAAAACCTAGAAATACAGATTGCTCAAAGCTACCTCCTGCAGGGGCACTAACTTTACCATAGTTATCCAAGACTCAGATAATTACCATGTTCCTTCCCTCCACGGTGACCTGCAGATTTGGCTCAGTACCCTGACAGCACATTCTGCTAGAAGAGTTGCAAAAGCCTTATAGTACTTCGGTGTGTGTAAGGGGAGCATCATATGCTCTTCATGTGGCTTCATGTTTATTCTGATAAAAACATATTTCATTTTATATTTTCTTGACTTTTTCTCTTAATTTTGTCTATCAAGTCTCAGACAGTCCAGTCTCTCAGACATAATATTATGCAGTTATTTGTCTCAGTTTTGAAATGGTCACATTTCTCAAATTTGTCACTCTATGAAATGCAAGTTAAAATGTTACTGTGAGAACTTCTCTGAGATTGCAGTTCATTTCTCAAGAGCTGAGAGCAAACATTTCTAGAGGGAAAAAATTGGGAATTTATTTTTCTCCTTTTTGGGAACCTGACTTTCCAGAAAATGACCTTAAATTGTAACTTCTCTAACACTAGGAAAACTGGCAATAATTATGACTTCTAATATGTATTGAGTTAATTTAGAGGTAAGTTTAGGATAGTACTAATTAGTCGGTGTCTCTGTCCTCCCTGCCTTTTGTTGCTTTAGGACTTGCCACTATGACAATGGTAATAGCAATAATTCTGCAAAGGTATCCTATATGTTTCTTGTCTTTTAAATACTAATATTCATTTTTTATTTGTATCCGGCAGCTACTATACCTTTTTTGGTATCCTACCCCAATTCCAAAAAATATTTAAGCCTGTGCTTAATTTTAACCACTTGTTTAAGTCCCACTGGTTTCAATGAGACAGTAGATTAATCTACTTCAATTTAAGCATGTATTTAAGGATTTTGCTAAACTAGGGTCTTTGTTTCTCTTTCTCTAGCTTTGTTCCCTGCTCACAGGAAAAATGTGTTATAAAGTGTTTTCCTGTGTTATGTTTGTAACTATGAGGAGTGGCTGTAGGTAAGAAATTAGCTAGTGGGTGAAAGTCAAACAACAGTTTTTTCATGTATTTTGCAGATGGTGAGATCTGCAGTCATTTTTATCTCTGTGAGTGGGAGTTCCATGGTAGAGGTTTAGCTTCTGTAGAAATTAGGTCTTCTGTACTTTTTCTGAACCACACCTCATTGGTTCAGTTTCATTGTTCCAGTGGAAAGAGCAGTCATAGGAGGGTGCATATGCAAAGGGTAGAGAAATCTCTCTTCTAGGAAAGGCCAGTCCCATGGAGGGTTTTGAATATTAGGACAAAGACCTTCAGCTGGATTTATGAGGAAGCCAGTGCACAGAGAATAGTGCCAGGTAATGCATTCACATTAGCTTGTGATGCTAAGCAAACTGGCAGCTACTTTTTGTACCAGTGGAAGCCTTTTCACACTATGTAGTTTCATTCTTGATACAATGAGATGCACTAATCAGGTCTGGAGGTCATATGTGTGTGGATCATCATTCCCAGGTCTGTCTGATAGGAAGCAGATAGATGTGGGTCTCTCGGTGAGGCAGAAATCTTTGATATTTGGTAAAATAGAGGAGTTTTTAAAAAGTCAGTGGCGGTTTCTTTTGGTCTGGCCAGTGGAGGAGGAGGAGGTAGTACAGGAGAACGGGATTATATGGTCCATAGATGTCCATAAAAACCCTAAGGTGGCAACTTTGAAGAGGTGTTTATAAATTTAGTCAGGACTATAACTTAAAGTCACAATTTACTCATTATTATTATTATTATGTGTGTGTAAGATACAGATTAGCAATCCCACTTTAATTAGGGCAATCATATTATTTTTAAGGAAATCTGAGACACACCATGACACTCTGCCTCCTTGCTGGATTTCATCCTGTGATTCCTTTTGTTTTAATTTTCACCGTGTGTGGTCATGTGTGTGCATGTGCCCGTGCAGGTGCTCCAGATCCAGGCTGCTGTATCAGCATGTGTGCGCTGCACCTTTTGCAGCTGCTTGACCATCATGTCAGCAAAAAGGCTGAAGCTCAGCCTCTTCTTGCTTCTTATCAGACCCCCTCTATACGACTCCTCTCTGCCCCCCACCAGCTTCCTCCCTCTTCTTCTCTTTGTGGCCCTCACTCACTCCCTTTCTACTCCCATTGCTCCCCCCTGCCACTTCCCTGCTCCCCAAACCTCCCCTTCTCACTGCCCCTGTACCCCCTCCTGGTCACTCCTCTCTCTCTCTCGCCCCTCCCTCCCTCTCTTCCCCTCTCCAGCTTGTCCTCCCTAAACCCTCACCAGTGAGTACACAAGCACTTGGTGGTAGCTGTGATAGCGCTAAGCTGAGCTCTGGGCTCCAGCCCCTGGCAGCTAGGCCAAGGCAGCATGGAGCTGGCCAGGTCTGCAGTCCCAAGGCAGAACCTGGAACCCAGAGCTGTCCCCCCAAACTTGAATCCCCCACAGCTCGGTGAGTGGGAGAGAGGAACCCCGCTCCCCTCAGGGCAGGAGTTAAATCTGGCCCCTCCCCTCCGCACCCTCCCAGGTAAGCCCTGCCCTTACCAAGACTCTGTGGGGCTGCAAATGGGTGAACACACATGAGCAGTCCATGTGCACAGCAGTGCTCTCTCCTGCCCTGCCTGACCCTGGCCAGCCCAATCCCTGCCTTCAACCACTGCTCAAGAGGCACTAGGATGGGCAGTGTGGATAGGGTGGTACCAATCTGGGATTTTTGTTAAATTTTTCACTAGCTGCCAGGACACAGGGACGACTGTGAAATCCAGGACTGTCTTGGCTCAAGTGGAATGTATCATCATATTAACTATCTTGTGGTTGCTTTACATGTTTTCTAGACAGTGGTTCTATTGCCATTTTAACAAAATATGATTTATTTTCTTTAATCTGAAATTTAAATTTCCTTGAAACAAAACAGTGTTATCCCCTTTGGACTCTGCTAATTCTTGCTATACTTTAAGAAAAAAAATCATGTTTCTTTGAAAAGGAGGATGTAGTGCTCATTAGCATGACTGACAGTTGGGCTGACTACTGTGTCCTTTTCAGTTTCATGCCACTTATTTTTTATAAGTCAGCTAACACGATTTTCACAGATTATTAAAATTCACATGTCTATCATGCATGTGTATGATACAGACACAGAGAGCTAACACAAATTTCTAAAAACTCATAGACAACTTTATAAATGCAGGGCTTGTTATCCTGGGGACTGTTGATGGTTACCTGCAGGCATCCCTTTTAACTATAGGCAAGCATAGACCTCATTGGTACTGGTGGATATGCTAACCACCCTTCATTCACAACAAATGCCAGCAGCTTTGAGGAAGAATCCTGGTAATAGGCTTTCTAAGCTATGGACAGATGAGTGATAGTAGTGGGGGACATCTTATAGGAAAAGATAGACAGAAAGTATTACTTTCCTGCCTCTTACACTTAAGAATTTACTAATCTTGTGGTAGGTAGTAACATCCCTTTGGATCTACTGGTTTTGATTGGCCCAGTAAAGGGAAGCTTATTTTGTACAGAATAAAAAACTAATATCTGGGCACATCTACACATGCCTGTTATGCACGACAATAAACTCCTTAGTGAATTCATTGCTGCTGTGCATGAGTCTGCATGTGTGCCTGGGATTGCAGCATACTGAGGAAAGTTAAAGCAGCCCTGGCTCCCAGGTGGTCCGAGGAGTCAGACTGGCAGCCCAATGCTGCTCCTCCTGGCTCAATGTGCTGCAGAGGGGCAGAAGGGTGCTTCGGTGCAGGTCTAGCTGGTAGGCAGCCCTCACACTGAAGAACCCTTGTGCCCTAGCTAACTCCTCCAGTGTTTATATGTGCACTGCTGCATTTTTCACTCCACAGCAGTATAGTACTTGTATTCACTGAGTAAATTAGTTTAGTTCCGCCTAATAGGGGTGCACATGTAGATGCTGAAACATTTCCTGTGCAGCTAATTAGTCAACTGTTCAAAAATGTCTCATGTAGATGTACCCTCCTTCTTGCTTTTAGCTGCTAGATGATATATTGCTCAAATATGGAAAAAATCACAACCCCCCGCACTGAGAGAATGTATGCTAAAATATGAGGCATCCTGGTGATGGATAAATTATCCTGTCAGGTTAGATTATTAGAAAAGAGACAAAGGAAGGGTAAATATTTAGAAATATGGGTTCCATTCTTGACCTACAGAAAGGACAAAACCAGCCAGTAAGCCAGAGTCTCTAGCCAGATTCTTTGACTATTAATGAATATTGCTGGATGACATTATATATGAAAGAATTATATTACTACTACAGGTGATAAGTTCTAAGAAATGTTGTACATTATCTCCTTTGTAAAGGTGTAATAATTTCAACCGTATGCCATTCCTGTGTATTATTCGCTTCTTGGAGTTTTGTTTTTAAAGTTTGAGGTATAAAATGATTTTTTAAAATATCATTGCTTTAAGTTGTCAGTAGTAATGAACTTATGTTTATCCAAAGCAAAACAACTTTGAATTAATCAGGATTATTCTCAGCACTGACCAGAAAAAGTCTTTTTTGTCTTTTGTTTTTTTGTCTTATATTTTTCTTCAGTTTACACTTTAATGGAATTATATAATTTGGGAATTTTGATTTCTCCTATGCTCTATATAGATATTGCAGTTTAATAAGTTATTGTCATGAGCTCGTGTTGCCCTGTGGGGTCAGGATCGCAATACTGAGTTGTTAGACAGGAGGGCGTGGTGTACAGTTGCACGTGCACACACTCAAAAAATCAATTGGGTGCATACACACACACACTAGGCACAGACACCCACACAGTACCAACTCAGGCACACACATACACACACCTAAAATCACCTGCCTAGACACACACACCTATCACCAATTCAAGCACCTATACACACCAAAAGCTAGACAAAAATCAATTGTCAATACCCACACACCCAATATACATACACGGATCACTAATTCGTATATCACACACACAAAATATACGTATATTAATCAGTTCACACACAAACCACCCACCTATACATACAAGTGAGTTCCTAACTTGGGTGGTGTGGGGTGTATGTGTGTGCTTAGGGTGGGTCCTGCGCCAAGGTAGATGACACAACGAGTGTTTCAGAGCACCCTAACCTTATGGGCTATGCATGGCTCCAACCACCCCTTTACCACGCCCCAAGCCTCGCAGATGGTACCAACGTTGTTTGGTCTGGACCCTGTTGCAGTGTGGCCGCATTGTCCTCCCTGGGCCCTCTGTGGTCCTGTCTCGCTCTGTGCCTTTCTGGCACTCAGGCTGTCTGCAGCCCTGTCTTGCTCTGTGCCTTCCTGGTGCTTGGGCTCTCCGCAACCCTGTCTGGCATTGTGCCTCACTGGTGCTCAGGCTTTCCACAGCCTTGTCTTGCACTGCGCCTCACTGGGCACTCAGCAATCATCGCCCCCTCTCTGGGGCTTCTCACTGCCCCCTCTCGGGCTGGGGTTCCTACGCTGCCGTGGGTCCCCTATGAGGCCTCCTCCATCCCCTAATAGCCTCACCCAAGCCACCAGTATTAACTGCAAACAAAACATAAGCCCCTAGCCTATAACATAAACTTGAGCTGCCCAGCTATAACAACATTATTCAAGCCACACCAAGGGTGCTTCATCTCTCACCAGTATCAGGAGCTGCTTGTGCAGTCTGGCCTCTCCCCTTTGCTCACTCAGGGAGAGCTCATTCCCCCTTGGCTGCTGGCAGGGAACTGCCAGCCTGACCTTGCCCTGGAGTTTATATGTGCCAGGCCCTGCGCCTTCTGGTCAGCTGACTGCTGGCTGGTGTGGGCCACTAGGTAACTCTGGTTGCCCTGGCAACCAGCAGCTGGGGCTTCTCACTCACTGGTAGGGCTCTTTCCCTAGCAGTTTCCCCTCTTTAAAAGAAGCAGGGCACCTAAGTGCTCTGCAACACACCTCCCCTCTTTACAGGAGCAGGGCGCCTAAGTGCTATGCAACAATCCAGAAGGAGGGGAAGGAGGGAAATGGATGGGGGTTAAAATGAGACAGTGAAAGTGCCAGGAGTGAAAGTTGCTGGGTCCAGAATTAGAACTGGCAGAATGGAGGGGAGCTAGGGTTACTTAAGGTCAAGTGGCCCCAGGGTTACTCAAGGTCACTGGTGCAAGGGGAAAAGCCCAGTGGAAAGGAGGAGACAGCCAGGAAAGAGAGGGAGAGGCAGAAACCTGGGAGCTTGGGGCTGGAAACTGAGGCAGAAACCTGGGAGCTTGGGGCTGGAAACTGAGAAGCTGGGAGATCAGGGGACAGATACATGGTGGCAAGTGGGAAACAGTCAGGAAACAGACAAAAACCCAACTTGGGGTTTCAAAATAACAGGGTTATTAAACAAACAACACACTACACAGTCCCATGAAGTTATTGGTTCCCCCTCCCCACCACACACACACAATTGTAGCAGGAGAAGGAGACTCAGTGGAAGAGTTGGAGTCTAGGTAGGGAAGAGAAACAGAGTCCAAGTCCTTGGTTGAAGACAGGGTGGGGGTGATAGCTACCTGGAAGGGGGTCTTCGATGGCCAGTCGGGATCTTTGTCCAGATGGGGGTCGCTGGGACAGTCTCTGGGTTGATAAGCAGCGTAATGTGGCATCCCCACTGGGTCTGTCTTCACTGCTGCCTTTTATAGGGGCAGACCTTCTGTGACCTCAGTGGCAGGGGGCCTGCCCAGGTAAGGGCCAGCCCCTGGTGCACTAAGCATGTGCAGTACAAGTCAGGACGTGCAGTTTCAGGTGTCTGTAATGGTGGCTTGGATAGGATCTGCGGCAGTCTTTGTCTTTCAAATCTTGAGCCAGGGAGGGTCAATGCAGGGTGATGGTTGAGTCATGGAGTTGATGCTTTGGTCATTCAGAGGGACCTATTTTTAGACTTACTGTCATTGTTTCTCAAGCACCCTCTTTCATCCCCATTCATTCAGGAACCAAGTTACATATGAGGGGTAGGTATGAGTCACAGTACAACAGAGTTACAATAGGGTACACCAGGACAGAGGACACTAGATGGAGGCTTGACAAACAAAATGGAAACTTAACATGACTTATGCTAACTTCCATATGTAGCCCTAAATCATATAGTATCAGTAACAGGAATATAGAACAGTAAAAATCAATATAAACATAATAATTACACAATATAAAACAGTGGATATCCATAACAGGGCACTTATTTGAAAAGAAGGAGAAAAAACCCCAAAACAAATACAACTTGCTACCAAAATAAAATTCTGAAGCTTGTCCTGTCTTAGCTCACTTATACTTATTTATAGGGAATAGACAGGGAGAGAAAAAGTCAGAAATGGTTTGGGAAGGGGAGGGAATGATGCATTTTAAAATAAAAAAAAAATAAAAATGGTAGGGTTTGCCACACTAGTATAAGTAGTGAGTCAAGCTCAGGAAATTCACAAGTTTCCTAATACAACTATTATTACTGGCTTTGGAAACACAGTTTTAAATCATTACTCCAAACAGTTCTTTCTTCTTTTCTGTTGATTGGAAACAAATTTTCCAGCCTTCTTAGAACTATTGTCTTGTTAGGTCTACCAAGGTAAGCAGAGCTGTGCTGGCTTTCAACTTGACTGAGCCTTCCATGCAAAACTGACATGCATTCAGAAATGTCACATTTTTGTTTTGGTGACAGATATGTTCATTTTATGTAAACCCTTAAAGGGTATGCAGTGATGGCATCCAAGGGCCTACCCCAGTTAAAGGAGAAAGGAGTGCAGAGCAGAGTAAAGAGAGCAAAGCCAGTGAAGCTTGCAAAAAACTTGGCTGCAGAAGGCAGCAGTTGTGAGTATCCTAGTTAAACTGAGCTGCAGGACTCAGCCTGCAGGCTGTGGGAGCAAAATGTGGGGCTGCTGATTAGGGAGTCAGCAGCACCTGTTCTCTGTTGGCAGAGAGCAGGCTCAGGTAACTGCAAGGAGGCAGAGCTCAGGTGCATATAAGCCCAGATTCTGGCCTCAGACAGTCTATATTGATGCTGGCTGTAGAAAGAGGGCTTACAGGGATGGTTGTCAGAGAACAAGGGATGTTCTGTGGAAGCTGGGAAACAAGACAGCTCACTAGGGTAAGAGTACTATAGTAGTTAGACCAAAAGTGCGGTTGGTTAAGATGGTGGTTTAAGTTTTGTGTTCTATCCAGACTGGAGGACCGGGTGGTGCCTATGGGAGTGGTTTTGGAGGTTGTGAAGCATAGTGCCATGGATGGTCTGTGTTTTGAGATCTGCTCTGGGTTAGGATGTAGGGGATGGAGCTTCAAAGCTCAGATCTGAAAGAGTAGGACAGCGTCTTAGCTTGAGAAAAAGGGCTAAAACTAAGAAAGCGGAAGCCCTTACAGGATTTAAGGCCTGAGGGGCATAGTCTGTTGGTTGGACCAAGGAGCCCTACAGAATTGCAGTTAAGTGACACCTGTGACATATGGGTGAGGATGTGGGGGCAGCTAGAAGCCATGATTAAAACCATAAAGACACTATGAGGATCAGTAGTTCTAGCCTTGGCCCTCTGCCCCAGGCCAGGCATATGAGTATGAGAGGGACCAGTTTGGAGGTGGAGAAGCCCCAACTACTGGGCCAGAGTAGCTACTTCCTTGGTACCTTGTCCTCTAGATGCAGCCTCCCCAGCTAATCACACTGGGTGTGTTTACACTTGCTCTGGAGGATAGTGGGGAGTGCTTTAGAACAGCCCTTGTACACACACACACGTGTAACATCATAATAGAAAAATAATTTGTAGCAGCTCATCTGCAGATACTGCCGAGAAATGTGAAATAATATCATGCAAGCATGTGACCAGCTGCACTGGTAAAAAAATAAACTTGTAGTATAAATCAGTAGTATTTTGTCTGTATTTTAAAAAGTCTGGAAAAATGTTATGTAGTCTGAAAGAAAAATCTTCAAGAGATGCTCCCTGTACTAATTTAAACCAAAACACAGATGTTTGGAGAAGTCTTCTTTTCCAAGATTTTAAATGAAACATTCACTCTCCTTCTAAGAAACAGTGGAAGGCCTATTAATATTTCATAGTTTCATAGTTTCTAGGGTCAGAAGGGACCTGAGCAGATCATCTAGTCCAACCCCCTGCCATAGCAGGAAAGAATACTGGGGTCAAATGACCCCAGCAAGATGTTCATCTAACCTCCTCTTAAACACCCCCAGGGTAGGAGCCTGCACCACTT
>NW_017728931.1:89852207-89872383 GCF_001723895.1 Crocodylus porosus | reverse complement strand
AGTGCCCCTCCCCTGACTCTTTGCTAATTAACAAGGATGTGTATTCCTCCTTAATATAGAGTGCCACGCCCCCACCTCTCTTTCCTATCCTGTCCCTCCTGTACAGCCTATAGCCCTTGACATTGACCGCCCAATCATGTGTTTCGTCCCACCACGTTTCCATAATCCCCATTCAAAAAACACATCCCTCATTTTCCTTGATTCTGTGCTGAATTCCTTGATAGTGTAGAAGAAACTGAACTGAAGACAGACAATTTGTTGTGGAAAATCACTGCCCAAGAATTAAAAAAAAACCCATAACCCAGACATGTCAACCCCCAAATGTTATTTTGCTACTAATAATACTTATTGTACACATAATTAATCTAAGGATTTGAGTAATATTTTGTTTCATATGTGTTTTTAATTTGATAATATACTTTCAGTACATTTAAGGGAAACAAATTGGTAATAAAATGTAACTAGAAAGTACCTGAATATTGAATGAACCTTATCAGAAGTAATTCATCACATTTGGGTGGTGCATCATATTTCTACAACACTCCATTGACTTGTTGATGTGACAGGCTAGCTGGCAGTGACCTAGCCCAGGAGTTTTGAAAGGGCAAAAGAGGATTGGAGGACTTGGGATTCCCTTTCCTCACCAATCAGGTCCCAGAGACTCACCCCCTCCCCCCCGTGTCCCAATTGGCCTCTTGGGTCACCTGGAGGGGGATAAAAGGGGCAGCATGGGATAACTTAGGGAAGAGACCAGTGAGGGACAACAAGGAAGGAGCTTCATAGAGCTGAGCCAGCAGGGCAGGAGCAGTGCCCCAAAAGAGCCTGAAAGAGCAGGACCTGCAGGCAGCAGTGGGACCCTCAGCAGGTGGTGTGTGGCTGGCAGGAGAGGCTCCCCATTGGGCTCCAGGATCCCCTATGAGAGGCTGCAGCCAGCAGGAGATGCTCCCCCCTGCTCCAGGAAGGATCTGAGCAGTGACCTGAGGGGGTCCCAGCTATGCTTCCAGCTTCTCTAATCAGAGGCCAGGCAACTTGATGTGAGACCAGGGCTCCAGGAAGGTCAAGACCCCTAACAGGCTTGAGTCAGTGGTGGCTGTGTAGCAGTGTTTTTGCCTACTGCATGGGAGATCTGGGTTCAAGTCTTAGCTCAGGTGACTTGGAGTGAGTGAGCTAACAAGAAGCAAATCTTCTTACAGTAGAAAGGGGCCATTGTGTTGTCCCTCCCTTTCTCCCCTTCCAGGTACCATGGCAGTATATAGTTCCTTGTCATTTGACATTATGCACCTTTTTATATTTCATCAACCTGTATTTGTCTGTTCTGCTGTTTTGTGTTTTATATTTTGTCAATGCTGTTTTTTGTCAATGATTGTAAGTGTCTAACCTTTGTTGAATCCTGCCCCCTTGGGGCATTGTAGTGTCCACTATGGCCTCTGATTTATGCCTGTTATGTTCCCAGTATTGAAAGGTATATGGGTAAGTCCCCACTGGTGGTCTGGCTCTGCTCTATAGGGGGAGGAAAGTCCCTATACCTCCCACAGTGCTTGTGCACCTGCTTTGATCCCTTCAGTTGGAGAGTGGGTACCTCTTGAAGTACCGCCTGGGTTACATCTATAAAAGTAAAGCTCAAACACAATTAGGATACAACTACCAAGGAGTTCAGTAGTGAACCCAGAAGAATAATAGGATTGCTTTTAAGTCAATAGCTTAATAGAAACAGCTGTGCTAGAACAACAACTTTTTGAAGCACAGTAGATCTTGACAGAAGCTTAGATCCCTTATATTTCAGCCTTGTTCATTTGTCAACATCAAAGCAAGATAAAGTCTTCTGGGATTAAGCAGACTCTGTGGCTAAAAATATAGTTTGACACTTTCTGTATGGATTTGACAAGTCTACACGAATATACTTGTATTCTTTTCACTGGTGAAAAAATGTATGTTTTAAGGAGTGGCTTATTCTGTTTTTTGAATTTGAATTTAAATGTAATTTGTGTTTCACTGGTGCCTTCAAAGAATTTTAGTCAGATGCTTTTAGGTTTTCCTTTGTTTGCAGTTTCATAAATACAGATGGCATAGACATTAGATAGGAATTTAACTTTTTATTGCAAAATTTTTTATCTGGAAACTCTCTTTTTTGGAAGTCTAACTTCTTAAAGTATGTCCTGGGGTGGGAAGTTGTAATAGGGCAGCCTGCTACCTTTTAAAGTCTCTTAGCAAAGCCAGCCTTGTTCTGAGCCAAGTCATCCAGGTAGGGATAGAGACAAGTTATACATAAATCAGAAACTGGTTTAAGCCTGTAACAGAACATAGGTTGAGTGCACATAAACCAGTTTTAAAATGGCTGAAACAGGTTTAAGGTAAACCTAGTTGAATGTAGTGTCAGGCTTAACTAATTTCGGTCCAAAATTCTGTCTCAGACCCCTTCCTGGTTCAAGTTAAATCACAGCCCCTTAGCATTTCAGCATGCTTTCCAGTGCTGGGCTGGGCAGTTTGCTCCAGAGATCAGGGCTTGCCCTACCCCTTTGTTCTAACAAGGGGATGGTGGGGGGAGGGGGCAAGCCTGGCTGGGGATGCAGTCCAGTCAACTGGAGGGGGGATGAGGGAGAGGCAGACTGCTGGGGTCTGGGGTCAGGGAAGGAAGTTAAACACCCCTTACCCTGCTCAAACTTACGGCTGGCTGCAACTATGGACTACAAATCCTTTAGGCACCTCAAAGCAGGAGGAGGAAGTGATGAGCAACCATGCTACTATAATTCTGGACTGCAAATCCAAGAGACCTCTGGGGCAGCAGGAAGAAGTGAACACACAGCCAGAAAGCTATGCTCTAGTGCCCCCCAGCTTCTGGCCTCAGCCACTGCAGGCATGTGGCTACGTTTCCTGAATCAAAGGCACATGTCTGTTCACTTCTGTTTCAATCTAATCTCTGCAGTTTGGACTAATCTGCAAAGACTGAATCAATTCAGCCTCAGGCTTGTTGAATATCTGTACCTAATCTATGTGGGAAGGATTTTCTGATTAGTAGTATGAGGAAGGATTAGTTAGGCTGTGAAAGAACAGTACTCCTGATGAAAGGGAGACAGTAGAGACAGGTTTTGGGTGGCTTTGCTATTGGGCTA
Source organism: Crocodylus porosus (assembly GCF_001723895.1). Taxonomy (NCBI): domain Eukaryota; kingdom Metazoa; phylum Chordata; order Crocodylia; family Crocodylidae; genus Crocodylus; species Crocodylus porosus. Next base: position 89,869,273 of record NW_017728931.1, on the reverse strand, counting down.
GTTCTTTGTGTTGATAAAAACATCTGACCAAAGAGGCTGTGAGCAGAACTAGAGAGTTGGTGGTAAGTGTTAGGCAGACTAGGGAATAGAAATTCAGATCACAGAAGTCAACTATTTCTTTTCTCCATCTTGCTCCCTTCCATAATTTCTTGAATAAGATGTTTAAAAAGGGTTGCTATGTTTTGATTTTATGTGAACCTTTTTTAAATATTATGCTTCTTTCAGTCTCACTTGCTTGTCAAAGCTAGCTGTGGAATTTGAAAAGGAGTGTCTTGAGTATTCAAGAAATATAGGACTGGGAACGTTTTTTAGGAATTTTCTGGATTAACTATATCTCTGGAAATTTTGTAAGAACAAGCTTTTGTAAGTCCCTATTTTATGTTGCTTGTGCCAGTGATTTTGATGTTAAATGTGCTGTATGTGTTTATATAATATTCTGAAAGAATAACTGATCGACTACCCTATCAGGGCTTGTAACAGGCTGCAGATTGGCATCCTGGATCAGTTAGCCAGCTGGCAACAAGACACTCACTTCAGGGGCCTCAGCTAGCAGGCAATTAGTAATAATGATGGGAAGTGACTGGCTGACAGGAAATAAAAAAACAGGAAGAGGAAGTAAATGGAAAGAACTAGAGAGTGAAATGTTTGGATGGAGAGGGAGGGCTTCTCAAAAGAAGACTACAGGGTAAGAGCTAATCCATACTAGTAGTATTTATTTTGGATTGTTTAATATTTTCAACTGCACCTTGTGGTGCAGATTAACCCTGGGGTTTCGAAGCCTGTATCACTGGAACCAGGCTATGGACATGTTCATTTGGATTGTTTTGCTTTTGGCTGAGGCCTGGAAAGCAGAGGAACCTAGGTCATTACAGTTCGTGGTTTTGAGCCCAGAGACGACATTATGGGGACCAGATTGAAAGCTCAAAGACTGATTTGAGAAAAATGTAGCTGAGTGAGCCAGCCACTCATTACAGGACTACGATTTGCGTCAAAGAGTTCTAGTGAGAGTATATTAAACTGTAACAGCAAAGCTTGACTGCATTGTTCAGGAACAAAATATAAGCCCTTAGGTTAGATGATAATCTCTGTTACATGGGTATAAACTTTGATGTCCTATTTAGTATCAGTTGAACTGCTTGGCTTAACACTAGACTTACAGCTACATAATGGAGAGCAGAGTAATTTATCCCTTTAACTCTTTTTAAGTGTCTTCTATCTGTCACTTTTTACAAGACAAAGCTCCCACTTCAAAATTGCTTTGCGCCCTTGGAACTGAGTGGAGGATATTTCACGATCCCTGAAAAACTGCAAATTCTCATCCATCTTCAATTCTTCTCTTTCTGGCAAGAGTCTCTACTGCTGTCTATAAAGCAGTTCAAGTCTTTCCCTTTTCCAGTGGAAGACCCTGTATTTTCCCTTACAAAGGGCTGCTATAGGCTACAGAGAGAACTATCCACTGTGTCTCCATTAATCAAATTATATCATAATTCTGTGAGTGTGGTAGGAACTCCAGTTCTTCCTGCTTATTCTCCATGTTTCTTATATTGCTGTATAAGCATTTTGGGTAACTGTCTGATTGCCTTATTTTCTCCCTGGGAATACTGCTAGGGTTTCCAATATTGTCTCCTTTTACAAGGATTTTAGCCAGGTCCCTTGCTTGCCTCAGGGTTTAAGATACAAGACATTTCACAGAGTAAATTTTATGTACATTATGTCCACTACTTGATATTTTTAAGGCACTTTCCTGAGGGATGGAGATGTGGACTTGAACTTCCTCAAGCTGGGAAGGGTTTTGACCTTGGGTCTCCTTGCCTGGCAGAGTGCTTTGTCCACTAAGTGAATGGGGCCCATCTTTTTGTCAGATGTTCCACAAATTAAGCCCCCTACTCTTCCAAAATGATACCCTAATCCACTTCCTGTTTGATGTGCTGCACTCCTTTCTGCTCCCTGCCCTGTACGCCCTACCCAATCTCTCCCAAAACTGGGAGCCCAAAACTGGACACAGTACTCCAGCTGCAGCCTCACCAAGGCTGAGTACAAGGGGAGAATGATGTCCCGGGACTTGCTTGAGAAGCATCTATGGATGCAAGCCAGAATTTTGTTTGCTTTACTAGCCGCAGCATCGCAGTGCAGGCTCATGTTCATCTTGTGGTCAATGATGACCCCCAAGTCTCTCTTTTTTCCGTAGTGCTAGCCAGCGTAGCACTGCTAAGCCTATAAGGATACTGCAGGTTTTTCTTTCCAAGGTGGAGAACCTTGTATTTTTCAGTGTTAAACACCATCAGGTTCTCGTCTGTCCACTTGCTGAGCCTGTCCAGGTCAGCCTGGATCACCTGCCTATCTTCTGGCATGCACCCATTTAATAGGTTGGCTTTTTCCTGGGCGTCAGCTGTCAGTTGCCCCGTCTGGTTCAGCAGGGGTCCAATGTTGCCCTTGCTTTTCCTCCGGCTCCTCACATATCTGGAAAACTTTGCCCCAAAGTCTGGTGTCATCAGCAAACTTGGCCAGTCCGCTCCTGACGCCATTGTCCACATCATTAATGAAGATGTTGAACAATATGGGTCCAAGGACAGAGCCTTGGGGGACCCCACTGGCCACAGGACATCATGATGAGTGACTGCCATCAATTACAACCCTCTAGGTCTAACCATGGAGCCAGTTTCCCAGCCAATGGATCGTGGTGGACCCAAGGCCACAATTGGCCAGTTTAGCAAAGAGGTGATCATGGGATACCCAATCAAAGGCTTTTCTGAAGTCAAGATATGACATCAATCTCTTCTCCCTTGTCCAGGTGTTAGGTCACCTGGTCATAGAAGGAAATGAGATTGGTCAAGCAAGACCTACCCACAACACACCCATGCTGGCTATCCCTTATGATGTTGGTGTCAGCCAGTCCATTAAGGATGATCTCTAATAAACTTTTCTAAGATATTCCCCAAAATAGAAGTCAGGCTGATGGGCCTATAGTTAGCCGGATCCACTTTCGTCCCTTTCTTGAAGATACGCACCACATTGGCCTTCTTCTAATCTTTGGGCACTACACCAGAGCACCAGGTGTTTTTCAAAGATCCGTGCCAGGGGCTGGGCTATGATGCTCGCCAGTTCCTTGAGTACCCTGGGGTGTAGATTGTCAGGGCCGGCTGACTTGAAGATATCCAGCTTCTCAAGATGTTCCTTCACAAGGTCAGCATTAATGGAGCGCAGGGGATCTCCCCCACCGGGACCTCCCTGTCCCGTAGCAGTCAAGGGCGTCCCATGGGACTGAAGAAAGACTGACGCAAAGTATCCATTTAATAAGTTGGCTTTTTCCTGGGCATCAGCTGTCAGTTGCCCCATCTGGTTCAACAGGGGTCCAATGTTGCCCTTGCTTTTCCTCCGGCTCCCCACATATCTGGAAAAGGACTTTTTATTGTCCTTGATGCTTGAAGCTAGTTGGAGTTCAGTTGCAGCCTTGGCTTTCCTGGTTTGCTCCTTGCAGGACTGGACCAGTGAAGAATATTCCTCCTTGGAGATGAATCCCATCCTCCATCCTTTGTAGGCTTTTCTTCTTAGCCTTAGGAGGTCTGCTAGGTCCCTGGAGAGCCAGGGGGGCTGCTGTGCCATCTTGCTGCCCTTCCTTTGAGATGGAATAGACTTAGCTTGTGCATTGAGGATTGCTCCCTTGAAGAGCAACCACCCTTCCTGAACTCCCCTCTTCCTGGGGTCATGGTCCCTTAGGGCCTGACTGACAAGCCTCCTGAGCTTTTTGACTGAACCATTATGAGAAATAGCTTGAAAATGTAGCCTAGGTCTTCTTTCCTAATATTCTTATGGAGCTACATAGAAATTAGTCCATTTTCTGGACACATCTCAACCTCTCTCTCATTCAAATCGCATTCCTCTCCTCCTCCTCCTTTCCTTTAGGTAACGTTGTCTTTCTAGAATCCTTCTGCCTTAGTCATCTCTAGAATGACACCTTTTTTTTTTTTTTTTTCCCCTTCTTATTTTTCCTAGAAAATTTTACACTATCCCTGGCTTACCAGGGTCTTTTAAAAAGCGGTGTGTTTTTAAATTTAAAAAAAATGTAATAGAAATTGTTTAATATATCTAGGGACACTTTGGTGAAATACTTACCTTTTGATTTTTGCAGAATAAGCTCGTACTTCACCTTCACTAAAATGTGCTTCAAACTAAACCCAGGACTATACAATTTTAGCCATTTGAGCTGAATTTGGTATTTAACTTTTACTTAATCCATAGTCATGGCTGGGAGGATGGGTGTGGGCTGGACCCCAGGAACTCTGATCTCTTGCTCAGTTCTTTCAGCAACTTATATCAGTAATTTCCCACTTGCTCCAGGTTTACAATCATTAATGGCATGCATTTGTGTACAACTTAATTGAGTATATGGTAATGAAAGGGGTTGGTCATAAAGACCCCCTCCTCAAAGTGAAGAATTTATGACAAATGCTTAACAACTGTTTTAAGCGGGATGGTCTCAGAGGTTATCAGTTATAGGCTTCTACTGTTAACAATAATTGGTATGCCTTAAGGTAATGGATTTCAGTTGCTTTGTGTGGCTAGTCAAACACCTAAATCAGTGCTTTCCTATTTTTAGATCAGCAAAAAACATGCTGGCCTTGCAAGCCTGAAGGATGTGTGCAAGATGGAAGCACTTATGCCAAGGCCTCTAATATATGCACCCTCAGCAAGTTTGCAGATGACACCGAGCTGGGGGAAGTAGTAGATACACTGGTGGGTAAGGATAGGATTTGGAATGACCTAGACAAATGAGAGGATTTGTCCAAAAGGAATCTCCATGAGGCTCAACAAGGGCATGCACAAAGTCCTGCACTTGGGACGGAACAATCCCATGCAGCAGTACAGGCTGGGGGCTGACTGGCTGAGCAGTAATTCTTCAGAAAAGGATCTGGGGGTTATAGTGGACAATAAGCTGAATATGAGCTAACAGTGTGCCCTTGTTGCCAAGAAGGCTAACAGCATGCTGGGCTGCATTTGTGGGTGTGTTACTAGTAGGTCAAGGAAAGTGATTCTTTCCCTCTATTCAGCACTGGTGAGGCCATATCTGGAATACTGTGTTCAGTTTTGGGCCCCTCACTATAGACAGGAAGTGGACAAATTGGAGAGTCCAGCAGAGGCCAACAAAAATGGTGAGGGGGCTGGGACACATGATTTATTAGGAAAGACTGAGGGAACTAGGCTTATTTAGTTTAGTTGAGAGGAAACTGAAAGGGGACTTAATAGCAGCCTTTAACTACCTGAACCAGGGTTCAAAAGAGGATGGAACTAAACTGTTCTCATTAGTGACTGATGACAGAACAAGGAGCAATGGTTTAAAGTTGCAGCAAGGGAAGTTTAGGCTAGATATTAGGACAAGGTTTCTCACTAGGAGGGTAGTAAAACACTGGGACAGGTTACTTTGGAGAGGTGGTGGAAGCTCCATCCTTAGAGGCTTTCAAAACCCAGCTAGGAAAATCTTTGACTGGAATGATCTAATTGGGGATGGTCCTGATTTTGAGCAGGGAGTAGACTAGATGACCTCCAGAGGTCCCTTCCAACCCCAGCTTTCTATAATTCCATGTACCTTACACCTCCAGCCTTACCTCCACTTTCCCTGTTCCTTCCCCCTCCATCCCAGCATAAACACTTCCCTCCTCTCCCCCACAAACAATACTACCTACAGCCCAGCTGCACTACAGGCTGTCTGGGATACAGTGACAGCAGCATATAGCTGAAAGAATACTCTATGCCAGGAGCTTTGCTCCAGCTTGGACACCGGGTGGTGCTTTGCTCTCTGTCAGAGCTTTGATCAAGCTGTAATAGCTTAGTTTTTTACTGAGACCTAAAGATTTTTTCATGGACTTTACTGACAGCCCTTTTTAGCCTGTTGTGGATTTTGGGGGGGTTTTTTTGTTTGTTTGTTTGTTTGTTTTTTGGGGGGGGGGGGGTTGTAATTTTACTGATGGTTGGTAACTCTGATCCAGAGGTCCCTCCTACAGTTGCCTGACTCTTTCCAGATGAATCTCCAGGTGGCTCTCTCTCATTTTTCTCAAGCTCACAAGCTAGGATGCTAGAAGGGCCCTGTTGCATTAGACTGTGTACACATACCTAAATGATCTAGGAGAACTCTCTCAGCTTTGTTCATGAGAAATTTACTTAGATGCCTAAACAGACTTTTTTTGAATGCTGAACCCTTGGAAAGCATAGAGTGCTGATACTGCACAGCTGGGGTTGGGGGTAGTGGTTTGTCCACACTTCTCAGTATGACCTGCAAGTTCCCTCAATCTGCCCAGAGACATAATGGCAGCAGTATATAGGGCAGCCCTGATTGGCTGACCCAGACTGCTCAATCAGCCTGTGTCTCCACCCAACACAATGTGGGATTGTGAATGAGGTGTTTTGCTCCCTGCTTGGCTGGAGTAGTATAATCCAGTCAGTGGTACACTGTCTCCTTGGGGGTGGGGGAGCAGGACCAAAAGCACTCTGGGATGCTAGAGGACTGTGCTGAGGCTTATTTTGGAAGAGAACATGTCCAGACATTCGCCCAAGAGTGATTTAACCCTGGTTGTTCCCATGTTGTTTTTCTCCTGGAGCAGCCATTTTTACTGTGAGAAGAAAATCCTGAACATCTGTACATTTATGGCTTCTACTGGGAGAGCAGTGACTATATCAGGGGGAAGTGGATTTCTATATGTGGCCTTAGATTGGATAGGCTTTTGCCATGTCTTATTGGGGGTTAATGTCCTGCGCAGTTCTGGGCTGGGGCTCTGCAGGTATAGGTAAGTATCACTGGCTACCTTGATCTTCCCAACATTAAGAGTATATTCTTGTAGTTGGGGGCTGTTTCTGCTTAGATGTCTACATTGAATAACTGGATTCATATCATACCGAAACTCTTAGGTGATATTCAGAAATCAGAGAAAATATTGTGTTTCTTCCCATGTTGGCCAGCATGTTATCTAGGATGTTGATACCAGCTCCATTATTCTGCAGATCATCTATCTGACGGCAGGTAGAAGAGAAGGCCAGCAAAGTCATGCAAGGTGTATCCTGGGCATTTCTCTCTGTGTGTGTGTGTGTGTGTGTGTGTTGGTTTTGTTTTTTGTGGGGCGGGGAAGGGACACATTTTGTTTGCTGTTTATTTGAATAAGTCCTATGAGCAGACTGACACCCAGGGACTATGAAAGGCTTTGGAACATGATTCTGCAGAAGGTTGTCTTAGAAGAGATGCACACAAGAGAAAAGCAAGAAGACAGATCCTTGTAGGTAAATGTGCTTACCTCTTGTTGTTATACCAGAAGAAATACAACAATATGCTATCTTTAGCAAAGGAAAAAAAAAACAATGACTACTAACCTAGCCTCTGAGCATGTGGCCTGGTTCTCACAAAACCATTGATACTAATGGGAACTACAGACAAGAACACCACACCAATAACTTTTAAGATTCCTGCCTGTTCTGTGTTGGAAGCTATGGATTTAGATTATTTTCCTGTTAGTAACCCTACATACAGCTGTTTATCTGGGACATAAATTATGTTTAGGGGATGACAGTTGTTTCCCATTCATCAATGACAAGAATGAGAATATTTCAGAAAGTGGTGGAATGCTGATTTGTCCAAATGATTCATTTTATGGTGCCTAAAATCTTTTAGTTAAAGTATTTTATACTTGTCTTGTGCTAGAAATGTGAGGTTCAAGAGCTTAAATTTAGTCAAATGCTGTAGTCAGAGAAGCTGAACTGTAAAATTTCTGAGTTATTTTAACAACCTATAATCAGCATAAGCATGAGACAGGGTACATGAAATACTTCTGATTCATCTTACATACTGTAGCCAATCCAAACATAGTTATATTTACTATCTACAAGTATAAATGTTTCATCAAAACATTGGGGGGGGAAGTCATATTTGCATGATCTAAATAAATAAATAAAATAGCAGATCCAATTGGGTGGAAAGAAAGGATTGGGAAAATTTAAGTTAGAATAAAATAAACAGCACCTAAAAATCACTTTTCATGCGTGTTCGAGGAAAGGGTGAGGCAGGCAAAGAAAGGAAGTCAAGTATTCCTGTTCTCCAAAGTATTATAGTAAATGTAAACTGCTTACCAGTATCACCCAGAAGCTATTTACCAACATCCTTAGTACAGGATTTAAAAATGATTGAAGAGTATTTATTATTGGTTTGTTTTTTTTCCCTTTTTTAAATAAGGATAGGCTTGGACATGTCTATGTGAGATGCTACTGTGCAGTACCAATGAACTAATGCATAGTAGCTCATTAATACCATGCACTGGCTGGCACTAACTGTGCAGCAACAATACTGCACAGTAGCATCAGAAAAAAAACACACAGAAATGATACTGCACAGTAATGTTGGTTACTTGTAGGGGTGTGTGAAGGAGGCCCTATTCAATCCCAATTCAGCGCAAATCGGGGACAGTGATTCAATTTGTTGATTTGGATCACTGTCCCTGATTTCAGTTTGGTTGAATCTGAAGCTTCGATGCTGATTCGGCCACAGACACAGCTTTAAATGTTTTGTTTTTTGTTGTTTTTTTTCTACATACCTTGAGGTACGAGGCTTGTCAATGTTGTGATGCTGAGGGGCATGAAGCATCCCACAGGAGTGCAGGGGCGCCCCCCATGTGTTTGGCAGTGAACCCAGAAGTGGACTGAAAGTACTTCTGCTCCACTAATGGGTTTGCCAGGGAGTATTCTGGGGTGCCTCCCCCATACCCCCTGGCTCAGTGATCAGCCTTGGGGGGGGACCCCATGTGCCCCCCCAGACCAAGGAGGCACCAGTTGCTGAGCCGAATGGGAAAGGGGTGCCCCCCATGCGCTCCCCAGCAAACCAGGAAGTGAACTGGAAGTGCTTCTGGTCCATTTATGTGCCTGCTGCCAAGCATGCTGGGGAGCCCCCCCTCCCCCCGTGCTCTTGTAGGATGCTCCATGCATCACAGCATTCATGAGCTGCTTGCTACCTAGAGGTATGTAGAAAAAACATTTAAAGCTGTGTCTAGGTCTGAGTCTCCAAATCAATTCAGAGTTCCAAATCAATTCAGAGAGATTAAAGGGTCCTCTGATTCGACTCGGATTCAGAGATTCGGCCACCAAATTGGGCCAAGTCTCTGCTGATTCAAATCGGAGACTGAAGCTTCGCACAGCCCTAGTTACTTGCATAAACAAGTACTAAATGACTGTGCAGGCTGCCACTTGTGTAGATGTGGCCAGAGTTTAAAATATTGATTCTAAACCCTTCATGTCTGGCTGGGAAACAGGGATGCCAAGATAAAATGTTGGAGGGAACTGCTTTTCAACGAAATACCATGATTTTTCAACAGAAGGTACATGGTCCTATGGAAAGCACTAATTAAAATGCTTAATCAAGTAAGCTGAGATGATAAAGCCCAGCTGTAGAGCAAAGATTGCATTATGTAGGCTGTGCGTATGATATGTCTTACACTTGAGAACCGTCCATGAAGGGGAAGTAAGAATTGTTGAAAATTTATTGTTCAAAACATATGATGTAAATCTCTATATTACACCATGTTAATAGTTCAGCATTTTTTTTTAACTTGTAGCATCTTCACTATCACAAGAGGCAACTTTGCTCTTTTGTGGGAAGATGGTCTATCTTGATGTTCATATTTTCTCTTCTATTTATTTTCTTAAAGGGTGTGTTGCTTGGCATTACAGGATGCTTATGAATATGTATAAGCCAAACATGCATTTTACTGAGGGACCATTAGTTGAGTGCAAATGGCTTTGTGTATAGACAGTAGATAAAGAATAAGTGTGTCAATCAAATGGCCAGTAACGGTGTAACAATGATCTAATGTTTGCTCTTTTCCAAGTGGTGTCACTTAGTAGTCCCTATTCCCATTCCCCATGCAATTAAACTCTGCTAAAGTAGCAATAGATAGTGTGAAGCCCAGAGAAGAAAATCTGAAGTCACTGATTCGGCAATTACATAGACGCTGTCCAATTGCAAATGAAAATACAACATGAAAATAGGTGTGTTTTTATTATAGAATGCTCCATAGCAACAATATAGCTAGGATTATGCTTTAAAATATAGCATAAATTCATGTAGATTAAGTAGGTATTTTTATTCTGTTTGAATCTCTGTGTGCCTAGAAGAGCCAGTATTACTTAATGCCCTCTAACAAAACTGTCTCCTTCCAATAAAACACCACTAATATACATAGAATCCACAATTAATAGTATTGGGGATATATTATGATAGTTAAGTTTGGAGAATAGTTCTGAATCCTCAGTTTACCAAAGTTGCAATGTGTGGTTTGTGCCATATAGTGACTGTGCTGCTGATCAGGGGTGTGCCTCCAGGTGGAGCAAGAGAAGAGTCAAACTGTTAACTAGCTTAAATTTTTTCTTTCTTGAATGTATAGGTTATGACAGGTGTTCTTTGTCCAGTAACATGAATAGCTTTGCAACAATGTTTTTTGTGCTATTACTGTTAAGATTATGTAATGGTGTTAAGATTTAGTATTGTTACTCCTCAAAGACCCCATGCTGGATGAAGGATGTTTTTGTATTAGGTTTTACCTAACATGTATACCCATCCTTCCTTAAAGAACTTACAATAAAACTTAAGGGAGGGCACAATGAGAAGGGAGAGGACATGGTCAATGAGCATGACTTATGTCCCAAGTAGTTACATGGGCTAAAGATGTACCAACTTGATCTGAAACACACATTTGATTAACATTTTTATAATTCTTACCAAAACACAATCCCAGAAGCTCCTGCAACATTCTTTCTAGACTTACAGAAGAAAGAGTTTTTTACCTGTACCTATTAACATATACTCATCATCTCTGCATTGGATATCTACTGTACTACTGGCATGTTGTCAGTACTTCCAGTACGTCACCACGAGTCTTGCAATATGAACTGTTTTCTTTCCTAATGCAACTGGCTTCTCAAGTTGAAAATCCGAGCATCCATTTTTCTAAAAAAAGAATGTTAGATCTCATGTTTGCAGAGAAAAGCTTGAAAACATGAAGCTTTATAATGTGTGACTGAGAATCTAGAGATTATTGGATATGTTCAATAAGCAAGAATACCTGTAGCAGTGGAAGTTCACTTTCTATATAGCATCGCTATTGTAGAAGTAAGACATGGGAGTAACTCTTAAAAAATGAAATTGGCTTACTGAGGATTTCATCTATTATATAGTGGCCTTCCTTGTTCTCCAAGAGCATTGCATTCATTGGAATTGCAGTAAGATATTACTTAACCGAAGGACTTCATAAGTGCTTTTAGGGTTTTGCTTCTTTATTGACATTGTAGCTTCTATACACATGAGTAATTAAAACTAATATTTATGTTACACATGCATATTTTAAAGGATATTTGGCAAAAAAAAAATCCACTTTGTTGCATAATCTTGCTTGTATGCTAAAGGCAATATTGAAAAGAGACTTGGGAAAGATTGTAAAATGTGTTACATAATTATTTGCAGTATATTTTACTTTATTTTTGTTAACAGTTTTCATTTTGCTGCCCACTTTGGGTCTGCCCAAACCTAACTACTCTTTTTGGTTACAGAGTATCTACATATCTGTTAAACACTTGTTCATATTAAGAATGGAAATAATATCTCTGGGTCCTTGGCTATGTGTTATGAGCATATTGCACAGATGAGGAACAAGAAAAGAAGGTGCAAAAGTGCTGTAGTGTAAATTTTATTTGTACTCTCCTGTGGTTCTGGGCCTGCTCAATGCCAGTGCCAAGACAGTGGGAAAATAAATTTGATCCATAGCCATTTTGCTCTAGCCAGACTCCATGCTATATGCCACTGGAGAATTCCCTTGTGCTGCTCCTCAACTTGGAATCTGGCCCTTAGTTTATTTGAATTTGGTGCCAGAATTTCCATCAACTAGGTTCCTTTCCAAGCACACGCCAGTAGGGATTTCTGACAAATGCACTTATGGTGCTTTCTGTACTTAGTATTAATAGCATAGTAAATGCATCATAGTATTGTTGTTAAAGCATGAGGCAACAGAGTAATCAAGATAAATTTTATGTGACTTGGCCTATCTTGCATATGACGGAGAGAATTTATTGTGAGTTCTTTGCTTCTAGAAGGCAGAAATACTCTTACCTCATATTAGTACCACTCAGGAAAACATGATATGAATATCCCTCTTGGGAAACGAGTGGTTAAAAAAAAACAAAAAAAAAAAAACCCCAAACAATACCCTGTCATCCTTTTACCTGCTTTATCTGCATCAAAATACTTTTGCAACTTTCCAGACAAGAGGTATGGAGGAAAGGAAGATTTGTGGGGTTAGAGGGGAATTACAATAAACCAAATTGAAAAACTACTTTCTGTTAATGTCACAAGTCTTTTTCTCCTTTTCCTACAGAAGTCTGCTTGCATTGTGCTGTCCAAAACAATGGGTGCCAATAGATGGGTTGGACTTCACTTAAGTAGCAAAGTTTCACATCTAGTTAGGAATGAGCAGTTTGGATTTGTGAACACAATTGTGTGGCAGCTTTGCTAAATTATTTTATAGGTGTTTTAACTTTGTCCACCCAAGAAGCAGCCACTCTTCAAAAATAACTTGAGCTAATGTTGTCAGTAGTTCAAATTATAAGTCTACTACACCAAAATGTGAAAAACACGTGAAAAGTTCCACTGAGGGTTTACTGGCTCAACTCTGAGCCTGTCTTTAAGGTTATCATAATATGAATAGATGACCATGTTAAAAAACAAAAAACAATAGTAAATCACTAGCAGAAAGCTGTCTGCCATTGGCTCTTCCCCATCTACTGTAGTTCACCACTCTGTGTAACCTTACAAGAGAGAATTATTGAAAGACTGGAAAAGGAGACAGCACTAAACTTTGAGTTGAAGGTGTAGGAGCCTCCCTCCAGGGACTAGTTCTTCCATTTGGTGCCTCTGCCATAACAGTTGTCACAGTACAAATATATCCCTGGATAGATAGGTTAGTCTTCTACAATAAACATCCCCTGAGCACCTCCTGGAGTAACAAGGAATAACAGCCACAAGTTGACTGAGAGTAGGTTCAGGCTTGAAATCAGGAGGCACTACTTCAGTCAGGGTGGCCAGGATCTGGAATCAGCTTTTTAAGGGCAGTGGTGCTGGCTCCTACTCTAGCAGTCTTTAAAAGAGACTTTAACAACCTAGCTGGGGTCATTTGAGCTTAAACTTAGTAGGGGTCATATGAGCCCAGTATTCATTTTTGCCCAGGGCAGGGGTTCAGACTAGATGATCTGCTCAGGTCCCTTTCGACCCTACATCTATGAATCCTGTATCACCCTGGGCAAGTCATTTAGGTATCTAAGACTAAGAGTGTAATCTTCAAACCCTCTCTATCCCTTTTCATCAATAAAGTTATTTGTCCACACAGTTGCCTAAGTATCTAAAATTCTGCATCTGGGTATAGCAGCACTACTACCATCTTCACAGGACATAGCAGCTTGATATACAAATGCTACCTAAGTCTAGTTAGGACCTTCAAAAGGAGGTCTTTTTCTACCCATCTCTTCTGAGTGATGTAATTCAATAGGTATGCTCTGAACATGTCTAATGTACACTGAAAGGGTTGAGCTTCACACAAGCTGTAGCTATCATAGGCAATTTCAGTCAAAAACCACAGCTAGTGGTAGGTTAGTGGCTAGTGCATGTACCCAACGTGTGCAGCGAAGACCTGAATTCAGTTTTATTATTAGCTTGATGGGATTCTAATCAAAATCTCATCTCTGAAGACACTATCCTCATCACTAGGCACAAATTCTTTGGTTTGGGTTACTCTGAAATCTTTCTGTTTGAAGACATCTCCACTTGCAAAAAAAATAATTCAAAATTCATTGGGCCAAAGAGAAGAAACATAACTGTTTAGTGGTTAGAGCGCTCACCTGGAAGAAGGGAGATCTAGCTTTCACTTCATGCTTCAAAGACTAAAGTTTGTCTTGCATGAACCAGGCATTGGACAGACTGCATAAATACTGTGTAAAATAGGAATAATAGCACTTCCCAACTGAATGGCATTCTGTGAATCTAAATACATTGATGGCTCTGAGTTGCTTAGATATTATAGTAGTGGAAGCCCTGTATGAGTAGAGGAAGCCCTGCAGAGTCTTCCTTCTTTCTGTGTCAGAAGGAAATTCCCAGTGGCCTTTGATAGAGAAATTTTTCTAAATTCCATGCAAACGAGTGAAATTAGAGGGAAAGCATATAGAAATCCTCAGCTCCAATGTAATAGGAATGTATCTGTAAAGAAATTTGTTTTCATTGTAGTCTGAAGCAGAATAAATGGCACTTTTCCTTGGTACCCATTTTGAAAAGATGTGCTGATTTGACCCCATTTCTGAACAGTACATCTGTCATGTACTGTTGGACATACCTCACACTGATCATGTAGCTCAATTAGTATGTTTTAGTCTGTTGTTTATCTATCCTTCCAGGTGCAGAAATACTGGATACTCAGTGTCCCTGGCATTATCATAGAGTAATAACTTCCTAACACAGTTGTTAAGAATGAGCAACATTTTTTAAGTCATATAAAAAAAAATTGTTCTGTTGTCATCTGTTAGCTCTTAAATTGATTAATCAGAGGTAAAGATTTCAGGGTGCACCATATAGCATATTCCACCAGTTCCAGACTGGTATTTGGATCTTGCTATTCTCGATCTTCTATAGACTATTTAATTCTGGAAGTATGCTCCCAAGTAACTTTGAAGACTGATATAAATAAAGCAGTGAAAGACTCTGCAGAATGTGGGTTTTTTTCTAGTGTAAGGATTTGCAAACATTTTCATGAAGTGGATCACATAGAAATAAAGATTTTCTTTTGCTCCATCTCCTTTCCTTTTTACTGTCCTAAAATTAAATTTAGGAGCCAAAAACAAAGATGAAGAGCCTGCCCTATGTACCAGTCCAGCTTTCCACTTGTCTTGAGGACCATAGTATGGGAAATGTTACTTTTAATTCCTTCTGAGGAAGAGTTATGAAGATTTTTAAACAGAAGAAAAAATCTCAAAGAGCATCTCTCTGTTCTTCTTGGTCAAGTTTCAATTGCTACCAGGCTTGCTGAAGGCAGTCAGTGTCTCCCTGATACCTGATAGCAGATTGAGGTCCCTGCCTTAGTGAGACAGCAAGGTCATTATCACCTTACAAGTGACTTGCTAGGAAGTTAAGTTCTGAGGTCAGAAGTTAAGTTCTGAGGTCAGAACTTGATGAAGGAATTCTAAGAGGAGCCAAGCCAGGGAGAAGGAGTGAGCATCATATAGTATTTCAGTGTTGCTTTTTCTTGTTACAAAGTCAGAGAAGGATTTATGTAAACATTACACATAGCCCCTCAATATTAGAATGACAGTCTTCCAGTAAAATGGAAGTCAAGTTGTAAGTCAGCAGATGACTGAGGAAGCTGATCCAAGTTCTGCACACTTGACTGCAGCTGTGGCAAATATTTCTGGGAGGAAGGAGTAGATCCTGATGACATTTGGTCACAGCTCTTTCCTTTTGTCTCTCGTCTGTTAACTTCTGTGGTGAAGCGAGTTTGCTCAAAATGATCAATGCCTAATTGTAAATCACAGTGCTATTGGGGATGATTCAGTTCTTGGGTCTCCCAGGTTAATATTTAATTTCTTCAGATTTAGCTTTAGGTTTTCTTTTGAATCTTTTCTTTTGGCCACCTGTAGAGCAATGATCATTAGGTCCTACACTCTGAACTCATTATTTTGGGAGCCTGTTCTTCTGACATGTCCCATCCAATGGAGCTGGTGTTGTATAAACATAGCTTCCATACTGGTAGTGTCTGCTTGACCCAGAATGCTGGTATTTATTCTTCTGTCCTTGCACTTGATATGGAAGATTGCCTGAAGACATCACTGATGATAACATTTCAAAGCTTGTAGGCGTTTCCAATAGGTTGTCCAAGTTTCACACCCATAAAACAGGGTAGATGAGCAATTTGGTTTGGGTACTGATGTCATCAACATTGAAAACATGATTTTGGAGATCTCCAAAGGCAGAACTAGCATATTCTAATCCGGTGTTGAAAATTGGCCATGCTGCAGCACTAAATGCACTAAACCCTTCTGTTTGGGTTTCATGTTGTTCTGCCAAGCTTTACAGACTCCTTTTTCTGTCAGTGAGGGCTTGAATTTTCCTATCGTTCTCATCAAACCAGTACTTATGTTTCTTTGTGGAGAAACCTAGAAGTTTTTTGCATGCCTCCTGGATGACTTTAAGGCTCTCCCAGTGCATATAGCACAGGTTGGGAAAGATGCTTGTTTTTACTTGCTCGCCTTGATACACTCCAAATAGTATCATGTAGGATTCTCCTTTCCTTTTGTACTTCGTGTCAGAGTTTGGAGTTTCACTCAAATTCTCTCAATATTCATTTGTCTCTTGCAAAGGCATGAGTTTTAGTCTTATGTTGATTGTAACGGGGAGCCTACCAGGGCTGATCTCCATGGTTCGCTCATCTGTTCTTGAGCTAACCATCTGCCATGCCTTGGTCTTTAATAGATGTAACTAGGTGGGAGGCTGCCCGTTTACTGCCCCACTGCTAGGGGGTGCTATCTGCGGCTCCATTCCTCCCCTACACTGCAGCCCAAGCCTTGCAGATGACATCATGATGTTCTCATACATGCCAGTCCCCCACGATGGGGCCCAGAATCCTACTGTAAGACCCTGGGTTTCTCCCTTCAGGCAGGCTCTGCTGCTGTCATACTGGGACATGTATCTTCCTGCCACCGGTTCCCCTTTGAGTGTGGTCCCCTCACTGGAACCTTCGGCTCACACTAGCCCTGGCCCACGTCCAGGCCAGTTGGGACCCCAGGCCCCTGTCTCTTGAGCGTCCCTCTCAGTGGGCCTTCTTGCCCTTCTGACCCTCTTGGTCCTGGCTTCCGCTTGGGCCAGTCAGGGGAAGCTCTGGCAGGCCTTGATGTATGATCCATACTCTTATCCCAGGGTCCCCCTCTCTGGGTCCTCCTCCACAAATAGGGGGAGCTGGAGTTACCTCACACCACGACTGATGCCTCAGGGTCTCACAGGGACTCTTCAC
>NW_017728931.1:89823065-89852066 GCF_001723895.1 Crocodylus porosus | reverse complement strand
AACTACTTCATGGTCAGGGTGGCCAGAGCCTGGAATAGGCTTCCCAGAGAGGTGGTGCTCTCACCTTCCCTGGAGATCTTCAAGAGGAGACTGGATAGACACCTGGCTGGGGTCTTATGACCCCTCCCACCCCCAGTGCTCCTTCCTGCCCATTGCAGGGGTCAGACTAGATAATCTGTCTAGGTCCCTTCCAACTATTGATTCTATGATTCGACCCAAACTCTACCTCCCCACATTGGAGGACTTACTGGGGTCAGGACTCAGCGCTCTCTCTCTGGCTGAGCCCCCTCTCCCTTCACAGGGCTCCACATGCTGGCCTGCTCACACTGGGAGCTCCACACTGCTCATAACACCCCCTTTACTTGGGGTTTTGGGGCTTTCCTCCACAGGTGGGCTCAGGTGGCCATAGCTATGCCTGGCCCCAACTCTCCTCCTCAGGGCTTGCACCCCCACAACTACGTCTGGTGTACATGACCCACCCAAAGGTTAAGGCAGTTAGGGGTTAAGGTGCCCCGACCCACCTTTCACCAGGGTGATCACTGGCCTGGCATTTCCTAGGGGCTCCTGTGCCACTGGGAGCCCCACCAGGCCACCCACTCCCAGCAGGGTGAAGTTTTTGGTCATACCCAGGACCAGGAGCCTCCTACCATCCCCTACAGCTCCTCTCTTACCTCCAGATGAAACTCAGCAGACCTCTGGCCAGGCAGTGTTTTTGCCTGACCTCCAGCAGCCAAACTGCCTTGTTTATATAGGCAGCCCTGAGCCTAAAATAGCTACCCTCATTAGGCACCTGGAGGCTGCCAGCTCCAGGGCCTTAAAGTGCCAGGCACACACAGTGCCCAGCCACATCGATCATTATGAATTAAGATATTTGTTTCTGGGACCTTCATCTCCCACTCACTCAAAGGAACTCTGATTAGACTGCTCAAAAAGACAGGATTTACATTTAGTATGGAGCCTACATTGCAATATTGCCTTGCTACCAGAGGCTTCTCAGGTCAAAAAAAATTAAGAGTTTTACTAAGCAGTATGTAACCATTATGAAGAAACCTTTCAAAAAGCAGAATTGCATAGCGGTTTTTCCTCCTGCCATACCTGCTACAAAAAGAAAGAAATAGTTTAACCAGCAGTGAGAATGTGGATAAAAATTGATGCAATTATAATGAGTAATTAAATTAATAATTTACTTGCCTATGGCACTTTTAATCTTAATATATCAAATCGGGAAAGTATATTTATACTCGCAATGTACCTGCTCTCTACTAAGAGTCTGGCTGGTTAGGGGTGGAATTGCTCATTAAAACTTGTTGAGAAATGATACTTATTTGATGTTTAGTATCCTTTTTTTATAATCTCTGCATCTAATTCACATTGGTTTATTTATCCTGGATACTACTTGTGAATGCTGGTTTCCTGCTTTTGGGTAAATACAGACAGTCAAAAAGTATGAGGTGGAATCAATCCAATCTATGCAGATTTCTCTCAGTTGTATAGATAGGACCATTAATGAACAGAATTAATTTTCATGCTCTTTGGTTGGTCAAGGCAGGCAGATGCCTTCTGGCCTTGGCTAGTGCAGGTGAGAAGTGTTTCTGCATGCCTCTCAGCTCCACCAGGCTGCTATCACCTCTGTCCTGGCCCCTCGCCAGCCCTCCACCTTTCAGCTGCGAAGGGGAGGGGAATGCCCCTCCACACCAATTGCCATCCCCACCGCCCCCAACAAGCCAGGGGCTGCACAGCAGGTGGCAAGGGAAAGCCCCTGAGGTGGTGGGGCTTTGCTCCTCCACCTGCTGTATAGACTCCAGCTGGGGAGGGAAAGGGGGCTGGGGCAGAGGGCTATTCCCCCTCACAGCTTAGAGGTGATGCTGGGTTGCTCATAGCTAAGTGGAGCCAGACTGAGGAGGGAAAAGCCCCTCCCTCAGGGGCTTCCCCTTACCTGCTGTGCAGATTCCAGCTGGGGGGGGGGGGGCTGGAACAGGAGTCTGTTTCCCTCATAGTTGAAAGGTTGACAGAGGTCAGGCTGGGGTGCTCTCAGCTCAGCAGAGCCAGACTGTGGGGAAGGAAAAAGCCCCTGCCACAGGGGCTTCCCCCACCTGCTTTGCATACCCTGGCTGAGGCGGGGGTGGTGCTGGGGCTGAGGAAGGGGTCCATTTTTCCCCTGCCTTGCCTGACCCCCATGCTGCTATCAGCTGGGCTGGGGGGAAGAAGCATTTCCGCCTTAGGTCTGTGATAGCCAGGGGTGGGGCCACCCAGCTCAGCCAGAGCAGATATGCTATGGTAGAAGCTAGCCCTCCAACCCTACAAAGGGGAAGGGGGAGGGGGGGGCTGCATAGAATCCTGGGATGCTGGAGGACTGTGACCTCATCTGTTTTGGGAGGGGATCTTGAACAGAAATTTGATAGACCAGTCCAACCTGAAGTGACTAAATCTGATACTATGTCCATCAAGGTCCATCTTAAACTGGATTCCACCTTTTTTAAAATCAGTTTGTGAGCACTGAACTTCTGTTCTGTTACAGGCTTAGACCAGTTTCCAATCACATACCAGCTTACATGTAATTTCTGTCCCTAGCCCAAGTGTGATTGCAGCATATAATGCTATGATTTTAGATATCAGTTTTTTAGTCTAATAAAATTTGTGGCTGACAGTGTTGCAACATAGACCAAATGATAAAGAGCAATGTATCGGCAATGCATTGCAAGTTACTGTAGTGTACATTCAGATTACTGTTCAACTTTGGAAATGGAGTTTATAACTCCATAAGGTCGTACAAGAAATGCCAGTATTATTTTTTTACTGAACATGCACCTAATTATCTTCTTGCTAACTTTAAAAAAAATCATTTAGCCACACAATGTAATAGTTGCAGTTTCTAAATATCTTTAGACAATTATCATTTTCCTAATGGAACATTAAATGAAATACAGGAATTCTGTTATAAATGTAGTCTTTAAAATATTGTTTAAAATTTAGTCATTGTACCCAATGTTGTTCTTATGTACTACTTATTTAACTTTAGAGGAAAAAGTTGTCAGTAAAAAAAAATAATATTTTTTGCAGTCACTCTTCCCATTTCATCTTGATTTTATACCAGACACCAAAACCAGAACGACTGAAATACTTGGGTAGTGAATAGCAACTCTGTAGTATCTTCAGAGTATTTCCAAATTGTCTAACAATATAGAAGGATGTTTGCCAGGAAGTTAGTTGGATTTTTGAGAATGAAAAGTAGTATAGTTTACAGTATACAATAGAATAGTATATAACAATAACATATTATATACTAGAATATTTCATTTATTATTAATAATTATATATATTATATGTATATACATGTTTATATATAGTCTATTATATGTATAAATGTGTGTGTATATATTACATATGCACACACACACTAATAATATATATATCATACACACACATTTATACTATTACTAGTATAAAACAATAAACAAGGAATAAAACAAGGAAAACTTCAACTTACTTTTCCAACCAACATTGTTGGAATCTGAAACAATTTTTTGGTCTTACATTGATCCTATTTAAACAAAATTATCTGTATTGTGGCAGTGCTGGGTACCTTCCTTCATTGCACCCTCTTCCACAATGACTGTCCTTGACCAACACCAGAAAATGAATTTGATTTCTCTAATGTAAAAGGTAATTGGATTTTTCTTTATTGAATGCATCCCTTTAATGACCGTCTCTGCTGCTGCCAATTTAGCTGCAAGTGACCTGACACTGATCTGGTGATGTGACTTGAAATAAATGCCAGAGCTAAGAAATGAAAAACCAGCTGTCTGATACCAGAAAGAACATTTCCTGCCTCAGCTTGTCATTTTCCTCAGAAAATGTCCCCTACTTGAATGTTATTCTTATAAAGCAGGCTGCTGTAGTAATTGGTCATACAGAAGCAGATTGCATCCCTGTAACAAATATAGTAAGTAGTTCCCAGAAAGTGCCCCAGAGAAAACATTTTGAAAATTGAATAAAACTAACCAAGTAATCATCTTTTGCCTTACAAATATTTATTACTATACAGAACACATCCTCCTGAGCTGGGTAAGTATTGCTAAATGGAATTAATTAAATATGTAAAGGGGCCTAGTTAAGCATTAGGCAATTATCCAAATATTTATTTAGTTAAACTTGGGGTCTTATTAAAATAAAAACTGTGATAACATGGTGATCTGATTTTTTTTTTTTTTTAATAACCTAAAGAAAACAATTAGAATAAGTAGTATTTCAGGATATCAAGATAAATGACAAAATCATAGCATCCCAGGGTGTGTACTTCTGTTTATATACTGTGTATCATTGAAAGAGTTAGGACCCAGTGCTGCTAAGCCAAACACTTTTAACCCCGTAGTATTAGGAGTTGAATTTTAATTTATATGTGGCTTAAATTTAATCAGGGGATGTTTATTCCTTTGGTAAAAACTATTAAACATCATTGATTGAAGATTGTAATTCACACTGTCGAAAACAAAATTAAATTAATAAATTGCATTTTTTTGTTGATTTTATTTTGAAAATAAGAACTTCTTTGTAAAACTGACTTCTCTTCAAAATGAATAAAACTTGGGAATTTCTTTTGAGAACTCAAAGTGTTACTTCCACGTTCATCAAAGCAATTAACAGTTTTTAAAATACATGCTGAAGCTTGTGGCAAATAAGTTTTTTGTTTTCCTCATCCATATTTTATAGCAAAGGCTGTATACAGACTTAGTAGTGTTGTTTTGTTTACATATATGTTTTCCATCCTGTTGGATCTTTTGCATAACAGTGGACAAGATAACTATGCAGTATTTTTCAGTAGGATTAATCTGAAAAAAAATGGATATGGATTTCTAGCATCTCCAAAGATGGGGGTATATCAAATGCCATCTCCTTTAGGTCAGGTCTATTTTGAATTTTGTTTTTTGTAAATCATCCAAAACTTGACTATACATGTGAGTCTCTCAGCAGAGTTTGACAGATGGTCTGTTTAGATATGAGTACTGAAAACTAGAATTAGCATTTCAAATTTTAAATAACATGCAAGTTTTAGGGTCACTTACAACCCCTTGATCTGTTCCTGATCCCTGATGCCAATGAAAAAGGCACACAGAACAAAGGGACATATGGCTCTTAATACATATGCTTCCCTGGCTTTACTCTGCTGGACTCTAATTCAGATATCAAGAGCCAAAAATCTCTTGACAGTGCTATCACCAAACTTGGAACCATCTCCCTGATTGGACTGTAATAGAACAGTACATGTCTGCTTCATAACCATATGCAGAAAGTAACTTAAACCCTGATTATGCTACATCTTCATAATTTTGATGAAGACAGTACAAGCAATTTGCTCATTTAGATTAGCTCCTGTCTTCCTTGTATGCTTGGCCATGCAAGAACCCTCTGATATCTCTAGCTAATATGTACAAAAGTTCTCTGGGGCAGAATAGTTGCTTCAAGTAGATTCTTAACAAAAGAGCTGCACATTATTTTTGGTCCAGATTGTCAAATGCAATTATCATTGTAAATGTTGATTATCTTGATCAAGAACAAAACAAACTAGTAATCTAAAAATGTACATTTTAAATCCTAATTAGCACTTGCATTTGTGACATTTATTTAATCCTGAATTATTTCCTCCTTTTTCCTTTAGGTTACTGATATGATGCTTCAGGACAAGCCCTATCCTGACTGGGGAAAGTCTGCCAGAGCTTTCTGGAAGAAGGGAAATATTAGAATCATTTTATTCTGGTAGGAAATCAGTAAAATCCAATTATAGTAAATGAATTTTGTATAGATAGTCAACCCTCAACAGACATGCATTCTCTATTTCATTGTGGCTTTGAAATGAGTACTTAAGAAGAAAAATAAAACTTATAAAGGAAATAATATTGTGTCAGGCCACAGGATGTGTTGCTTAACCCTGGTGTAATTTATATAAAAAAAATTTACAGCAGTGTAGACTACACTGGGTTATAGAATGAACAGTTAATGCATTATCCCAGGGTACTTGATCCATTAGGGCTTTTACAGCCCCTCTCCACTAGGTGAGAGATGAGCAAGTAATAGTCTGTTTGCATTAAGCAAATGACTATCTGGGTTGATTATACACACAGTTGCCTGGTACAGACATTACACTCTTTTTTACCAGTACAAGTGATCAGAAACTGGTCTATACCCATAACAGATCCGATGTTTGGCATGCATAGACTGGTTTAAAAATGGCAAAACCTGGTCTAAGATTTGCTTACCCCCTTCCCCCTGAAAAGGGCGAGTGTGTGCTCTGTTCAGTACCGATCTGAACTATGCCACTTCCAGAAAACCACATTAGTTGGATCAGTTCTGCCTTGGGCTTTTTGAATGGCGGTACCTAGCTAGGATGCCTACCTGGATATAACTTACACTGGTGAGTTTTTCTTCAGGGGTAGCACTACAACCAGTTCTAGCAATTACTGTCATGTAAAGGAGTCAGCTTCTTTCTTTTTCCACTGATATAAAAGAATCATCTGTCCAGGTACTTTGTCTGTAAAAGTGTCATGCAGTAGTTTAATTTTATTATTTAATTAACTATTTATTTGAAGAAGCTTTATTCCATTTAAATTAATGCTGCACATGAAGGAATACTTGAGAATAAAAAGATTATTCTATCTGAAGGTATATATTGTTGGTACTTGTTATGTGTTTATATATCTTTTGGTTTGAAAATAAGATATGGAAACCATACAAATCATCTCATGTGCCTGCTATTAATTGTAATGCTTTTTTTGCATCTGTAGTTTAAAGAGAGAAGAAAAATAGATTTGGTCCATAGATTTTTCCAAGAGAGAATATAAAAAATACAAGAATAAATCAGTATGGCTAAATAGCAAGGAGCAAAAAGTTATTTGAAGTAAAAGGTATCCTTCACAAAATGTAAATCCAAAGAGAAGCTAATAAAAAGAACATAAACTATGGAAGGAAGATGTAAGGTGTTAATTAGATGGTTTATGAGGGAATTTGAAGACCATATAGACAAAGGCCTAAAAAGAATAATAAGACATTCTTCAGACATGTCAGAAATAGGAAGCCTATGAGGTCACCTGTGGATCTACTATTCTATCTAGGGATAAAGGGAGAGTTTGAGAAGGAATTATTGCAGAGACAAAGATTGTGTATGTGGGATGGCCCATCTAAGACAAGCCACTGTTATGGTGTAGACATGATCTGAATTACCAAACATGCCATTTGATCCTGGTTATTTATATATATATTTTTTAATTTGTTCCATGACCTCCTTTTGACACCTCCACTTTAGTAACCCCTCTCCCAATATCCTCTGTAACGGGCCCAACTTTTTTTTCCCCAGTGGCCCGCCCTCCTGTTTCTGGGCTAACCGCCTGCCTTCTTCCTGCCACGCCTTGGTAATCAATTAATTGATGTAAATTAAGAGGGAGGCTGCCCATTTCTTGCCCCGATGCCAGGGGCGCTATCTGCGGCTCTGTTCCACCCCTACACCACAGCCCAAGCCTCGCACATGGCATCCAGATATCAATATCACCAGATCCAACACTGGGACCCAGAATCCAACTAGTTGAACCCCACCTGGTTTCCTCTCCTCAGGCTGCCTATTCTGCCTTCATCCTAGGCAGCATAGCTCCCTGAACTGCTCCACCCTTACAGGTGTGCTCCCCCCCCCCGGGACCTTTGGCTACTAGCCCTGGCCCACCTCCAGGCCAGTTGGATCCCCAGGCCTTCAGCTCTTGGGCATCCCTTGCAGTGGGCCCTTCAACCCTTCTGGTCCTAGCCCCAGCATTGACCAGTCAGGGGATGTCCAGACAGGTGTGAGTCTATGGCCCCACTCTCTCTCTCTCTCTCTCTCTCTCTCTCTCTCTCTCTCTCTCTCTGGGGGTCCACCTTCTAGACCCTACAAAGGGGTAATCCACTTGGTTGTGGGGGCTAGGGGTTAAGGCACCCCAACCCACCTTTCACTGGTTGGTAACTGGCCTGGTATTTCCTGGGGGCTCCCACACCACTGAGAGCCCCACCACGCCACCCACTCCGGGCAGGGTGCAGTTTTAGGTCGTACCCAGGACCAGGAGCCTCCTAACCATCCCCTACAGCTCCTCCCTTACCTCCCAGATGATACCTGCAGCCAGGCAATGTTGCCTGGCCTCCCATCAGCAAAATGCCCTGTTTATATGGGCAGCCTTGAATCTAAAATGGCTGCCCTAATCAGGCACCTGCCGGCTGCTGGCTTCCAGCCCTTAAAGTGGCAGGCACAAACAGTGCCCTGCCACATCATCTGTAGTGAGGACTGAGGCAAAAAAAAGTAACCAGGATCAAATGTTACGTTTGGTAACTCAGGGCATGTCTATTCCATGCAAGTGGCTTGTCCTAGATGGGCCATCCCACACACAATCCTCTGTGGTCTCTCTTAAGATCTTGATGTCCCTGAACTTGAGGGTAGCTACTAGGGAAGGCTCTTGAGTGGCCCAGAGTAGTGTCATTGGCATATATTCTGCACCCAAAGGTATCTGTGTCACTGGGTTGGGTGGTTGTGCTCACAAAAAGCTATATGGCCACTGTGGTGTACCACAGCAGCAAACCTTTGAGAAGCTGTGCCACTGCAGTGTTTCACTAAAAAAAAGTGTACTAGAAAAGTGAAGATTAATAAAGGTTGAGCCATTTATTTTAAATATAGATCTTAGTTCAGAATCAGGTAAACAGATTGAAATGATAATTAAAAATAGAATAATTAAAAAACAGCCTACATTAACATATGATAAAAAGAAGCAAACATAGCCTTTGTAATGGAAAATGATCCTTCTCTGATCTGTTAGAATTTTTTTGAGCATGACGTCAAAATAACAGATGAAGAGAAACTGGTTGATCTAATTTATTTAGACTTTAAAAAAGTTTTTGACAAGGTTCCTAGCAAGACAATTAAGAAAATTAGTTAGACATGGGTAGAGAGGTAAAAGGGATTAGAAACTACCTAAGAATAAATATTCACCTCTTGTCATACTGAAAACTAAGAGCCCTAAAATTCTGTGCTAGAAATTATGATTAATGCACACATTCATGACCTGGAAATGTGAACTCCTGGGCTAGACACAGAAGTTGCACATAAGCCAGTTTAAGTGATCAGAAACTGGTTTAAAACTGTAACAGAACAGAAGTTCAGAGCACATAAACCAGTTTCAAAATGGCTGAAATGGGTTTAAGATAAACCTGGTTTAATGTAGTATCAGATTTAACTGATTTGGGTCAAACTGATTTATGAAACTTCTTCTTTCCCAGGCCCCTTCCTGTTTTAAGTTAAATCAGAGTCCCCCAGCATCCCAACATGCTTTTTAGCCTTCAGCTAGGCTGGGCTCTCTGCTCCAGAGTGTAGGGCTGGCCCCACCCCTCTGCTCCCTAACCAAAGAAGTGAGGGATGGCTCCCTGGCTGGCTTACTGCCCTCACCTCCCCCCCTAGGCAAACCACGGCTGGGGCTGGGGCGGGGGCCAGGGCCAGGAATTAAATTTACCCTTGCCTGAGTACAGGGCTGCTCTGCCCTGCTGGCTTACTTAGTGCTGGCTATGACTGTGTACTACAAATCCCAGAAGCACCTGGAAGCAGGAAGAGGAAGTAATGAGCAACCCTGCAGAGTCTTGCTGCTGTGATTGTGGACTGCAAATCTCAGAGACCTCAGTGGCAGCAGAAAAGTCAAGTGAACACACAGCCCATGCTGGCTATGTGCCAGAGAGCCCTGCTCTAGTGCCCCCCCAGCTTCTAGCTTGAGCCGTTGCAGGTATGTAGCTCCATTTCCTGAATCAGAGTCGTCTTATTTGCTTATTGCTTCAATCTTTGCAGCTTAGACTAACCTGTAAAGACTGAATCAATTCAGCCTCAGGCTTTTGGCTATCTGTACCTAGCCCCAGTGACATGGCAGAAATCATAGATGATACAAAATGATTTAAGCTACTCAGGACTAGAAAAGCCCATGTAGAAGTTTTGAGAGACCTAAACAAAATTAATAAATGAGCAGCACTTTTGAAACTGACTTGACAAATGCACAATAGTGCAGATCTGGAACAATAACATGAATGACTCATACGGTTCTACATCCAAAGTCAGGTATAATCATTCAGGTGAAACCAAACAAATTCTTGGCATCATTGTAAAGAATACAATGAAAATCTATGCTTCAGTCTTCATGAATGGTAAAAAGGCAAACAAAATGCTATGAAACAAATAGAATTAGAACAGATTATATGGAACAAGGGTATGCCCTTATACAGAACATTGTGTTAGATTGTATTTTTAAACCAAGAGTAACCAAAAGAGAGAAACTGATGAAGAGCTATTAAGAGTCTGTTATGCAGAACATAAAGGTTCTGAAACTATCCAGAGAAGATATCAAAAGGAGGCAACATGATAGAGAACTTTTATTTTCAAGTTGGTATGAGAACATTGCATTATAGAGGACAATAAAACTTTGTATAAAGTACCAGGGTGTTTTTAAAGAAGATGTTTTGAAATTTTACTATCTGAAAATTTACAAAGCTATATTTCCTTTCACATAACATTCCCATTAAACTTTTGTCACAATTTTAAAATTGAAAAAGATGTTTGTTCTCATACATTCTTTTTAAAATAAAGAGCAAGTCTAATGGGAACTTAGGAGCATGAAGAGAAACATAAATTCTTTTCATTTTAGCTGGAGGCAATGAAATAAAACAACCCTAGGCAAGACTCCACATTACATAGAGACATTATTTATATATTGCATGTCACACATTCAGTAACAGTAGACTTGTTTTTTTTAATGAGCAGAAGAAAGAAAGATGTATAACATTAACATTTATTTTGATGATACAGTGTATTAGTTTTTCATTCATTGCTTTGTCAAACTGGTTGTGAGGCAAATGAATTCATTTTGGTAAACTGTCCAAATGGTAAACTATCGAAGTGAAGCACACCACTGAAATGTAGGGCCTTGTCACAAGGGACACTTAATGTGTTTAAAATTGAACACTATGTAGTGTTAACATCAGAACATGTTCTAAGAAGTAGGTTTTGTAATAAATATTACCATGCTACATGCATCACTTGTGCTGTACCAGTAGAGGGTTATCAAGCAGGCCTCCCAGGATGTTGTGCTAGAGCAACTTTTTCCATTATTTCCAATAGTGGCCAAAAATATCTGAGCACAGTTGAAAGCAATTGGCTGAAGTGAAGGGAGGATGTGAATTCCACTCCCTTCTTGATTGACTGTTTCAGCTGGTATCAGATCTCCAGGGGCTTCCTAGAGATAAGTAGCAGACCTGAGTCACTCATCCTTTCCCTGACCTCTCTACTCCAAAGGCACTCTGTACTTCAGTGTTATGAGTGGCCCTGGTGCGGCACTACTTTGAGAATTGCTGCCATGGGAATCATGTTGACCTATTTACAGGAGGCATAACACAATGCAGTGTAAGCAGGGGTGCTGCAGGGCCAGTAGTGGATACCGCATCATCACTGCTGGCCACTGCCTTTGAGCTTGGACTGGACTTTTGCACCAAGCTGGTCCCCCTGATCCAGCACCAAGACACCGGGCTTCAGTTTCCTGTGTCCATTAAGAGACATATGGCTCTGGCAACTTGCTACACACTAACAGCCTTCATTCCAGTTTGGTGTGGGGCTCACAACTACAACAAGGGGTGTGCATAAAGTGTGTGATGTCATACCTGAGGAACCTCAGTTCATCCAGCTCAGGGACCCACAGGAAATCACTGCTGGGCTTGCACAGATGGGCTTTCCAAGCTGTGTGGGGGCCATCAATGGGCCCCACATACTCATTCTGTGCCCCCTTTACTGTACCTTGGTTTACATAAATCATAATGGGGTTCTTTTCAGTTATACTCTAGTAAATCATGGATCACAGGTGCTCCACTAACACAAATGTTGGGTAGTAGGGCCAGATACATGACATCTACATTTTCAGGAACTCTGACTACCTGAAGATGATGAAGAAGCAGGGATTTTCCTGGCACTTTCACCATGGATTTATCCATTACTTGGAGAACTGGCTACCCCGTGCTCCCCTGGCTCATGAAATCATTTGTTGGCTGGCTGGACCATACTTCAATTACTAGCTGAGCAGCTGCTGGAGAGTGATAGAGTGCACCTTTGGATGCTTAAGGGGGTGCTGGCAGTCCCTGAGGTGCTGCCTAGAACTCAAGTCGAGGAACATTTTCATCCAGGTTGTATGGTCACCACCTGCATCCTCCACAGTACATGTGAGGCAAGGGGAGAAACCTTTCTGGAAACCATGCCAGGTCCAGATGCACCCATAACAGGGGAAGCCCTTGGCACTTTGCTGCTTTGGCTTGGGTAGTGTACAACCTCAGCAAAACTTCTTGGACAGAACCACCACCAGGATGTTCTGACGCAGGAAGCCTTGGCTGCTTGCTCTGGGGCAATCTTCTACCAGAAGTGAGAGAGTGCAGGGGACTTCTCAACAATTGTGAACACCTCCTTCACTGCACTGTACCTTTTTAATGTGTTTTTTCTAAAACATCCCAGTAAATATCTTTCATGCTAATTGTTGGACTTAATGCTTCTTGTTGTAGGGGGCTGAGGGTGGGAATGGAGTGAGATGATTGAGAAACAAGACCACTGGAAGACTTGTAGGGGAACTAAGGTCCTGCATTGGGAGTTTGTAATAGGTAGGTGGAATTGCTTCCAGTGACATGGCAATATTCACAGATGATACAAAATAATTTCAGCTACTCAAGACTAGAGAAGAGAGTGTAGCACTTTGGAGAGACCTGAGAATGCTGCCCCAATCTCAGCTGGATAGCTGCAAAGAGCTCAATAGCTACATCTCCATGAGCTAGTCTACGCCAACAATACTGGGGAGCTGGG
Organism: Crocodylus porosus; assembly: GCF_001723895.1. Lineage (NCBI taxonomy): Eukaryota > Metazoa > Chordata > Crocodylia > Crocodylidae > Crocodylus > Crocodylus porosus. The sequence goes on along the minus strand of NW_017728931.1, from coordinate 89,839,192 downwards.
TAAGGGTAAATAGCACCAGGGACCTCCCATTTCATAATCAAGTTTAGGTGCCTTTTTGTGGTGCTACCTCCCTGCTTCTGGGATACAGGCACCTGAGTGATGGCATTGAGACCTGAAGCTCAGACCTCCACTACCTGCTTGGTGTCCAGCTGTGCTGGAGGGTGCAAGGATCTGGCTTAACAGTGTGGCTGGCGTATGAGTAGGCATGCACAGATTGTATCTGGCCAGCTTCCCCTTGTTCCCACTGACCATCTGGGAGTGGTTGCTGGCCAGTGAAATGGGGTGGAGGATGGGCAGGAGGAGGATAGTCTTCACGGTTGTCCAAGTGGGCATGAGGGTGGTGCCTCGAGCAGTTCTAGTGCAGTCCCAAACTGCAGTTCCCCAAACTGAGTGCTCCCTACAGTGCAGCTGGAAATGGGGGAGATCCCACATCCACTGCTGCACAAACCAAATTAAAGAGACACCTGGTGTGAACATTGCATTATGGGGGAAGCTCCCCCATCCCCTCTTGTATGTGCTAGGTGCCTATTTAAATGTGTGTATGCAGCTAGGGGTAAGATAAATTCCCCTATCTGTGGTTGTGCATGTATTTTGAAACCCAATCAGACCCAGGGCTGCATCTGGGGATAGAAAAAGGGGCAGCCAGAATCAGAACCCAGAACTGCACCCAGTTCAGTCCCATGAATTGGACAGGGGTAAGCTTTGCACTGCACTCTGGGGCAGCCTTATGTCAAATCCCAAGGCTTAGCTAAGCTTCACGATCCAGTACCAGGAAGCCCCAGTCCCTGTTCAGACCCAGGGTGGTCACCAGCACAATCTTGAGGATTGATAATGGAAGTACCTGTACCAGACTCTGGATATACCCTGTACCCAATCCTGCCCCATGCCCAATCAGATTAGTGTCAGGATCAGGCATGGGGTAGCAGGGAGTGCCACATGTTAAATTTAACACACAATGGGTGAGTCTGTATGAGACATTTACTGTGGAACTACCTAATTAGCTTAACAGTAAAAGTCTTGGTGTCTACACATGTAGCCGCCCCTAATAGGCTGCAGGAAACAAATAAAGTCCACTGCAAGTTAGTACTTGTAAATACAAGTACTATCCTGCAGCTGGGTTCTTTAGTGCACTGCAGCACACATGTAAATGCTGATGGGGCTGGCTTGGGCGCAAGAGTGCTTCAGTGTGGGGGCTGCCTGCTGGCTAGCCCTGCACTGGAGCACCCTTGTGCCCCAGCCAGCCCCCCTGTAGCATGTTGAGCCAGATCAGAGCAGCCCTAGTCTGGCAGGCTAACCCACTGGGCCTCCTGCCAGCTAGGGCTGTTCCAACCCAGCTCAATATGCTGTGGTCCTGCACGTGCATGTAAATGTGGCACCCAGGAGCAACAAACTCTGGCACAACGTGCTTTGAATTAATTGCACGTGTAGACATGCCCAATGTGGATCATCTTTATGGGTGGCTTCTCGATTTATTGCACTTTAAATTGGCCAAATATGTGGCGTGAGGCATGTTATTATTTGGGGCTTGATTAACATGTCAATTGCTCCACAAATCTAATGTGTGACATAGACCTTTGTAATTCAACCAACGTTCTCCTGGTATAATTGTATGTAATATCTATATATAGTTTTCTTTAAAAAACAAAGTTCTTAATATAGATTAGAAGTCATCTTTGTTTGATTTGGCAGACTATTAATACAGTACTAAAGGGATGAAAAATTGGCAGGAGTTATTTCATAAAATTGATCAAAGTTGATACAAAGATCTGAATAATTTACATATTTTTATATAAAACAATGAAGAAGGCAGGGCAGAGTGGCAATTAGTGACTAACCACTTCGATTCTAAGGTACCGTTCTACCTTGCCTTCTACCCAAGTTCACCCTGAAAAAAAATAAAACATAACTTTTTGTATATTTTTTCCTTATCATGTCTTGCAGCCTTTAAGTAAATTTTCCTTCTGAGATGGACAGCAATATCTTCTGGGGTAGAAATGAAACATAAACTCATAAAGTGATTTTGATGCATCTAATTACATGTTTGACTTGATCAGCTATGTTTGACACTTTATGCTTTCATAGACACCATTATAAATGCATTAGTGGGCCAAGTTATTGTACACAGATGAATAGTTTTTCTGTGTTTTAAAAGACAGTTAATTAAAACACGTAGTTCTTTATACTATAAGCTGTATTTAAAAGAACTAACTACAATTCACAACTTTGTCAGCCTAGATTATATACAGCCGTAGACAATGCAGACCTTTTATTAACTTTGATTTAAGGTTGCAAGACTGCAGATCCAAAAAAGACAAACCATGCAAAAATGTAAAAGTACTATATTTGCAAAACTACAAGGTGAATCAATAACTGGCTCAGTAGCTGCAAGTAGGGTGGATAAAAATCAACTATTTTTTTTAATTAAAAAAATTGGATTTTTTTATTTAGTCGTATTGTTGTTGTTGTTAAATTTTTTTTTCAGTAAACCCATATAAAGATAGTTTTAATTTAAGATATGTTAAAGCTTAAATGTACCACCATGGAATAGGGATTATAACTTCTCATTATTGTCACGCTGCTGTCCGATCGCAGCGCAAGGGACTGGAATGGAGGGGTTAGAAGAGCCGATTAGCTCGCTATGGGACGGTTAACGCGAGTCCAGCTCATGTCGCCCGAAGAGACTGGAAGTGAGGTGATAGTCACAGAGACAGAGAGTAGTTGAAGGTAGAGGTTTATTTACTCACAGTGAGCATTGAGGAGAGAAATGAGATGCAGAGAAGTAGACTGCTAATCATGTCGGGCCGGCAATGAAGTGGTGTTTGGCGGTTGCTAATTGCGAACGGGAGGCTAGCGTCCTTTGTGATAATCGAAGTGGGTGATAAATGACCTCGCTTGGGTGTGGCTGTGCGCTCCCTTATATCACTCAGGTGACGCGCTCAATGGTGAGCTGGCTGTTTTCACCTCTCAGGGTTCTGTGTCCCGGCCTTATTTGGTGTTACAGACTAGCTGACCTCACCCATGTTGGTGATGCTCTGATAGTGAAAGTAATGGTATGGCAGCGTTTGTTTTACCCTTTTGTGATGGTTGCGGGGAAGAAGGGTGGGGCTCACCATCTTGGTGCCTCGCGCATCGATGCCACTATTATGGTGTGCGTGTGACAATTATATACTATTTGAGACAATATATTTATGTAACCTTTTTAGAAGTTTTATAAATAGGTCACAAAAGGCCATGGACTATATTAGGGGCCCAATCTTATGGGTATAAATTACTATAGATTAAAGAAAACCACCCTACCCTATGGGGCTCAGTGCTCAGTCTAGAAGACCCCATTCAGCATCTCTGTAATGCTTAGTTTCAGTTCTCAAACTGTGGATTTGTGTCTCCAGAGATCGTGGGCAGACAAGGTTCTTTGGGCAGATGTGATCTCTTTTATTAGACCAGCTAAGTAGTTGGAAAAAATGTTCTTTGCAAGCTTTCAGGCACAAAACACCCTTCTTCAGGCATGGAGAGAGTTTCTTCTCTCCAGAGATAACATCCTTATTAACAGCAGTATATGGAGATGAGAGACAACAGGCCTGATTACCCACCCAGAACCCTACTGTCCTTCTGTAAGTTTGCGTACACACAGTCAAACCTTTACCTTTATCTAAAAGTGCAAACTTTCAGTAAGTTAAATGAATAAAAGATATCAAACAAGAATGCACTTTTTGTAGAAAACAATGCTTAAATTGAGGTTTGATGACCGGTGATTTACATCATGATTTAAATCACAGAATCATAGAATCAATGAGTCGGAAGGGACCTAGACAGACCATCTAGTCCAACCCCCTACCATGGGCAGGAAGGAGCACTGGAGGTGGGAGTGGTCATAAGACCCCAGCCAGATGCCTATCCAGTCTCCTCTTGAAGATTTCCAGGGAAGGTGAGAACACCACCTCTCTGGGAAGCCTATTCCAGGCTCTGGCCACCCTGACAGTGAAGTAGTTCTTCCTAATATCTAACCTAAACCTATCCTCCCTCAGCTTGTGGCCATTGTTTCTAGTGACTCCAAGGGGGGCTCTGGTGAACAGACTTTGCCCGAGTCCCTGCTGGTGGCCCCTGATAAGGTTGTAGGCAGCCACAAGATCCCCCCTCAGTCTCCTCTTGTGGAGACTGAAGAGATTCAGGTCCCTCAGCCTCTTCTCATAGGGCTGGCCACGGAGGCCCCCAACCATACGAGTGGCCCTCCTCTGGACCCTCTCCAGGTTCACCACATCCCTTTTGAAGTGCGGCGCCCAGAACTGGACACAGTACTCCAGCTGTGGCCTGACCAGCACCGCATAGAGGGGGAGCAAGTTCATAATTGAAATTGCTTTGACTTGATTTAAATCAGATCCACCCTGGCTACAAGCAAAGGGTAATTATTAATGGATCCATGTCAGAATGTCAGGAAGTTTTGAGTGGGGTCCCACAGAGGTCTGTCTTGGGCCCAGTGCTGTTCAATGTGTTTATTAATGATTTGGAAGCTGGCATAGGAAGCTTCCTGGGCAAGTTTGCAGATGACATGAAACTAGGAAGGATCATGAGTGTGTTGGAGGATGCAAGCACAATTCAGAAGGATCTCAGTGGATTGGAAAGTTGGGGTTGAGCTAACAGGATGCAGTTCAATGCAAACAAATGAAAGGTGCTACACCTTGGGAGGATTAATCAAAAATTATAAATATAACATGGGGGACACATGGCTGGATGGCAGTTCTTCAGAAAATGACTCGAGAGTTTTGGTAGACCATAGACTCAATATGAGTCTTCAGTGTGATGCACCTACACAAAAGGTGAATGTGGGTTTTGGATGCATTAGTAGAAGCATTAGGTGCATGACCTAATAGTGCAATAGTGCCTCTCTACTCAGCACTGACTAGGCTTCTTCTGGACTGTATGCATTTCCTGGCTCCACATTTTAAAAAGGATGTGGAGAAGTTAGAGAGGGTCCAGAGGTGGGCAACAAAGATGATCAAGGGCATGGAAGGCAAGTCATAGAGGAGAAGCTGAAGGAGCTAGGCATACTTAGCTTGTAGAAAAGGCACTTAAGAAGGGACATGACAATGATCTTCAAATACTTGAAGGGCTACCGTAAAGAAAAGGAAAAGTACCTTTTCTCTCTTGCTGCAGAGAGCAGAATGTGGACAAATGGCTTGAAGTTACAGTGAAGTAAATTTAGATTGCATATCTGGAAACACTTCCTCACTGTTAGAATAGTGAGGCAGTGGAATAGACTGCCTAGGGAAGTTGTAGACTCTCCATCACTGGAGGTGTTCAAGAATAGGTTGAATAGTCACTAGTAGGGGATGATCTAGGCAAGCATAGCTGTGCTTGTTTTCTACCATGGGTATTTCCCATGTTTCTGGGATTTGCTTGGTTGCTCCTTCCATCCCCTTCCCCCTTTTTATTCTGTTGTACTAGATTATTGTTGTATGGGATGGTTTGGATAGGGATGTGCCACAGGCAGGGGGTTGGATTAGATGATCTCTGGAGGTCTCCTCCAGCCCTATTTCTATCTGACTCTATGACACATGTCCAGGAAAAGCACAGGGGAGACGGGGGGGTTTGGGAGGAAACTGTAGCTTGCCCTCTTACCCCTTGTCCCCATGACTCAGCCTGCCCCTTCAGCCTCTGCTTCCCTCCCTCTCACTTCTCCGTACCCCTTTATCTTCTGCTCTGGCCCCAGTCCATCCATCCTTAACTTAGCCTGGCTGGGAGTTGCCATCACATCTCTTTGAGTGAGCTGGGATGCAGTTGAGCAGAACCATTGCTGCTGCTGACTGCCTCAGAGGAGCAGAGCTAGCAGAAGGTAAGGGGGATGTATGGGCAGGAAGTGGGAGGGGCAAACAAAAGAGCCAGGAGCAGAGGGTAGGGGAAGCAAGCTGCAGGGGGGGAATAGGGAGAGTAGGCTGAAGAGGAGGTAGATGGGAGAGGAAGTGAGTGGAGGCAGGCAGCAGGGGGCACATGCAGGGGGGTGCATGGTGGGGGTAGGCAACAGTGGGGGTAGACACGGGAAGAGAACAAGGCAGGGAAGCAAGGAGTAGAGGCCTGGCACCTCACACCCTGCCACTGCTCTCCCTACCACAGAAGTATGGAAGGATGAATTTAAGATGCCTAAGGTTAATTTTCCTTGTAATGAGTCTAATTTTTGGAGGACGGTCATCTTAAATTTGAAGTCATCCTAGATTTCTGTAAATACAATAGCATTTTCCTATTAGGTTCTTTATAGGCCCCAGATCTGTAATTAGAGCTGTGCCAATACATGTGCTGTACAACCACCATTAATTGTAAACAAGATAGGAACAAGGCCTGTCATTTTCAGTGTTAAAGAACCCTGTGTGCTCATTTGGGACTGAGCTCCATTTCCCTAAGAGACAGATTTTTAGTCATTTAAGTCCCATCTTTGGCACTTATGTGCAGTAGCAATTCTATTTTCTGAAATTGTGGATTCATAAAGTGTGCACAGGCAGAGACTGAGCATGCTTGGTTGTCTATGCATTCGCCAGGCACTTATGCTGCTATATACATGCAGCCTGTGGACATATACCCAGTCTGGGGAAGTATGGGGAGCACAGTTCTGTATCCCTAGGGATAACCTCTCCAAGTCAAGTTCCCACCCTCACTATTGCCACCCTCTGCCACCCAGTTAGCATTTCCCGATTGCCCTGCTGTTCCCCTTCCTTCCAGAACTAGACTGGGAGGGGAGCATATAAGCATTCATTTTTGTGAGTTTCTTTAATAAGAGAGATCTTCCAGGCTGGCCACCTGTGTGATCCTTCTCCCAAAAGGGGCATGTTTCCCATTGCAGAAATTGAATAAACCCTTGTACATCTGTAGTTTCTACCAGGAGAAATGTACTCCTGGTAAGTTATCCCAGTAGAAATAAGTAGAAACATATTCTCCCCGTAGAAATGTACTAGAACTACAAGGCCTGTATATGTAGGGTTCTGTGTCCAGGAAACAGAATCTCTCCTGTGTAAAACTGCCAAAAGTGCCCCTTAAAAGACTAAAAAACTAACATTTAGGCAAAAATAAAGAGAAACCCACCCTTGGATACTACCTAAGTGGTAAAAATAAACATGTATAGTTTACAAATGCACTAGGAACAAAGTGATGATAACTTCAGTTCTAAAACTTGATAAAGATTCACAACAGTATAGAAAGTACATTGAATGTTCATTAGACTTCTTAACAGTGTAAATGTATCATTAATCTACTTAGATATATCTAGTTTTGTTCAATGATGATGAGACTGTTGGTCCATAGTAATTGTTATATTTAATCTGGTAAGCAAGAAATTGATTAGCATGGTTTATTTTATTGTCAAGAAATGCCATAAGGGTTTTTGACAGAGTTGACTTGGATTCTGGGTCATACTGTCAAGCTTCCGCTGTGTTGACTTAGGTCCCATGAGCTCTTCCCCGCTCTCAAGCTAGGCTGTCCCCATCTCATTTACCACATCTTGATGAAATCATATTTGAAGGAGAGATTCAGTGATGTAATTTCATGCCCAGGACAGGTAGTACTCGTGGTTCCCATGGAATTGGCCTTGGGGCTCCATCTCCCCTACACCCCATCCACTCACCAACCAGGTATTGAAATATCACCACCAGCTGCTGCTGCCTCTGTCCCCTAAGCCTCTTCATTAGGGTTTGGCCAGTCTTTGTCTTTTCCCTGGATTCTGCCTCTGTCAGGCATCCTGCCCTGTGCCCACTCTCCCAGGTAGCTCTCTCAGTCCAGGTGCCAGCCACGAACCCTGATCCAACATGGGACATGCACAGAAAAGAAAAAATGAACTATGTATCATCATGAATCTCCAGGGATTTCAGCTTAGTTTCTGAGGGTTAATGTAGCCATAGGTCTCCTGCCAGCACCCCAGACTCACTCCACCTCACTGGGCTTCTTCCCACTCAAAAAAACCCCAAACAAACAAAAAAAGAAAGAAAAACTCCTGGGCTCGACCAGTCCTGTGCCTGGTCTCCTTCGTCTTCTCTTAGCTCAGCATTTGCTGGGCCTTTTAAATTATCTACAGCAGCGCTGGAGGCTGATGTCATCAGTCTTACACCACCAAGCTTAATTGACAAAGTCCTCAAGAGGCAGCATGGTGTAAGCACATGCTGCTCCTGCCTCAGCTTCTGTGGTTTCCTTGGTGAGTCCTCCATCTCTCCTGGGGCCCTGGGGCCTTGCCCTAGGGTACAGGACAGCACCCCCAGGGTTCCTGGCTTCTAAGAGCAGCTACAGCTACCACACATACCATTTAGGAAAGTCTGGTTTAGGAATAAAATATATTATATGAATACAAAGATTAGATTTGCATTCAATTTTCATAGTGTAAATCAATGGATATTCAAGTGTAATTCACTTGAAAATGCAGGACTTAAAGTTCTTATCTCTATTTTGATAATAGAAGTATCACAACTTCTATTATATCCAAATAATTTTATTCTAAAGGAAATGCCATAGATCATACTCCATAGATTTAGAGTACCCATTTAGGTCTTTTCTTTGGACTCAGATTTGATATTTTTTTATGCACTACCTAGTATAGTTCCTATAGTTGCATCCACATGTACAGGCACATATGGTTAATGGCATCACAGACCTCATTATGACACCACAAACTGCACACATGAAACATTAAAGCATACCTCACTTCAAATGTAAAGCACAGGGATGAAATTTGCTCCCAGGATTGCCCAGTAGCAAAAAAAGAGCAGTGCAGAGCATGTGAAAATAGCATGTACCAGAACACACAGAGGCTTCGTCCTCCAGGGAGTCACTCCAGCTGCCAGATGGAGCATCTATACCCTTTGTGCCCTTGCTGCTCCAGCACGCTAGGAGGAGCTGGACAGTTTGCCCAAAGTAGGACAATGTGTCCTACAACAAAGTGCATGTGCTGAGGCACACAGTAGCAGCACAAATTTATTCCACTACTGTGTGTGTCACTGCAAACACATGCCCCTGCACATCTAGACGTGATCTATGTGTCTTCTGTCTTGAGTGCAAACTACTTTTAACAATGTCTAGCACTAAAACAGGTCTTACCATACACTAATACACTACCAAAATGTCATAATTTTGATGCATTAACCGACAGCTACTATGTATGAGCACGGATAACACAGTTCTCCATACATGAAGGAAGAGGTTCATCATCCAGCTGAAGGTTTCCCACTTGCACTTCCTGGCAATACTCAAAGGAACGTTTTACATGTTTAGTTTATACCGGTTTGCATTTGGGTAGCCTGTATGAGGCTTCCTTTTATACTTGAGAGTTTTTTGGGGGAAAACAATCATCCTTTTTCACATTTCCCTTCACAAAATCAAAAGTATTTTAGTGAAGCAAGGCCAGTTTATTGAGGAAGAGTTTATGGACCTTTGTGTCTCAATGGCCTGGTCCAAAATACCTGAAATTTCTAGGTCTTGCAAGGCTAAAAATGGGGCCTGTCACCTACTTTGTCTTGTTTGCATTTCATATAGTCTCCTCTTGATTTTCCCTGGTATAGCCTTATACAGAGCATACAAAATCTTATCTTGTCTACTTATCTGTAATTGTATGAATAGTTCAATACTTTTATGGAGTAGAATAAATTTAACATTTAAAAATACATTAGAGCCTGGTTGAAAGGCAATGGCAGTCAATAGCAGATGGTCTTTCCATTGGCTTCAGTGAACCCTAAATCTTCAGTTTTTGCCAATCTGATTTTAGCTTGAACTCAAAAAATTACAATAATCATGTAATTCTTAGAAACAACTTTTCAGGTGCTAAATAATGTTTAAACATTTCAGTTGTATTTGGTATCTGCATGCAGCAATGTATGGCCTGTTAGCAAAAGAGACTGCTTTTATTTCTACATAATTACTAGATCCCTACAACCAGTATCCCCAGATCCCCAAGTATAGCTTTCATAATTGGACAGCAATAGCAACCTATCTTCACCTTTTAAAAGTATATTTCATTCTGGCCTCGTTAGTGAACAGGAGAGAATTCAGAAAGTGTTACTAAAAATATTTTATTCAATGTGCTACTTTATTAAAATGTCTTTAAGTACAGAATATAGGGTATCTCAGCAGTAAAGATACTTTTATCAGAACATTTCTTTCAATAAATATTTCCAAAAACCGAAAAGTTTTAATTGCTGGAATACAAGTTCCATCCTTTAATAGCAGAAAATTCAATCTTCTATTAAGTCACAGCACCAAATTCAGAAGGATTTATGCAGAGCAATGTAGTCCCAACAGAGCTTTCTTTGTCTCATGGCAAATATATCTGTTTGGTAAGATAAGTCATTTTTCTGCTGCTACTTCATAACAGACTTTCTACTGACCAGGGGACTTCTCCCATTTTACCTGTGCTCCAGAGGGGTTTTTAATGTGAAGTATATGTATCAGTGTCCTCCCTGGACATTATAGGTATGCCCTTTTTTTAGTTAGTGCTGTTCCTTCCATACATAGTATTTGTGGCTGATTTGCAATGTAGTAACTTTGTCCTCCTGTGGCATTTTCTGCCTTTCTGGATCCAGTGAAACCCTGACTAAATATATATGACATTAATTGTTATGTGGACAGATCCAATTTGAAGCAATAAACTCTGGAGCCATTTGAGCCACAGTAAGGTACTTCTGGCACAGTGTCTACACGTGCGCCCAGGACAATAGCAATTTGAGCTAGGGCAGGGCAGTTTATGCCAGGGCTACTCCTTCCCTGTTCTGTCCTGGACTCTGGGTGGTGGTTTGGAGGGGCTGGGGCACAAGGATGCTGAAAGTGTGGAGCCATGTGGCTAGGTGGCGGGCAGGAGTCTGGCACCCTGCTGGCTGGGCTGACCAGGCACAATTTACATCCATGGTCAGCATCTACACATGTGTTTAATCACAGTTAATTACTGCTGTCAGGGACAGTACTACAAGGTATTCATTTATTTACTGTGGCCTAATACTATTGCACATGAAAACGGTGACCTTTACTCTGCAGCTAGTCTACTCCTCCGTAAAGCACACATGTAGATGCAGCCATTGTTATGAAGACAGGTAGTAACATAACTAAATAGTAAATACAAATGAATGATAGGCAGTGACACATGATATCTAATAGATAACTGATACACCATCCCTGTTACAGCGCTTCTTGGAATTCACTAAAACAAAATACATTTGAGATTATGAAACTAAGTAAAAGTTTTGATTCTTCATATGCAGAATTTCTTTTGCCCTTCTTCCTGGCTTCAATGTCTGGAGGCCTTAAAGAATCATACCCCAAATCTTTCATATAGATGCTCCAAACTCAGGCTTTATTTAGCCAGCTTTTCAGAATGACATGTTGCATGTGCAAAATAGTATCTCAGATAAAGGCCTTATGCAAAATACACAATCTCAAAGCCCATGTAGGGGTTAAAAATTCAGTGTAGGTCAAAAACAAGTACTTCATCTGCCTAGTTGTTACAGCCATTGTTCACTGCCCTTGTCATGGCTGGTTTCCAAAAATCAATTCCATTCTGTAAACTAAATATAACAATTAAAGTAATTAATTTTTTTTCATTCCTGGTGTTCTGAAGTATTTTTTCTTAATTATATATCTACATAATGATATATTTAAAGCTACAAATTCAAAATTGTTGATGTCCAGTTAGCCCACATTTTAGCAGCTGACTGCACTCCTGACTCATGTTTAAAATATTCATAACTACAATGTATTTATACTTTTTTATTTTAAAAGACATATTAAACAAGCAACTGTAAAAAAACCCAACCAAACCAAAAACAAAACAAAAGCCCAAATAAAACCAAAAATCAAAAGTAACAATAAGTACGACAATCAATTAACACCCATCTACAGAAAAGAGGTTACTAGCACTTAACCCTAAAGTGTTTACCACTCACTTTCCTACCCCCTTTTCCATAGTTCTTTTAGTAAGTCTCTAGGAATCTCTCAGGAGGTTTCACTGTCATCCTCAACTGACAAAGACTCTGACCCTTGGAGGCACCTGAGAGTCCTACTTGTTGATGATCTTGTTCTGTTTCTGTTTCCGGTGCTAAGGTGGACCTGTTGGTTGAGAATACTCCATGTTCACCTGTTATCTTTGGTCTCAAGATTTTTCTAGGAATGCTTATAGATGTCAACTGCACTTCAACATATACCCCTGATCTGTTCAGACCAGGTATAACTGGGTTTACTTGGCACTTGATAGTACCATGCAGATCCCAGATTTCATTTATTTATTTATTTATTTTACAAAAAAGAAGCAAAAATGCAGCACCCAGAGACCTGGAGAATTCCACCCGTGCTCCATCCAGCCTTTTCTTTGAGCTGAATTTAGCCATCTTTAACTACCTTTCTCAACCTTTAACTGTCTTTTCTTTCAAGAGTCCCAAGGAATTGTCCTTTTCTCTTCCTCGTTTTATTTTTTGCAGTTTTCTGTCTGCTTTAGGGAGTGATTTGACAATTGAGTCTACATAAGCTTACACTTCTGTCTCAAAAGTCTTCTCTGGTTTCATAGCCAGAGGTATAGCTCTTGAGAGTTCACAAACTCCATTGCAAAAATGCTGTGCAACAACAGCAAGTACAGTAACAACAAGCAAGTAAAGTAAGGAACACACACAAATAAATAGACACATGGCTCATGAACAACTTAAATCACCCAATATCAACCTTAATTTAAACACCCCCCATTTCTAATGATGAGTTTAACAAAGCTATTAAAGTGATCAAGACTGGGAAGACTGCTGGATCAGATAAGATATTCCCAGAATTTGTTACCAAGCATGGAACTGAAATGAAAAGATGGCTTCAGAAATTAATGTATAAAATGACTAGAAAGTAAAAGACATCCAAAAATCTGAAGGAAAGCTGATGTCATTGCTATCCTGAAACCAAATAAACCACCGGAGGATCCAAAGAGCTACCAACCCATCTTGCTACTCTGTGTTACGTACAAGCTCATGGAGCATGTAATCCTGAATAGAATAGAGAACATCATTGACCCCCCAGCTCCCAAAAAAACAATCTGGCCTTCAGAAAAAGTGGTGTACCATTGACCAAGTTACGTTACTGACGTCTGACATAGAAAACAGATTTGAAATGAGGCAGAAAACAGGTGTAGTCTTTATCAATCTTACAGTTGTCTATGACATTGTATGGCACCAAGTCTTAAATATAAACTGCACTCTATGATATCTGACTGCAAGCTATGCACTTTCATCATGAACATGATTTCTAGTAGATCACTCAAACTCACTACCCACCATAAAACAAAAGCAAAGCAGAAACACTGAAGAATGGAGTTCCCCCAAGGGTCAGTGCTAGCACCAGTATTTTTCAATGTTTATACCTCAGACTTCCTGCGTACAACATTTAAGTGATGCATGTGTAGCCCTTTGGCTGAGCACTGATTGGCAGCAACAAGGGCCACATTCAATTTTGGGGTACAAGATATATTTTACCTTGGCTCAAGCCCCTACCCAGACCACCTGGGTAACACTAAATGAGTTGCTAGGGTGTCCCCCCTTCAAGCAGTGTAAACACAAAAGACAGATTTATTACAGAAAAGAGGAAAACACGAAATGCAATTTAAAACACTACTAACTACAAGACAGTCTGTGCACCAGGGGAAGCTGCTAGAGAGCATAGATCCTTCTGTGGTGCAAGGGGCCCCTTGTTGATCTTTGAGGAATGGTAGTGTGCCAATCTTTACTCCTGTGGGGATGCTGTATATGTGCGTGGGGACTGACTGCAGCTCCAGAGAGCATGCATGCACACCAAAATGTCTGAGCTGGATTATGTGGCCTACTAAAACAAAACTGCAAGAAAAACTCCAAAAGAAGCCAGGTTGAGTAATGGCTACAGTCACCCCAACCACAGCTTGACTAGGGCGCAAAAGGCCATCAAAATAAACAAAAGGGAAAGACCACGCCCACCCTCTCGGCTTGGCCTGGGTAGTTTGGGTCTCAGCTTGACTGGGAGCAGAAAATTGCAAACCAAAACCCTGGCCCAAAACTGGTGGGATTAGAAGCTCCCAGGTTTAAACCCTGTTTAAAATGAGGGGCCTAACTCCTGGCCAGCAAACCCAAGGATTGATCCCTTATTGATCCCCAGTATTGATCCCTTAAAACCTCAAAAGAACACAGGAGAAGAAAAGGAGGAGAGAGGAGTTCCCAGACACTGGGACAATTCTCACTCTCTCCCCTCTACCTGAGCTTCCCTTTTCACTATCTGCAACTCCTTCTCCCTTGGAGGAGACTTTGTTCTTCAGCAGCCCGTAACAGCTTCTCCTCCCGCAAGCCAGCCTAGCTCACTTTATATCTCCATGCATGACATCACCCTAGCCTTGTCCAGTCAGGGAGTGCCACACTCCATTTCCTATCCCAGGCAATTGTCCTGAAAAATCCTCTGCTTCCCCTGGCCAATGAAGCCAGATGGTTTTACATATTTTCCCCAGATGCAGGCACCAGCTTCCCATGGGCTGAGCACATGACCAAAACACAGGGGCCATCTTGCCCACACGAAAAAACACACAAAAAACACAATAAACAACCTAAGTTGGGGTTGGGGGTGGCAGTTACACATGTATGCTAGCTATGTCAGCAGAATAGCCCAAGGCATCGTTATGACAAAATTGAAAAAGCTACTGAGTACTGACATGGAACTCATTGCTGACTATCTCCATAAGTGATGCTTAAAGTTGAGCTTCAATAAATCACTCTTTCACCTGGACAATTGTTGAACCAAGGGCATGCTGAATATCAGAGTAGGCAACCGCATCCTTCCCCCATGAGCTTACCCTAGCCAACCTAGGAGTCTCATTAAACCATTCCCTCACCTATAAACATCATATTCAGAAGGTTAGCATTAATATCTCTGCCTGGGTAGCTTCCTTAAGATATTTAGCCAGCATGAGATGGTATGCCAGCTTCAAAGTGCTCAGAACTGCTTCACTTGCAATGGTATATGCCCCAGCACATTAGTGTGCTCCTGCATGGTCCAGAAGTTGCACACTAAAAGGCGCAACACTGTACTTAATAGTGTGCTGAGACTCATAACAGTCTTATAACTGGCTCTTGCATCAGCTGTTGCTTCAACACAAGCCATACTTTCTCCTGTTCTGCATTCCAGCACCATTCATTTCTATATTTGAGGTGTGTCCTAATTGTTGTTTGGCTTCTTGCTGACAAATCAGATATGAATTTACCCAGAAAATTTACCATTCAAAGAAACCATTTTAATTCTTTCTTTGACTGAGCATGTGGCATCATTTCAGTGACCTTAACTTTTGTCTTGTCAGGTTTCACTCTATCAAATGAAATGATGTCCCTTACAAAAGTCAGTTTCTGACATCCAGCATGCACTTTGCTTTATTCAGTTTCAAATTTGCAGCTCTAGTAACCTCCAGCACTTCACAGAGTTTGCAATTTTATTCTTTTTTTGTGGACCCCCAAATTATAGTTGGAGAATTGACTTAAAAAAAGCCTTCAATCTGGTATCCCATGATCATCTCTTGGTGAAACTGGCCAATTTTGGCCTTGGGTCCACCACAATCTGCTGGCTGGGAAATTGGCTCCACGGTCAGACCCAGAGGGTGGTAATTGATGGAAGTCAATAATCACCGTGGCCTGCGACCAGTGGGGTCCCCCAAAGCTCTGTCCTTGGACCCATATTTTTCAACATCTTCATTAATGATGTGGACATTGGAGTCAGAAGCGGACTGGCCAAGTTCACCGGTGACACCAAACTTTGGGACAAAGCATCAAGACCTGAAGACAGGAGGGTGATCCAGGCTGACTTGGACAGGCTCAGCAAATGGGTGGATGAGAACCTGATGGTGTTTAACACTGAAAAATACAAGGTTCTCCTCCTTGGGAGGAAAAACCTGCAGCATCCTTATAGGCTTGGCAGTGCTACGCTAGCTAGCGCTACAGAAGAAAGAAACTTGGGGGTCATCATAGACCACAAGATGAACATGAGCCCGCAATGCGATGATGTGGCTAGTAAAGTGACCAAAAAGCTGGCTTGCATCCATAGATGCATCTCAAGCAAATCCCGGGATGTCATTCTCCCCTTGTACTCGGCCTTGGTGAGGCCGCAGCTGGAGTACTGCGTCCAGTTTTGGGCTCCAC
>NW_017728931.1:89791405-89822765 GCF_001723895.1 Crocodylus porosus | reverse complement strand
GGAGGTGGTTCAAGCACCTACATTGAACACCTTCAAGAGTAAATTGGATGTTTATCTTGCTGGGATCCTATGTCCCCAGCTGACTTCCTGCCTTCGGGCGGTGGGCTGGACTCTATGATCTTCCAAAGTCCCTTCCAGCCCTAATGTCTATGAATCTATGACTCTATGAACAGTATCATCTATAGAGATTTTCACAGCAGGAGAATGCTCATAAATCATGTGTATGGTTTTATGACATACTTCAGGAGTGGTGGCAATACCGAAAAGTAGGAACAGAAATCTGTACCTTCTAGTGGGATTATTAAATGTACATAATTTAGAGCTTTCCCCAGCAAGCTTCAGCTGCCAAAGAAGACATCCAGTTTTCTAAAAATTGTGCATTTGCAAAATCAGGCTATAATTTCCTCTCTAGTTGGCAATTTAAAATGTTTGCTTTTGATAACCTTTTTGACACGTCTTGGATCCAGAAACATAGGAAACTGGCCATTATTTTTCTCCACTTTAGGCTCAACTGTATGCATTTGGGGCATTTTTACCTGTGCAAGCACCCAGTGCTGCAGCACTTGCAGTTCTATAAGTGGCAAAATGAGCATCCACACTGAGAAAATGGCAGTGGCACATTTTTTAACTAAAACACCTCAGAGGTGCTTTAGTTCAGAAGTGCATTGCCGCCTGTCGCAGTGCACATGGGTGCCCTGCGCCTAAAAGCAGAAATGGCAGGAGAGACCCCTAGTGGTGAGGAGTGGGTGGCTCAACTGCCAGTCACCAGGGCAGCACAGGTGCTGGTTGCCAGGGAAACCAAGGGGGTCAGCTGACAGGAAGGGGCAGGGCTTGGTCCCTTCTTAAGTCCAAGCATAAGGACAGGAGGGAGCAGAGCAGAGCAAGGAAGCCAGATGGCCTGAGCAGTTGCAGCATGATGAGACTGGGTGGAGGAAAACCCCGATAGGGACAGAACATGGATTTTTGACCAGGTGGTTTAGTTTACATTATAGCCCAGGGGCTTTGTGTTTTGTGTTTGGTGTTTACTATATAACTGGAGGACCAAGTGAGGCTATTAGGGGTGGAGGAGGCCTCATAGGGATGCCACGGTAGCATGGGGTTTCCTGGCACCGGAGAGGGCGCAGCATTGTTTGGGGGCACATTGGCCCCAGCCCCGGAGCTAGGGGGCAGCAGGGAGCCCTAGAGCTAGGGGGCAGCAGGGAGCCCCGGAGTGAGAGGGGACAGTGAGAAGCCCCAGAGCCAGAGGCGGCAGTGAGAAGCCCTGGATCGAGAGGGGGCAGTAGGGAGCCCCGGAGCGAGGGAAGATAGAGAGGGGCACCAGAAGTAAAGAAGAGGGCCAAGACGTAGGGCAAACCATGTCAAGTAACATCTGCGAGGCTTGGGCTGCGGTGTAGGGGAGGAAAAGGAGCCGCAGGTAATGCCCCCTGACACCAGGCATATAAAGTGGGCAGCCTCCCGCTAATTACATCACTCAATCAATTAAGATCAAGGTATGGCAGGAGAGTAAGCAGGTGGTTAGCCCAAGACAGGAAGGCAGAGCCACCCACAGAAAGGCTCTAGCGCGCCAGACCTGCTACACTGCCATTTTCTGCATGCTGACATAACTTTAGCTGCTCATACAACTGCACATGGTGCAGTGAAGTGCATGTCAGCTTGCATGCGGAGCAGTCAGTTAATCAAGTCTGCTCTGAAGCGACAGATCTCCAGCACATCATGGGACAAAAAAGTATGTGTATAAATGCCCTTGAGGTTTTTGTGTCTGGGATCTGCAGCACCTGGCAAAATGGTTCCTTTTGTTACAGCTGAAACAAAGTTTTCCAAATGAAGCACAATATTTGGGGCTCTGTTGTTGTCTACCATTTGTTTGTTTGCTCTCTCATGTTTAGGAGTCTCCTTGTCAATGGAAAATTCTACCCTGTGAGGTGGCTTTTTTCTGGCCACATGATTTCAAGCCTGTTACATGGATGGCCCCTTTTGGTGCATTCAGCAATCTGGGCCTCCACAGTTTCTACTGCCCTCCACATTTCGATAGCCTGGTCTAGGGATAAGTCCCCTTAAGGCAAGAGCTTTTCTCATAATTCAATGTCTGCAGTGCCATAAATAATCATATCTCTAATCAGAGATTCTGTCGAGTTCTGAAAAGCACAGTTTTAACTTGGGCTTTTTTGTTCAGTAACATTCTGATCAATACTTTGTTCTGTTGCTTGTTTGCACACAAGAAGAACTTTGTGTTTCAAAGGTTTAATTCCTTTTTGGCATGCATTACTCCTCAAATTTGGACAGTATTATATTTAATTTCATATTTTAACCTTTTTCAAAGCTAAAGGTGGTGTAAACAATCAGGACTTTCCCCACACCACAATCTGCAATATACTTTCCCCAACACTTCTGCCTCTGTGGCTGCTAGGCGTCATTTAAACCTTTGTCTGAATGCCCTCCAGTTCTCTGCTACATTGCCTGACATCAGAAGAGCAGGTAAAGTTTGCAAAGTTTCCCTGATTAATTATCCTTTTACAGAGACCAGAGGTTCCCAACCACTGGGCCACAGCCTGGTACTGGGCCATAAAGGGTTGGCTGCTGAGTCGTGGCACGAGCCCCAGATGTTCACTCGGAACATCTGTCCACCCAGGTGAGTGGCGGGGCAGCCCCAGAAGGAGGGGCAGCTGGTTCTGTGAACCCCATCCTGCTCCCACCACCATGGCGGCACCCAGTGAGGCCCTGCCTGCACAACAGGTACTGAGGCCCACACTGGGCTGGACAGGATGGGGAAATGCCCGGGGCAGAGGGCAGGAAGGCGGTTCTGCTGCTAGCTCCTAGGAAAGGCAGCAGAGCCCCTTTGTCCCAGGCAGCCCTAGCTGGGTCCCCCCAGGCCACTGCCTGCACAGCCCCCTCCCCTGCAGGGTCCCCCAAGTACCTGTAGCTGTAGTACCTCAACCCACACCTGGGTACAAATTTAAATACTTATAAATTTAAATATTTAAATTAAATTGTTTCTATACCCGGTCCACCAAAATTCTTTGAGTGAGTTTGCCAGTCTAAGGTATAAAAAAGGTTGGGAACCCCTGACATAGACCATAATTCTAGATGAAGATCATTTACAGAGGCCTTTGTTCTTCATGTGGCTGTGTTGCTCCACTTGCCCTATGTCCAACTTTTGTTTCAGTTTAGAAGTCAATGTCTTTCATGTCCTTTCTCATTTGCCACTGCTGACACCATGTAATGATCCCTGGGTTCAATAAATACATATTTACATGAGTGATAAGAACTAAACTGCCAGTTTTACTTGTCAATTAGTAAGCAAGGTTCTGCAGACCTTCAGTGTCTCTAACTAATGGAGACCATCTCCCAATTCCCATTTTCTATTGTTTTCTACATCAAAGAGCCATCTATAAGCTGTCTGTCCATACCAAAATGAAACAAAACATCTTGATTAGCATAACCTGGTTTGAGTTAATAGTGCTGCCAGAGGGGGGAAATATTTTTTTTTATTTGTAACATGAGGATTTTGTGATGCCAGTCTTACAAAATGTGTTTACCTGAAAAAGAGAATCCCCACACGTTTATCCTATTGCAGGATCATGGCTTTAAATCAGAGGTTACTGAGAGAAAAGAAACAATCATTTGAATTACACTGTTGTTACACAGCCTATTCCATTAGGTTCTAATCAGATTCTTATGCCACAACTATCAGTATGATAACAGAATACCAAATTGTAAATATGGGTTAATCTATGCTTAGTTATCTGTGCATAAAACCTACATTAAAAGTTACGGATCCTTTCCTATGTTTTTCCTTGCTTGCATTTGTACTTTGTAAAAATCAATAAACCTTTTAAGCTAGACATTCAGTTTCAAAATCTCTTTCATATCTTAGATGTAGTAATGAGAATATTGTGTTTATATTTTTTCTTCATGTAATTGTATGTTGTCTGCCTACTATTGTGACAGTAGAAAAAGCAGTAGCTAAAACAAAAGATAGATTAAAATGTCAATAAATCAGTGTGTTAACAAAAGGTACCCTGTAGGGCTCTTTGTTTCCTAATGCACATTTTGATACTTTATCTTTTCCACAGATCTATGTTCTTTCTTTTTGTTATCAGTAAGCAAAATCATGTTGGCAATTAATGTTCCAAGGGCTTGCAATAAAAAAGTAGTATTTAACTGTGAGAATGTACATACATTAGTTATTTGTCTGAGCTAAAGGTTAGTCTGATTAATATAAATATTACAGAAATAACCTGAAATAGAAAACATGAATAAACAGTGTATAAAACAAAGAAAGTATCAATACAGTGGCAAATAAGTATTGTGCATCTTATTGCCATCTATTTAGCTCCTTTGCCTACTGAAATGGGTGATCTTTCCTTGAGAGAGCCTTTGATTCTAATTTGCTGCTAGTAATTAGAACACTGGTGGAGGTGATACCTTTTATTAAACCAACTAGATAGTTGCAAAAAATGTCTTTCTTTATTTGCAAGTTTTCGGGCATACATGCCTTTCCTCAGGCATAGGAGAGTGCAAACATTGTAACATTTCTCTGAGGTGGAAATGAAAATTCGTATTTCACAGGAGAGCTAAAAAGGTGGTGTAAGCTCTCTTGGCTGGAAAAGTTCATTTTATGCAAAATTGGCTCAGGTAAAAGTTGGAGTAGTCTGTGTACCTCAGAGTTGTCAGATGGCAAGCAGGACATTGTCTTTCTTGTTATGATGTTTCGTATTTCAGAGGAGGATGGGTGATGGAAGGCTCTCCTGGGCAAAGAATTTCTCTTGTGGTGAGGCTGCACAGTGAGCATAGAAATTTGGCTCAAGGGTGTCAGCTTTCAGGTCGCAAGGTGTTGAATTTTGTTCTTTCTTGTAAAATTATGAAGTTTTCATTTCAAAATGGCTAATTTTGATATCTTTCATGTTTCAGAGATGCAGGTTGTAGCCATGTTGTCTTCAGGCAAAAGTAATCAGAACTCTTGGGGAAGTGACATCTTTTATTAGACCAACTAGATAGTTGAAAAAAAATTTTTATATGCAAGTGTTCAGGCACATGTGCCCTTCCTTATGCATAGGAGACTGCAAAGATTGTAAAATTTCTTCCAGGTGGAAATGAAAATTCATATTTCACAGGAGAGCTGATCATAATTTGCTGCTAGTCACTTTCCATGGAGTACTTGAGGGCTTCGTCCTGTCTTTAATGAAGCTCATGGGAAAATCCCCATGGATTTCAACCAGAAAAGGAGAAGGCTTTTGTATGAGAGGTCTGAAGCAGGAAGGAAGAAACCAAGAAAAGCTATCTGAGGGAAAAAATTCTATTTGAGAAAGTCTAATATTTTCAGAACCGTTGTTTCTCATATTCCAGCTAACCCACTAGTTCCTCTGCAAACTAACTCAAATTTAATTTCATCAAAGAAGAAATATCCTCTGATCAGGAAGGGAGGAGACAAAGGCCAAGAAATTGTCAGAAGACTGTATTAAAATGGAGTTGGCATACATTTAAATTCCATTAGTTCGATAGCAGCTCTAGCCTATTCAGAGGCATGCTGGAAATAAAAAGAAGAAAATGTTGCTTTTGTTAAAGATATTGCATAGAACATTTTCCTGCTGCTGAGTAAACTTTCTGTTTGGATCAGTCTAAATCAGTTTTAAAAGAGCTTACAGGAATGCTCAGATCCATAGGAGGTATACGGTATTTTTACATTTATTTCTTGTGACACTTTGCTTGCTTTTTTATTTAGCTGGATACAGTGAATTTAATGGGGGGGTTTAAATTTTTATAAGGATTTCTCAAGGGTTTATATATAATTAATTTATATTTTTATTACGCAGGTACCCTGAGTTTTTGATGGACACTTTTGTAAAAAACAAACAAACCTGAAAGCAATAATAAACAATTTTTAAAATATTTTTTATTAAATGGGAAGTGTAGAAATACATTTGTTACCTGGACTATCCATCTAGAAAATATTTTAAAGTGTGTTTTTTTAAAAAAGTGCTCATTAGAACTGTGTTAGGCATCATATAAACACGGAACAAAAGAACAGGTTCTTCTTCAAGAATTACTTGGTTCCTTCCATGTAGAAAAGCTTGTTCCCCACTCACTTAGGGAAAATCCTGTGCATGTGAATCTGTGGGCCCTGCAGCAAACTCACTTCTGGTCATAATCAGACTTTGGCAGATAAAGGCCCTCAGTGAGGGTTCTTGCTCATCAGAGGTATAAAACATTTGGACCCTGCAGGAGAGTAGGGGGTAAGGGAGTGCCAGAGTGGTACAGGTTCTGAGAGACAAGCATACGTAACAAGTGCACGTGGCCCCCCCGATGGGGACAGTGGCCCCCCAGATGGCTGACACCGATGCTGTCAGCAGGGCTGGTGCCCCCCCTGACAGGGCCACTTCCTTTTGGTAGCTTCTGCGGGTGCTTCCCCAGATTCAGGAGGCACCAGTCTCTCCTGGAAAAAAGTGTGGGCAGAAGGAGTCTTATCTGTACTGGGACTCAAATAGCCCTTGGTTGCTGTAGCTGCTGCCACCACCACCACTGCAGTATGTTCTGCTCCAGCCGTTGCTCTTACAGCAGCAGCAAGATATCTGTGCACCTGGTGGCTGCTGCAAAAGCAGTGTCATAGGCTGTTTACTTCCTGCGTGTGAGCTCTGTAGGAGTGTGTGTGTGTGGGGGGGAGTGATTCTGGCACCCCTCCTAAGCTGACACCAGGAGTTCGTGACTTGTTTGCCTACCCCTAGTTACACTACTGTTGCTCACAGTCTCTTTGTGATCAAACAAGGAAGCTTAACACTCAACTCCAACACTCAACTTATCTCAAAATCTCCATATCATATTGGGAGAAACGCCATTTCTAAAACAAGACAAGACTCAATCTATTTATGGTCCTGTTGTCTCAAAATTACTATTGTTAAGGATACCCAGAAAAAAATGGCAAACCAATGTATACTATTAAGCAGTGTAGTAAGGTACTGTCTGGAAGAAATACCAAAGATTGCCAAAAGTATGCTTAACTTGCTCCATTACACAGATGAAGCTACAGTCTTATAGTAAAGTGTAAATACGGGAAAAAAATAGTGTTCTTGGTTACTACTACTACAAGCTACCTGGCAGTGCAGTGAGAACACTTCCCATGCAGGTTAACCGCTCAAGCTCGGAGGAGCTCCTCACATCAGGCTGGGGTGAGGCACAGGCAGGGGAAATGATAGCTAGCCCACTGTGTATGCCATGGTTTTATTTTGTAGTTTGGACTGTCTTTTGCTGTTTGCACCACTTCGTCATTTGCACTATAGTTCTCAGTTTGCACATGTGCAGGTTTGTTTGTTTATTGGAAACAAATAAAATTTGCACTTTTTGTACATGTCTGCTCTAAGTTCCTTATGCCCTTCCTGCCCACATGCCCTCTCCAGCTCAAGGCCCCAAATGTGCCTCACGGTTGTGCCACACATTCCCTTTCAGCCTGCATGTGTCGTTCTCCCAGCCCCATCCCTCCTCCCCCATTTCTCTACCCTGGCAGATCAAAACCTTCACTCCCACCTATGGAAGCTTCACTGCCAGTCTGGCTTCTTTCCCAACAGACACATCCTACACATGCACCATCTCTCCCTCTCCCCCCACACTGTGCTAGTAACTATGGTGAGGGACAGTTGCTATGCGGGCATTAACTGCAAGCACAATTCCAGCAATTCACAAGTCTTTCACAATGTATCTGAAGAGACAGCCCTCTGCCAAGCTCAGGATAGTAAGGCACAGTGAGCACACTGGCCACTGCCAGTCAGTCCCCATGTGCCCCACCTGTGTCAGGGCAGACCAGCCCTCAAAGCCTCATTACCCCTCCCGGGGATCCCAGGAAATCCATTTCCCTTCCCCCCCGAAAATCAGCTGAATTACTGAAATGAAAGTCATTTATCGAGAGCAAAAATTTAAGCATGCCTATACACGTGCAGCAAGGCTTCTCCAATGTGTTGAAGCAGACTCAATTAACTGAGTCTGCTGGAGAATGGTAATTATCACACTCCAGCAGACTCCAGCATCTCCAGCTGAAAAATGGCTGCAGGGGTGCTTTAACTAAAGCTTGTTTGATGAGCTTTAGGAAAAGTGCCCTCACCGCCATTTTTCAGTGTGGGGGCACTGATACATGAGACACGCCGGGCCCCTTAATTAGAATGGCTCTCAGAGCACGTGTATAAATGCCCTTAGTGCTCAGTGTAGTTGGCCTTCCTGTCCCTCCCACAAAGCAGTATATTCCTGCAGAAAGTGGTTGACCAGGGCCTCCCTGATAAGAGTGGTCTCATGGTAGGCCTGCCTGCAAGATTCATCTGGGCATCCCCTTCACTGAGGCCACCATGTGCACTTTGTTCAGGATGCTGCCTGGAGGCACCAGCACCCAGCACCCTGGTGTCTGGAAAGATTTCCCCCTCTAACTCACACACATTATGCAGGATGCAAGCTGCCACCGTGAAGGTTGGAACATCTTGCCGTTGGATCTCAAGGTGGACCCCCCAGAGTCCTCCAGCATGCCTTCAATCCCCCAAAGGCACACATGGCCACCATCTGGGAGCTGCTCAGTTGGTATTTAAAGTCCAGTCTGTCAGTGTATAGTTCCATGAGTAGGGATCTACCAAATTTACAACTGCACATTTTTCACAGAAACTGTGTACTTGGGCAGGTTCTGCAAAAAAAAGGCTCCCTGTAAAAAAAAAATAAAACAAGCTACAGGCAGAGAAAAGAGCAGGAAGCCCTGCAGTCCTGAAGCAAAGAGGGAGAGAGTGGGAGAAGAAGGAGCAAATCAGAGGCTGAGACCATGACATAGGTGCAACCCAGGAGCCAAGCCAGGGCCAGTTAGGGAAGTGGGAAGGTTTTGGTGGAAAGCTTTTAAAGTACCACAGGCATGCTGCTACAGCATGTTGCATCCTGAGGAAGACTTTTCAGCATGCCCACTGACAAGAAATCCTCCAAGACAGCCAAATACATCAGCGCTGGATCATGTAAGACAGTATTCTACAGGGACCTTGTACACAGATGGAGGCAAACTGCTCTGTACCACCTGCAATGTAACTTTGGATGTGCTGAGGAAAACCAAATAGATCAACACTTAAGAGTCCTAGGCACACATGAAGTGAAAGGCTGTTGCAGAGGCTGAAGGTCAGAGCAAGAAGCAAGTGACTGTGTCCTTGTCTTTAAAGGACCACAGAAAGCAGCTCAGTAAGGTGAGAGGTGCCATTTTCCCTCATGGAGGCTTTTGCATGAGCAAAAATCCCACTGGAGAAACTTGATCACCTGAAGTTAAAGGACTACCTGAACCAAAACATGCCAAATGCTGGCAGTTTTCCATGTGCCAACAAGCTTCGTCAAAACTCTCTCTCTGCAGTGATTGCTTTGCATGTACACTCCACAAAGGTTGCATTAGCAGAGTATAAATCCTTCTACATTGTGGCTGATGAAGACACCAACCCTCAACATACCTACATGCTGCACATTTTATTTGTACCAGGGAGCTGGACAGACCAGGACTGCCTGTTTCAAACAGAACCAATCTACCTCATGTCTGTCAAGTTTTCTACTGTCTCAAGCTATTGTAAAGGTAATTGTCATCTATGGCATAAAATTTAAATGATCCCAGCATTCCTGTCTGACAATGCCATGTACATGTACAAGGCTTTCTCTAATATGCTCCAAGGCATGCTGCCCAACACAGTTCATGTCACCTGCAATGCATATATTCTGTCTTTAAGTGCCATCTGGTGCACGCAGTTCTCCAAGGCAGATAGCCTGGTGTCTTCCTTCATGAAATCCTTCAAGCACTGTCTAGGCCATAAGATCTGGTACAGGGAGTCCACAGCCAATCAAGCGGGAATTCACATGGCACTGTTATGCTGCCACTAGAGCCTGTGCTCACAAGGTGGAATTAGTGATTCAACACGGTCTGTTACTATGCCAGGCATATGCAGTACTACCAGCAGTTTGTGAGTGAGGAGCTGGAAATCACACCCAGCAAACAGTGCATGCTTAAGCTTCACAATCTGTTATGGCAAGGTGACATTCAAAGTCAAGTGACATTTGTGGCTGACAGTGGCATCTGGTTCGTGGGTTTCCTAACATGGTTTGAAGGCCACCACAAACACAACAAGCTGATAGATTTGATAAGGGTTCAAGACACAGGATAGATTTGATAAGGGTTGAAGACACATCTTTGTAAAAACTGCCAAGCCATCCTTGTGGAAACCAGCAGAAAAGGGACCTTGTAGCAGGGCAGTAGGGTGCCTGCTACTGAATAGTAATAAATGGGCTCAGCTGCCACTCACCAGGGCAGCAGGTAGGAGTTGCTATGGCAACAGAGTGGGTCAGCTGACCGCTGAGGGGCAGGGCCTGGCCTTTATAAGCAGAGCAGGCTGAGGCCAGAGTTCAGTTCCCCTGCTGGCAGTCTGAGAGAAGGAGGGAGCTCTGTGTGAGCAAGCTGAGTAGAACATTAGAGAAGCCTGGTGGCTGGAGAGCAGCTGCTTGGCAGTACTGGGTGGAGGAGACCCTGATAAGGAGATACGTGAGAGTGTGAGCCAGGTTTTGCCTGGAACTGATGTTGGAACCCCACAGGGAGGGGGTTTTCCGTGGTGTGTGGAAGTTGTGTTGGAATCCTGGGTGGGAGACTTCTGTTGTGCTTGGGAGTTATGTTGTAACCCAGGAAGGGGAGATTTTGGGTTCAGTTATTGTTAAGACTGGAGGACCAGGTGAGGCTGTAGGGGTGGAGGAGGCCTCAAGGGAGCTCCCTGGTAGAAGGGGAGTTCCTGGCACCACGGAGGGTGCTGCGTTGTGGGGGTGTCCCGACCCCAGCCCAGTGTGGGCAACTTCAGGAAGAGCTCAGTATAGGCTGCCTGAGCCCCAATTCGGGGAAGTGTGAGAGGCGCGAGCAAGGCCCCAGTGTGGGTGGGGAAGCGTGAGAGGTGCGAGGGGGAGCAGGGCCCCGGGAGGGGGGGCAAGCACATTGAGTGGAGCAGGCGCGAGAGGTGCGAGCAAGGCCCCGGTGCGGGCGGGGGGCACGAGAGGCACAAGGCACAGACCTCAGTGGGGCACTGTCTGTGCAGGAGAAGCCCTGGGAGGGGGCGAGCCTAGTGAGAAGCCTGGTTGGGGAGAGAGCGCAAGGCCCCAGGCGAGGGTGCGGATATTGGAGCAGGCCCCGGGAGGGGGCGCGCATATAGAGTAGCCCTGGGAGAGGGGGAGTATAGGCCGTCAAGTAGAGTCCCGGCATCGTAAGGCGGGCGCCGTGCCGCAGTGGGGAGGAAGGCAGCCTCCCATTAATAATATAAGATCAAAGACGTGGCCGGCGAGGTAGAGGGTGCCTTCAAGACCCGAGTTGGCACGGGTGGGTAGGGCCCCAGGGGAGGTCACGGCACCCCCTGGAGGCCTGCTCTGCCACAGACCTGTTTCAGCAATAGCTGTGAAGATGAACTAGTACTACAGGTATAACCCATCACTGTCATCATGGTTCAGACAACTGGCTGCCTCCTTGCTTAGTGCTATTCACATTTTGGACCCCAGCCAGGTGCCTGTTCTAAGTTATGACCCTCAGCTATTGCAGACAATCCTGGGATGGGGGAAAGAGCTTGAAAACAAACACGCTGCTTACATGAACTTTGTCAAAGAGTGCTGAATGCCTGTGCCTGTGTTCTGGGACTCTGCCTGTGACCAGTTTCCACATGTTTATGTCCTGGCAAGATGGTACCTCACCACTCCAATTAACTTAGTGGACAAATGTTCACCCCACAGAGACAGAGAAGGCATCCAGCAACTGCAACTGGATGCAGCATGTTTGCATTTAATAGCTAGCATGAATTGCCTGTCTGAAGGTTAGCATTTAGTTTCAGTAAACTCCTTTTTATAATGTCCTTTAATAAAGTATATATAGTTGGTATTGGTTACAATTCATGTTGTGTATAGCTTTATTTTAATAAAATATTTCAGTTTAAAGTTGAATTAAGTGCTTAGTTTGCTTAATAATTCATCAATTAATAGCTTCCATGGGCTTAATTTCATGATCAAAACCATTATGGGAAACACTGTTAAGCAACTGATCTGTGGTTTTAGGCCATCTGGCAATCTCTGAGAGAGGTTGGGACTGCTGGGACCCCTTGGCCAATCAGAGGGGGGAAAGTGGGGGAGCTGTTCTCAGCCTGCAAAAATGGCAGCCGGCCCCAGGCTCTGCCCATGAAATCAGCCAGCCACCTTTTTGAGTTCAGTAGACCCCCATTCATGAGCCCTGGAAGAAGCATGTAGGCTGGATCCCCAAACTCCAGAATCCAGTGGAGGGGAGATCAGTGTCCAACCCCAGACAAGACTTGGCCAGGCTCTAGCAAAGCCCTATACTCTGAGCCAGCAGGCAACCTGGTCAATTTCAATGATCTACAATCATCTGTGGTTAACAGATTTTCCCACAGCCGTTCCCAGTAGCATGGAGGCTGGCAGATTGCAGGTCAAAGGCCAGTCTGGTGGGGGGGGGACCAAGGGAGAATTAGGTGAGGAAACAAGACTGGGGTCCAAATTGGGCTGTCCCACCTGAAGCTACTCAGTGAAGTGCCCTGGGGATTGCAGCCACAGTTTTTCTATTTCCCCCCACCCCCAGGTACTGGTCCAGGAATGGCCAGTGGGGACACCTTTCCCCACCAGCACTGAGCCCATCTGGGCAAGCAATCACTGGCACCCTACCCCCACCTCCCATGCCAAGCCATGTGGAGCAGGGTAGAGTGTGGCTGGCTCCAGAGAGCCCCCAGACCTGGCTGAGTTCCCGCAAGACTCGTGCTCTAGGCAGGGGAGAACAAGGTTAGGGACCAGATCGGGTCCTCATGAGCTGTGGCTTCCTTTCCAGGGCAGGAGCAAGGGTAGGTACAAGGGTAGTAGCTCCCCAAAAAGTGCCTTCCTTCACTACTACCACCTCCTGGTATACTCTGTAAGCATGACAACCCACCAATAGCAATGCCCAATTCATGAAACATGTCTCACAGAGAGACAGCCCTAGTCCCAGAAGCAAAATAATAAATACTACTGTTTTCAAATGCTCTGCTGGCACAGCATTCCACCCTGACTAATTACACTTGATATGGCTATGTTGCTTTTGATTCAATCTGAGCTAACTAGGATGTCTTCAAATAGTATTACACTGAAATGTGCATACCCTACGTCAGACCATAATCCACCTAAAAACTCAGTGGATGTAAAACTTATTAAGAGGTACTTTTCCCCCTCTCTTTCTGCAGTAGTCCAGAGAAGTCTTCCAAGTCCAGCTCCCATTTGCAGTTGCTTTGTCCAGTTTGAATTCAGCACAGAAGATAGGTGTTCTAAACACAAAGTATCATTAAGTAGGAGTCTACGAAACTCAAGGAGGCAGCCAGCCAATTTTGCAGGCAGATAATAGGGCCAGCTGCCATTTTCAAGGGCTTATCATGGGGGGGCCAGGACTCCCCGATGCCTCTGATTAGCTGAGGGGCCCTGGTAGCCCCATCCTCTGCCACTGATTGGTAGAGAAGACTGTCCATTATATGACCCTGCTCCTCATCGCTGATTGATGGAGAGGGGTGGGGCTGCACAACAGGCAGCCCTCTCAGCCAGTTAGTGCTGAGGGGTGGGAGCAGCAGTCATCTTGCCTGCAAACCTTCATGGCAGCAACCTCCCTCTGCCCTTCCCCCAGGTGGGCTGCATGGCCAGGAAGGCTGCTGGCTTCCAGTGGGGAGCCAGCATTTTATTTTTAGTAAGTTCTTCCCCCCCTCTGTCCCTTTGCTTTCATGGAGATTGCCCAATTTTGCAATTTCCATGAAATCTACACAATCAAGATTTGGGTAGGTCCCTAATCATAAGAGTTCCAAAAAATGTGTAAAAGTTAATATCACTACAAACAGCAGTAGCCAAACTCACTAGTGCTGGCAATGATAGGACATCTCCCCACACCAGTTTGGGTCCCTTTTGTCCCAAAAGGCATGTGTGAGGGGTAAGAGGTAGTTTGAGGTTATGACTGTGGCTGTATGAGTATGTCTATAGATATCTGAGCTAGTATTAAGCAGCAGAAAAGTAAAATAACCCGTGCGGAGCCTGAATATTATCACCATCAAAAATAATATTGCAAATAAAAGAAGTAGGGCATGTTGGTTGATTTATGTTCCTTCAACTGCTTTGTTCTCCAAAGCCAGAGTGTAGAACATGCCATAGATTACCAGAATATGTTTACATTTTATGTTTAATTTTTCAGCATCAGAGCTGTATGTTTAAAAATAAAATCACTAATACCCTTTGAATTGGCAGGCATCATTATGAACAATTTAAAAGGTAGCTCTGCTCTGAAAAGTGCTTTTACAAAATGGTACCTTTTTACTCTTACTTTTTTATGTATATTCTGAATCATACCAATTTACTTTACTGAAAGAAGTACCATTTTGCTACTTTTTACTACAGAGCCAGCACAGTTGTGGGGGACAGAATAAGCTGAGTTGTTCTGTTATACATATTATCAAAATGACTGTCAATCTGCTTTCAGTTGCAGAGCAAAATTCTGCCTTTGGTTTCACCTGGGTGATTCTATTTGGACAACGAGTCTGGACAGATACGATAGCAGACAGAATCTGGTCTTCAGATTCTGTATATATTGTCATGATAAACATAGCTGGCATTTCAGATGATAGCTTCAGTTTTCAGAGTTGGAAGTTAAGGGAAAGCAATATTTTTTAAATTGATAAATTTGATATGGAAAACGTTGAAAAACACTGAATATAGAATGCACAATCTCATTTCTATTGAGTTATTTTTCAGAGTAAAACCTCACTCTTCTAGGGTGGCCACATTTTATGTCTAAACTGATTTGCAATAGCCTTCACTATACAAATGTTGCTATATACTTTATGAATAAAGTATTATAAGAGGGATTTTTTTGCCCTAGGGAATCTCCAGATGCCTGATGTATATTCATCTATGTTGCATGAACATGACTTCATCTTAAGGAATTGTATCAGTGTAGCCCTTTTCATTTTAATTGTGCTATTATTAATTCTATTTAAATTAGTCTAGTGAGCTGAGAATTAAAAATGCCCATGGTTTCCAAGATAACCATATAGTAAGATAATATAACACTTTCAGGATCAGTTTGTCAAGCTGAGTCACTACAGAAGTTGGCATTAGCTTTGGTATACTCATGCACTTGTGTACAAAAAGGAAAGTTTTAATTTTGTAATAGAATATTTTACGTTTCACAACATTATCTCTGTTTGAGCAAGACCTTAAAAACCATTTAGCTTTCCCCTCCTGAGTATAACCAAATTGATAACATTATCTGGGGGGGGGGGGGGGGTTAGTTTTATTTTTATTCAATGTAAAAAATGTATACTTTCTCCCAAAGCAAATTAATTTACAGGACCCAAGCACAGATGAAAGCATCTGGCATGCAATTTGAATATTTCAGAGGAAGCTTATTCTGTGTTTCAAAAGGCAGTTTGTTATACTTAAAGATCTGTTTCAACTTTTGTTTGTCAGAAGTTTCCAACCCATCAAGTCAGGTTTCTAGCAGCTATTTTTGAAAGACTTCTTCGGAGGAGAATTCTAGTGTCTTCAGTTAGAAGTGACACTTCCGTGTTATGCCATGAGATTTTTCAACGACTACAATATATTTTGGCTGTTTTCTGAAAACATATGCTTTCTTTTAATTTATACACAACCTCAATTAGTGTTCAGGTCAGTAAGTGGGAAGACATTTATGGAATCAATCATTTTGGGTTAAGGAGTACACATTCTGCAAGCTTACTAATGGAATGGAAATAATGCCTGGAACGTCTCCAAAACAGTCACAGTCTCAATGGAGCAATTAAATATGTATGAAGAATGTTTGCAGTGAAGTTCAAACACATCAGCCTAAGGCTTATATTTTTGGTTTAATTTATTCACAGCCTTTCTCTGTGCTGCTGCTTGATGGTCCAAAAACATTTCTGAACACCATGCCTACTGCATTGTGGATGTAGCCATTGACTGACAGTTGCTATTTTTAATCACCATTTCAGGAACCAGTGGGAAAGTACATTGTTAGTATTCAGGTTAACATGGTTTTATTCATTAACATATTCGGCATCATTCAGGCTCTGTGAAGTAATCTTCGGTATTAAGTTATACCATTTATCTGAGACTATGGGTGTTTAACTAAACTTAGTATTCTAGTTGCTCTAGCATTATCCTGTATAGTATACCTTGAATCTGTATCTTCAGATCATTACTTTTATCATTCACAAAAGAGATGTTTGTACTATAGCTAGAGGCTGATCTTTATACTATCAGTGAATAATTGAGATCTTTACAATGCTAGTAATAAGATTTCCTTGTTCTCACAGTTCTTTGCAAAGTGTATAAAAGAATATCTGTTATTCTGAGGGTCAGTAATTCTTTGCTCTCTACCATGTCAAACAGCAAAGAAATCCAGCACACTATAAAGACATTTTTGTTCAGAACCAGAGATTCCTTTGACTTGCCCTTAAGTCTATGGCATGCCATTGATCGGATAGCACCCACATTTCATTTGGTCTGTTTGTTTTCAATGCATGAGCCAGAAGTAAACACATTTTAAATTAGATTTAGTGCTATTGGCAAGGCATCTCAGCAAAACAATATTTAAAGAGGATTACTGATAATGTTATTAGTGGTGGGAGGTATTTGGATATTCCCCATATCAAACCAATACCATCTTAATGTGTAATTTAAGCAATAATATTAGTATAATGAGGGTTTGTGCTTCAGTAATGATATACAATATTATCAAATAGCAGCATGGTGAAGCAAAGGTATTTGTGAAAAGTAAACACTGAGACAGAGACAGAAACATTTTATTTAACTATTTGTTGGGCTGTTACTGACAGAAAATCTGCATTCAAGTGACACTAATTATTTCACTAAATGTAATAGAACTTTGAGGCTTCTCAAACTCCTAGTAGATTCTCTCCTGAAATGGAGTCTATCACGATAAGTCCCCTCTCAGGCCCTCTTATTTAGTCTAGAGAAGACTGAGAGGGGGAATTCACAAATATGTGAAAGGGGGTTCAAAGGAGGATGGAGCTAGACTGTTCTCAATGGTGGTGGATGACAGAACAGGGAGCAATGGTCTCAAGTTGCAGCAAGGGAAGTTTAGGTTAGATAGCAGGAAGAATTTTCTCACCGTAAAACAGTAAAACACTAGAACAGATTACCCAGTGAGGTGGCAGAAGCTCCATCATTGGAGTTTTTCTAGATCTGACTAGACAAAGCTTTGGCTGGGATGATGTAGCTGGGAATGGTCCTGCTTTGAGTAGGGGGTTGGACTAGATGAGCTCCTGAGGTCCCTTCCAACCCTAACTTTCTATGATTCTATGACTCTTAATAACACTTTCACCAAGTATCTGTGGTATTTATATAGTTCCAGTATTGTAGCACCCAATACTACTCAGTGGGCGTGTCTACACAAGATGCTTAACTGTGCAGTAGCCTAGTTTACTGCACAGTAAGCTCATGCATCTACACATGCACATGCTTACTGCACGGTAAAAATGGGTAATTGTGAATTTATTGTTATTTTGTTGGTGGTGGGTGGAATGGGCAGTGAAAGGGCTGGTTTGCTGGGAAGGGAGCCGGGAGGGTGTCTGTTTGATATGAGGGAAATAAAAATTGTTTTTCTTGTGAGACATATCTGCAATGAGCATGATGCTGGGGGTGGGCAGCGGAGGGCCATGGGTGGGCAGAGGTAGGGCCGTGGGCAGTGGTGCAGGTGGGCTACAGAAGGGAGTGCAGGAGGAGGTGGTCAACCAGGGCCTCTTATACGTGGTGCCCTGGCTCCAGCTGGCAGGTGTGCAGCTTGCCTGGGGCCTCAGCAAGGGGGGGCCCACAGCTATTGTTGCCACCATAGGTGGTGCTCCCACTGCTAAGTAACCTGTACCCACTGTGCTTCCTCCACCCAAGCCTCGTGAAAGAGCTGTGCCTGCTGTGCTTCCTCCACCTCCAGGCCCTACAGATGTTATGCAGCATGCAGGCTGGGACAATGACCTGGGGAAGGTTGTCCTCAGTGAACTTGAAGTGGGTGGTGAGGGTGCACCAACATCACTTCAGAGAGTTGAAGGCACACTCCACCAGGGCACAGGTTCAACCCAGGCAGTGGTTAAAATGGGCCTGGCAAGGGTCCAGCTGGCTGGTGTAGGGCCTTCATGAGCCAGTGCACGAGTGGATAGGTGGAGTCCCCAGTGAGGAGGGACAGGACCACTATGGGGCCCTGCTGCAGATCCAGCACACCCGGCACAAAGTGTTCACTCTCCACCAGACCCAGCAGGGCAGAATTTTGGAACACGCAGCTATCATGGGCACTGCCCACCTAGCTAGCACTCACATTCATGAAGGCACCTCAGTGGTCCGTGACGGATGAATGCCCCTCTGGCTGTAGTAGGGCGAGTCTCCATGGGGCAGGCAGGTGATGAGCATGTAGGTCCCATCCAGGGGCCCAATGCTCTGGGAGTACCCCAAGGCATGGAAACCCACCACCATGGCCAGAGTGTTGTGCATGCAGAGCACTATGTGCCCCAGCACATCCTGGAGGGCACCGCACACCTCTAGGATGGCCTCCCAGTGGTGGCCTTGCCCACCTCAAAGAGATGGCCCATTTACTGAAGGCATGGCCATCTTGAGCAGGGCAAGGGCCAGCCAGGTGTCTGCAGGGAGAGGTGGCCACATGGCAGTGTCCTGCTGCTCTAGATGTAGCCAGAGCTGCTCTAGGAGGTCCCAGAAGATGGCCTGGGTCATCCAGAATGCCTTCAGCCACTGCTTATCATCCCAGGTGTGGTGGATGACCTGCAGCCCCCAGTCCTGCCTGGCCTGGTAGGCCCAGAGATGGTGGGGCTGGAGGCTCAGGAGGGTGACGGTGGCCCTGGTGGTGGCATCCCTGCCAAAGTCCAGCCAGCCAGATGAGATCCAGGCAGCAATTGCACAGCAGTGGCAGCCCAGGGCTGGTGAGGTGGAGCTGGGCAGGCAATCACTATTTGGGGGGAGCTGGGAGGGGTCAGATGGCCATGTTCCAGCTGGCGGTCAACACAGGGGGCCAGCACGGTGGCCAGCAAGGGCCCAGAGTGCTAGTTATTGCTTTCAGGGGCAGGGGCAGGGGCTGGTGCAGGGAGGCAGAGTTGGCAATAAGAGAGTTGCTGCTGTGTGCTGCTCCTGTGCTGTGTACACTGCTCCTGACCAGGGAAGTGGCTGGCCAGGGAGCAGAGAGTGGTGCTGGCTTTTCAAAAGGGCTACTGGCTGCTACAGCCAGTGCCTGGAGCTCCCCCTGGTGGTGGCAGGATCCCATTGCAGGGCTGCAGGAAGTTTGGCGCTAAGAGCAGTAAATCTACTCCCTAGTCCCTGTATATGTATGTAGACAACTGCCCAGGAGAGTTTAATTGTGAGTAAACAGATTTATTTTCAAGTAAACAGATCTCAGATCAAGTGCATGTGTAAATGCACCCAATCTATCCCAAATGTCCCTGTGAGATAGGAAAGTGTTATTAACCCTATTTTCAGATATAGAAATGAGGTAACAAAAGACTGAGGATTTCATTTTTAAAAGTCTTTAGGCGTTTAAAGATAAAGATAGGCACACAGTGAAAATTCAAAAATCCTGAATGCCTAATTGCCATTCCATTTCTGTAAATCTTACCAGATTTACACTAAATCTTTGAAGGATGCCATGAGGTGTAAGGAGATAAGCTAAGCAGGTAAGCCAGGCTCAGGCTTCTCCCACCTGGACTACCCCCCCACCGCTACTGCCTAGTCTTTGTATAAGAAGGTAATCATTGTAATATATGAATTAGTTCTTTATATTGGGTGCCACTCAATTCCCAGAAGCTATCAAGTCCAGGGAGGGGTACCTGGATTCCAGAAAGTCTGAGAACCACTGCCTTGGGACATACTGAACTCAAAATAATGAATTGTGTAGCATCTGCTCTTGTTGGAGATGTGAGGAACAGAGAGAACTATTTATTTACAAAATATTAGCATAGTCAGGAGAATGGTTTGGACATTGCTTTTCCCATTTATTAATTTAACATCAAAAATTCATAAGTTAAGAAACAGGGGGCACATCTGCACATATAGTTAGTGCACCTAAGTGAACTCTGGAGCAGTTCACACCAGAGTATTGCTCCTGGGCATGCCATTTGTATATGTGCATGTTGAGCCAGGGCAGTGCAGGCCTGACTGGCAGGGGCCCCTGGGG
Organism: Crocodylus porosus; assembly: GCF_001723895.1. Lineage (NCBI taxonomy): Eukaryota > Metazoa > Chordata > Crocodylia > Crocodylidae > Crocodylus > Crocodylus porosus. The sequence continues at coordinate 89,802,559 of NW_017728931.1, read as the reverse complement.
TAAGCCTGTTAGCCTGAGGCTGCTCCAACCCAGCTCAACATGATGCAGAGGAGCTGGCTGGGGCATGAGGGGTGCTTCAGTGCAGGGCAAGCTGGCAGGTAGCCCCTGCACTGACGCACCCTCATGCCCCACCCAGCCCTGTCAGTATCTACGTTTCCATTGCAGTGGAGTAAATAACTCTGATGTAGGATACTACTTGTGTCTGGCAGTACTATCCTGCAGCAGAGTCAATTTTTACAATTTTGACATTTTTACAATTAGGCAACTCCACAGTAAATGTCTCATGTAGGTGCGCCCAAGAATAACCTTGAGAGCAGGAATCAGAATCCAGAACTTCACACTTCTAATGGAATGTGCTATCACAAGGCTGAAGAATCACATATTTCTCTCTCTGCCTCTTTCTATCCCTCCCCCGCTCTTCCTACACGTCCTCCCCAAATTTTCTGTCCATCAATGTCCAGTGCCAGGTTCAACCACCAGCCTATTTATAGTATGATAATTTAGACTTATCTCCCATTAAATGGGAGCTATGGGTGTAAATCCTTTCAGACTGAGGAGAGACAAGAAGCCAGTATTCCACTTCCTGGGTGAGTTCTTTGACCAATAGACTATTATGCAAAAGTTGGGCAAGAGATTTTGAGTAAAAGTTAGTGTTTGGGTGAAATTAACTCTGGATGCAGCACTTTATGGTGAACTCCATGTTGTCAATGTAAGTTAGAGCTGCACTGAGGTACTTAATGGATCGATGAGTTGGGCTAGGGACAGACATTACACATAAATCAGTTTAAATGATCAGAAACTGAACATAAGTTCGGTGCACATAAACCAGTTTCAAAATGGCCAAAACCACTTTGAGATAAACCTGGTTGACTGTAAGATCAGACTTAACTGACTGAGCTCAAACCGTTGCATTGTCTGTCCAAGACCCCTTTCTGGTTTAAGTTCAACCAGACTTTCCCAGCACCCCAGCATGCACTCTGGACTGGGCTTTCTGCTCCCACAGAGCAGGGCTGGCCTCACCCCTCTGCTCCCCAGCTGGAGCAGGGACAGGCAGGGGTGGGAACCTGGCCAGATGTAGGCCCCATAAGGGAGCAGGAAAGAGGTTTATTTCCCCCACCCCCACTTCACTCCGCTCGCTCCCCTGTCCCATCAGCATGGATCTGCATTTTGCTGCTGGCTGCTCCAGGAGCAGGTGCATGGTCAGCCTCAGGAGTAGCCTGGGCTGAGCTGGCCAGGGAGGGGTTTAGGGGTGATGGCCCCCTCTGAGCCCTGGTGCTGCTGTGCACAGTCTGCAGCAGTTCTGACCACTGCTCACGGCCCCACCCCTGGGAAGAGGCTCACACTCCCTGGGCAACATGACACAAAAACTTTATATCCTAGAACACATCTGTTATTTAGCATGTGTGCTTGCTTTTGTATATGCTGTTTTCTGTGCCTCAGTCTTCCTTTCATTTAGTGAGTTTTGCTGTTAGCTAGTTGTTTTTCTTAAAGGTTTATGTTCTGATTTTGAACAATAATAATATTTTCATGATTTGTGTTATATCGCAAACCAGCCTTGGTATTATTTTTATGACATGTGGGTATATAATATATCCTTACAAGTTTTAGGTTGTTAATCCTTATATTTTGCAGTATGAGGTTATAAGCTGAACTATTAATGTATTTTGACAGAAAATAATGCCAGTAGATTAATAAAAAGACATTCACACTTATAGGTATTGGTATGTATTCAGAAGTGGTGCTGTATATGAAAATCATTTTTCTCCTTCCAAGGGAAATAATTAGTGGTCAAAACTTTCAAACCCGAGTTCTTGAATTTATGTTCCAAAATCCAAATTTAAATCACTAAAATATAAGTGGCATCAATGGGAGCTGACCTGTGAGATATGCAAGTGCGTGACACTTAAAAATGTGGTAATTTATATGTATGTGCCAAGCTATAGGTAAGCACTCTGATTGGGCATTTTGGTCAAAAGTACAACTAAAAGCAAACAAATATTCCAGACACTCCTTTTCCAGGGTTGCATGTAAAATTCACTTGTAAACTATCTATCTAGCCTATCTAGTCATTTATTCTTTGTCTGCAGGGTTTCTGAGCATTTTTTAAAAATTAGATATGGTTTTATATCTTACAGTGAACTTCATCCTAGATTTATGATATAACCCCAAACCCAAGACCCAGCCATCATTGACTGGAGATGTTTATTTATTATGAAACAGACTCAAATTAAAGCAGCATACTAATTAATTATATTTTATTAAATTTGTCAGCAATAAAACTGCAATAATCATCAAGCAGGCCTTGGGTTACAAAGAGAAAAAGAATTAACAAATTGGAATAATGCAATTAAAAATGTAGAACTGTTATACAATTACAGAAGACCCAGAAAGTTTTTCAGTATTTAGCCCTTTTACAAAGAATCCGAGAGCAGGACTGCTTCCAATGAAAACAGCAGAATGGCAGCCCAAGCCAAGAATCTGTCAGCATAGGAGGCATACTGCTGGTACAGTGTGTGCAGCAGCAGTCAAGCTTTTAAACAACCTTCACCAATGACAAGGTAATAGTCTGTTAGACATTTCTAGACAAGAACTGTCCTGTTATCACCTTTCTAAAAAGAAGTGTAAGAATGTTCAACCAATCAGCAAACAATCTTGTAGTACTTGTTATTATGCAGACTTTGGTTCTATCATATTACAAAGTTATAGTTCTGTCCTAAGGATTGCTGATATATGTGAACCTTTGAATTTTGCTTTTGCAGTATATATTTGTCATCAGGGGTTTTGTTGGCATCCTTCAATATGGACTTGAGTCTCCTTGTAGGAGGGACCCAGCCAGGCCCTGCACTTACCAAGGCAATGGCCATCAGAGTGTTTCGTAGTGAGCATATTCCCAATCTGCCTGGAAGAAAAGTAGTGAGCCTGTGGGCCAACAGCACACTCCCTGATACCCCTGCTCCCTAGGTGGGGTGGGCAGCCAGCAGGAAATATGGTATCCATGAATCCATTCCCCAGGCAGGACTAAGAGCTGGAAGCCAGGCTCCATATGGGCCCAGGCCCAGCCCAGGAGGAAAACAAGTGGCCAGCACCTCTGGTGCAGCCTAGAGCCCAGAGGCTGTAGCTGCAGGAACTGATGAGTCCCTTTGTGGCTGTCAGCACCTGGCAGTGGCTACAGGGCATGTGGAAGCAGGCAGGGGTCTTGGTTGGCAACTTCCTTCATAAGGCAGCACCAGCCTCAGACAGAGGGAGATGCTGGTGTAGGCAGTGGCCCATGTCACCTCCCTCCACCCGAGCCAAGGACCTTTGATCTGAGACCAACTCAACCCAAGCTCCCTCTGCAGAAAACTGACTGTCCTGCAGACACTGGAGGTCAGATACCTATAGGGGTCCCATGGTGGTTTGTAACTGTGGCTCCAGTCTCCCCAAAGTGTTTGGCTTGAGACAGGCCAGCTTGCTCAGATTGGGCTTATAGCAGGGGGCAAAACCTGAAGAGCCCCAACTGCTTGAAGAAAGGCACTTGCATGCTGCTGAGCAAGACCTGAAGCAGGCACAGACACCGTTATTTAGGTTATATTAGTTAATTTATTTTCTTACGCAGCCTGGACACCATTTTGCCTCAGATCCTTATCAGGATCCCTGGGCTTGGCCAACTCATACTGATCCCAGGCTGCTAGGTTTTCTTCTTGCAATGGACCTTTCTACCCAGAACATGAGGTCAGGTGCCCAGGAAGGCCAAGCACCTACCTTGATCACCAATGGAACACCCAAGTGGAAAGGGGTAGGGTATAGGGAAGGTGGAGCTGTTACCAGATTTGCCCATCACTTTGGGGTGTGCTCATTTATTAGGGATACATTTCTAGCGTCTTTGTAATTCTGTCAATGTGCTGCTTATGTTAGTTGTGTTTCTATACGGAGCTGTATCTCTCCCTTCTGTAAGTCCTCACCCCCAATGGAGCTATCTTGCAGGACTCAGTTTCAGTGAGACTGGGTTCCTCCAGTCACCAAATCAGTCATGCACACAAACACACACAGATTAACGTGACATGCTTGACCCAGCTGGGTTGATCAGCATGGACAGGCTTGACACCCTTATATGCCAGGAATCAGTTCATTAAGGTAACAATAAAATGCAGTTAGACACAAGCACACAGGTAAACTGAATACCTCTGAATCAGACTGGGTGTCTAGCTGACACCCTCATGGGCCAGCATTCAGTTTATAAGGGCACATCTGAGCCAAACTGGGTCAATCCGCCTGTACAAGTTGATCCCCTTATGTGTTTCACACTCAGCACACCCCAATCTTTTGCCCTAACTGTCCTAGTAGTGGTAACCTCTTGATGAGCAGACCCCAGAGTATTTCTGGGCTTCACAGGGATCTTAGTTTAGGTAAAAGAAGTGTTGCTGCAGAGCAAGTGGGGAAGGAAAGTAGAGAAGGAAACATACACCCGGTTACCACCAGTTTGAATATAAAAGTTATTTATTGCTAAGTATATGAAATATGTAATGTTACTAGTAGTAATAGACATGCAAAGGAAAACAAACACAAACAATTACAATGCTACGCTGTTTTCACTAAGTATTTGTGGAAACTTAGCTCAAGCTTAACTAATACAGTTCAGGTTCAGAAGTCTATGCCTAGACAGAAAGAGAGAGCGAGAGCTGGGGTCTCAGCAGTCCAAGGACTCAGGTTCCAGTGCTGACAGGTAAAGTTCTTAGCATAGTCCTTAAAGGGAGACAATCTGTTTCTTCCAGCTTCTCGGGAACAACAGCGGATGGTGTCACAGAGATTTCTTCTCTTGAAGCACACGTTTGCTGATTTTACAGATTTTTATATCCTCAGTTCAGCTTTTTCAAAGCATTCTTTTAATTGTGTAAATATTGTCTTTTCTATTGACCAGGGGTTATTTAGTTTGGAACATCTCAAGAAACTGATTAACAACCAGAAAAAACATAAGTTTTTAAGGAGTAACCAGACATTTAGGAGCCAGCTTGAAATTCTTATGGATAGCAGATATACTGGATGGGATACCTCATTGTTTCTTCAGAAACAATAGATAGCTTGCGGCATCAGGGTTTTATATTTTTACCTGTTGTGAATAAGCCTCAGCTTAGCATGGCTTTTCCACATCTTACTGTAGTCTTTTAACAAACTTAAGGAGATTATTGGAGTGTTCATAAATTTTATGGGGAAGATTTCCGCCAGCCATCCTGGGAAAAGTATTACAGCATTTGTAGTCAGGGCTCCAACAGGCTGGATGCTGTGATGAACCCTTTATCATTGTTCAAATGTTGCCCATACCCCCACTGACTCAGTCTCTTGCCTCAGCATTCCCTAACCTGGCAACCGAATTTTAGTCAATCAAGTTTAAATAGGCCTCGCATAGTGGGACCAGGAAATGTACGGCCCAAGATGCCTATTAAACCATACTTCTGCTTAGTTCTGGTTAGATGGGGGGGAAGTCCTTTGTAAATCCAGATTAGAATTGGTCTGATAAATGCTGAGCTGGGTGTGTGCAAATGCGGGTTGATCAGCATTTGGAGCACAGATTCCCCATCATGCAGTGCTCCTCTGCTTTTCTGATCCCAGAATTCAGTGTGGTCCTTGCCTGGGAATTTCTGTTCTCCATCCTGAATGCTAATGAAGGTGCATTCCTGTCCCATCTCCCATTTAAATGAGTTGTCATCTGGTTCCATCTCAGATGCAAATGAGACTAGGGGAGTTGCTCCCTTATCTGGAGGGCTTTGGGTACATCTCCCACTGCATCTTCATTGTCTTTAGTAATCAGTTCTTGTTCAGGTAGAGGAGGGAAAAAGTCTTTGAGAGTCAGACAGGCTGCATCCTGTGCCAGGGTTCCCCAAGAACATGGAGCTGAGAGGTAACAGAGCCCCACAGAAAACTGTTTCAGTGAGTCCTATATGGTCAGGTACCATCTCCTGATAGCCTTTATAGTTACCTCAGGTTGTGGCAGGTGGAATACAGAAATAAGGAGATAAGACATCTTTTGAGAGAGCAGCACTCAGGCCCCACCGTGATGTGGCCTCTTGGCCCAGGTTCCTGTCCCTTAAATGTGTTTTATACCAGTGTAACACCAGACACCTCACCAGACTTGCACCTAGTTTGCTGTGGTATAACCAAAATGAGACTTGGACCTCATCTGTTCTGTTGATATTTCAGTTGTGGTATTACAAGGTATAAATAGTTTGGCAAAGGAAGAGATACCAGGAATATCCAGGTGAAGAGGCTACAGCAACTCCCAGCTAAATGCAATTCTTTGGCTCCTGTCTTTGGCAAAGGTGGGCTTCATTTTGGTAGCCATACTTAAACCATAAATAACACCAACTTTAGGGATGTGCTGAATGACATTTGATGTGACTGTTAGGTCAGCAAATAAGTATATAAATCCAGTGCGTGAGTCCTAGGGGGTGCACAGGTGTTCATTTTTAGCAGTGAAAATTTTTGAGAAATCACTGCTAGAAATGGTTACAAGAGAGGAAGCAGTACAGGCATTCCCCCTGTGGCTGGTCCGTGTCCTCTTCTCCCCCTGCCTAGTGGAAAGAGCTTCTCCCTTATGGGGCACTTCAAAGCCAGTGCCTGCAACCAAAGCATAGGGTGCAGGGATCTTCATGTGTTGTATGGAGGAGAAGCATGTCTTCCAAGGGGGATACCAAAGCTGGCGCCCACAGCCCAACTTATGGGGCTGCAGGTGCAGGACTCTGCAAGTGCTTTGTAGGAGGAGCTCCCACACCCACTTGGCACTGTACAGCCCCACATGGGCTCTGGGCACAGAGCTCTGAAGTCCCGTGGGGGAAGGTGGAACTTCCCCACACAGCACTGGTGTCTGCAGTTCCCCCAGAAAGAAGGAAACGGGGCAAAACCCCCAATCTATCCCAAGCCACGGACTGTTTGATCTGGGGAACAGAGGTAGGGGATATTACCCACTGCTTCTCTCTCCTTCCAGGCCATTCCCAGAGAGGAGCTGAGCTGTGATACAAAGCCCCTAGTCTCAGGCAGTCCCCACTGGTCGTTCCCATCCAGACTGAACTGGGAGGGGAGCACACAAGTATTCATTTTTATTAGAGAAATTCTCTTGCAAGAGATTTTTCAGGTTGACACCAAGAAGATCTTTCTTCCAGAAGGGGCATGTTTCCCCAGGAGAGATTGGATGAATGTTTGTGCACTTGACATTTCTACCAGGAGAACAGTGATTCACCTGGTAGAAATATAATATTTGTACATGGCCCTAGACAATATTCAGAAATAGCCACCTCAGAAATATAACTGCTCCATACAATGCTTGGATTTGGGAAAGTAGTTTCCATTCCCCACTAGCCCTCACATTACTTAGATGGTGTGTAGGGAGGAGAAAGGAACTGGAATTTTTCAACAAACTTTTTTTTAAAATCAAACACAGGAATGTGTCTGTTTTTAATATTGACTATCATCGGATAAAGTTTCTTAGCCCATGGATAGAATTACTGGTCAAAACCAAAGAGAAGGATACAGGTGAAGAGAAACTCCTAACCAGAACAGGCAAGAGCTTTGGTAGTCAAACACTCAAGCCCCTGTTTTGAGTAATTCAGATGAGGGATGTGAGCCCAAGTCTCCTACATCAAATGCAAATACCTGCATAACTAGGGCACTGGCTATTCAGGAGTTGGTATCTTCCATGTTTTTCATGAAAAACTACAAATGTTCCATTTTATCCTGGTATAGAATGAGAATATTTTTTAAATGCCTGAATGTTTTGCAAATGAGGAAGCTGTTTTCCTCCCAAATCTAGCCTGAACATTTAAAGGAATTGTACTATACTAACTCATGGTGCTCAGGTGAGGTCTCGGACGACTGGGAAAGAGCCAATGTGGTCCCTATCTATAAGAAAGGGAGGAGGGCTGACCCAGGGAACTATAAACCAATCAATCTGATGTCCATCCATGGAAAAATCCTGGAGAAAATTGTCAAGGGATCCATCAACACCAGAGTAATGGAAGGTAAGCTTCTGAATGCCAACCAACATGGCTTTGTGACTGGCAGGTCTTGCCTGACCAACCTCATTTCCTTCATGTGCCCTGTCAAGGGAGATGACGTGGACATCATATATCTGGACTTCAAGACAGCCTTTGACCTAGTTCCCCTTGATGTCCTCATGGTTAACTTGGGGAACTGTGGCCTTGATCATTATATGGTGCAATGGTTAGGCAACTGGATATGGGTTTGGACCCAAAGAGTACTAATTGATGGGAGCAAATCAACATGGCACAGGGTGACCAGTGGAGTCCCTCAGGGCTCAGTACTTGGGCCAGTAATCTTTAACATCTTTATCAATGATCTGGATTTGGGAGTCAGATGTGAACTGGCCAAGTTCACGGACAATACTAAATTATGGGAGAGGGTGGTCACACCACAGGCCAGGCAGGGATACAGGCTGACTTGGACACACTCTCAAGGTGGGCCAAACAAAACCTGATGGCCTTCAATGCAGAGAAGTGTAAGGTGCTGCACCTCGGTAGGAAGAACCCGCAGCATACTTACTGGCTCAGCAGTGCTACGCTCACTAGCACCATGAGCTAAAGGGACTTGGGGTTCTTGATGGACCACAGCATGAATATAAGCCACCAATACGATGCTGTGGCTGGAAAAACTAACCAAACTATAGCGTGCATCCACCAATGCATCTCAAGCAAAACCAGGGCAGTCATCCTCCCGCTTTACTCGGCCCTGGCGAGACCGCAGCTGGAGTACTGCATCCAGTATTGGGCCCCCCACTTCAGGAAGGATGTGGGGAAGCTTGAGAGAGTCCCGAGGAGAGCTACTCTACCAGGAGAACAGTGATTCACCGGGTAGAAATATAATACTTATCTATGAAATCTATCAACTCATCTTGCTAACATATTTTGGGTGCATTTAAGTGTAACGCTATGTCACTGTAGTGATGTGCTACAGTGATGTAGTGTCCCCAAGTGACTAGCAGCTATTTCATGGTAGCAGTGTGCTCTTCTATGGTGGAGTAGCTGCTAATATTAATTGTGCGCTGTGTGTATGGTGCTATATGGGTGGTTACTGCACCATGCTTTTAGTATTTCCAAAAGCAAATACTAAAGCACAGCATAGTAACAATGTCACCACAGGGCGATGTATAGATGTGCCCACAAAGCCATCATTGCAAGACACTGGCACCATTTGCCCTCCATTTTCCAAGGAAATCAATAGAAAGTGAAGTGTTCAGCATTGTACTGGACTGCTTTTTAAAGGAATATAGTGACAAAAAGCATGTAGTTCTAGTGAAAGTTATTATCATGTTCTTTCTGTTTTGTCATCATGAGTCTTATTATGAAAAGTTTGATTTAAGATAAACAGATAAATGAAATTCCATTGCCTGCTGGAATTCACCATCCAGCACAAGGTGGCAAAGGGCTGCAGCAAGGCAGCAGCCCTTGATTTCAGGAGGGTGGACTTCAATGAGTTAAGGAGAATAGTTGGGGAGATACTGAAGTCCCGGAGGGGAGGGGAGTCAGGTGTCCAAGAAGAGTGGGCACTCCTTAAGGAGACAATCCTCTAAGCCCAAAGGGAAGTAATCCCAATATGGATCAAAGGGAGCAAGAGGGCGCAAAAGCTCACCAAAATCATGAATCAAGCTCATGAAAAATGGCTCACCAAAATCATCCGAGAATGTCTTCTAGCTAAAAGGGAGGCATACACCAAATGGAAAGGAGGGGCCATCACCAGGGAGGACTATACTGCAGTTGCTTGGGGATGCAGGGGGGCGGTCAGGAAGGCCAAGGCGGAGATGGAACTGGGACTAGCTACCCAGATCAAGGACAACAAGAAGTCTCTTTTTCATAGATTTCACAGACATTAGGGCTGGAAGGGGCCTCAGAACATCATTGAGTCCAGCCCCGCTCCTGAAGGGCAGGAAGTCAGCTGGGGCCATAGGATCCCAGCAAGATAAGCATCCAATTTACTCTTAAAGGTGTTCAATGTAGGCAGGCTGTTCCAGACCTTGGGGGCTCGGACAGTAAAGAAATTCTTCCTTATGTCCAGCCTGAAACAGTCTTGCAGGAGTTTATAACCATTTGACCTCGTCATCCCTTGGGGCGCTCTGGTGAACAAACGTTCCCCCAGGAAGTGGTGGTCACCCCGATAAACTTATAGGTGGCCATCAGGTCACCCCTGAGCCTGTGTTTTTCCAGGATAAAGATCGCCATGGCTCTCAGCCTGTCATTGTAAGGTCTGTTTTCCTGACCTAGATACAGGGTAACATGGGGCCCCTGCAAGACACAGTAGGAAATTTGGTCATCACACCAGACGACAAAGCTAACCTATTTAACGACTTCTTTGCCTCCCTTTTCCTGAGCAGGGACCAGGTCACCCCCCCCACCAGGTCCCCCTCAGGCCCCAGGGAAGGTGCACCTAGGCCAAGGGTCATTGAGGATCTAGTCAGGGAACTTCTGGAGGGACTGGATGTATTTAACTCAGCTGGTCCTGATGATCTCCACCCCAGAGTGCTGAGGGAATTAGCTGAGGTCATTGTGGGACCCCTGGCATGGCTTTATGAGCACTCATGGTGCTCTGGTGTGGTGCCAGAGGACTGGAAGAAGGCCAGTGTGGTTCCCATATTCAAAAAAGGGAAGAAGGAGGACCCGGGAAACTATAGGCCAGTTAGTCTTACCTCGATCCTAGGTAAGCTTTTTGAGAGAATTATCCTGGCACATGTCCACAAGGGACCAGCGGGGGAGATTATGCTTAGGGGCAACCAACACAGGTTCATCAAAGTCAGGCCCTGTCAGACTAACCTGGTGGCCTTCTGTGACCGGGTCACCAAATCCTTAGATGCAGGGGTAGCAGTGAACATAGTCTTTCTGGACTTTAGAAAGGCCTTAGAACCTGTCTCTCACCCCATTCTCATTAAAAAACTGGGGGACTATGGTGTCAACACCTACATAGTCAAATGTGTCACTAACTGGCTGGAGGGCCGCACCCAGAGAGTGGTGGTAGATGGGTCATTTTCGACTTGGAGGGATGTGGGCACTGGGGTTCTGCAGGGCTCAGTCCTCGGGCCCGCACTGTTCAACATCTTCATCAGTGACTTGGACAAAGAGGTAAAAAGCACCCTGTTTGAATCTGCTGATGACACTAAGATGTGGGGGGATGTGGGCA
>NW_017728931.1:89739342-89790957 GCF_001723895.1 Crocodylus porosus | reverse complement strand
GTCAGGGCGGCTAGGATCTGGAACCAACTTCCAAGCGAAGTGGTCCTGGCTCCTACCTTGGGGGTCTTTAAGACAAGGCTAGACAAACACCTTGCTGGGTTCGTTTGACCCCAGTACTCTTTCCTGCCATAGCAGGGGGTCGGACTTGATGATCTGCTCAGGTCCCTTCTGGCCCTACAAACTATGAAACTATAAAAAGCATGAGATTGTGGCTTATCTATGTTACCATATATACATACATCCCAGTTGAGGTTTTTTTCCCCGATTCCACTTAGGGGGAAAAGTCCATCATCATGGATTTGAATATGGGTGGAGAGGCAGGTGGCTGCCGAGACTCTGACTCCAGCCCTGAGCCCAGGTCAGGGCTAGAGTCAGAGCCACATGTCTGCCCTCCTGCAGCTTCTTCCCCTGCCCCCCACTCCCCTCCCACCTTCTCCTGTAACCTCTGCCCCCTTCCCCCATCTTTAGCATTACCTCTAGCTCTAGTGCCTCCTGGGTCACAGGGCACATGGTAGCTCCATACCCTGCCAGGCCAATCAGCAGTGGCCCAGGATCATGCTCTGTGGTTGGCCAGGGACTGTACTTCCATTTGTTCCATACCTAGGAAGGAATGAAGCTGGAGCTGTGTCTGACAGTAAGGGCAGGGAAGGGGGCAACGGCTATGGGCAGTAGGTGGGAGAGGGCAGAGGGGGTAGGGAGGAGACAGAGGCTATGGGGAGTTGGGGGGTCAGGACTGTAGGGAGCATGCAGGGGGCAGAGACTGCAGGGAGCAGGTGACGGGAACAGGCACATGGAGAACAGGAGGAAGGCAGTATAGTCACTGCAGGGAGCAGGCCATAGGGAGAAGTGTGGGGGGAGGGAAGAGAGCAAGGAGACCATCTCCACCCCAGGCACCTGCCCCCCTGCTGCTACTTTTCCCATGGTAGCAGGGAGCAATAATTTGATTCTATACATGAAAAATTATAACAAATGTATATATTTTCTATATATAAAATCTGATTATTGGGGGGATCATCTTAAATTGGAAGTTATCTTGGAGTCAGGTAAATACAATTATTTGTTTTCTCCAATCAAGCATATCCTCCTTGGTACAGGGACATGCTCAGCTTAAGAGAAGACACCAATATCACTTTTTTTGCCTGTGACAGTTCTTGTTTTGAAGTTACTCTTTTTTAACCATATAATAACAAAAATTATTTACAAATGTCATATGAAGTTTTGAGCAAGTTCATTAGTAAAATATCAATAACTACAGCTGTTTTTACTAACTTAATACAATGAAGATATCTGCTTCATACACTAATTCAAAACAAACCTTATTTCTTCACTGGTTGTGTAGAATTTCTTAATAGCGATACACACGCTATTTGCTTTGGCTCTAATACTTGGGCTATTTATTTTCTTCTTTCATATTCAAATAGGATTGATGTCTGAATGATGAGTTATATTTCATTCTTAAGTGTTAATGTCTTTTAGCTCATGTGCTTGGTTATTGAGTTTATTTCACTTATGGAAAAATAAAATTTTCTTGCCTTAGTGGCATATGGTACGTACTCTGTGAAAATATCTGTGATCTGATGGCCACCTATAAGTTTATCAGGGGTGACCACCAGGATCTGGGGGCACATCTGTTCACCAGAGCACCCCAAGGGATGATGAGGTCGAATGGTCACAAACTCCTGCAAGACCGTTTCAGGCTGGACATAAGGAAGAATTTCTTTACTGTCCGAGCCCCCAAGGTCTGGAACAGTCTGCCAGTGGAGGTGGTTCAAGCACCTACATTGAACACCTTCAAGCGTAAATTGGATGCTTATCTTGCTGGGATCCTATGACCCCAGCTGACTTCCTGCCCTTTGGACAGGGGACTGGACTCGATGATCTCCCAAGGTCCCTTCCAGCCCTAATGTCTATGAAATCTAAAAAATATTGCCATGGAAAAAAATTATATCTTTTTTTGCCTGTAAATATATCTATGGTAGAATAAACACAGTTCTTAGATGAAAGCTTAAATTTCTTCAAACTCCTTTGAAAAAAAAACAGTAAAGTGCTATTGAAAATTATTGTAATTATAATTTACACAAATCTAGTTGAGAAAGAAACTTACAAGATGTTTTAATGAATGTTAAGTTACATCCTACTACACATCACAGTGTATGAAATTTAAAATAGCATTAAAAATACTATCACAGTCTAATTCAAAGCTAAAATACAAAGTTAATGTCACATAGATCATATCAAGATATTAGTCTATTATGGTTGGTATAGTCTAAAATTGCAAGCTGCTAACATCTGAAAAACAAGTTTTATATGTTTTAGTTTTGCAGATATATTGGAAGGTATATGTAACAGGCTGGCCTTTCAGGGCTAGGTTTCAGTGCTGGCTGCCCACCTGTTCAGTGCTAAACCCCTGCCTCACTCACCTACCCCACCTTGATGAAAGTAATATGAATGTTATTCCTAAGGCGGGAGGCTGCCTATCGTTCAACCTCCTGATAACAATGGCTTAAGTATACACTCCGACCTCTCCTTGCATGTGTCCCATGTCTCGCAGCTGTTTCTATGTTACATCTGGTATTTCCATACTATCCCATCTGATATATCTGTTTCTTGCCTGGCCTCTCACTGGGCGGCTTCACTCGCTCAGCCTCTCACTGGGCCGCTGGGGTCTTTCACCTGGTGGGGCTCAGGTGGCTGCTGCCTGCCTTGCCCTAACACTGGGGTCTCTCACCCTGTAGGCTCAGGTGGCTGATGCCATGCCTGGCCCCCAACACTGGGTTCAGGTGTCTCCCCTCTGGGCTTGCCTGGCCCAGGTCTCTTCCCTTGTTGGTAACCTGCCCATAGGCAGGGGCTGGGATTTTCAGGTGCCCCTTCTTGCCTTTCACCAGGTAACTGGCCTGGCATTTCCTGGGAACTCTTCTGCCACAGGGTGTCCCACCAGGCCATTCTTCCCCAGCAGGGTGCAGTTTTAAGTCATACCCAGGAGCCTTCAAGCCATTCCCCTAGCTCCTGCCCTTACCTCCAGGAAGATGTTCCAGGAGCAGCTCAGCCTGATGTTGCCTCTTTGCCTGCTCAGCTCAGACTGCTGCTTCTCTCTCTGAAGGCCTGGATTAAAATGGAGTTTGCTCCACACCCTCAGTCAATCTCAAGGTCCTCCTAGCGTCATGTGCTAGCCTTGATGAGGCTAGCACCTACCTGCCGGCTGCTTCACTGCCAACTGTAAACCTTGAAGTGGCAGGCACTGTAGGTACCCTGCCACAGTATAAATACAATGAAAATAGAAGTGTGTTGTGTCACTTATCTGGCCTCCTATCTGGCCTAAAAAATCTGCTGTACTTCACCATCTAACTCCAACATGATGCTGAAGTTTGAGAGTCTCTTTGAAGTCCCAAGCCCCTTCACTATGTAAACACAGGATGGCCTGGAAATTCCATTGCGTCAGTCTGATGGGTGAAGACTTTCACAGTTAGAGGCAAAACTTTTTCAATAATATGGGTTATCTCAAATTATGGGTGCACAGCTTCAGTAACAAGAGGGACTCAACTTGTAGCACTTTTCTGAAGAATATATATAAGTATTTAGTGGTTATTCAACATTTCTTGAAAATCAGGCCTCTTCTAATGTGTCTTGAGTTGGACACCTAGACATTACAATAGTTCAAATCTTTGTGCTAAATGCATGGTTAGGTGTCTACCTGGTTTTTAAAAGGATTTTAAAAGTTACCCTAAATTCAATGACATGGTTATCTGGACAGCACTTTAGGAAATCATAAAAGTGCTAAAATAAATATTTAAGAGTCTTAGTTTAAGATAGCAGCGTAACATTTTGAGAAACACCCCAGAGCCAGATCCACAAAAAGATAGTGTTGTCACACCTTATTGTGAGCTACCAGTTGCAAGAATGGTATTCATCTAGTTTAGTAAAGCACCAAGGGCAGAGGGAGTGGGGAGTGAGGGAGCCTATACATGAGTTGGAATTCCAGCTCATCAGAGCAGGTGCAATTAATTGAGTCTGCTGGAACATGGCAATTGTCACACTCTAGCATCCTCCTGTGTCTCATGTATCAGTGTCCCCAAGCTTAAAAATGGCAAGAAGTCACTTGAACTCAAGTTCGTCCAACAAGCTTTAATTCAAGCACTCCCACCACCATTTTTAAGTGACTCTGATACAGGAGACATGGCGGCGTTTTAATTAGAGTGGTTCTCAGAGCTGCTGTAATTAAAGCACTGCCCTCACTCTGGAGCATGTAAAGTGCCCCAAGTTTCCTATGCAGTAAATGGGGAGAGTCTAAAAACTGGATTCATAACAGCCAACATGCTGAAATCAGGGGCACCTAATCAAGCCAATATGAAATGCTAAAGAAAGTGACGTTTCTTAAATGCCACCTCTTTCTCCAAGTTAGGCTTCTGCCTGGTACCATCAGTTAGGTGTCTATCTGAGACTAAGACCCACAGTCCAAAACCCCTTCCTTGACTTATTTCAGTATGAAGAACTCACTCATAACATCACCACTTCAGATGCCCTCACTGCCCATTCTAATATTATAAAAGCCTAAGTCTGTCTGTCTGTCCATAATGCTTTATTAGCGCGCTGATTGACTGACAAACAGCCAATCAGAGCACGAAGAAGCGTTCTGACAGAAATGCAGCCCACTGCCATGATGGTGGGGACACAGGTGATGGAGTGGGGGGCAAGGCCAGCACACCTGGCCTTCCCCCCCCAACTTCCCGCTCCCTGGAGGTGGCAGCAACAGAGTGAATGGAAGTGGGGTGGGGCGAGGCAGGCCTCGTTCCCTCCCCCCCGCCCTGCTCCCTGCAGGTAACGCAGGGAGGGAGTAGGCCGGGTCCAAACGCGGATGGAGGGAGCAGGCCTGGGTCCAATGTGGAGCTGGGAGTGGGCCCGGGCCCAACGTGGGGGAGGAGAGCAGGTCCAGGTCCAACGCAGGGGGAAATGGGTGTGAGCAGGGAAAAGCCATCCCACCAGTGTGGGGGGAACAACAGCCCTAGCCTCCCACGGCAGCAGCTGGGGGAGGGAAAGAGTGGGCCTCCTCCCCCCTTTCTCACTCTTCCCCCTCCCCCGTGTCATCCCTGAGCCTGCTCCTCCCGTCCCTGAGCTGGCCTGACGTGGAAAGGGGAGGAGCGGGTGTGCCGTGGGCGGTGACGGTTGGACCAGGGGAGGACTGGGCCCAGGCCCAGTGCCGGGAGGGGAGCAAGCCTGAGCTGGGGAAAAAGTCGACCCACCACGGCAGTGGGTGAGGACAGTGGGCCTGGCTTGACCCAAACCAGCATGGCAGCTCTGCAGGGGGAGTAACAAACCTCCTCCCCATATCAGGCCCAGGCCCACTCCTTTCCCACCCCGCTCCCCCGCATTGGTCCTGAGCCCACTCCTCCCATCCCCCCAACTACCTCCCCCACAGGCTTGCCACAGGAGCCTGGCTTCTCCCCAACTTCGGGCCTGGTCCTTCCCCTTCATCGGGCCCGGGCACTCTTCTGACCCCCCCCACCGCTCACCCCCCGCCCCGTCATTCTTGACAGGCAACTGGCTAGTCTTTCATACAATAGCCTAGAGATTGCGACACTCTCCTAGAAAGTGAGAGGCCTGGGTTCTAGGGCTTCCTCAGCCTAAAGTGCTTCAGTTCATCTCTCTTACCTATTAAGAAAGTGTCTTAAACAACAACCTGTCAGCAGAACTGAAACAGGGGAGTGGTATTCCTCCGTCTCCTTAGTTCTCCTGTTGAAACTGCGCTACTACGGAGAAAAGTATTAAAGATTCAGAGCACCAGATATGGAGGGAATGGGGCTGGTTAGGCAAATGATAAGGGCATTGCCCTGGGAATGGAGAGTGCTAAGATGTGGTCCATGCTCCCAAGACAGTCACATTTTGTATTAAAGAGTCATTTGAAAAAAAACATGAATCATGGCAGGGTCAGGAATCAGAATACAGGTCTCCTCATTCCATGATAAATTAACTCAACACTGCCATACAGAGCTGGGCTCCCATCTGCAAAATGGCATGACATCAACAGGAAAAATAGAGTGTCCCTGTTTAGCCTTATAACCTTGTTATAGGATAATTTACTGGCAGGTGGGAGATATGCATTTGAACCTCCAAAGGGTTAGATGAGCATAGAACCCAAGACTCTCAATTCTGAGTGAATGCTGTAATCAGTAGGCCATAATGTAGAGAGAGGGTCATGACAACGACACCTTCTCCTCCAGGTGTTATACCTGGTACTGAATTCAGTGCTGGTGTAAGTATGTGTGGTGTACAGATTATCAGGCACTGAAGTAATTTGGCAAAAGTATTGTGGCTTCCTTGCTTTAGGAGCTAAAGGGCATGTCTATATTCTGGTGGTAGCTTGCTTTGGCTAGGTTAACCCTGAGTAATTCCTGTCTACCTGCTTCTACATATGTGCTCCAACCTTGGAAGTGCACTGATGCTGCCACTCTGAGGTTGTCTCAAGCAGCTGCTCTATCAGGGAAAGCCTCAGGAGCAAACACAAACGTACATCTCAGAAAAGCCTCACAGGCATACTTTGGGAAGGTGGGGTGTGCTTGAGAATGGCTGGCTAGAAAAGACTGCTATCACAGTTCTATCAAACATTCTTTAAGTTGCTTTTAAGACATCAAATTGCATTTTTGGCTCTGGCCTAAAGTGATTTGGGAACCAGTGAAACTATTGAAAATGGAATTAGGTTTATAGATTTGTGCTGGGTAGGAAACTGAGAATTATTATGACTTTGAAAGCATTTTCCCCTTCTGCATTGGGAAGAACCTGAGGCCTTTCAATGTTATTCTTGAAAAATGAAAGAAAGACCAGTCAAGTTACTGCCCATACCTTAATGTTTATGTCATCCTAGAAACATAGGGAAACAAAGTTCTTGTCCTACCTGCTTGAAAGCAAAGATCTGAAACCAGGTCTCCTTCATCTATAGTGAATGCTGAGCAAAGCAATCTGTCTCTGATCTGATAACTTTAATAATAATAATGCTAAGGGCCACGATACCTAACACATTACTGCTGAGTAAATGTCCACCAGCATAAAGCAGCAACTTTTCCAGGAGAGTAAATTACTAGGATATACAACATCTACAGTTGTATAGTTTTGCCACTGATTTTTCCTGGGGTAACTCTATATTAGAATTTAATACACACAAGTGTAGGACTATATGTTGTCTGTATGCTCTTTTTTGAGCATCTTCACACATGCCAGATGTCTGCTGAATTAATTGAGTCTGCTTGTGTGTGCTAATTACCATGCTCCAGCAGGCTCCATGTCACATATGCTCAGCGTCCCTGTGCTTCAAAATGGCAGCAGGGGCACTTTAACTAAAGCTCATTGAATGAGCTTTAATTAAAGCACCCATGCTGCCATTTTGAAGTACAGGATGCTGAATGCACGTGACGCTCCAGGCGCTTTAAGTAGAGCGGTTCTTGGAGTTTCTCTAAGAAGAGTGGTGCCCACCCCTCCACCCTGGATCAGGTGTAAAGATGCCCTCTTTGTTTATATCACTAGCATAAAAGCAGGTTTCACCAATATGAATGAGTTATATGCCTAAGCCGTAAGTAGAAATGCATTAATAAGGAGATACTATGAAAGACAAAAGAAAACTCTTCATAACCTAGTGTGTACGTTACTCAGTTGGACTGTGGGAAGCTGGGGTTCAGAGTGTTGTTCCAGCGGTTCTTAGATTATTTGTACAGAGCAAAGAAGAACATCTGTAGCAGGAAAAATTGAGAGAGATCATAAAATCATAGAGAAAGAGAGCTGGAAGACACCTCTAGAGGTCATCTCATCCATCCCCCTGAAGCAAACTTTCCTATACAACCCATGATCTAAACTCTTATATAAGACTACTGTCAACCCTGAAACAAAATAGACATAACACCCTAACCTGCCACAAGTAAATCAGGGGAATCATGGCAGCCAACATCTTACTTTAATAAAAGGTTGTTCAGTATATGTGCAGGAGATCCCATGCAGAGGGCCACACCTGTGCTGCAGAGGAAGACAAAAACCCGTTAGTCTGTACCAGTCTGCCCATGGGGTAAATTCCTTTCTGACCCTAAGTATGGTGATTGGTCTGACCCTGAGTGTGGAAAGGCAAGAACCTCTAGCTAGGAACCCCCAGCTTTGGTCCCAGCAGGAGCACTGACACATTGCAATCAAAGTTCTTGGCTGTAGCCTCTAGGGAGGCTTAAAAACACCCTGAAAAATGTAGCGAAGAAAAAAAAAGGTGTGGGGGGCAGGAGCAACCAGTGAAGCCCATAAGCATGGGAAATACCCATAGTAGAAAATAGGCATAGCTATACCTAGATCATCCCCAACTGGTAAGTGTCCAACCTCTTCTTGAACACCTTCAGTGATGGCGATTCCACAACTTCCCTAAGCAGTCTATTCCACTGCCTCACTATTACAACAGTGGAGACATTTTTCCTGATATCCAACCTAAATTTACTTTACTGCAACTTCAAGTCATTAATCTGCATCCTCCTCTCTACAGCAAGAGAGAAAAGGTGCTTTTCCTCTTCTTCATGGCAGCCCTTCAAATATTTGAACACTGCTATCATGTCCTCCTATTCACCGTTTTTGCAAGCTGAGCATGCCTAGCTCCTTCAGCCTCTCCTTGTATGACTTGACTTCCAAGCCCTTGATCATCTTTTTTGTCATCTCTGGACCCTCTCTGACTTCACATCCTTTTTAAAATATGGAGCCCAGCACTGCATGTGATGCTCCAGATGAGAGCTTACCAGTGCCAAGCAGAGAGGCACTAGCAGCTTCCAGGTCTTGTACCTAACACTTCTATTGATACATCAGAAAAACACATTTGCCTTTTGCGAAGCTGCACCACACTGCAGATTCATATTGAGTCTGTGATCAACTAACACTCCCAATCCTTTTCCATAGTGCTACCATACAGCCAGGAGTCACCCATTTTATACAAGTGTTTTTGATTATGTGTCCTGAAGTATAGCACTTTGCATTTGTCCACATTGAACTTCATCCTGTTAACTCTAGCTCAATTTTCCAACCTGTTGAGATTCTTCGGAATTATGTTTCCACCCTCCAACATGTTCACAGTCCTTCCCAGTTTCATTGTGTCTGCAAACTTGCTCAGGAAGCTTTCTATGCCAGTATCCAATAAATAAACCACTATCATTAATAAATATTAATAAATATGTTGAACAGCATGGGTCTGAGGACAGACCCCTGAGGGACTCTACTCAAAACCTTCTGCCACTTAAACATTGATAATTATCCTTTGCAGCTATTGAGCCAGTTAGCTATACACCAGCCCACATTTCTCCAATTTGTTCATGAGAAGGTCATGTGGGACCCTGTCAAAAGCCTTGCTGAAGTCCAGATATATAAACACCATTCCCTTCATCCACCCAAGTAGTTACTTTCACAAAGGTGATCAAGTTTGCTTGGCGCATTTTGTTTTTCATAAATCCATGCTAGCTGCTTATGATCAACCTTTCCTCCAGGTGTTAACTGGTCTGTGGTTCTCAAGGTCCTCCTTTTTGCCTTTTTTAAAAAGGGGCACTACATTGGACCTTTTTTGGTCCTCTGGTACCTGTCCTGCCTCCCATAACTTTATGAAAATCATTGCCAAGTGGTTCAAGGTTTCCTTTGCCAGTTCCTTCAAGATTAAGTCTATCCAGCCCTCCTGACCTGAATTCATTCAAATCCTCCCAAAACCTCTTTGGCCATTTATTTTGTTATCTTATCCCTCAGCTTTCCTCCTTCTTTCTCCAGATAATCTTTATTAGGTGTCTGGCTGCAGCTTAATTTTTTTTTGTGAAGATTGAGGCAAAGTAGCTTTTGAGTAGGTCTGCCTCCTTTGAAACTTTGGTTAGGAGTTCCCCCTGGTTTGTTAACAGTGGACCCACAAGCTTCCTTGGTCCTTCTTTTCTGGCCAACATACTTATAGAACCTCTTCTTGCTGTCCTTGACCTCCTTTGCCATGTGCAGTTTGTTTTTTATCTTTGCCTTCCTGATTTTGTCCCTGCACATTCCTGCTATTTCCTAGTACATTTCCTTGGTGACCTGCCCATTCTTCCATTGCCTGTATGATTTCCTTTTGCATTTAAAGCACTTTAGAAGCTCCTTATGCAACTACATTGGCTTCTTGCCATTCTTCTTGTGCTTCCATCCTGTCAGGACAGTTTTTGCTGGGCTTCCAATACTGTGCCCCTTAGAAACTCCCAGCCCTCCTGTGCGCCTTTATTCTTCAATCTGTCTTTCCATGGCACTCTACCTATTAACTCCTTGAGTTCAATGAAATCCACCTTTTTCACATCTAGTATCCTAATTTTGCTGACCTCATGCTTTCCCTTTCTCCAGATCTGAAATTCTGTCATATCTGATTGCTTTTTCCCAAGTTGCCCATCACCTTTACATCCTCCACCTGTTCTTTCCTGCTGGTCAGGAGAAGATCCAAGGTGTTCCCTGATCATTGTGTTTCAAGTATTCACCTGGAAGTTTCAGCTGCTGGTCAGAATCAAGTTGAACAGGGACTTAGCCATCATTTTTTCATATGAATGTTATAGCTATTGGGCTGGTTGCAGTAGTGGCAAGTGTCTCAGGTTTTAAACAAAAACTCCACCTGGCACCTGAGACACCCTCCTGATAAGTTTTGTGAAAACCAGCTCTTTCAAGGAAAAGGTTTCATGTTTGATAAATTGTTATTTTCTGAGTTAAAACTGTTTCATTGAAAAAGTCATGAACAGATCTATTCTACAGTAAGGTGTTTTGAAAATTTTACCTGGGTTTTAAAAACTTTGAGTCTGGTAGTTTCTTAGGTTGCACCCACTCTAGTTTTTACTGTTGGAGAAAGTGATCTCTCCAACTGAAAGTAAACCTGAAATACCATTTCCTTTTCCTTCATATAAGGATCATTTTTCAAATTGCTTCCTACTGGAGTTAGGCAATTAACTTTTGACAGTGTAAAAGTTGAGCAAGGGGTTGAATTGTGTGACTATAACTCATGTGAATCCTATGCTACCTTGCATATGATAGGTGTTGATTGAAAACCGTTTTTTACAGGCAAGACCATGAACTTTCTTAAACTGTTTTTCTTATTCTGTGTCACAGATAGGAAATGGCATTTGAAATTTAAAGTTTAAGGCTGATGAGTTTAATTTAAATGAGCTGGTGTTTGAAATAGATAACACTTTCATTTGGGTAAATTAATGGTGTGGCAAACGGAAACTCAAAGATGCTTCTACCTGTAATAAAATATGATGCTCTCTAGAATTCTAAAACTTCACCATGTAATTACATCACCTAATCTGATTTATTTTATTGCTTGGGAAATAGTACAATGTTTTCTCTACATATTAACATAAATGTAATTTAAGATTTTATATAAATGTTTGTATAAAAAAACCCAAGTAACTTTGGATTCATATTGGTTTACTGGGTATTTTGGATAATGGCTAGTATTTGGACACAAGTGTATTTATAATTTACTTTACTGATTTTGCTGGTAACATAATGCAGTGTGCATTTTTGGTTGCTTAGACCTTTCACCTCCATCCACATACGGATACAAGGTTTGATTAGAGCTCGCAGATATTGCTAAAATTTCTCTCCAAAGTATTTTTTGTAAAGAATTTATTGCACCCATGTTTGCTCTCTCTTTTCAGTCCAGTTTCAACAGGTACTTATATGAATGAGAGTTGATCTGAAGTAAGCCAAGTAATTGGAAGGGCTCCCGGTTTGTTCAATGAGCTATGTCTGGCCTTTAAGGTTTACTGACATGAATATTTTCAGGAAGAGAATTTCAAAGTCATCTATGCACCACATAAGCTTTGAATTCCCATCTGTTATAATTTTTGTTCTGTTTGTCTAGTGTCTACTGTTTGGGTGCTGTTCCATGACCAGAGTCCATAGGCTATATACTTCTACTGATGATAATTTCATTCTGTGTGGACAAGGTAGAGGAGGTAAAATCCACAGGTCAAAAAGCTGGGCTGCTGCAAAGCCCTTTCAGCTGTTCTGGGCTGGAACAACAGCTGCAACCTGCCTTCACCAGTACAGTGCCAAATATTTTGTCCAACTGCTTCTTGTACAAATCCAGTATATCTTGGAATACAAAGTTTAAAACAAAACAATGTTTTCATATGAGTGCCAATTAACTCTGGAAATTAAAATGGTGACATTTGTAAGTAATGTATATTTAATATGCTAAGTGGACAGTAACTCTGGCTTTAGACACACAACACACATTGACTGGCATAAGCAGATGCTTATATAAACAGTGAATACCTACCCTGCTATAAATGCCTTGAATCTATGGTAACATTATCGCAGGAAAATTCTATGGTCAGACTCCACTACTGTAAGTAGGAGGAGATACCGTCTCCCATCTTCTATCCTGAGACAGATGTTTGCTATAGGAAAATAGGTTATTACAGGGTCTCTACCACATAATAGTGTGGCACTGTAATAGGTGTATTGGGACTGCTACACCTAAAGAACTGCTCCTCTGTCCACTCAGGATCCTGGTGCAATTTACATCAGCATAGAAAGCCTATGTAAATCATATTAGTGTAAATGTTTCATGTATCAGCATCCATAAAAATTTCCTAGTGTAGGAGATATAGATGTTAATGTCGAATGTAACCTTTCTATTCTAGTCAGGCAGCACTACAGACTAATTGTAATTGTCCAAGTCAGGTCTTACTACTTTGCTACTGTACACTCTTACCATACTGTGTTTTACTCTACACATAAAGTATCTGAGTGAAATATGTACTACAGATAGGGTGCATTTACATGTTGCCCTACGGCGATATAGTGATCCTAGACGTACTGTATCATTGTGTGTCTACACATGATCGCTAGCTATGTCCATGTAACAGTGCGCTCCCCAGTTATAGCATGCCACTACAGCAACGTAGGAGTAAATTTGTCTGTGCACTGTACACTTGGAGCAGTAACCACCTGTACTTTAATACTAAAATATATTTTAGTATTTCCAAAAGGAACAAAAGCAAGGCAATGTGTATCATAGAATCATAGAAAAATTGGGTTGGAAGGGACCTTAGAAGGTCATGTTGTCCAACTCCTTGCTCAAAGCAGGACCATGCTGTTTGAACTGGTATAACTCTGTGAATTAGTTCTGAAGCCAAACATGTATAGTGAATAGCTCTCATTGCTCTCCTTTTCTGAAATCCCCACTAGCTATTATCTCTGTCATTCCATAGCTCTACTACTCTTGAGAGCAAGAGGCCACAGAAGAACTGTGGATCAACTGCTGTAAATTGTCAAGACTTCAATTGTCTAGAGTTCAAAGGAGCTGTGTCCATTTATATCAGCTGTTAATCTGCCCCCATGTTCCCCAAATTGCAGGCTGTATTGCTGATACCAAACCACTGGGAGGACTAAAAAGCTGATAGTTTATTTTTAAATAATTTTGGGAGATGTTATTTTTTAAACAAATGTAGTACTGCAAATCTTGCTAATTTAAAACAAGTAAAATAAAAAATGTTGGCATTTGCACATGAACAGCTGCAGCTCCATTGTTCTTTATATTTGTTATATGCTGTGAGACAATGTGTTTGAGCCAGTTCTGGTCTGGGGATTAAAATTGATGGAAAGTATTTAATTTGACTGATGATCTCACCTTTCTGAGGATTCTAAAGCACATCTAAATATCAAGAGCTGCAAAAATTTGTTTTTTGCCTGTTCTATCTCTGTTTTCACAGTGTGCTCTTAACTATCCTGGCATGTTTATGAAGCAGTTGCCACTATAACGCATTGCTATGTGAGATATATAATGAACTTTAAATGATGACTAATACTGTACTCTAATATTCATGCAACACCTTCATTCAAGACACCTACAATGTTTGACAAATGCTAGTCAATTTTATTTTCATTTAAAATATGCCCAGAATGGGTGCCAATTTATTTGCTCTGCTAAATAAGTGTGCAATAAATACATTAAGTGCACATTCCTTGTCCTTAAAAAACAATAATGAATAATTTAGCATCTGTCCCGTTTCTCCTTTCTCAAACAGAACTCCTACTAGTTTCTATACAAATTCCTTTTTTGTTTATTAGTCCTAGATAACAAATGTCTCTGTACCCAAAATATGTATGAATAGTAAGAAATGTTCTTTTTAGCATCTCTTAGCTGCCCTTAACCAGTCTTAAACAGCTTAGCTTAAACAACAGCTGTCTCCTGGCTGGGACTGGAACATTGCACCCTGCCTCTGGGGGTGGCCTGCTGCCGTGGTGGGAATAATGTCCACCTGCCCTGGCAGCACTGAGCTCGTGGCCCCAGCTCCCTGATGAGGGGCAGGGGACATAGGAAAGAGCAGAAGGGAAGGGGCATGTCCCAGCCCCTTGCCCAAATCCACCAGTGGGACAGCTAGCAGTTAGCAGCAAACTCACTGCTAGCTAGCCCACCAGTAGATTGAAGCAGGGGGTCAGGACGTACCCCACACCTACAGTTCTTTGCAAGCCCCATGCCTCAATCACCTGATTGGAGCATGAGACTGGGACCTGCCCCTGACTGGGACAGTTCCCAGCCTCTGCTCCATGATCGTGGGGTGGGGGCTAGGGAGCTTGTTCCCCGCTCAGCTCCATGAGCATGGAGCTGGGAGGGGAACAGGCTGGGGAGTCTCCGTTCTCATGAATGGATCTGTGTCAACCTGGTGCAAAGTGGCCAGTGGTGTCCCTCAGGGGTCCGTGCTTGGACTGATGCTTTTCAACATCTTTAGCAATGATTTGGATGGGAGAATGAAAAGCTCACTGGCCAAGTTTGCAGATGACACCAAGTTATGAGGCAGTGTGGTCACGTCAGAAGGTAAGTTGCAGATACAGGCAGACCTAGACAGGCTTGAGAGTTGGGCAGACTGGAACCAGATGAAATTTAACACTTCCAAGTGTAAGGTGCTCCATCTGGGGGCAAATAACCCTGAACATACATACAGGCTCAGTGGTGACAGCTTGACTTGCACCACGGCCAAAAGGGACCTAGGGGTAATAATTGACCATTGTGCGAATATGAGCCGTCAGTGCAAGGCGGTGATCAGCAGGGCAAATAACATGCTGGCATGCATCAACCGATGCATCTTGTGTAAAACTAAGCAAGTGATACTCCCACTGTACTCAGCACTGGTGAGACCACAGTTGGAATACTGTGTCCAGTTCTGGGTGCCACACTTCAATAAGGACATGGAAAAGCTTGAGAGGGTCCAGAGAAGATGATCAGGGACTTGCAAGGCAAGCCATACAAGGAAAGGCTAAGGGACCTGGGCCTCTTTAGCCTAAAGAAGAGAAGGTTGAGAGGGGACTTGATAGCGGTGTACCACTATATCAGAGGAGTGCATCAGGATCTTGATGACCAACTGTTCACTAGGGCACCCACAGGGAAGACCAGGACCAGTGGATACAAACTCCTGGAAGGCCACTTCAGACTTAATACCAGGAAAAACTCCTTCACAGTCAGGGTGTCCAGACTGTGGAATAAACTCCCTGCAGAGGTGGTGCAGGCATCTACCCTGCAGGTTTTCAAGAGGAGACTAGACAGTCACCTCGCTGGGGTCACCTAACCCCAGTTGTCTTCCTGCCTAGAGTGGGGGGGTGGACCCGATGATCTGCAAGGTCCCTTCCAGCCCCTAATGATCTATGAATCTATGAACACTGCTCCCTGCTGGCCAGCTGACCATGATCAGATTTGCTCCTAGTCAAGCGTCTACATGAGTGCTGCCGCGCAGTAACTAGTCACAAGGAAATTTGCTCTTGCATTTGCAGGTAGCAAATTTTCTCACAATTAGTGAGGTTTACTGCACAGTAAGTATGTGCATGTGTAGATGCACATGCTTACGGGACACATCTGTATGTTCATTTGGTCAGGGCTCTGTTTACTTGGTGTAAACTTCTGTGGATTAAGCACTCCCAGGCAGGCGCCTACACATGCAGGGACTAGGGAACAGATTTGCTGCTCTTAGCAGCAAAATTCCTGCAGCCCTGCAATGGGCCCCTGCTGCCAGCGGGGGAAGCTCTGGCTGCAGCTGCCAGCAGCCAGCATCCCTCTTTAAAAGCCAGCCCTGCTCGCTGCTCCCTGGCTAGCCACTTCCCTGCCCGGGAGCAGCATGTCCAGCACAGAGACAACACGTGGCAGCTCTCTCCTTGCCTACTCTGCATCCCTGTGCTATGACTACTCCAGCACCTGCCCCTGGCAGTGATGATCAGCGACGAGAATCCTGCTGGCTGCCATGCTGGCCCTGCTGGCCCGCCGCACCAGCCACCACCTGGCCCATGGCTGTTTTGGCCCACCTAGCTCCCTCACGTGCAGTGACCATCTGCCTGGCTAGAGGGTGCTGTCCCAGGCCCACCACTGTGCAGCTCCTGCTGGCAGGGACACCAATGAAGTGCTTCTGGATGCCATCACTGGGGCCACCATACACTCCTGGGCCTCCAGCCCTGCTGCCTGTGGGCCTGCCAGGCCAGCCAGGATGGATGATGACACATCATCCAGCACACCTGGGATGATGAGCAGTGGCTGGAAGCCTTCTGCATGACCCAGGCTCAGGCTTCTGGGACCTCATGGAGTTACTCTGGCCACACTTGGAGTAGCAGGACAAGAGCATGGCGTAGGTAAGGCTACCACCAGGAAGGCCATCCTGGAGGTGTGTGGCACCTTCCAGGACATGCTGGGGCCCACCATGCTCTGCATGCATCACCCCCAGGGCTGCCCTGGGCTTCCTCCAATGCATCAGGGCCCTGGATGGGACCCACATCCTCATCATCTACCTGACCCATGGACACCACCTCTATTACAGCAGAAGGGGCTTTCACTCTGTGGTGTTCCTGCAGGCTCAGGGAAGGCTGTTTGGAGTGTGCTGCAGGCAGGTGGAACTTGTCCTACTTGCCAGAAGCTTTCTGCAGCTAGACCTGGGGGCTGAGAGGCCTGGCTGGAGTCTTCAGCTGCTTGCAGCACCTTGCTGGCCTGGTTAACATAGTCCTGGCAGCTGTGAGCACTGCAGTGCCAGATTGTAGTGCTCAGGTTCAGACAGGCTGGCATAGCTAAGCTGTGGCCCACCCATGGAGACACAGGGGCCTCAAGTGCTCTCAGGCTCCTTGCATGTGTGCCCCAGGGCTCAAACTGCCTGTAAGCTTTTACATCCTGAGGCAGGGGACTGCCACAGAGGCAGCCCAGCCTTGGGGCAGGAGAGGCTCCTATCCTGGAGCCCTGGGGCCAGCCTAAGGCCAGCCTCCTAGTGACAGGGTAGACCTGAGAGAAAACTTGCTCCTGGGTCACAGCTACATGTTTGTTACTGTGCAGTATCTAATCCTGTGTAAATTTGCTACCTGTGCACAGTTAAGGGGTTTTATGCATGGATTTATGCACAATTATGGGTTTTTACTGCTCAGTAGGCGTGTAGATGCTCACACTTACTGCACAGTAAACTAGGCTAATCCACATTTAGGCATCTTATGTAGACACGCCCACTGCTTAGTAAACTATGCTACTACACAGTAAACAGCTTATGTAGCTGCTCCCAGAAAAGACAAATTAAGAGGACAGAAACAGTCAAAAAATGACTTTCATCTGATCACTTGATCTTAGCAGAACTTTTACCTCCTGGTCATCAAAGCCACAACTTCATAAATACTTTGTGCAGAGGTAAAAGAGTCACACAAACACTGAAGAAAATTCTAAATATAAGTAGCAACGTAAGTTCTGTACAAGTGGTATAGATGCTGAGTTTATGGTTCCTTAATTTTGTGGTCTAATCCAGTGGTTTTCAACTTGTTGTCCAGGGATCCCTGGGGGTCTGCAAACTATGTTTAAGGGGTCCATGAAAGATGACTGTGATCAATCAAAAGTGTGTGAATACCAACACTTACAATTCAAATGGGTTCACACCTCCATTTGAAATTTCCAAAGGGGTCTGCACCTCCATTCACAATTTTTTAGGGGTCTGCAAATTAAAAAAGGTTAAAACCCATTGGTCTAATCTATGTCTAGCCTGCATAAATTAGAGCTGCCAGAGGTAGCTTTTACTCATGCCTTCTGACTAGGACCCCAAGGTACCAGATGCCTAGGAACAAAGCCGAAGTACCACAATATCCTTTCTGTGCCTAAAACTTATATACTTTTATGTCCACCTATAATATCTATATTTTGACATCCAAAGCGATTGGATATAATCCTGTCTCTGTTAAATCAGTGGCCAATATCCTTTGACTTGAATGGAGACAGTATGTTGAATATAGTTTTCACTATCAAAATGTGAAAGATACTGCTAAAGTGCTGTTGGAAAAAGGTGAAGATCTGTTATGGAGTGACAGCTCAAAGAGTGTACAATTTAATTACCATATAGCAAATGGAGTGAATTAGACAAATTTGTCTTCTGGATATTCAAGAGTTTCACATGTTGGAAAAAGTCCTACTATGGCCTGATCCTACAAATTTTTTTATAATTCAATGCTGTCTATTACTTAGGAATATCATAAGACATGCTCAGTTCTGTCATGATGACTTCCCTTGGCCTGTTATGAGAAACAAAGTTCTTGCATTGCCAAAATCTGTATTAAAATTTAACATGAGTGCTATGAAGATTTCTTTTGTAAATGTTATTGCCTTCATGGTTAGTGCATTATAGCTACCTTGGATAAAAAGCTATAAGGAGGAGAATTTCCAAGAGTGTTGGATGGCTCACTTCCACTATGCTTTTGAAACTATTCCCCAATGATTAATTTCAAGTTGGCACAGGAATTGTTGGGATATGATATATGATGTGATATGATATGGTACTGTGCTTTACAATATATATTAATTGTGTGAAACTAGAACAAATATGATGTAACTCAGCATTAATTTTTCAACTTTTTTGGACCAACTAACAAAATTCTTTGCAATAAAGGTAAGTTCATTTATGTCTTGACTGAACATATTGACTTCTACCTTTCATTTACTTCAGCTTGGTTTCGTCTGCTGTACAGTACAGTACCCATAATTATTAGTTAAGTTTAGCAGAGAGAACAAATAATGTTACATTCTACTTTATGCAATATTTTCTCTGAACTATTCTCTTTTCCCTTGCAGGACTGTTCTGTTTACACTGACCTCTGTAGTTGTGCTTGTCATCACTACTGACTGGATCAGCTGGGACAAGTTGAATCGTGGATTTCTGCCAAGCGATGAGGTCTCAAGAGCCTTCTTGGCTTCTTTCATCTTAGTGTTTGACCTTCTTATTGTCATGCAGGTACACTGCCCTAATGTTTCATTCAGGCTCCTGGAGCTGTCTAGTCGCTGTGTTTCCATTGGAGCAAACACTGTTCAGCTCAGACCTCATAAAGTTAAATAAATGTTTAGTTTGCAATCACTATTAATAGAGGTATTTTACATCAACATTCTCAGGGACTTTGAAAAATCCAGTTGGCCTTTTGTTGTGAAAACATTGTTGATTTGTTTTGCTTAGGCTGCCAGGTAAGAACTTGGTGACTTTCCAAATGGGAAGGCATTTTTCTGCCAAAACTTCACTGAAAATAGAAAAGGAAGCTAGTCATTTTGTAAATGAAAAGCCTCCATTATGAGGATGAGAGAAACTCAACAAAGCAAAGAAAAAGATTGCCAGTCAGTGCAAAGGTTTACAACATTTGAAAAGTACACAATACGAGAATGTATTTTTAGTGATGCAAATTAATATTTTTCAATATTCAATCTTTCCACTTTCAGGTAAACAGTATTTTACCCTATTTGCTGTACTGTTATATTTTCCACCAGTTAGTGCAACAAGGGAGATAATTTTCTGTAATCCTTCCAGAGTCTGCTCTTTTGAATTTGGCAGTTAAGAAAGGAGTTGTGGACACGGTAGATATAAGCCCAAACACCTCCTTTATGTGGCGTTATGCCCTGCAAGTGGCATCTGTCTCCTGCTTGAGTTTTGTCCTAGTGGTTTCTAAAGGCAATTCTGATGCTATGTCAAGAGAAGGTGGCAGTAGATTACTTTGACTTAAAAAAGTACTTGATAAAAGAGGAACATCAGAGGTCTGGATGACTAATAGTATTTACCTAGAGTCACGTCACTGAGTTGAGGCTTATTGAGGAAGCTCAAAGTGCCCAAAATAACAGGGTGTGTTCTCTCATCTTTGGACAGTCTATTGTATTTTGATGTGTCACCAAATTGTGATAGCTGAGGTTCTTCATTCTCTTTAATAAGGTACTAGCTTTTTTGTGGCCATGTCTACAGAGATGCTACATCTCTATAGCAATGAGCTTCAGCGACGTAGCTTGTTGCTACAGAGACATTGCATTGGCGGGCATGAACTGTGACACCAATGCCACTGCGCAGTAGCAATGAGCTATAGTCAAAAACAACCCATGCACCACCAGGACTGTGCAGAAACAGCAGTTACTGCACAGTCATTTAGTACTTGCCAAAGTACTAAATGACTGTGCAATAACAACTGTGCAGTTGGGAGCACGTCTAGACATACCCTGTAAGTAGTAACAGATGTCTGCTGCTTGATTACCATAGAGGTAATACTGTTGTGCCAATTAGCTTTTATCAATACTGCAATGGAATATCAGAAAAGTATACATTTCTATGGATTGGCTTCATCTAATAGTATATCAGTGTATTTGTTGAACCATAATTTACAAAAAAAAAGGATTAAAAGTTTAATGAGATTTGGATTGTGCTTCCTTTTCTCCCACTCTGTATTTTACATTTAATTTGGTCTTTTAAAACAATTCAGGAGACTATATTAAGCAGGTGTCCTTTGTAACTATAATGAGAGCATGAATTGAAATGTACCGTATCTTCTAATTATCCGATACTGCATTGAATACCGTATGCCAGAATACATTATATGTTGATACCAAAATCATTATCAAACTATCCACCTGATTTTTAAATGAAGTCACCATACTTTGACATAGGGCTGTTAAGTTTAGAGGAGTGAAGACCTATCCTGATTATTATTTCATATTTTTACAACATAAAACAAGACCCCCACCATTGCATTTTGAATGGTGTTTGAAGGGAAGATTTGTTTATTTACTTATTGAAGGATGTTTATTCAAAATGTGCAACTTAGGGCATAGGCACACATAAAACTTAAAGCAGTTTAAATGTAGTTTAAATTTAAAGCAGACAAACATGCAAATCTTCCTGGAACAGTTCAAATGTGTACCTGGAAGAACAAGTACTATTTTGAACCAGTTCAATGTGAAACTGGTCAGTGTTGTGTGGTTACCAAGAATCATGTGACATAGGCCTGATCCATCTTCTAGGCATCCCACACTGCATCACTCCTCATCCTTCAGCTTGGTGAGTCTTGTTTAGGAGAAAAGGGAAAGAAGAAAAGTAAAATGCCCTGACCTGCAGGACATGCATCCCTTGGAACCCCCAAAACATGGGTGCAAACACTGCTCCCTGCACACACTCACTGAGAGGCATGCTGGGCTAGGTGTTCACACCCACCCCCTGGTACCAGAGCCATGGCACTTCACACAATATGAATGGGTCTCCAGTAAATGACAGTTGGAAATAGTGCAATTGTTCTGTGCAGACAACCCCTTGGTGACATATTGTGTGGTTCTAGTGCTAGTGTATTGTCAGTTCAGTACAATCAGGTTGACAGACCTGACTGTTAAATTACAAGCAGAAATAAGTGTCAAAATAAAAATTCTTTGTCTATACTGGAAGGAGGCAAGCATGTTTCATAAATTCTTTTTAATAGTAGTGCCTGTTTCACAAAATTTTTGCAAGCTTTTCAAATAGACTAGCAAAGTAAGAAAAAAACTGTATTGCATTAAAAGCTCTAATTCCTGTAGGAAGATAATGTTAATTAAGTACATAGATGAAATTTCATTTAGCTTTCTGGTTAAATACTGTACAGACATTTTTCCTACATTTTAATGGTAGCATTACTACTGTAAATGTGACTAAGTTTAGCAACGGGAGAAAATCAATTGAGTTTGAAACCATTCTCAGTGCTGTGAAAAATAATTACATTAATGTAAAGCACAAGCTAGCTCACTTAATATTTTTTGGAATTTAATATTTATTCAAGCCCCATGTAGAGCAAGGCACTTCAGAAACAAATAAAGGAGTGAGAGGATCCTGCCGTGAAGGGCTAACATTTTAAAATAGAAATAACACAGCAAGGGATGCAATAAACAAAGAGCGGAGGTAGAAATATGGGAGACCAAAGGTTGCACAGTGAGAGTTCATGAGTTATTGTTTTGTGCACTTCTTTTTACTTTCTCTTCTCCCCTGCTTTAAGTAGCAATAGCCCAGGCAGACTCAGAAAGCTAGGACAGTATTCCAACCCCAACCCCAATCCCAGCCTGTATCTACTGAGTGTAAAGAATGTGCTTGCAGTCTGAGTGAGGGACTGCACATCCAGGAGGAGAAATGAGAGAGAGAGAGAATTAGGGTATATATAAGCATTACGTGTAGACCATCTTAACTGATTAGGGGCAATCTAAATACATGCAATCATTCCCAGGGTTTAAATCACCCTAAAAATGGCACACCAGAACTTTAGTTAGTTCACTTCAAAGGTGAATTAACTTTAAATCTGCCTGGATTAACCCAGTGTAAAATGGGTTAACCCGGCATAACAACATCTGCATGTATTCACAGTACAGCCCCGGGCCTGAGAAAGCTCAGCCACGCACCACAGCCCTGGGACTGTGCTGTTTTAACACCCTGACTTTGACTGGATCTTTTTTGACCCCCCTACCAGCCCCTCCCCCCAGACCTGCCAGACCCCTCCAAGACCCACAAGCACCCCCCCCAAGGACCTGTCAGCCCTCTGCCCCCTTAATCCCGTCAGCCCCTCCATACCAATTTACTTAGGTCTGGCTGCCCATGCAACCGCCTGCAAGTGGCAGAACCCAACTAAGGTTTAGGTGGCTCAAAGAAAGCCATGTGGGTTGGGTCATTTGAACAGTTGTTTAGACCAAAGTCACTAGCATTGAAATGAAATCCCTGGAAACAGATTGTAGGTCAGTCCATAGGGATGCACTTTTGGATGGATAACACGTTGGACTGCCGCTCAGAAGTCCCTATTTTCTCAAAAAGCCACTGATTTGTTTTGTGATCTTCTGTAATTCATTCTGTCTTCTGTGCCTCAGATTGCTCATGTGTAAAATGTGGGTGAGGAGATATAAAGCCAGATCCAGAAAAGGCACAAGTGGAATTTAGGTGCCCAGGTCTAAAACTGTGATCATCTCAGCTGCCACCTGACATTAAACTCATGGCAAAAAAGGGCCGGAGGTAACTGCCTCAGAGCAAACCATGAGCAAGCTAACAGCTGTCCTCAGAAGAAATTACCTTCTCCCAGGAAGAAATTACTCTGGATTGGGACTTTAGCAGTTTCCCATGTTCAAGAATATTTACTTCCATTCAGTGAGTTCAATCATGTGGTCACCACTTCTTTTCCCCTTGGAATACTGTCTTTTCCTGAGATAGTCTGGTTATGTATGCATGTCCCAAATCAAAATGTGACCCTAAGAATTTGTCATACTTTCTCCACACTCAAGTTAATCAAGCTGGTCATGCTTCTGACATGTATAATAATTCTAGAGCCCACACTGGTGTGTACGTAGGCAGCATCGTATCTCTGTCCTTTACTGGATTGTTTATGAGGTAACACAGATCAAAGGTGGAGAAATATTAAGGCTATTTTCATGTAGCACAATGTACCCTGTCTTTATTATTTTAATGATGATTGTAACTGTTACAATTTTGGATTTTCCTTCCCAATGGATGTTCATGGAAGAGTGGTTAAAAGAATCATAAATAAAAGGGGGCTATGACCTCCAGCTGCTCTATTTGACAAGTTTGATTTGAAGAGTACATTACCTTACCCCAGGTAAGATAATTTTTTGTATGTTAGCATTTCAAGCAAATTTGCTAATGGCTAGAAGCCAATGGTTGCTAGATTATTAAATTCTGTCATTCCAGCTGTGATGAAGTGTTGGATTCCTGTAGTGTCTTTTGTGAAAGATTATGGAGCCTCTCAGTATCTCTATAGGGTTACATCCTGTAGTTGCCTTTCTGAGTGCTTTGCAAAGCTCAAGGTATAAATTCCAGCAACTTTTTACTTGACAGCACAATAAGATACAATGATTTAAAGGGCACTTAAGAATACTGCAACATTTAGTCATTTGTTTTTGATAAGTGAATTTATTTTTTTGGTAAACTTCAAAGTAGTACATTGGGATAGAGAGAAACCTGACAATGGACTGGATCCAGGTCTGTCTTACAAGCATCTCCATTTTAAGCTTCTTCATGCCTAAAAAGTAGGCTTCTTGTTTCAGGAAGGTGATCCAGATGACAAGATCCTTGTATGGTGAATGAGGAAAGTTAGATACTTCCAAAAGCCAATCCAGAGGGCCTGAGAATGAAGGTACTTAAAGCAAGCCATTAGAAACCATTAAGGCCAGGGGTATGTCAGAACTCGCCCCTCCCTGAAGCTAAAATGCTGTATATTAGGTACCTTCATCCACTCAGGATCCTAAACACCTCATTCTCCTATAAGTGTAGGATTGGTTAATAGTTGAGTGATTGGAGAACCTGCCCAGAAAACGGCTTCAACATGCTCTTCAGCTTAAGAGGTTTCAAATCCACATTTTCCACCTCACAGTGCCTGAAACACCAGAAAAGTCTGGGTGGGCTAGGTACTTTACCCCCTTTTTTTAAAGCAGCTGTGGAAAAGGAATGCAAGAGTCATGGGGCATAGACAAGAGCAAGCAAGGTGGAAACTGATTCTTGTTCCATGATGATGGCATTCCCTGGGAAGGGGAAATCATGGCTCTTGTCCCTTCCCCCAGGGCTGTTTATGCCTTTAATATGAAACAATCATTGGTTAAAAACAGAAATAACAATTAGAATGATGACCTAAACCCAAGTCTTCTCTCTCCAAGCTAAGTGTCCCAACCATTAGGCTAAAGGGTCAGATTTCCCATTTGCTTACTGAACTACTGCCTCATGGCTATTGCACTTTTGGTACCTTACTCCACTCTTTACCTGGAGTGTGTTTGTCTCCAGCTATCCTGTAGCCTAGTGATGAGGGCAGCCTCCTAGCTCTGAACACCCCTTGGACTGAACAGGGCCTAAAATGCAGGTTGCCCATTTTGTGAGAACACAAAAGTGTAATGACTAGGGGTCAGCAACATTTGTCAGCAGGGGATCCTTTTAATGAAGCCTAGGTCCAAGCACTGGCTGCCTCCATGCCACTGCCACAACAGGCCAAATATTGCTGACCCTGGACTAAGCTGTTGTCCAAAAGGTATGTTCCTTCTGGCTGTGCTTTTGAATGATGCTGGCTGCATCTACACATGCAGTGAATATGCCTGAATCCTACTGCACAGCAAATTGAGGTGTATTAAGCTTTAGCAGAAATGCATCTACATGGGGCTGCTGCAGGGGAACAGAACAGGGCAAAATCATCCCTTGACTGAACTGCTCGCATCAGAAACAAATGTGCTCCCAATGGGTGCACGTTCATATGCATGCAGGGATACAGTTTAATGCACCTGAATTTTCTGTGAAGAAAATTCAGGCACATTATTTGTATGTGTAAATGTACCCACAGTATAGGTGCTAAATGAATTTAGGCAATAGTGGTTTTGCGGACAGTAGAATAGAGTTTATCCAGATCACTTGTTGCAGCTTTGGTACCTAAATCTTCCTGGGTGCATCACATGTTTATTAATGTTCCATGGTTACTGCACATTAAGTTTAGTATTTCATAGATTTCATAGACATTAGGGCTGGAAGGGACCTCAGAGATCATCAAGTCCAGCCCCCTGCCCTGGGGGCAGGAAGTCAGCTAGGGTCAAAGGACCCCAGCAAGATAAGCATCCAAGCGTTTCTTGAATAAATCCAGAGTAGGTGCCTGCACCACATCTGTAGAGAGTCTATTCCAGGTCTTGGGGGCTCAGACAGTAAAGAAATTTTTTCTTATGTTCAGCTTAAAACGGTCTGGTAGGAGTTTATGACCACTGGTCCTGTTTTTCCTTGGAGCGGTCTGGTGAACAGACGTTCTCCCAGATTCTGATGAACACCTCTTGTATACTTATAGGTAGCCACCAGGTCCCCCCCATCGAACCTGCGCTTTTCCAGAAGGAAGAGTCCCATGGCTCTCAGCCTCTCTTCATAGGGATTCTCATAGGTTCTCTTGCCCTCTGGACTGTCTTAAGCTTCTTGACATCCTTCTTAAATTGTGGAGCCCAGAACTGGATGCAGTACTCCAGCTGCGGCCATACCAAGGCCGAGTACAGTGGGAGAATGACAACCTGAGATTTACTTGAGAAGCATCTATAGATGCAAGCCAGGGTTTTGTTTGCCTTACCAGCTGCGACATCACATTGGTGGCTCATGTTCATCTTGTGGTCAATCATGACCCCCAAGTCTCTGTCAGCAGTGGTGCTAGCAAGCATAGCACTTCTGAGCCTATAAGTATGCTGCAGGTTCTTTTTCCTGAAGTGGAGTACCTTGCATTTATCAGTATTGAACGTCATCAGGTTTGTGTCTGCCCACTTACTAAGCTTATCCAAATCAGCCTGGATCACTAGCCTGTCCTCAGGTGTGGACACTATGTCCCAAAGTTTAGTGTCATTGGTGAACTTAGCCAGTGCGCTTCTGACACCAATGTCCACATCATTGATAAAGATGTTGAAGAGAACCGGTCCAAAGACAGAGCCTTGGGGGACACCACTGGTTACAGAGCACCATAATGACTCACTGCCATTGACCACTACTCTCTGGTTCTGACCTCAGAGTCAGTTTCCCAGCCATCGGACTGTGGTGTAGCCAAGGCCACATTTGGCCAATTTTTCCATGAGGAAGTCATGGGACATCAGATCAAAGGCTTTTTTAAAGTCCAGGTATATAACATCAATCTCTTCTCCCTAGTCCAGGTGATACATCACCTGGTCATAGATGGAAATGAGCTTGGTCAATATCTGTGACAAACCTGTGCTGGCTATCCCTCAGGATGTTGCCCTCAGCCAGCTTGTCCAGAAGGGTCTTCTTGATAATTTTCATGAGAATCTTACCAGGGATTGAGGTCAAGCTGGTTGGCCTGTAATTCCCAGGATCTACTTTCCACTCTTTCTTGAAGATGGATACCACATTGGCCTTCTTCCAGTCTTCAGGTACTTCACCTGAGCACCATGAATTTTCAAATATTTTGGCCAATGTTTGAGCTATGACACCGGTCAGCTCCTTGAGTACCCTAGGTTGTAATCTGTCAGGACCGGCTGACTTGAAGGTGTCCAGCCTCTCAAGGTGATCCTTTACTAGATCAACACCAATGCTGGGTATGAATATGCCGTCACCCTGGCTGTCCCGTGTCTTGCTAGGCAGGGCGGTCCCATTGGACTGATGAAAGACTGACTCAAAGTGCCTGTTAAGTAGGTTGGCCTTTAACTGGGTGTCAGTTATCAGCTATCCCATTTGGTTTAGCAGGGGTCCAATGTTACCCTTGCTTTTTTTCCAACTCCCTACATATCTGAAAAAGGACTGTTTGTTATCCTTGATATGTGAAGGCAGATGGAGCTTGGTAGCAGCCTTGGCTTTCCTAATCCGCTTCCTGAAGGTACATGGACCAGTGCTGAGTACTCCTCCTTGGTGGTAATTCCAACTTTCCATCCTTTATAAATCTCTCTTTTGAAGTGTAGGAGGCCCTTGAGTTCCCTGCTGAGCCAAGGGGGTTGCTGCACCCTTTTGCTACCCTTCCTCCAAGATGGGATGGCTATCCCTTGTGTTATCAGGATCACTCCCTTGAGGAGCAACCACTCCTCTTGGACTCTTCTTCCAGTCAAATCGTGGTCCCTTAGGGCCCACGAGCTTGTCAAAGTCAGCTTTCCTGAAGTTGAGGACTTCTGCTTTGCTGACTGACTTACCAGCTTGGCAATGAATAGTAAAGGTGATCAGCTCATGGTCACTATCACCCAGCTTTTCATCAAGTCTTAGGTCTCAAACTATGTCATCCCCTTTGGCCAGTACCAGGTCCAACAATGCTTTGGTCCATAGACTTTTTGAGTCAGGTAGAACTCATCCATGAACAGGAGGAAGCTTTGTGACGGATCGGATTTGGCCAAGTGCTCTTCACATGAGATGTCCAGGTACTTGAAGTCTCCCATGACAGCCGTGCACCGAGAGTGTGCAGCCTCAGCCAGTTCCCTGCTGAATTCCTGATCCAGCTCTTGTTTCTGGTTAGGAGGTCCGTAGTAGACTCCTATCATGATGTCTCCTGAGCTATGTTCCCCATGTATTTTGACCCAGAGAGACTCCAGTTGTCCCTCCTGAGTACCAATGTCAATTTGGACAGATGTGTAGCTGTTCTTGACATAGAGGGCTACACTCCCACCCCTTTTATGTGCATGATCACTCCTGTACAGGGGATAGCCATCTATACCTGTGGCGCAGTCATAGGTGGAGTCCCACCAGGTCTCTGTTATCCCTATGAGGTCAGAGTTATTCTTGTTTAGCAGGAGGACCAGTTCCTCCTGTTTATTGCCCAAGCTTCTGGCATTGGTGTACAGGCGGGCGAGTGTCCCAATGGGGGCTCTTGCCTTCCTCACAGATCATTCCGGGGCTAGGGTAGGGGTGGGTTCCCTTAAGTGCCTTAGCCTTCTGGATTTAGAAGGGTTGCCCAGTGGGCTAGCAGTGGCAATAATCCCCACAAATCTCGGTGGGCTTAGTTTAAAGCCCAGTTGAGCAGGTCAGCCAGTCTGGCTGAGAAAAGCATCCTCCCCCACAGAGTGAGGTGGAGGCCGTCTCTTCCCAGCAGACCACTGCCTCTCTCACCAAAGAGTGGACTGTGATCATGGAAGCCAAAGCCTTCATGGTGACACCAGCACCACAGTCTTTGGTTGACTACCTCAATCCAGCTCTCCTTTCTCAGACCATGACCCACAACTGGAAGGAGCAAGGAAAAGACCACGAGTGCCTCCAACCCCCTAAGCCCTGCTCTCAGAGCCCTATAGTCTCTCATGACCCAACTGGGATTGCTCCGAGCCAAGTCATTTGTGCCCATATGGATAAGGAGCATAGGATAGTAGTCGGAGGGCTGGATAAACTTTGGCATCCTCTCTGCTATGTCCTTGATGTGGGCCCCCAGAAAGTAGCAGACCTCCTGGGCTAGGGAGTCGGGGCAGCAGATTACCCCCTCAGGAGGGAGTCTCTCATGACAAACACTCTGCGTTTCATCTTAGGGAAAGTAGGGGTGGGTGATCCTCCCTTGCCTGCCGGACCTAGCATCTCCACAGGCTCAACTGGGGCTGCAAGAGGTCCCTACCTGTTGCAGAGCCCCAGAGAGGATGGGACATTGGTGCGACTGGCCTTGACCACATTGGTCCAACCACCTGGCTGGACAGTACAGGAGATCCCTGAATCCTCCCTTGTCCTGGAAGGTGACCTTGGTCTACACTTCCTCTACAGGAGGTGAAGGGCCTGGCAGTAGGAGTCGATCTCCTGCTCACCATCCCTGATGGCACGCAGTCTCTGGACTGTGGCCTGGAGCTCCTCTGTCTGGCACCCCAGAGACTCCAAAGTGGAGCAAACCCTGCAAGGGGAGGTGGCCATGCTCCCAGTCCCATGAGCCTGGAAACGTGCCAGGCAGCCCCCACAGCTGAGAGCCAGGGGCTCCATCTGCATGGAGCCTGGACCATGGGTTCCATCTGGGTGGAGGACTCTGAGGTGCCAGAGGGGGAGGCCTTAAACTCTGAGGGGAACCTCGAGGTGCAGTGTGTGCCCATCTGCATCATGCCACTGATAGGCCGGCTACTGATGGGACTGCCTACCTTAAGGGGCTCACTGGCAGGGCCGCAGGTCCTCCCTCTCACCCTCCTGCCCAAATTCCTGCACTAACTCATGCACCGGCTCCAGAAGTGTGCCTGTTTGCATGGCCTGTTCACGAGGCTTAAATTGTGTGGCTTCCTGGGGAGCTGGGCAAAGTAGGAGCTGGGGGGGTGAGGAGTGACCCTACTTGGCTCCACTGTGCTGCCTCCCAGCTGGCTATGTCCCTCCCACCACAGGCCCCTGCTTACCTGCGGGCAGGCTGGGGCTGATCGCGTGTCCTGGGGTCTCTCCTGTGGGGTGCCTGGGCTCACAGGGGTGCAGCAGGCTTTCACCCGCATGTCTCATGCCAGAGTTGGGACCCGAGTGTATAACTGATTTGTATAACCAAGTAGTAAATCAATGTGTAGTAACCAGAGTTACTGCACAATAGCACTGACATATGCCTTTTTAGTGAGACTGCTGTGCAGTAGCCTAATAATACTCCACAGTAGTAGCGTATCAGCACTATTTCTGCTATGACATGCTACTGCACAGTATTATTAGGCTACTGCACATTTAGCATCTCATGTAGACATGCCCTTTAGGTCCCATTTGGTCCCTAGTTTACCAGTCTGAATCTTGTCTATCATTTATATCTCATGCCTGACCACCTATGATTCCCTAGGTACCATTTACAGCTGGAGGAACATTCTACCACCAGAGCAGACCTTTACCCATCTAAGCCTATTATAGTCGAGTAACAGGATTGTTCTTAAAAGTAAGGCAAGCAGAATTTAGCCCTGATTTATAACTTGTGAGGAAACAAGATGAAATAGGTTAAGCAGTTCATTAGTACAAGTGCCAGCTCTCTGTTTATACAAAGATGAAAAGATAGAGGAAAAATAATATTTTCCATTTTCCAGTGGATTCTTTTCCCACTATATTTATTCCACTATAACTTTCACTGCTGAAAAACTATCTAGTTTAGACTTTTTCAATGAATGTGTAATCCTGGTTCTGTATGTAAACTTACAGGAACTCCAGCAGATGATGGAATGAATTTCCATGGACTTTA
The DNA here is from genome assembly GCF_001723895.1 of Crocodylus porosus. Lineage (NCBI taxonomy): Eukaryota > Metazoa > Chordata > Crocodylia > Crocodylidae > Crocodylus > Crocodylus porosus. Next base: position 89,760,111 of record NW_017728931.1, on the reverse strand, counting down.
AAGAGAATAAGTCACAGAGCTTCATTTCAAATACTATTTCCATTATACATAAAATTCAGGAGTCAGAATTCTCATTCTAATTCAGATTTAAAATAATTGGTTAAATCAGTCAGTGGTGGTTTAGTAATGGATAGAACCAGAAAAAAGTTTTTTCTGGGACATAGGATTTAGAAGTGCAAACTTGTATAGGCATTTTAGTAAATTAATCTTTTTAGGGATGAAACCATAACTATAATATTATGAATGCTACTAAGTAGTATACCAGAAATAATGATATATCTTGACTGTGATACATATCTGAATCACAAATAGGTTGTTCAAATGACATTCATACTTTCCTAATGATCTAGAGTCATAGATCCTGTCGTTATTTTTCATTATACATCATATCCCTGAAAATGTTTATTTTACTAGGAACAAGACTTTCTAATTCCCATATTTTCTGAAACAACAATCCATTTTTATTGAATTCAGAAATGGTATCTTTTAGTTTAAAGATCTTGACCAAATCATGATATAAAGCCAATAACTGCTTATTTCAAAGATGATGATGTTATACATGTCATTACATTCTTCTTAGAACTCTTTTAAGAGTTAGATACCTGCTGTAATTAATAACCAACATATACAGTGAATAGTCACATCAGTGATTTTTGTAAATTTTTTTCTGTAGCTTGTCATGTATCTTGGTACAGTACTGATGTGAAATTAGAAGGCTGGTAAATAACAAAGATTGTAATACTTACTATTCTCCTTTAATGAACAATAGAGAAAGCCTCTTCATGTTTTCTGAAAAAAGAAAATAATTAATTTAGTCATTTTCAACCCTAGTACTATGAATGTATTAATTATGTCCATTTTAAGTTGTATGTCAGAATCTATTCTACCTGTGTAGTATAGATGGTTTCATCTATTCTATACAGGTAGAATAGATTCTGATCTAATTTTCACTTGGACAGAACACCTGACTTTACACAAGTGTGCTAGTTACTGAGATTGGAATCTGCTGAAAGAAATGGTTAATTTGTATAGTACATGAAAAATATGATTGTTATCAAGAAATTGTAGATTATGCTTAGACATCATAAAGAGTAGAAAAATCATTTTACTTATACAAAGCAGCAAGAACTTATTTTTTTCTGGTTTTTTGAGAAAAAAATTATATAAGTATACAAAATTGATGTTACCTCTGTTTACACTGATTTTAGAGTAGGGTAATATTATAGTACAGTAGAGTTTATTTAATTTACTATAACTAAGAGGAAAATCCTGATTTACACTGAAATCAGGCCCCAAATACAGATTTGTTACTTTTTAAAGGATTAAGAGGTGATTTTGTGGTAATAAGCAAACTGGAAATACAGAACAAAATAACTTGGTCATTGCTTTGAGAGGAGAGCCTCACAGTTATACATTTGGGTCAAGAATGGTATACATCTTTCCCTGTTTCCTGACAAGCAACAGGAGAAAATTTCTATGTGCAGTTTGTTCCCAAGGCAATTACCAAAGTCTGAATGAAATGCTAACAAAAAAAGATCCTTCCTTTGTCAGTTGGGCATTAATATGCTTCTTTCCCAATTTGCATGTTGTTTGTTTGGGGTTGTTTTCAGCAAATGTCCTTGTGAAAACCATCCATTCAGTGTGAAACTTTCTGAAGAAGTATGTGAACATCACAACTTTCCATCAGGCTTTTACTGAGTTTTGTAACATATGAGAACACAAGAAAACAAACTCAGGAGAGACAGCTCTGCAAACAGAGTTGGCAAGCATGTTGGGGCGCTTCTACACATGACCGGGGTTTAGTCTCCTCAATTGAAATGGTGGGTTTTTAATTGTGACTATTAAAAACCCACTGTTTCAATTTAGGGGCTTCCATCCATGTTGCAGTGAGGGGCCCAATCCTTTTTTTTTCTTTTTCATGGAGCCTGCCTGTATCTCCCATGATTGGGGGGAGAGCTTCCGGCGGGCCAAGCAGCCCCATAGCTGCGGGGGCCCCAGTCCTTCTCTTCGTGGTGGCAGTGACCTTCGGAGGGAAGGGCCAGGGCCCCCTGCAGCTAAGGCGCTGCTCAGACCGCCAGCAGCTTAACTCCCAACTGTGGGAGACACAGGCAGGTTCCGCCAAAAAAAAAAGGATTGGGCCTCTCATTGCTTCTGCACATGGAACCAAGGTAAAGTGGGATTTGCCTTTAATGAAAATATGACAACAGGTCCAGCTCTTTCAATGATAACCATAGTCATTGCCATATGGTAATAGTTCATAGTTTAATAGTTGTTAGGTTCAGAAGGGATCTCAATAGATGATCAAGCCTGACCCCCTGCCCTGGGCAGGAAAGAGCCCTGGGGTCATATGACCCCAGCAAGGTGCTTATCCAGTCTCCTCTTAAGGACTCCCAAGGCAGAGGAGAGCACCACTTCCCTTGGAAGCCCATTCCAGATTCTGAGTTCTTCCTGATGTCCAACCTAAATCTGCTGTCTGTCAGTTTGTGGCCATTGTTCCTGGTTATTCCAAGGGGTGCCGTGGTAAACAGAGCATCTCCTATTTCTTGCTGCCCCCATGACCAGTGCTGCATAGAGGTCCTCCCTGGACCTGTTTGTGATTCACCTGCTAATGCATGATATAATGCAGTTAGCTTTACTGATTACTTCATCACATTGACAGCTCATATTCCTATATTCCTCTTGGAGTCAACTATAACTCTGAGATCCCTTTTTGCTGCTGTGCTACTGAGAAGGTCCTCCCCTAACCTATAGGTGTGTTCCTATAGGAGATTCCTTCTCCCTAGATGCAGCACTTTGCACTTGTCTTTGTTGAACTGCATACTGTTCTTTTCTGCCCAGTTTTCCAACCTGTCCAGGTCCACCTGGATTTGATCCCCTCCCACTAATGTGTTAACTTTATCCCATAACTTCATCTTATCTGTGAATTTGGACAGAGTGCTTTCCACGGCCTCATCCGAATTGCTGATGAAGACATTGAATAGCACAGGTCCAAGTACCGAGCCCTGCGGGACCCCACTGCCCACACTTTTCTAGGTTGATACTGACCTGCCTACCACCACTCTCTGGGTGTGACCCTTAAGCCAATTTGCCACCCACCTGGCCATGTAATCATCTATGTCACAGCTTCTCAATTTGTTTCTGAGAATAGAATGAGATACCGTATTGAAGACCTTCTTAAAATCCAAGTAGATGACATCTACCGCGACTGCTGTATCTAAGCATTTTGTGACAGGTCATAAAAAGAAATGAGGTTAGTCAGGCAGGATCTACCTGCTGTGAACCCATGCTGGTTGCCTTTCTGCACTGTTTTTAATGCTGGGTTCCATAAATGTGCTCCTTCATAATTTTTTCAAAGGTTTTCCCAAAGATAGAGGTGAGACTAACTGGCCTATAATTACCCAGATCCTCCTTCCTCCCCTTCTTGAAAATAGGGACCACACTGGCCCTTTTCTAGTCCTCTGGAACCTGACTTGAGCACCAAGAGTGCTCAAACAGCTGTGCCAGTGGCTCTGCCATGACACTGGTCAATTCCTTCAGCACCCTTGGATGAAGATCATCCGGGCCTGCTGAATTAAACACATTCAGTCCCTCCAGGTGTTCCTTTACTAGATCACTTGAGAGAATCCAGAGGAGAGCCATTCATATGATTAGAGGTCAAGAGAACAGGGCTTATGAGAAGAGGCTGGAAAGCTTGGGTCTCTCCAGCCTGGAGAAGCCAAGACTCAGGGGTGACTTGGTGGCAACAGGTAAGTACATAAGGGGTGTACATCAGGAACAGAGAGAATGTTGGTGGGCTGGTGTTCCTCCTGTACCTATCTATAATGCAATAGGGAGATTTGTCTTGATCCGTGTTCAGAACTACAGAGACAAAAAACTCATTGAAGAGTTCAGCCCTGTCCCTCCTATCTGTCACCAGTTGCCCTAGCCTGTCCTGTAGGGGTCCTATGTTACTCTGCACCTTCTTTTTTGCTCCTTATATACCTGAAGAAGGACTTTTGGTTGTCCTTAATTTTTATTGCCAGCCTGAGTTCTATGGCTGCTTTGGCCTTCCTAACTGATTCCCTGCAAGTGCAAGCCAAGGAGGTATGCTCTTTTGTAGCTGCCCCCTTGTAACAGGGAACCCTAGCCCTGTTACCAGAAGGCAGGTCGGCCCATTTAAGACTCTAGCTTTCTGGGCACAGCTGGCTGGTAAGGTAGGGGTTAAAGGCTAAGCCTGGACAGCAAGTCAGCTGACCAGAAGGGGGCAGACCAGGACTATAAAAACCCCGAGCTGGATGGCAGTGGAGGCCAGTAGCCAAAGGGGAAGGCATATGTCCCAGAGCTCTGCAGAGAGGTTTTGTGAGCAGCCCAAACTGGAGGAGGGGAACTACAGAGGACCCCTGAGAGACGGCAGCAACCCCAGAAGGACTGTAGCCAATGGTGGGAAGCCAAAGCATAAAACCCTGTGTAAATGTAAGCCAGCATGCTGCTTTCTTTAATCACATTTTCTTGTAGTGGCAGTTATTGCCCAGGGACAGGACCGTTCATTTTTTTTTTTTTTTTTAATTGAATAACACCAGTGGTTTGGGTGAGGCAGAGGCCTCATTGGAGCCCCACCATAGTGTGGGAACTTTGGTGCCTGCATAGGCACAGGGTTGGGGGTGCACAGGTACAGCAACAGAGAAGGCACAGTATTTGGGGCACAGGTCCAATGTCAGAGAGGAGACCTGGTACACCCAGCATATAACAATTTGGAGGTTTTCTTGTTTTGTTTGTTTTGAACTAGGACATTGGAGGTCCTGGACCTTTGCCTGGCTTTGATCTTGCAACCCCCTGGCTGTGGTACTGGTGGATGGGCCTCTGGGCTAGGCTGTGTATCTCATCCTTCTGGTGTTGGCAGCATGTAGTAGATCCCCACTACCAAGTCCCTTTCCCAATGACCCTCTTGTATTCTGATCCATGGTACCTCAATTTTCTCCTCCTCTGATCCCATCTTGACTATAGAAGATGTGCATTGCTCCTTAACATAGAGAGCAACACCACTACCTCCTTTTGCCACACTCTATCATATCTGTATAACCAGTAGGCCTCAATGCTCAGTGCCCAATTGTGAATAGGGTCCCACCAGGTTTCAGTTAGCCCAACCAGGCTAAAGTTATTGCTTGCAAGCAGAAGTGCAAGTTCTTCCTGCTTGTTTTCCTTGCTCCTAGCATCAGTGTAGAGGCACTTAAGGCCCCCAATGGGTGTCCTTGGTACCCCCTGTCCTGATGCCTTTCAGGCCCCTTAGAACTTACCAGGGCTAATCCAGTGCATGGCTTGTGGCTTGGTAATCCTAGGTTCTCTTTGTCCTCTACATCCCTGTCCCCCAGAGAACCTAGTTTAAAGCCCTACGTAGGAGATAAGCCAACCTGTAAGAGAACATTCTTACCTTTCGAAGAGAGATGAAGACATTGGAAGGGTGGCAAAAAGGGAGTATTATTATTCCTTTTAACACCTGGGGATCTGAGGTACAGAAAGAACAAGTCCTGGAAAGCTTTTAACACAGGAGTGGGCAATTATTTTGGCTGGAGGGCCACTTAATGAGTTTTGGTGATCTCTCAAGGGCTGCAAGGGTAGCTCCACCCCTTGAAAGGTACCCCACCCCCTGGACACCATCTTGGGACTGGAAGTCCCCTAACCCTGACCTTTGCCACCAGAAGTCCTTCCCCTTGCCCCCAAAGTACTCTTTTTGGGAGGGGGTGTTGCTATCTTGAAACCAGGAAAAAGGCAAATCGTATACTAAAAAAATCAAACATCTACTATAACTTTTTAAAATGTTATTTAAAAGGAAACTTTGTCCTGATTTATGTGCGTTTGCATAGTGTATCTAGAGGTGATTGCATAATAACTAAAAATTGTCTTACTCATGTATGTTGTGTGTGGGAGGTAAGGGAGTGTCTGTGGGGGGTGTGGATGGGGACTGTATGTGTGGAGTGTGGGGGGTTGGGGAGGGTGGGTTGGGTGCGAACCAGTGTGGGTGTGGGGCATGTAATTGGGGTGGTGTGTGTGGGAGGGTATAGGTATGGGGGATTGAGAGGTTTGGGAATGTACGTGGGGCTGTGGGAAGGTATAGGTGTGTTTGGAGATATTGTGACGGATGGTATGTGTGGGTATATGTGTTGAGGGAGAGGTCCTCAGAGTCTCTGAGTGTGCAAGCCCCCTGGATCTGCATGTGGTGGTAGCAAGTGGGGCCAGCCCCACCTGACCCCCTAGCATGCAGTTCCCTGTGCTCCCACCCCAGTACCATGCATGGAAGCAGCAAATGGGGCCAGCCTGACCCAGCCTCATCATGCACAACTCCCACACTCCTTCCTGAATTCCTAGCCACACGTGATGGCAGTGAGCAGGGCCAGCTGCATCTGGCCCCATAGCGTTCCCGCCTGAATCCCCAGCTGCATGTGGTGGCAGGGCATGGGGCCAGCTCCATAGCCACAGCTGTTGCACTCCTGCCCGAGTCCCCAACTGCACATAGTGGCAACATGTAGGGCCAGCCCGACCCAGCCCCATAGCATACAACTCCTGCAGTGTGTTGAGCCAGCCCAGTCTGGCCCCATAGCATGTGTCTCCCTGCATTCCCAGCCCCCATTCCCCCAATGGGAGTCCCTGGCCCAATGGGGCTCTTACCTAAATTTATACTTTTGCAGGCAGGGAGGGCTGGGAAACAGCCAGGGGGTAACCAGGCAAAAGCCTCTGCCAGGCAGAGGCTTCTTCTCTATAGTGCCCCCTAGCTCAGGGGTGGGGGTGAGTCAGGCCAGGCAACCAGAGCTGCATCCCCTGCATGGAGGATTGCAGATTGCAGAGGGGCAGCCCAGGGCCAGGGCTTATAGAGGGGCCTCATGGGCCATGTCGAATTGCCTGGCAGGCTGGATCTGGCCCATGGGCTGTATTTTGATCCACCAATTCACACTAGCTGAGAATATTGCCTTTAATAATCTGCTGAAGCCAAGAATTAAAAGTATACTGCCTGAAAAATAATTCCATGAATCCAAATGATGCTTAATACAAAGAGGGAGGCAGACTTAAACTACAGTCATTCCTGTAAACCTTGTTTTGCAAAACACACAGCATAGAGTGATGACAATATTGCACAACAAATTGCACAAGCACAAATGAAAAAGTGGCAAACAACATAGCACTTAACTAAAAAGGCAGAGTAAATACAAAGCAGTATGGGACAAAATTCAATCACTATTTCCCAGAGGAGAACTGGCTTTTCATAATTATTTTTGTCCCAAAGAAACTAAACACGTTGAGGAAACAAAGTGTAGCTTTGAGTGGTAAAAGCTGCTCTGAAGGGGTAGGAGTGGGACTTCTGCTGCTATAGAAGGTGCCCCAGGATGTAAACAGGCATTTAACATCCTGGAAAATATTTCATAGTTGGCTTTTTTGCTTATTTGGAAATCTACATGCAAAAATGTTTCCCCGACTCTGGGTGCACCTACACATGCTACTAATATGATACAATAACCTCCGGAGCAGTTCAAGCTGGAGTCAGCTGCTCTTGGTCACAGCATCTACACATGTGCCTGGGAGAGCAGCAAATTGAGCCGGGACAGAGCAGCCCTGGGCTGGCACGGGCCATGGGGATTCAGCCCCGGGGTTCAGGTGTGGCGTTGGGTGGTGGAAAGGCTGGCTGGAGCTGGGGTCTGGCCCCTGGCTGGCTGGCCTGACTAGGCATAATTTGAGCCCAGCAGTCACTGTCTACACAAATGTTTGATCACACTTAATTATCGTACTTAAAGACTCCACTGTAAGCTAGTACTGTCCCCAACAGTACTATGTTATGGCAGAGTTGATTAGTTTACTGTGCCTTAATACCAGTGCATGTGTAGATTGTGATGCTTTACTGAGGAGCTAATTACTCTGGAGTAACTAGAACTGGCCTACTGTACCCAATTTTTGGCACATAATTAGAGGTCAAGAGAACAGGCCATATGAGGAGAGGCTGAGAGGCATGGGACTCGTCAGCCTGGAGAAGCCAAGGCTCAGGGGTGACTTGGTGGCAGCCTATAAGTATATAAGGGGTGTGTATCAGGAACTGGGAGAACGTCTGTTGACCAGGGCGCTCCAAGGGAAGACAAGATCTAATAAACTGATGGAGGACTGTTTTAGACTGAACATAAGGAAAAACCTCTATACCATCCAAGTCTTCAGAGTCTGGAATAGACTCCCTCCAGAAGTGGTGCAAGCACCTGCTCTGAACACCTTTTAAGAAACACTTGGATGCTTATCTTGCTGGGGTGATCTGACCCCAGGTGGGTTCCTGCCCCTTGGGCAGGGGGCTGGACCAGATATTCTTCCAGCCCTAATTTATATGAAATCTATAAAACGCGCATGTAGATGCACCCTATGAGAAACACCATGGACACAAAACAAGTGATTACTAGTATTTTGGACTGTGTTATGCATGTTTCACATAGCTATATTTGCAATGTTAAAACAGGAATTTCTATTCAGTTTTTATTCATAATAAAAATAGTGAGTCTTATTTGTATTTATTTCTCCTTTGGGTTATAGATTCATCACGTTGCTCTTCTTGTTACCCAGAGACAATATCAGTGGTGAGGGAAATAATAGCTTAGCAGCATGCACTTGGTGCTTCAGTTTACATATATACACATCTACTGGTGTTGTTGGAAAAGGATAACTTCATACTATGGAAACTTCCATGTACAGGTAGAAGCTCATAAGCTGTAGGATAAAGTTTCATTGCTGGGGCCACACTAACCCACTTAGTCCATTTGAATATCCAGGAAAGTATCTAATTTTGTTGACTTACCAGAAGACCTTCAAGAAATCATATACCACTTTGGAAGCATGAATGAGGTGTTCAGGGGATCTGCAGAGCTACAAGTCCAGAGGGGTCCATGCCATGAAACCGTTTACACCTAGCACTTGGCCACAGAGAGCAAACTAAGGAGAATTAAAGCAAGACTGTTTAGCACTAAGAATACAGTGGAAGTGCAAATGCAACAGTAACAGCAGTGGAAAAAATAGAGGAAAGGCAGCAACTACATGATGTGCTAGGAAGGTCAGCTCCTGTTTTAAACATGTTTGATTAATGTTCATGGCTGACATTAATGTCTGTCATTCTGATCCATATTAACCATGAATTAAGTTAGGTTATAAAAACAAGAGGAGTTTCTACTTCATAGCCTTTTCAGATTGCTTTCATTTCTGTATTTCATTTTTATAAAGTTCACTAGTAATGAACATCTCCAAGACCCACAGGGGAATGGGAGTGTGCAAACCAAAGACTTCACTAATTTTTACCCAAAGCTCTTACACAAAGTTGTTCCACCTCAGCCTGCAACCTCCTTACTCAGGATTTTAGGTGCCATGGAGTGAGATGCTGTGCTGAGCAGTCATCCTTTACAGCAGGGAACTACAGCAGGAACTCCACAATTAGCCAAACATGCCACATCCTTAAAATACTTGCAACAATTAAAAGACATGCTGAAAAAGTGACAGTGAACATACACTAAACTAGATGGAGCACTCTATATAAGCTATTGAAAAGGTTAGTTTTTGGTTTACTATTCCAAACTGTGAAATTAGGAATTTGGGGGTGCAGGTGGCCTTCTCATCGATCCTTCCAGTTAGCGGTGGCCTTCAGTATCAAGACACTTGCATTAGAGAAGTCAACCTGAAACTCCGGAGTGGGTGCCATTATGCGAGTTTTGGCTTCTTTGACCATCCCTTCCATAAAAGGGTAATTCTAGGATGTGATTACCCCAGACATGCCCCACACACACACTCCCCAAACACCCCCCCACATATGCTCCCTTACCTCCCACACACAACATACAAGAGTAAGACTATTTTGAGCTATTACGCAATCACATCTAGATACACTATGCAAACACACATAAATCAGGACAAAATTTCCATTTAAATAAGTTATAGTAGATGTTTGATTTTTTTTCTTAGTATACAATTTGTCTTTTTCCTGGTTTCAGGTTAGCAACACCCCCTCCCAAAAAGAGTACTTTGGGGGCAAGGGGAAGGACTTCTGGTGGCAAAGGTCAGGGTTAGAGAACTTCCAGTCCCAAGATGGTGTCCAGGGGGTGGGGCACCTTTCAAGGGGTGGAGCTACCCTTGCAGCCCTTGAGAGCTCACCAAAACTCAATAAGCAACCCTCCATCCAAAATAATTTCCTACCCGTGTTAGAAGCTGTGTCACTTTCCAGGACTTGTTCTTTCTGTACCTCAGATCCCCAGGTGTTAAAAAGAATAATAATACTCCCTTTTTGCCACCCTTCCAATGTCTTTGCTATTTACTTTTCAAAAAAGAACTGCCTCTTACTTAAATACAGCATCTAGCACTTCGGGCCTCTGGGTGAAACTCTAATATACATAAACAGTAAGCACAAGTAACCCACTATTTGTCATAATATTTACCTTTAACCTTGTATAACGTTATTACAAGCCTGGTGGTTCTGCAAAAGTGGATGTATACTACCATGTTCAAACCCTCACTATTGCCAAAAATCACAGCAGAGTATAATTTCAGGGCCAAAAAAATCTTAATGTCTTTGCATCTATTTTTGCCATTTTCTGTCACAGGCCGGCTAGGCGCTGTGAGCATATCAGCCATTAGGCTGCTGGGTTCGGGATCAAGGAGGCGAGTCGGGAGCGAAGTAAAGGCAAATTTACTGATAGTTTATCATACAACAGTTAACAGAAAGGTTAATGCTATAAACAGATAGTACAGTAATAAAGATCTAATAGTGAATAATAACAACAGATAGACAGAATGACAAAGAGTTCCCACATGGGGTTGGCAACTTATCGGCAGTCCCTCTATGCCAGGTGCGCACCAAGTTGTTCCAACGAAGTCAGATGTCCCCGATCAACGGTCTCCGAGGGGTCACCAGGAAAGTCCCTTGGTCAGGATCTGGTCCTCGCTCACACTGGAAGTCCGGGATCCAGGCTTGGTACCGCAATGGTCCTTCTGAACCATCCTTCTAACTGGCCATTTAACATGCATATTCCTTTATGCCTTATTTTATGCTAATCTGTTGGCTTTAGAGCCACTCACAATCTTCCCCTATAGTTGTTACCCTGTTTGATTAAAAGGTGTTAGAAATTATCATGAAAGGTTACTGCCTGAACTTGGGTTCACCCAATAAGCAAATTACACCCCATTACTTTGAGGTTTGAAATTAGCATTACTCTGCCCAAGCTCAACCCCTTGGTTTCTTATTCCTTAGATTCCTTGGAATGTGCTAATTATATTAGGTAGTCAGATCTTGTTATGACTGACCTTTAAAAAACCTGTTAGATCAGCTAATCTTGTAGTTCTGCTTATTTTGGGGCCCAGTCAATCCCATGATTAGTACAAACAGTTAGGTTCAACACTTGGATTAAATTGTGACAGACGAATTCCACTTCTGGGTTGCAAACTTACAAGCTTTGCATTAGCTAATCTTAATTGCTAGACAATTGTCTGGAAGTCTCCAAGAGCATATATTTATTGCTCATGATAGTAACCCCTCTGGTTCTGGCCAACACAATTTTCTTACAGCACTAGAATTGCAACACTAATACAAAGCTGCATCCATATACTGATTATCCACCTGTTATAATCATTATCCGATAGACTTCATTGTTATGTGATGTATGCACGGTGATTGCTTTTTTTGTTTTATTTTGTTTCCTTTCTGGGGACCCATGCTAACATGACATTAGTAGGAGGTTATGAGATTTCATCTCATCACAGAAATAGTCAAGAATATATCCATTTTGTTATCAAAATTTACTTCAGTCTGAAACTTGTTATACCATATTTAAGCAAATGAAGAATGCTGGCAATACCTAAGGATAGCTGTGTGAATTACCATATTCACTTGACTACAAGATAAGATTTTTCCCTCTCCCCCAAACAACATGTGGAAAAAATGCTCCTCATCTTACATTTGCACACATGGACACATCACTAAACACATTGTCTATCATTAAACTGCTGCTACCCTTGATTCCTTGGTGCCAAAAATGCTTGATCTTAGCCAAAAGGCCAAGATACTGATTCCTTTTTTTTTTTCCTCTGGAAAAATATTTATTTGTGTCTGTATGTGTATATATACACACACATATGTATACACACAATATACATATATATGTATATATACATACATACATAAGCGCACACACACATATATATATAGCTGTACCTTTACCAACCTGTCTTTTGATTGCTGTGGTTCACTTGATGATCCAAAACACACTTTTACAGTTACACCATTCTCATGCCCATTACAAAATTGCACCATGCACCCACACACCCATCACCATCAGCTTCAACCACCACAGTTATGCAAAGGACCACCTCAGTGTTTTTCCCCCTCCCAAGTCCTTGTTTCCCAAGTAGTTCCCCCCCCCCAAGTCCTCTAACCCTCAATGCTCACTGCCCAGTTGTAAGTAGGGTCCCACCAGGTTTCAGTTAGCCCAACCAGGCTAAAGTTATTGCTTGCAAGCAGGCATGCAAGTTCCTTCTACTTGTTTCCCATGATCCTAGCTTTAGTGTAGAAACATTTAAGGCCCCAAGTGGGTGCCCTTGGTACCCCGCCGTCCTGATGCCTGTTAGGCCCCTTAGTACTTACCTGGGCTGATGCAGCACGTGGCTTGGTGATCCTAGGTTCTCTTTGTCCTCTACATCCCTATCCCACAACAAGCCTAGTTTACAGCCCTATGTAGGAGATCAGCCAACCCGTAAGAGAACATTCTTACCTTTCAAAGAGAGATGAAGGCCATCATGTCCCAAGATTAGCTGGGAAAACTACTTGTTTCCCAATCTTTTCACTCATCACTGTATTCATTGTCATCTCCATCACCGTCATCACTGGGTGTGTCTACATGTGAATTTAAGTGGGCTTAAATTTAATGCACATTAAACTAATGCGCATTAAGTGGTATTTTTTTGGCAGGTGTCTACACATTGAGGGATAATGAACTAATTTAGGCCCAGGTCAGTCTAGCTCTGTCATGTGCCCCTGTGACCACTGGTGGGAGCTCCAGCCTCTGGCCACATGGCTGCCCCACACCCTCTACCACCCCTCACCCCCCAGCACCACTCCAGGACATGCACGTTTGTAATGAAAACCTTTATTCCCCTCACAGCCCCTACCCCCATCCCCCCACATCCCTGCTTAACCAACAGAGCCCCTCCCTCCAACCTCCCGAACACACAAAGCCCATCCACCACCCTTCACCAATAAAAAACCCTCATCCCAAACTGAAAACTATATACATCAGTTTCAGTCTTTCTCTGATTTCGGAGTGGGGAGGCTGTACAGTAGGGGTGCCCAACATGCAGAGCTCAAGGGCAGGTGGCCAATACCCTACCTGCAGACAGTTCCCCCACAGGTCCAAAGGCTGCAACAAAGATGGAAAATGGCAGAGGACATCCTCCAAGGTTCAGGTGGGGGCCTTCTGTGGGGTGGCAGGTGGGATCCAGGGGCCCTGTCTAGACAGTTGCTGCTGCAGCAACTCCACAGGGCACTGCTCCCGGGCCTCCAGACAGGCCCAGTGCTCCCACTGTGCCTGATCCTGTGCCTCCTCCTGGGCAGTCTCCCGGGTAATGACTTCATCCCACCAGGCCAGGTCCTGCATCTCCCACACCTGCTGCTGTGCCTGCTCTTGCACCACCTAGTTCTCAATCACTGCCACCAGCTGCTGGAGCAGTAGGGTCCAATTCCTGGTGTGCTGCTGGCACAGCTGGCACATCTGGGTGACTCCAGCAGTGGTGACCCTGCTGTGGCACTCCCACAGGGCCCTGCAGCCTCTCCTCCACGTCCAGATCTTGGTGCTGCAGAGGAAAGAGACAGAAACCCTTTGTGTGATTTTGCAACATTGCAGAGACAAGACGCTGTGCACCAGAGGCCCTGTAATGCCTGGCCTCAGATTGTAGGTTGACTGTGCGCTGGTGCCCAGGGACCCTGGTAAGTTTTCCAGGCATGGCTGGGCCCAGGCGGCTGCTGGCCAAGCCCCCTGGTTCCACTTGCTCCCCTTGGGCTCAATGGCCCACTGGATTCTGGCTACAGGGGAGGAACCCTGCCTCCCCTGCCCCCTACTCAGGGCAGGCCAGGCCAGGGTGCTGGCAGTACCTGCTGCCACAGCCCCAGAACTCCCCACCCCTGCAGACCAATTTCTCTGCTGAGCGGCTGCCCAGCCCATGGCACCTGGGCTTGGGATGTGTGGGGCTCCTAGAAAAAGGGTGAGAGGCTAGCCATGCCACCACCATCCCTGCAAGGGGCATCTCCAGGGAGGCGTCACAGGGACAGCCACCCCCATGCCGGTGTTGTGTCCCAAGCATTCCCCTGCTGCATGTGTCCTGGGTAATGACACATTGAGCTAATGACAGCAATGAGCTGTTTGCACAGTCAGAGGGCTATCTGAACCACTATGCCCAGCTGCTACTGATTCTGCTGGTGCCCTGGGCACACCTGTGATTCTGGTTCAGGATCCTGAGCTATGATGGCACAGAGGGCAAACCTGGACTGTCCCACAACCTTCACCACCTCCTGGTGGGCTACTTGCCACAGCACTACACATCCCTACATCCCACCCCCCGGCTGCAGAGGAGAACATTGCCACCAGTATCAATGCCTTCCTCAATGTGTGAGGGGCCTGTGCTAACTCTTTTTCAAGTCATGTGAGCCACTACATTGAATACATTTCAACTTCCTCTTTACTCCCACAGCTGAGCTGTGCCTTTCTTTCCCACTTCCAGTGGGTGCATTTACGCATGCAGTTAATGTGCCTGAAAATTCAGGTGCATCAAGCTGCGCCTCTGCATGCATCTGACCATACACCCATTGGGAGAAAATTTGCTCCCAATGAGAGTTCAGTTTGCTCCTGCCCTGCTCTGCCCAACAACAGCAGGCAGCAGCTAGGGGAAGCTCCAGATTGCCGCAGGTGCCAGCCCTGGGCTGTCAGGTAGCACAGGGGTTGGTCCCAATCTCTGCGGGATGTGGCCTGCCAACCACATGGAGATTGGGACCCGTCCTAATGTCCATGTGGCTAGGCGGCAGCTGGGACAGCTTTCCCAGCCATGTGGAGATTGGGACGGGTCCCAGTGTCCACATAGCTGGGAGGCAGCATCCTGCTAAACCAGGACAGCTCTCCCTGCTCCCTGTGGCCCCCTGCTGCCTAGGATAACCAGCTGCCTAGGCCCCCTGCTGCCTAGGCTAACACATGCACTTTGGTGCTTAAGTTTAATGCACTGATTTTATCATTCCTGTATCTACAGGTACTAGAAAATGGTTCATGAGGCTAATCTACTGTGCAGTAATTTCTGTGCACATGTAGATGGTGATGCTTTACTGTACATTAGATTAGTCTAATACACAGTAAAGCATCCTGTGTAGACATACCCAGTGATTCCTGTTTTCTAACCAGTTTTAAATGTCTGGCAGACATCACTGGAAGGGGCCCCAAACAGCTTACCCAGAATCCCTCTGTCACCTCCTCTCTTAGCCTGTTGCACATGATTAGTGTGGCTGTGCCCTCCATGAGGTGGAGGTGGACCAGGTTGCCCCATGCCTCATTTGCATATCATTTTTTGGAGGATCCCAGGACCTGTGACAAGAACACCTGGTTCCAGTCATGAGTGGGGGGACTAATTAGTATATGGATCCTTCATGGTGGGGAGGGGTGGGAATATCTGAAGTACACACACATACTGAGCAGAGCTGAGCTGTGGGGTCAACATGGTTTGAAATGCTGTTGACTCTGGTAGGGCCCAGCCCAGCCCAGCCCAATGAACCAGATGGTAAATCATGAGCCTTTTGGCTTTGAGCTAATGTTATACATAATTTGTACTATATATAGGCAGGTATAGAAGTGCTGCTTAGACGTGTTTATGCAACAGTTTTTAAAAAGAAGAGAAATGCATCATTTTGGGGTGAGACAAGTTTATGTGTACCTGTAATAATTTCCCTATGTACATGTTACTTCAGGTATTTTTATTTCTAGGTCAGTGTTTTCAAACTTGCTTCTCTCTTCCATGTGCTCAGGGACAGCAGGTCTGATAATAAGGAAGGGGGGGAAGGGACTTTAGGGGAAAGAAGTTGCGGAGGCCAGAGGCCAAGGGGTTAGATGACACCCCAGATTTATTTTTCCTGCTGTAAGAGTAGGAGAGGGACAAATTGAAGACAGACCTCCAATATTAGATTCTATACCTGGAAAATTATAACAAATTGCACATTTTTTCATATGAAGAATTTCATTTTTGGGGCATCACCTTATATTCAAGTAAATACAGTAAAAACAGAATTAAAACTTAGCTTGCCTTTGTTGGATTAAGAAAGAATATTACTTTAAACTGATTTGATGCACCAATGTGGTTACATTTTAAATACAGCTATATGGAACTCAGGGTTTCAGCATTCACAGACTAAAGAGGTAACATTTGGCATCAAGAATCACATAATAATACTGCATATAATAAGATTCAGAGGCAGAAAGAACTTGTTTGCTATTAGCTTGATTGTATAGAAGAACAGCAGGAAAAGATATGTGTTATGTTCTGATTCTGAGTGCATAATTTCTGCAAAACTGATTAAATGGCAGTTGTTTATACTTCCTTGAAATGTTTGATTGCTGTTATATAGTATGTTAACTGAAAGACATGCTTATTTTTATTGCCTTTGAATTTTTGTAATGTACATTAAAGCTGCTGCATTTTTTTTGCATAACAAAAGGGATGTGCATAGCTGATCAGTGAGTGTCTTGGGATAATGAGTACATTAGGTATTTTAGCATCTGTTATAGTCAGATTTTATTGTGGTCATTAATAGATAATTATTTCTTGTACTCTATAGAGGAAGGGAAATTATTTCTTCCTACTGTTGCATAGCAATTTAAAGTTATAGTTGTAGTGTTTCTGGCTTCAAACTAATATTTAATTACTCAACTGTGTTGTATTTTGAGTCATGTCCTTTGGGACAGCAGGGTATTATACAAATAGAGTCCTAACTCAAGAAGCCTTCAAATCTCATACAGGTCAGAATCTAAAAAGATTTTAAAGTTTCTATCTTTCCTTGTATCTGTGTTTGCCTGGGTGTCTTGTAATGCTCATTAGACAGAATAGATTCCCCAGCATAACATGTATCAGATCCGACAGTTAGATTGGGGACCAGCATTGCATGACACAGTCTGAATCTGTGTTTCCCACTAGAGCAGTGAAGCAGCTAAGAATACATGCCTGTGCAGCCTTCCAAATAGTTTCAGTAGCTGACTGTAGTCAGTCTAGATTCATCCTAAATCTCAGCTGGCCTCAAGATAATTAACCTGTTCTCTGCCTTCTTTCAACTGAGTACATTGCCTTGCAGTACAGTTATACTAGTAAGCTCCTCTGCAGCCCTGAGTGAGCACTATTGTTCTTGCCATGAGAGTAACAACATTATGTCACTATATATTACTAATACTATAGATAATGCTAAATAAGTAATTCCATACCCACTCTGATTGTAGTAGTGCTGTCCCCAAGGTCTCTGGGATTGCAGTCCAGAATTACAGCAGCAGGACTCTGCAAGGTTGCTCATCACTTCCTCTTCCTGTTTCCAGATGCCTCTGGGATTTGTAGTCCACAGTTGCAACCAGCAGTAATTTTGAGGAGGGAAAGGGGCATTTAAGCTCCCTCTAGAACCCCAGACCTCTAAAACTGTGATCAGGGCCTGGGAGCTGGGAGATCTTTATCTCCCAGCACCAGCTCCACAGTCATAGGACCATTGCTAGTAGATCCTTATCTCCCAGCCCAAGCTCTGTGGTCACGAAGCTCATGCTGGGAAACCCTTATCTCCCAGTGCCAGCTCTACAGTCACAGGGCCAATGGAGCTCGGGCTGGGAGATTAGGATATCCCTATGCCAGCCCTATGAGTGAAGCTGGCACTAGAAGATAAGGGTCTGCTGGTGCTGGTCCCATGACCGTGGAGCCAGCACTAGGGGATAAGGATCTTCTAGCACCAGCCCCACAACTGTGGAGCTGGTGCTGGGAAATAAGGGTCTCCTGGTGCTGTCCCCCACAGTCATGGAGACTGGGCTGGGAGATAAGGTTTTCCCAGTGCTAGTCCCATGGTCACAGAGCTGTTGCTAGCAGCTCCCTGTTCTGCACCCAGCTCCATGCCCATGGAGCTGAGCAGGGAACGAGCCCCCCACCCTCCATCCCGCAACCACAGGGCAGGGGCTGGGAACTGTCCTGGTGTCGGGCAGGTCCTAGCCCCATGCCCCAATCAAGTGACAAAGGCACAGGGGTTTGGAAAGAGCTTCAGGGGTGGGGTAGGTCTCAGGCCCCTACCCTGACCTGCCAGCAGGGCAGCAAGCAGCAAGCTAGCAGCAGGCAGCCCCTGGAGGCAGGGTGTAATGTCCCAGCCTCAGCTGTCTCCTGGCTCGGTGCTCCCTGCCAACTCCTGGGGTAGCTTAGAGTTTCCCGTGGTGGCAGCAGGAGCCATTAGCAGCAAATCTGCTCCTGTGTCCCTGCATGTGTAGATACCTGCCCGGGAGTGTTTATTTGTAAGTAGTTTACTCACAAGTAAACTAATCCCATATCAAATGTATGTGCAGGCATGCCCTTTATCAGTTAACTTAAAGTTAGTCTCAAGCTGCACTTCATGTGTCCACTAGAAGAACTTGAAGTCTGCCCCAGGTGTCTATACAACATCATAATTTCTTTGAACTTGTGTCTAATTATTCTGTGAGATTTTTATCTCTTGTGAAGAGGTAGATTTGGATGCAGAAACAAGTTGTTCTGTCACATCTGCTAAAAAAAGAAAAATTCTGGTAGCTGGAAACAGTAATAAGAACGATCTTGTTCTAGCTTCTAGAGAAGGATTTGACCTGTTAGGGTTAGAGTTTCAAAAAGACCCATTGCAGGCCTCACTGCTTCCACTGGTGTAATATTAGCACAGCTGGGTCTAGGCCACTTCTTCCCATGCTGCCAACAGAGGAGCCATGTCACAGGTGTGATGGAGAGTGACTATCAAAACAGCTGAGGTAGGGGGATCAAACACTGTCACTTACTCCTGCGATCAGGATGGGGAAGGTGGTAGAAAAAAATGTTTGATCCCATCCCCAATACATTTAGCCTTAGTCACTGAGCTCTACTCCAGTGCATTCAAGGACTGAATGCGCCATATGCAAAGTTTGTGCACTTTTATGGCACTGTTTCCCACAGCAAGAATGATATTGATATGTAGCCAGATAACATATTCCACTGACTCTAAATTAAAAAAAAAATAGTACAAGTTTCTTCCTGTGGCATCGTGCAAATTTGCTTCTCATTGGATCTTGTTACAGATTTAGTAACATATTATCATATACTTCTTAGATGGCTCTTCTTTTGAGCCTCTCTCTAGTGATCTCTCCTGCTTGGCTCCTTGTGATATACAATACACATCAAAGCTAAAATTTCATTTCCTTCCATTTTCAGAACTAGATGCCCGGAGTAGAAGAGTAAACATGTCTGAAGAGCAACAAATATTGTAATCTCCATCACACAATTTACCTTACAATAATTTGAAAAGCAAAAAAGGCATGTGCCTTCCCACACCACCAAAAGGAAGCAAAGTGAAAGGTTGTTTGTCATATCTGCAATCTGCAGGAGTACTTTTTGCCACTTCAATTTGGCTTTGTTTCTACAATGCATTTTAGAAAAGGTGACTCTAAAGTGCCAAACTCAGCATTCAGTGAAATTCCTGGAATCAGCCCATCCTCTTAGGCAGCAGTTACCTGCTGTTGATGTCTAAGGCTAGATCAGCAGAATGTCCTCTTGGCTACAAGTTGTTGCTTTGTCCTGACCTTACATTGCGTAACAACAGCTATGTCTTCTGAATGAATGCTATATTCCCTGGGGCTGTTTCTGGCATCTGGTCCAAACAATTACTGAACTAATCTAAATTATACAAACTCCTACTATTTATCAAGGTCATACTGCAAAGATTTGCATATCCAGACAAAGTGTTCAAAATACAGAGGTTAAGACAATGAAACCATTGTCCAGACAAGACATCAGTAATGAGAGGATGATAATTTAAGCAAATGTATATAGTTACAAATGCAAACTCTGTTAAAAGAACATTATTAAGGTTGCAAAGTCAAGTACTCAGTAGTTTGGAAATGCTGGAATTAAGGCTTTTTATGAAACCTTAATTTAGTCCCGTTGTGTGTATGTATTATGATATAGTCTTCAATTACATATTCACATATTATGTTCCACAGGATTCCTACCTAACTCAGTACACATGATATGGTGGCACTCACCTTACTGGTGGCATTCAGTATTTGCTTTTGCCTTTACTGTTTAAAGTGTGGTCATGGGGATTACTTACTGTACAGGCATACCTCGTTTTATTGTGCTTCGCTTTATTGCGCTTCGCAGATATTGCATTTTTTACAAATTGAAGGTTTGTGGCAACCCTGCATCGAGCAAGTCTATCGGCGCCATTTTTCCATCGGCGCCATTTTTCCAACAGCATTTGCTCACTTCGTGTCTCTGTGTCACATTTTGGTAATTCTTGCAATATTTCAAACTTTTTCATTATTATTATATTTGTTATGGTGATCTGTGATCTTTGATGTTACTATTGTAATTGTTTTGGGGCGCCACGAACCACGCCCATATAAGACGGCAAACTTAATCAATAAATGTTGTGTGTGTTCTGACTGCTCCACCGACCGGCCATTCCCCCATCTCTCTCCCTCTCCTCGGGCCTCTCTATTCCCTGAGACACAACAATATTGAAATTAGGCCAAT